>NC_143511.1:57477344-58207969 GCF_031878675.1 Megascapheus bottae
CCTAGCATGCATGAAGACATGGGTTTGATTCTTCAGTGCCACATACATAGAAAAAAAGCTGGAAGTGGTGCTGTGACTCAAGTGACAGAGCTCTAGCTTTGAGCAAAAAGGTGTCTAAGGACAGTTATCTAGCCCTGAGTTCAAGCCCCAGGACTGGAAAAAAAAATGAGAACAAAGATTGTATTACAATAAAATAAATCAGTTATAAAAGTATAAAACAGCCGTGGGGCCAGGAGTTTGGCCTAGTGGTAAAGTGCTTGCCTAGAATGCACGAAGACCCGGGTTCGATTCCTTGGTATCACATACATACAAATAAACGCTGGAAGTGGCGCTGAGGCTCAAGTGGTAGGGATCTAGCCTTAAGAAAGTCCAGGGACAGTGCTCAGGCCCTGAGCTCAAGCCCAGGACTGGCAAAAAAAACAAATAGAAAACAGCCAAGTGGTGGCTCACACCTGTGATCCTAGCTACTCAGGAGGCTGAGATCTGAAGATCAAGCTTCAAAGCCAGCCAGGGCACAAAAGGACCTGAGACTCTTATCTCTAATTAACTTCTAGAAAACAGGATGTGGGGCTTGGCTCAAGGGTAGGGTGGTAGCCTTGAGCTGAAGAGCTCAGGGACAGTACCCAGGCTAAGTTCAAGCCCTCTGACCCCCCCCCCCCACACACACACAAAATAGAAAACAAAGAAAGAACATTGAGAAAAATTATAAGATGGCAAATTTTTCATACAAAAACTAACAAAAAGGAATTATAAAAATAGATTTAAAAAGGGGGGCCAGAAGCATAGCCAAATAGTAGATTGCTTGCCTGTCATGCATGAAACCCTGGGTTCACTTCCTTGCTACCATATATCCAGAAAAGGCCAGAAGTGCACTGTGGCTCAAGTGACAGTGCACTAGCCTTGAGCAAAAAAGTGTCTAAGGACAGTTATCCGGCCCTGAGTTCAAGCCCCAGGACCGGCAAAAAAAAATTAACAATAATAATGATAATGATAATAATGATAATAGTAATAGGAAAAAAGCAACTATCTTAATTATAAATGTACCAAGGCCTAGAACATGTAATTAAAAGAAGAAAAATGTTTATGTTCACTCCTAAATCAGTGCAATTTCAAAAGAAAAGTTTTTGACAAACCTCAAGGAGAAAAGGTTGCAGCAAAAATGTAGAAAATACATAGCCATCTGCTAATCTTAAGAGAATAAACTCATGAGTATATTTGGGAATTATTCTGAATATTTATAAGAGAGGATGTTTATTGAGAAATGGGTGATTTGATGAGGAATGTATTTTTAAGAAGAGAAATATACATAAAGCTTCCTAAAAATTGCTAGACCAGAAAGGCAAGGTCCAAATCAAAAGCAAACCAAATGGAACATGACTTAGTGAACTGTAAAACTACACTTGACTGAAATTCAAGATAATCCTTTGGGCTTCACAGTTTTTGTCTTTCAAACCAATCATAATAGGAGGTACTAATTGTGACTGATATTTACATAATTATATTGCTATTCATTATTTATCAAACTTTAGATTGATTCTGAAGGCAAATCCTGAGAGAATTAATTACCATAATAGAACAGCATGTAAGAGTTATAAACTCTGATGGCAATATAATGACATTGCAGAAAGAAATTGGCAGAGAATTAAAGCAAAATACAGAGATCCTTATTTCTTCATTTTGCTCAATGGGGAACCAAAAGTAATGGCCCAACATTGACCAAATAATACATTTATTTGTAATGTGTTCAGCTAAAAGAAGGGAAATAAGAATTAAGAATAATGGGAAAGTATGCAGATGTGTCTGCTTTAATCTTGATCTGGTATACCTTTCCAACAATTTAATGATCTTTCTTACTTCTTCTTACAGGGCAACAAAAATAGCTGCTTCCACTCCCAACTTCCTGCTCTTTTCAAGACAGGGAAAAGGGGGCATTGCCAAAGCGGAAAGAAAAAACTGTTCAAAATGGATATTGAGTGACTCATTTCCTAACATTACCACTGTGAGAAATGTAACTTCTTAGTATATAAGACAGATATTATCAACAACAGTCAGGATGTGAGGGGTGATAGCTTACAAGCTTTGGTTTGTATGCTATGGAATCAAAACCAATTTCCTAAAGTAATAGATTAAGAAATAGAGTTAATAAAAAGAAATTACAAGCACAGAAGATTACAGGAAGTGAGCCTCAGAAATGGAGATGAGATGCTGGGAGAATTTGGCTTTTTATTCCCATTATCTTTACTCCATTAACTGACTGACTCATCTTCAAGAAGCTACCCTCATCACTGGAAATGCAGTTGAGGATAACATCTTCTTGTCCCCCATTTATATGGTCCAGTAAAAAGGATGGCAAGCAAGACTGGATCATATCCATCAGCAAAGTAGCTTTAGCTGAGAGGGAAAGGAAGAAGGGAGAGTGGGCTGTGGGACAGAGATAAAATGTAGGTACTTCTTTCTCTTGAGTAAAGACTTACCTTTCATCTTGCTCTCATTAAAAGGCAGTTCTTAAAATTTCAATCACTCCCCCATGAATTTGTAGTCTTCCTTTTCCACCCACTTTCACTCACATGGTTATACTTCAATGTTTAACCGCACAGTGGTATGCAGTACATGTTCTGATCGTCTCCTACCCTTTGTACCCACCCAAAGGAGACCCAAGGCCAGGTATTTGTGGCTCATGCCCATAATCCTAGCTACTCAGGAGACTGAGATCTGAGGATCGCTGTTCAAAGATAGTCTGGGCATGAAGGTGCCTGAGACTCTTATCTACAATTAACCACCAGAAAACTGGAAGTGACACTGTGGTTCAATTGGTACAGCAGTAGCCTTGAGCTGAAGAGCTCAGGGACAATGCCCAGCCCAAGGGTTCAAGCCCCATAACCACCAAAAAGGGAGAGAGAGAGAAAGAGAGAAACCCAAGGGTCCTTTCTCTTCCTTAATAACAGCACTAGTGTGGTCTTCCTTTGGGTAAAAATTTTTAATGCCTCTTGTTCATATTGAGTAGCATGGGGATAAGAATTTGCTGAATTATTAATGAATATCTTTTTCAATAAACCAGGTTAGAACCTTAAAAAGAAAATATAACAAGCAAGATATACCTATAATATCACACAGTGATAGTTGATGAAATAACACAAATGAGTTTAAATAACAATTCAGAATGTCAGGAAAGCCCTCTCTGAGATGCTGCCTAAGATACTGAATTTTGCCTAAAGATGTAACTACAGGAAAAGTTGGCTTTAAAATGATTACATTTCAGCCAGGTGCTGTGGCTCATGCCTGTAATCCTAGCTACTGAGGAGGCTGAGATCTGAGGATCAAGGTTCAAAGCCAGCCCCAGAACAAAAGGATCTGAGACTCCTATGTCCAATTAACCTCTAGAAATGGGAAGTGGAGCTTAGCTCAAGGGTAGGGCAGTAGCCTTGAGCTGAAGAGCTCAGGGACAGTACCCAGGCGGAGTTCAATCCCCATGACCCCTCAAAAAAAAAAAAGATGATTACATTTCAGACCATGAGATAATAGTTCCCACTTGAAAAGCAAGACAACAGTTCCCAACTACTCAGCAGGCATTCATGAATTTCTAGCTATAATTGTCCTGGCAGAGCTGGTCATCTTCACCAAGGCCGTTATAAAGCGCAGGGGCTGTTTGAATCCATTGCATTCGTACGGCTTCTGAGACCCTAAAACAATGTCCATCACAACGAAATAAAGTCTAACTGTGGCTATTTGCAGAATTCAAATTTTATATATACTTCAAAATGTATTTAAGCTTCATGAACCTCTAGCCATCCAGGTGTGGTGGCTCATACATGTAACCCCAATACTCAGGAAGCTGAAGCACGAGAACCTTAAGAGTAAGGCCAATTGGGGCCACCTAGTAAGATCCAAGATAGTTTGGGCTACATAGCAACATCCTATTTCAAGTAAAGAAAAATGTTAGCAGGAAGGGAAGGAGGGAGGGAAGGAGAGAGGGAGCTTGGTTGACACACATTTAAGATGTAATGTGTACATATGTGTGTTTTAAATATACTGATCAAATTAACATATTCAATATTGTAGGGTGGGTAAGGACCCTTAGAATTTACTCTGTCCCCAAATCTTACAGAATTTAATGCTAACTATAACCATCATGCCATCAATGAGTTCCCCAGGACTTACTTATCTTAGAACTGAAAGAACATCTCCTCATTTCTTTTATGCACAGATGAAAAACAATTTTTCTTCTCTGTGCTTCTATGGGTGAGAAATTTTTGTAAGATGATGCAGTACATGAGTATCTGTGCCTGGCTATCACCAACCGCAGTGTCCTCCAGATCCAACCATGTTGCCGTGTTCACAGTCAAGCCTGAGTGGACGAAGTCTGTTGCCCGAGGCAACAAATGGACTTAACTCTGACTGGGTCACTTGGCAGGTGGCTTTGGTGGATCAAGACCAAGTATGGACTTCAATAAGTACATGAGAGACTCGCTACTTCCAGGTCTGGAAACAGGACCATGATTAAGTGAGCATATGTCTACACTCCCAAAATGTCTTCCTCAGTCTTGTGCTCTAATGATTTTTTCCATAATCTCCTGCCTCATTCCCTGCATTTCCCCAAAGGTACTTTTGTGTATGTATGTATATCAAATTATTATTCCTGTGAAAGGAGCAGAGGAACCATGTAGTCAACCCCCTTGCCCTATGTTTTCCTACTCCTTTTCTCCACAATGCCCTTGTTTAAAACAATTTGATGCAAAATTATGTCAGGTAAAATAAGCCAGGCCCAGAGAGACAAAAGCTTCATGTTTTGTCTCCTAGGTAGAAGTTAAATCTTAATTATAATTATATATGTAAATGCATGCACACAAACATATTAACCAAAGTATGGTATGTGCATGAAGAATTTCAATGGCGTGACTACTCAGAACAACTAATTTAAAAGTGTAAAAAAAAAGGAGGGGGCGGAAGTTTAGCCTAGTGGTAGAGTGCTTTCCTAGCATGCATGAAGACCCAGGTTTCATTCCTGGGTACCACATACATACATAGAAAAGCTGGAAGTGCTGCTGTGGCTATAGAGTACTAGATTTGAGAAAGCTCAAGCCTCAGGACTGGCACCAAAAAAAAAGTTTAAAAAGAAATGAATGTTATGATGCTGGTACTTGAGGTGTCAGGGTGAGGGAGATGAGTTCAAGGAAAGGGGCAGTAGACAAACAAAGAGAGGAAGTGTGGGAGAATTTAGTCATAATATTCAATGAGTGTATTTGAAAATGAAACTAGGAACACTGATGGGGTGGGTGGGATGGAGAGAGATGGGGGAAGGATGACAATGATCAAAATGCCTTGTACTCAAAACTGACATATTGAATTGTAACCCCTTCACATAACTACTTAAAGGTTAAATAACACAGTGGTAATTTTTTTAAAAAAAACACCTTGGTGCAAACAATTTATATTTTAGTATGCTTACAACTTCACTTTCACATGCTTCCTCATCCTCTTTCCCATTCCCCCACAATTTATAGATATGTTTACGTTCGTGAAATAATGCTACTTATGTAGGAAACATTGTTGAATGGGTGAATGAATTTAAATGAACTGGAGTTTGGCTTTCCTTGTTAATTAGGCTGATACTTCTGAAATGAATTTTAACATTCTGATAGTTGCCTCCCTTCTTCCCCACAAAAACCTCAAAAAACCCTATTTCAAGTGTTTAAATTTCCTCAGGGAAAGTCTGCACAATGGATTACATAAACATGTAAGATATAATAGACTTTCAAAGAATCAGTTCTGCAGTCATGTAATAAGCTGTGTCTATGAGCACCACTCACTTGGGATTGAGCCTGACAAAGACAGTAATGCTGAATTTCTCCTCCGATCTCCCTTCCTTCCCCCACTCAGACAATTTCAATTACAGAAGCCATGTGCACTTCTCAGACAAGAAATATAGATTTCAAAATGCCAGCTGCTGTAGCAAAAACACGATTGTTTCCCCATTTCTTCTTTGGCACTTCTTGTTTCCAGCCACATCTTTCTGAAGAGCTTGACAGCCTTGTTGCTTCTAGCTGATCTGCAGCACTGCCGCTAATATTTTCTTTTCCTTCAGAATATCCAAGAATTCAGGCACAAGTGATGGCTCCAATGCAGTAACTCCCTCCAGCAAATCAATTTAACAGTTCTGAAGCAACTTATAAATCTGCTTCTCCTTTCAAGTCTCAATGAAGCTCATCATTTGAAATATCAAAGTACACCACGAAAGGGAGCCACCCATAAGATTGTGTGCTTGCTGCCAAAGGTTACAAAATAAGGGAGAAAAATAATATCTTTGTGATGGTTAAATGATTATGTGAACTTGAGGATGGTGAGCACTGTTATATGTATGTCCCATGAGTTGTTGTTGTTTTAATGAGAACAACGTTTTAATCAAGGAAATAGAGAAAAGTTCTCTCTGCACTGTGACTGGGGCTTCTCCAGTCAGTTGAGGAACAGTCTACCTTACCAGTAGTATATAAGAATTCCTTTTACCTGGCAAGCTGTCAGTGGAGCAGGAGCTTTGATGGGTCGTTTCCCGTATTCAGGCTTGAAATGCAGCAAGGAATGTTTTTTTGAGTCAGGAGCATTCTTACTCACACCATTACCTCTTCTGTTCTCAGGTCTTTATTAAAACCACACCATTGACTCTTTCAGCTCTCCAGAGATCTGACAGAAAACTTGATAACTCCTCAGCCTCCAGAATCATGTGACTCTACTCTATTTTTAACAAACAGCCTATATAAAAGGACTAGATGGGAAATTTCAGAACTAAACAATTCATGCAATCTTAATTGCATGCCATTCTGAACAGCACAAGAAGAGCTACTGCTCTGCTCGGTCCTACGAAGACATAAATCATTTCTCTGTAAGAGATAGCCAGGTTCATGCTATATATGTCACCTACCAATTAATCACATCACAGTTCTTTCATTTATCAGATCTACTACAGAAGTATTGCAGTCTTAGTTTTCCAAGAAGCTTTTATTTTATTTAATAATGATCAAAGCTCGCAATTGGGATAGGCCAAAGAGAAGCCATAAAGAATTCCTTTAAGAAACATCTCACATCACTATAAGAAGAAAGGTGAATGGCAAGTTTGCACTCAAGTCCTTAGCTGCATTTGGTAAGGGTCGATGGCCCTGCTCTGTAGTCTCTGTAGAGCTGTTGGCGTCTGTGCATGGCTGCTCAGGGCTGCTGCAGCCCTGTAGAAGAGGTTTGATCCAGGGTCCTGCTGACCTTATTCCCGAGGTGTGTTCTGCAGTAGACAGCCACTAAAACAGTTCTATGTAAAACATAAAACAATAATCCCCCCCAATACAGCCTTTTCTTCTTTTATTACATCAGTGGTTTGCACCTCCAATTATTTTATTATTTCTTACTCACACCATTACCTTTTCTGTTCGAGCTTGAGATTCAGAGGTTTAATTGTTGTTCAAAGATGTGGTTCAGGCAATGATACTTTTGAAGATTTTCCAATGAGGCTAGACTCACTTCAGTACTTATTATCCTTACAATAAGTACCAAAACACTGAAAATACTCTTTCAAAGTGTGTAGAAATAATACAAATTGTGCTAGCACACACATTATCTATAAACATGTTCTTTTCCTTAGCGAAAGCAAAAGAAGAGAAAGCTACTGAATCTAGAAAATATTAATCTTATGTCATATGTAATCATTGATTACATATAGATTAAGTTCAGCATGATCTGATTACAAGGTGTTCAAATGCAACTTTTTTCAAGCATGCAGATTTATTTATTAAAGCAATTTTTCAGTAAAAATATTGCTCAGTCAGTAAGTATCATTTTAATAAATAAATAGGCAATTCCTAATGGAGATTCCTAATGGAGATCTATGTTCTGGCATTAGTGATTAAAATAATTCTCTGAGAATACCAAAAGAGAATGGGGAGGGTTGCCCATTATATTTAGCAGTTGGATCCTTTTAGGTCATAATAAATTAAATAATGAAATAGTAAAAACAAAAAAACCTCTTCTAAGTATTCCTGGTATTCAACACAATAAGATTTACTTCAACTTTTTTTCCTGCTTGGAAATACAGGAATTCAGAGGACAGGACACATTTGTTAAGACAAACATGAAGAGATCACAGGGACAACTTTTATGATCACAGTAACACTGCACCAGGAGTATGACTTAGAGGCCTGGGGCTTGCCCTGAGTTTGATGGCCTGTATCACAAAAAATAATAATAAAATACATAAAATGTCAAAACAGTCACACTAAGACTATTTCTATCATGAGAAGACAAAAATAGAAACAAAGTACATGAAGTCAGGCAATAGTAATCAAATGATCAAAGAGAATAGGCCTGACAATTCCTCAAAAGACTAAATAGAGCTCCCCTATAATCCAGAAATCTCACAGCTGGCATTTACCCAATTGTTCATAAACAAGGCCATACTAAACCTACAAGCACAAACATGTTCATTGCAGCATTATTTATCATAGTGAAGATATGGAAAAAACCCAAATGCCCCTCGTAGATGAATGGATCAAGAAGATGTGGTACTTATACAAAATGGAATTCTATGCTGCCATCAGAAAGAATGGCATTGCCCCATTTGTAAGAAAATTCAAAGACTTGGGGAAAAAAAACATATTAAGTGAAGTAAGCCATACCCAAAGAAACACAAGCTCCATGGTTTCCCTCATTTGTAATAATTAGTACACATCTAGGATTTTCCTAGCAGAGGATCACAACAGCTCAAAATCTATGTACATATGTCCGTAGAAGATAAGGCTAAGCTAAATGAACTCCAGGATAGGGAAATGAGAACTTTGTCTTTGTGATTGTTGTTCTTAATGTACTATGTGAAGTTATTTCTTTTCTCTTTTTCCCCCTTATGGTTTTTCTTCATGTTGCTATTGTACCTGATCTTGTTACCCGGTATATTGTATATATGTTCATCTGTTTATTTGAAATAGGAAAGGGAAAGGGAAAAACAAGATGATTGGGAGGGATAGGGAGAAGGAAAGTGGGAGAAAAATATGGGAAGGGGTATCAATGTTCAAGAGATAATGTACCCATAGTTTTTAATCTATTTAAGTTGAAAATAAACATTCTACCCTTACAATAAAATACAATTTTAAAAAGTTGCAAAAAGAATATATGCCTGAGCTTGATTGCTTAGATAGAAAAGACCTTCCTGGAGTGTAGATTATAAATATCAATAAGAGGTACACATGTTGGGTATGTCTATACCCAAGCAATGATTAGGTATTGCAACGACAAAATGACCTATAGGCTTCCATAGTAGTAAGGAGAATTAAGCTGTCTATTTCTTGTCTTCAAAATGATGCTGGAAAACAATAGAACAATATTACACAAAGTTGTGGGTAAAAGAAATGGGGACCAAGACATGTGAAAGGGTATCAATGTATGGGAATTAATGCACCATCTATCTGGCAAATATCATGTAACCCTTCTATTAATTACAATAAAAAATATATAAAAAAGAATTGTGACCATTGTTTATTTTTACCATGGGCTTATTATACCCGAATAAATTATATCTACACACATGGCAACAAAAGGTATATTCAGAGGCTTGGGATTCTGGAACACAACACTGACTCCAGGTTTGAAAAATGCTTCTTGAGGAATTAGCCTGGGGAAACTAAAGTGAAACAATCACTATAGTTCTCAATAAAATATGTTTAAAACTCTTGATAGAATGATACACAAAATTGTAGGTTGAACATGAAAAGTTCTATAATTTATTAAAGAAAGAGGCTGATATAAAGATAATCTATTAGGTTCCATTTTTAGGTACATATAGAGAGAGAAAGATGTCTGAATCTAAAGATTGAAATGATTAGTGCTTCTCTTTTTTTCAATGCAATAGGACAATAAAGAAAAATGTCTTTTACATTGGGAGACAGCTACCTTTTTTGCCTGTCCTGGGGCTTGAACTCAGGGCCTGAGGACTGTCCTTAGGCTTTTTCAAGGCTAGAGCTCTATCACCTGAGCCGCAGACCAAGTGCTTTTTCTGTGCATGTGGTACTGAGGAACCAAACCCAGGTCTTCGAGCATGCTAGGCAAGCACTCTACCACTAGGCCAAACTCTAGGCCCCCTACTTTATTTTAAAACTATGTCCAGCTTTATGTGGTATTTATACACAATAGAATTCTATGCTGCCATCAGAAAGAATGGCATCGCCCCATTTGGAAGGAAATGGAAAGACTTGGAAAAAACCATATTAAGTGAAGTAAGCCAGACTCAAAGGAACATAGGCTCCATGGTTTCCCTCATTTGTCATAATTAGTACAAACCTTGGACTCTCCCAGCAGAGGCTAATTAATTAATTTTTTAAAAAATATATCCATCTTAAAGAACAGCAAATGAAAATGTATGTCTACTCACAATTCAGTAGTAACTCCAAGATTTCTTATGAAGTCTGGGTCAACAAAGCCTTTTATTGGCTAAGCTGGGATTACCAGAATTCTGATTTCAGGTTCAGACACAATTATCTTTCTGCATCTCCAGGCCCTTCTGGAAAGACTAATTTTGACTGGGTAGAGATCCCTGACTCATCACTAGGATCCTCATCACCAAAAAAAAGGACAGCTGAGATGGGACGAAAATCTACTCTACTCAGCTTCGTTCTGAAGATGGGGAAGAAAAGTAACTCAGTCCTGTTTACATTGTGTTTGCCATGCAGTAAAGTTATGATGCAAAGATGAGTCATCAGTTGCAGATCCATGCCAGTGAATCTCTACAGATTTCTCACGTGTGATGCATTCTCAGTAAGACTAAAATCTGATGGCCAAATATCATCTTCATAAAACTATGCTTCACTTGACTTTACGTGATGTGACATGATGTTAAGCCAAGGGAAGATTCATTTGGGGAGAGGGTTTGTCTTTCTTCCTGCTATCTGTTTATTCTTACTGCAGGCCTGTCAAGACACATATAATTTCTGACTAAGAAACCAGTTCTCAGCTCAGTTATAGCTCCTTTCCCAATTCTTTCCTGATTCTATCACAAGGAAATTTACTCACAGTTTTAAATATATAGAGAAATATTATTTCTATATATATATATATCCTAAAGCAATAACCTAAACATGAAAAATCTATGAATATGAAGATACTCATTGCAGTATTCTTTATAATAGTGAGAGCTAGGAACAGTTTTAATGTCTGAAAATATAAAAATAGTTATGTAAATTATGACATTTAATCCTCTTCATGGATTATTATGCAACCATTAAAATTATAATTATAAAAATGCATCACAGTTTAGAAATATTTTCACATAACTAAATGGAAATAAGGCAGAAAAAGTCCAAAATTATACCAACTCTATTTTCATTCTGCAAAACAGCTATTCAAATAATCAATAAGCATAAGGAGACCTAGAAATATGGGGATGATGTCTTTGGAAATGATAGAATTCTGGATATTATTACTTTTCATTTGTTTTGTTTTAATATAGCAATCCATTATTTTCACTCACAAGGATGAAACTTTCAGATTAAAATTTGATTACCTAGTATTTTTTAGTCATTTTCTGAGTGACATGCAAATATGACAGTTAAAATGGAATTTTTTCTGGTGGTGTCATATCGCTCAGTGGTAGTGTGCTTCTTCCTGCGTGGAAAAAAATGTAAAATGAAATCTTTAGCCCAGTTTGGGCTCAAATTGTGATCCTTCTGGCTTTTAACTTGCAGACATGAGCCATTCTTTGCAGGGCTTCGTGTAATTTCTTTTTAAAACTAGTCCCGAGCTAGGCACTGGTGGCACATGCCTGTACTCCTAGCTACTCAGGAGGCTGAGATCTGAGAATCATGATTCAAAGTCAATCTGAGAAAGAAAACCTGTGAGATGGTTATCTCCAATTAACCACCAAAAAGCCAGAAATGGAGCTGTGGCTAATGTAGTAGATAGCCCAGTAGGCAACAGTGCCCAGGCTCTGAGTTTAAGGCCCAGTACTGGCACACACACACAGACACACACACAGACACACACACACACACACACACACACACACACACAGGTGCCTGAGTATTTGGGGCTCTATAAATACAACTCAGACTATTATATTAGTCTCTGAGAGTATCTTTAAAAATGGTTATTTGTTATTTTAATAGCTCCTATCATTCGAATGAGTTCCAACAGTTCCATTTCATATCACACTTACTACATACATAGAGAAATTCTTGTCATATATTAAATGGTAAGAAAATCCAATCAAGACGAGGATTTATTTTTAAGCCTAGTTTCAAATATATTTTTTTATTTATTTTTATAATTGTTATGATCTTTAAGCAGTTGTATAAAGATCTCTTAATTGTTACTTTTAAATTAGTAATCTTAATTTAAAATATTTATATATAATTTAAGTAATTGTATAAAGGCCCTAAGTTATTATTTCTTCATTAGTAAGCCTAATTTTAAATATATGTATATATAATTTCTATGATCTTCAATTGAAGGCATCTGTGACTGCAGTGCATCTTGATCAATGTCACCCTTCATCATCATCCTCCACTATAAGAAGCCCGCTATCCTCTCAATTTACCCAATCCCATTTTCATAGGCAGTGAAAGAATATATAATTTAAAAATATACATTCCTATATAAAGAGATAATCATTCAGTGATCAAAATATTTACAAGGCTTTTGATTTTCAATAAGTTCATAAAAATTGCAACCATCAGTACTTCATAATAAAATTTTGATACTGTGTCTGTTTCCATGTAAAAAAAAAATCACAGCTTTATTTAGATGCTAGATCATCATTTCTCATTTACCAACAGAATGTTTACTTCTTTCGAGCTAATTAGCTAAATATAAAAAACAACTGCTGAATCTGGCCTGTATTTCATAGTAGTAGTAGTTGGAGAAAATAGTTAAGATTAACATTGAAATCCGAATGCTAAGTGAGCAGTTGAAAAACTATGCATTGACCAATTTTTCTGTTACAGAATTACCATATGAATTATATACCTCATCTACTCTGTATAATGTAATACTCCCAGTATTTTTCTTTCATCTTACAAAATATACATCTGTACTTACACAGAATGACATACAAATACATTTGCAGAGAGATACATTATGTTATAAAGACACAAATATTAGTTTATGAGCTGTAGCTCATAAATAACTCTCTTCCAATCAGTACTTCTTTCTCAGTAATCAATCTGTCAAAATAACATTTCCTATTCAGGATATCATTCTGCTTAAACATATTTTGGGTACATAAAAAAACAGCTTCTTCCCCACAAATAACTTTGATTTGGGAATGTAACCACACACAGTGAGGATATTTTACTGTTGTTATGTACACTATGTCTTAGCCCCACTGTACTGTATCAGTTCCTAGCATGTTTATAGACTCATCTATTTATCCTGGTGTCACTTTCATACTCCAGCTCTTTCTTGGAATACATACACCTCTAATTTTAATACATTACCACCAAAAATATACACGTATATGCACGTATACACATATGTATGTGTATATATATTATATATACACCAACTTCATTTCTCTTTAGATAACACTCACCTATTAGAAAAATTAAAATGGATCATCGTTTTATCAAGTATTAGGAAAAATAATAGGAACTCAGGCAGACTGGTTAATATTGACCTTCGTTTAAAAGACTCTGGGAAACAATTTGGTAGTATATGGTAAAGTTGAATGTGTAAATATCTAACAACTAATAAAATCTGCTCCTACCTACCAAAAACACCTTCAGAAATGTGCTGCTAGGACATTTACATCACTACTTTAAACAATCGCAGTCACGTTGTTATAAAAATGGAAATCTAGAGGGGCCTGGAGTTGAACTAGTGGTAGAGTGCTTACCTAGCATGCACGAAGATCTGGGTTCGATTCTTTGGTACCACATACATAGAAAAAGCCAGAAGTGGGGCTGGGAGTTTGGCCTAGTGGTAGAGTATTTGCCTAGCATGCACGACGACCCAGAATCTATTCCTCGATACCACATACATAGAAAAAAGCCAGAAGTGGTGCTGAGGCTCAAGTGATAGAACTACAGCCTTGAGAAAGTCCAAGGACGGTGCTCAGGCCCTGAGCTCAAACCCAGGACTGGCAACAACAGCAACAAAAAAGGAAATCTAGAAACAGCCCAAATGTATGCAAAGAAATATAAATTTTTGCTGGTTTTATGGGCTTATTAAGTAATGAATATCATTCTTTATTACTATGGTGACTCTATCTACTGAAACATTCTTATGACCTAAAAATGACTCACTCAGAGAAGACATCTAACTCATTTATTTGTAATTTTTATTGTTAAAATTCTAAGAACACGTATTGAGAGTTCTCTTTTTCCAAAGGCAAGGTTTTTGATTCAGTTTAGATATTGAACACTGATATAATAGAATTTATGAATTTATAAATATTTTATAGGCTCAAATGTTCAAATTTCAGGTTGCATTTCATCTAGTTTTACATTAGAAATTCTGAAATCCATAATTTAAAAAACTTTTATAAGTACAGATCAGTCTTTTCTGTCACATTGGAAAGTTAGAGTAAATAAAGCTAAAATGCAGAATAGCTTTTTCCCTCTCTCAGTTGATATTAAAAGACATTATTGCTTTCTCTCAGGATTATTTTAGTGTCTTAATTACAGTAAATTAGAATAATTAGAGAGAAATTATATGAGCCCTACAATTCCCCAAAGCCTTTATACTGCCTTTTAGTCAGATAATGAATGTTAATATAAATAATTGATACATTCTGAGTGCCTTCAAGTCTTCACACCTTACATTTTTCTTTTTAATTTTGTCCCAGATAGGTGAATCATGTCAGACATTATTTCTTTGCTCTAAAGAGTGCTAATTAAGCTTTTGGTGAATCTTATTGCAAATAAAACAAAATAATTCCATAGTATGGTGGGGCATATTCATTACTCTTTTTTTTTGTCTTCGTGGTCTCAAAATAAGCACAACACTTTTCCAATAGATGTAAGAAAAGCTTTGGGGGTTTGTGTTCATAGCCATGAATGTTGTTAAATACTGAAAGATTTTACAAAGTGAGTTTGGTTACACTATAGGCAGATGTATAGCACGTTTACTCTTGTCTGAAAAGCCAAAGGAGACCTTGCTTGAGATGTAATCATTTACTCATGGGCCAGCAGAAACACAAGCTAAGCTGGCAGAAGAGAGTTTTCAACAGGAGTCGATTATAGAGTGTTTGGTGTCAAGGATGGAGAGAACTACTCAGTAATGGCTGAAACATTACTGAGGTAAGTGCAGTGGACTCTGAACCTTCTAGGGACAAGGTTCATCCTCAGACATGGGAATGAAAGCACAGATGCTGCTTTGTACCCAGCTTTACTTTGTCCCTAGCACACTTAGTTTGGGAAGGTGGGATTAGATACTGATACCCTTACTTGTGATAACACACATACAAGTAATGTGTGGCTTCACCCATGTTATCTCCCTGTGCAGATGCCAAAACCATCCAACACGTATTCAAATAGTTTTCTTACCTGGTGGCTACTGAGCATCAATAGTTGGTCTCCCCTGACTAAGCCTTGGTCTCGGCATCTGCAAATCTATTATTGACATATCCATCCCTAGAGAGCTGATGGAAAGTTGAAGGAGCTAACAATGAAAGGCCTGGTCACAGGGACTGACACGGGGGATATTTGGGCCTGAATAGATGCTGCTTTCTCTCAGGCCTCCCTCACATACAAGTCTTGCTGAGAAAGATGCCAGAGATGTGTGGTGTGAGACTATGGCCACTTAGCTTCACATCAAGTCAGGGACAAGCACCCCACCACTGAGGCCATTTATGCCTTTCCTCAAAGGACTTCAAGCATCAGACATTCTTAAAATGACAAGGCGAGTTACTTTTTATGGCCATAACTGCCACAGGATTGACGTGCCCCCTTTGCTGTCAGCCAAGGAAACTGTAGGAAGAACGCAAGAAACAGCTTAGTGCCTTCTTTACTTCTAATTTTATAAGGAAAATGATTATTGAATGTATCATTTAAATAGGAACATAAAAATAAAAAATAGAACACTAAATAATTATTTTATAGGACAGTGGTAGGGGAATTAAAATCTATGGACACTATGTGATAGACACATCACAGATACAAGCAGGAAAAGATTATAAGGCACACACTGTGCCAATCAATTGTGGCCACGAGTGAGGAGACAAGATTATTAAAATGCTAGTGAACCACGCTCCCTGTGCTCACACCTGTAACCTTACCTACTCAGGAGACTGAGATTTTAGTTCAAAGCCAGCCCAGGTAAAAACTATTTATGAGACTCTGATCTCCAATAAGCACCCCCCACACACACACATACATGAACACACGCAACCTGAAAGTGAAACTGTGGCTCAAGGGATAGACTGCTAACCTAGCACACAAATGCTCAGAGACAGTGCCTAAGTCCAGATAGAGTTGAAGCCCCAGGGATGGCAAAAATAAAAATAAAAATGATGTAAAATGGGCCGGGAGTTTGGCCTAGTGGTAAAGTGCTTGCCTAGCATGCATGAAGACCCAGGTTTGATTCCTCGGTAACACATAAATAGAAAAAAGCCAGGAGTGGTGCTGTGGCTCAAGTGGTAGAGCTCTAGCCTTGAGAAAGTCCAAGGACAATGCTCAGGCCCTGAGCCCAAGCCAGGACTGGGGAAAAAAATGATGTAAAATAAAATAAAATAAAATGCTAGTGAACTCCTGATTTTTAGATTTTGCTGAAGGTATCGATGAAAATTAGGGAAAATTCAAGTTTAGGATACCCTTAAGTTACAAATGTAAAAGTAATTCCTCTTCTAATCTTATATCTCTACAAGTATTTCAGCATTATCTGTGGGACATTTACTTTTATAAAACAAATTTTATAAAATGAACTTGCAGAATGAATTTCATTCTTACATATAAGTTTTGTGGTTAACTGGAATTTCTTCCTGCGACACATGCCAGATAGACAATTGCTACACATCAGATAAGCAAAAGACCCAGAACAAACCCGGTCACATTCTGACTTCTTGGGGCATACAGAAAAAGTGCTGACTCAACGATGTTCATTGCAGCACTATTTACCAAACCAAAGATATGGAACCAACCTAGATGTCCCTCAGTTGATGAGTGGATCAACAAGATGTGGTATTTGTACACAATGGAATTCTATGCTGCTGTCAGAAAGAATGACACTGCCCCATTCGTAGGGAAAGGGAAAGACTTAGAAAAAATCATATTAAGTGAAGTAAGCCAGACTCAAAGGAACATAGGCTCAATGGTTTCCCTCATTTGTCATAATCAGTAGAAACCTTGGGCTCTCCTAGCAGAGATTTACAATAGAACAAAACCTAGATACATAAGGCTGTATAGTATGATGCTAAATGAAAGGACCTTCAGGTTATATAAACAAAAGCCATATAATGAGTGATTGTTGTCCTTAATGTACTATGTTATCTCTCATCTCTTTTACTGTCCCTTGATTATATTGTTACAGTATTTCACCTTGTTATCTGATATATTGTATATATGCTTATTTGGTTATTTGAAATAGGATAGGGAAGGGGGGAAAACAAGATGAGGGGCAGGGGCTAGGGAAGGGAAATGGGGACCAAGACATGTTTGTGAAGTAATGCACCTTCTATCTGGTGAATATAATGTAACCCTTCTATTAATTACAATAAAAATATATGGAAAAAAAGAAAAGGTGCTGACTTTGGGCAGTGTACTTTGATGGTGACTGTGATAGAGAAAGTCTGAGAACTTTGGGAACGCACTTGAAGATTTTTAACCTTCACCATACCTCCCCTCACAGTTCTCATGTTGCCATATCTAGACTCTGACCCAAACTCTGAATCAGATTTAGCTGTGAAAAATGGAGTCAGTGAAGGTGTAGTAGGGGCAGGAGAAATGTGCCTACAGGAGTACAAAGGCACAGGATGCTAAAGGATTTTTTGCCATGGAAGAAAACCACAGGTTCTGAAGGATGCTGAGATTTGGTATTACCCCATAAGCAATAGTTCAATATGAGTACCCAACATTCAGAAAGAAAAAAAGCTCATTCTATGCATAGCAGTTCTGAGATTCTGTCGTGAAGAGGATACACTTTAAAGGAAATATATAAACACTAAGTGTTAGGGAAATTGGAAATAGGCATAATTAAAACATCATAGACAAATTAGAAAGCACCTGGAAAGGAACTGTATGATTTAATTGACAATGTTCAGCATGCATTAATGAAAACGGAAATTATGCCTTAAAAGCCTTGCTATACATGAGCTGCAAACATGTTTATATTTGAAAAAATTGTGTCTGCTGCAAAGTACCACTTTTTATGATTTAATCTTTATTATGTGTGTTAATAGATGAAAGTTAATTTATGCCCTGTATACATTGCATTCTGTAAACTATCAGGCTATGATATAAAAATAGTACAACATAATCTATAGGAATATATTGCACTATATTACATAGAAATATTGCATAATATGATTGAACTATTACACTATATTACACTCTTAGGGGTTCATTTCTCCCACAAGAATTCATAGAGGAATGCAAGGACTTAAAGTCATTGACTAAGATGATTTCACAGATGCTTGACAAAAGATAGATAAACTATCTCACAAAGATCCTTATCGCGGACAGGCCCAAATAGTCAGCTTCTCCTGTCCTCTTCTGAATCTCAGTTTTCTTATCTATAATGGAATATTTGAACCTAATGATATTTATCTTCTTTTCAAAATTCTAAACCCAGAGGTTAAGGGGAGAAGAAACATGACAGAATTTTGTATTGCAACTAAATTCAAGCTGACATCTTAAATAAATAGATAATGAGATGAAACTAGCAATTTGTTACTCTGATAGTTATTTTGTATCCAATTTATGAGGTTGACATCTATCAAACACTTGCTTGTCACATATTGTCTTAGACACTAGATACAACCGACACTGAAATAATCAACCAGTTTGCCTCACGGAGATTGCTTGTAGTGAAGAAAGGTAGATTTGAAACAAGATATACCATTCCTTCACAGTACTACAACGGTGCTGGAGAGACATGAGTTATACTGGATGAGGAGAAAAATATGGGAGGTAGACAATCTCAGGTCTAAACAGGGGCTAGAAGGAGAGTGTGAGAGACTGCAAATTAGCTGTGTTGGAGTGGCCTAAGACAGTGTAGCTCCGTGAGATGAGTATAGACAAGTAGATAAACACTGTGTTGCCACATAGACCTGCAGGCCTCCAACCTCCATGCAATGAAATTTGAATATTGAGCATGGAACTCATAAAGATCTTCAGTGTTAAAATAATGCCTTTGGCTCTGGAGGGATGAATAGATGTAGGAGAGGTGAAAGTGGAAATATATACAGTATTTGGAAAACACCATGTGGGAGAGTATGGTGACATGCCAGAAGATGGCCAGGCAGATGAGGTGGAGTGGAGATTTCACAGGAGGAACATCCACAGGACCTAAGGTTTGCCTGTAGCCCATGGCTCATATCTAGGTATACAGGAGGCTTATGTCTGAGAATTATGGTTAAAAGCCAACCTGAGTAAGAAAGTCAAGTCCATGAGATCCTTATCTCCAATGAGCCAGCAAAAAAAAAAAGAAAGAAAGAAAGTGGAAGTCGAACTGTGGTTCAAGTGGTAGATTGCTAGCCTTGAGCCTAAAAGCTAAGGGATAGTGCTCAGGCTCTGAGTTCCACCACAGATACCAAAAAAAAAAAAAAAAAAAAAAAAGAAAGAAAGAAAGAAAAAGAAAAAGAAAAAAGAAAAGTATTTCAATAAAATGACTTTTGATTTTTATGATTAGGAAAGATTATTCTTTCCTCTCATCTTCCTTTTTTATGTTTAACAGCATTTAGGGAAAAGTAGAAGTTGCTTTTTCCTTCCTTCCCCCCTGCCAAAAAAAAATGACACTTCACTGAATCTCTCTTTCTCTCTAATTACCAGTAACCAAAAGCTGATTTTTATTAACTACAAAACATCTTCACAGAGTAATGTTAAAAAAAACTATTAGTGTTTATGTCTACAAATAATCTAGATTCCTTCTCATCTTGATGTCTTTGCAGTATATTAAAGTTTAACATTTTACTGGTTATTGTTAGTAAAATAGCTGACTTTTCCCTTTTTTTCCACTTTATCAGCACCAACTCACTGTTACCATGTTGCCAGTCATTCTTATACCTTAAGGAGATAGCTAAAGTCTGCAATCAAAAGCCACTCCTGCCAGGTGCATCAATGGCTCATGCTTATACACCTAGCTACTCAGGAGGCTTAGATCTGAGTATCTCAGTTTGGAAGCAGCCCAGGCAGGAAAGTCCCCATGAGACTCTTATTTCAATTAACCACTATTTAAAAAGGTTTTTTTCATATATTTTTATTGTAATTAATAGAAGGGCTACATGATATTTGCCAGATACATGGTGCATTAATTCCCATACATTGATACCCTTTCACATGTCTTGGTCCCCATTTCCCTCCCCCCCACCCTCACCCCTCATCTTGTTTTCTCCTCTTCCCTATCCAATTTCAAATAACCAAATACAACCACTTAAAAGCCTGAAGTAGCACTGTGGCTCTAGTGATACAGTGCTAGCCTTGAGCACAACAGAGTTCAGAGACAGTGCCCAGGCCTTAAGTTCAAACCTCACAAGCAACCAAAAAAAAAAATCAGTCTTTCCTGCACACATCTGTAAAGTCATAGACAGTACCTTATGGCTTTAGTATTCCATAAATTTCCTACATGATACTTGAGGGGAAAATTCTTGCTAGATTACTGTTCAAAAATCAATTTAAACAACAATATGTACAGTTTATCCTTTAAATAGGACTTAAAAAATATAAGAATGCCTTATATCTTAAGCCTGAAAAGAAATTAAGCAGTCCTGCCCTCTGTTTGGAATAAAAGAAAGTATCACATTATGCATATTTTGCAGATACTTGAATGTAGGTCTGTAATCATTTCTGACATTTTATGACTTCAAGGTTCATTATGTCTAGATTATTTTCTTCAAATAAGCACTCACACTGATTTATACTGTGCATAAGGGGCTAATCTTCAGGTTTCTAATGCAATGTGAGCATCTATTTTAATGTAATTTATTGTCCTACCTTCAAAAATCATTTCAAATGTTTTATTTAAAGTAACATGGGAAGCAGATAATATTTCTATTATGAATCTTTGGATTTGACATTTCTTTCAAAAATACTAAAGATCAATTATGTCACCCTGTTGTCTAGGATCTAATTATTTTTAAATAACTTATTGAATTATAAATGATATACAAAATAAGCACATCTATACAATCACTACCAAGATTATACATAGAATATGCCAGCACCCAGGAAGCTCAACTCCTCAGCATCCAATTCCTTAGCAATCCCAATGGGAAAACACACTATCCACCAGCCAAGATGAGTACTGTGTATTGAAAGAGTCCTTCTAAGTGGAATTGTACTCATGGACTTTCTTCCCACAACATTAAGCTTAAGGATCTTAAGTATGCCATGTCTTCTCAGTGTTATGTGTTACTCCAATGCATGAATGTGACCACATTTACTTATTCTCCTGTTAAAATGCATATTAGTTGTTTGCTATTTGAATTAAGTAACAAATGTTGCCATCACAATTATGTGAATCTTTCTGGTTCATTTGTGTATACATCATTCCTTTTGGGCACCTAATTGGGAATGAATTGATGGCTAGAATGGTTAGTCTATGCAGTTCTGCCAATTTTTTTTTTGCCAGTCCTGGGCTAGAGCTCAGGGCCTGAGCACTGTCCTTGGACTTTCTCAAGGCTAGAGCTCTACCACTTGAGCCTCAGTACCATTTCCAGCTTTTTTCTATGTATGTGGTACTGAGGAATCGAACCTGGGTCTTAGTGCATGCTAGGCAAGTACTCTAACACGAGGCCAAACTCTCAGCCAGTTCTGCCAATTTTTTTTTTCTGGAACAAATGAGAACTCAAGTGGCAATTCTTCAAGTTATTAGCTTTTCATTTTAGTTTTTTCATACAAGTATGAAACTATTTGATTTCTTTCAGGGAAGTTTTAACTTTTAAGCATTTTTATCAATTTAATTATGTGTTTATAACTGTAATTCCATGATAGTTAAGGAACATCTTGATATGATTTGCAATTAGCCAACATTTGTTGGGATTTGCTTTAGAGTTCAGTATGAAGATAACTTGAAAAACTTTTCCATACATTCCAAACATTGGGATTTTGAGTGAGACTTATACAGCATTCATAAGTTGTGTATTATCTTCCTCACAGCTGTACTGACATTTTCCCATGTGTTTCATCATTTCTGAGAGACATGAATTATAATGTTCCTCTGTAATCGTGAACCTTTCATTTCTGTTTTAATTTCTGTCAATGATTTTCATACACTTTAAAGCTGTAAAATTATGTGAATATCCGTTCAGAATGTTTACATTTTCCAGGTGAAATAGCCCATATATTTTGCCACTAAACTATTTATCTTGTGAAATGTTCCTTGCCTTGAATTCTATTGGCTAGTGCTAATCACCAGCTTTGTATCTTTTTTTGTTTTGGTTTGAGTGAAGGTAACATTTTTTTGAGGGTAACATTTAACAGGCAGAATTTTCATAGGACATGAAAGTTTTTGAAACTTGATACATTTTTTTACTTTTATTGTTTATTCATGTCTCTAATATTTTATGGATAATTACAAGTATCCTTTGTTTTCATATACTGATCATCTTTACCTTTCAATTAGAATATTTGGTTTTAACTGTAACATAATTATCAGTATTGGGGGATTTACATTAAGTTAATAGGCTCTTCATTTCTTTTTACTCTTTTGTCTTTTTATCCATTAGAAAGAATGATATTGTACCATTCATAGGGAAATGGAAAGACTTGAACAAACCATATTAAGCGAAATAAGCCAGACACAGAGAAACATAGTTTGCATGGTTTTCTTTATTTGTGGTAGCTAGAATGTGCCTATAAATCTACCAGTAAACACATAGGATGGATATATATACATGTATATGTGTATACATATAATATACATATTATGTATAGATGTATATTATACATCTATACATACATATGTATAGATGTATATTATACATATAATGTGTATACATATAATATATATACATATAATACACATACATATATGCATGTATAATATAGGTATATAAGTATATATGTATATATATACATATACTAAGAAATGATAAATTGTAGGTATTCACACACAGTGAAACCAAAGGAGGATATTCTTAGGAAAGAAACAAAGGTACAATAGCTATGTTCATCTCATATATAAATATTATTTGAATTCTACTTTTAATCTCTCTATGGAAATGAAGTTCTGCATGATGTTTCAGCTTTTTACTGGGTTCTTTACTTGACCTGTATATCTTGACTATAAATCATATGCAAATCACTAAAGCTTCACCTTCCAATAATGAAGTACAGTCAGCTTCTCTTTGCTTCTTTCTACATAATCTGGCTGTCAGAGTAAGCAACAGCTGTTGCTTTGTCTCCTTGGACGTGGAACACCAACAAAAGTTCTTATCCACCATTCTCTGCTTAACACCCCACTGAGAGAGTAATTGATATTTCTTCCTTGTGTTCTGTCTGTCTGTCTGTCTGTCTTTCGTCTTCATGGGCTGAGGTCTCATTGTATTACACAGTCTGATCTCAAACCAAAGCATCTCCCAACATCAGCTCCAGAGTAGCTGAGACTAAAGGCTTGTACTTCTATTTCCAGTTTCCCTTAATTTAGAATTAAAATATATATATGGTGAGTCAACTACACATCTTTCTTTCCTTTCTCTTTTTTCCTTTCTTCTTCTTTCCTTTCACACCCCTCTTCTTCCTGCTCCTGCAGCTACAAAAAAATCAATTCAGTTTCCTATTACCCTCCATTGAAATGCTCAGAAAGCCTTGTCTTTTCCCATCACTTCACAGCTCCTACTGTTTTCTTGATTTAAATACGCTATGTCAAGAAATATCTTCCATAGATACCTCACAATGATTTTGTAAAGAATAAGTGGGTAAAATTCCCATCATTAAGTATTAACTTTGATGCAGGCAGCAGCTTTCATTTTATTTCTAGCATGTTCACTGAGTTTGAGGCTCTACTGCTCCTTGCTAGGATGCAGCAGGTCTTGGTGTGTTTCACACACTGGTGAGACTGACTTGGCAGAAGCCTCTTTATAGGACTGAGAAACCTCTTGAATAGGAGCTCACTTTACACCAGCTTCTGGCGTTTAGACACATGTGGGCATGCCTGGCAAATGAAAGGATCTGTAGATGTGGAAATCTGAAAACTACTCATTCAAAGCTATCCCATGTATAAAACAAGGAATTTAACACAAAGAGATGAATCCAATACGAATTTTCTATTTTTAATGAGAAATAAGGACTTCAAATAAAGCTTTATAGCACCATTTTTTGAGGATTCTGTTTTTTCTTATTGTGCATGCTTTATGTTGTTTTTAGTATCACTGTTGACCGACTTCTGTTATTATTTAGATATGTAAAATCATCAGATGAAAGTTTTCTGTACATTTCCAATCTGAATTTGCTATGCAGTTAACTATATTATGTAATAGACATTAAGGTTCTTGTCACCCCAAAGTAATCTTCTTTATAATAGAAAGTATTTATCATTCTCCACAGCATACATTCTGTTAATTCTTTTAATGCACTTAAAATTTTTGATCAATAATAATCTTTCCTATCACATGCCCAGAAATATGCTTTTTTAAGAGTGGTGGGGGTTACATTTGAATTGATTATCTATCAATGTAAAAGATACATCAGTCCAACTTTTTTGTTTGTCTGTATGATGGGACAAAGCTCAGAAAAAGGCTTCTGAGAAGAATCTGTGCAGCTTACAGAAGGGAAAATGGAGCAGTTGAACTTGAAAAGTCTGCATTGAAGTGTTTATTAAACTCCACTCATGATAGAATGGCCTTCATATAGTATGAAGCTAATTGAAAGGACCTCCAGGATACTGAAACAAAAGCCATATAATGAATGATTGTTGTCCTTAATGTACTATGTTATCTTTCATCTCCTTTGCTGTCTCTTGGGTATCTCATATTGTTATATTATCTCACTTTGTTATCTGATATATTGAATTTGTTTGTATTTGTTTATTTGAAATTTGATAGGGAAGGGGGGAAAACCAAGACGGGGGGTGGGTGGTGGGGTGGGGAGGGTGATGGGTACCAAGACATGTGAAAGGGTATCAATGTATGTGAATTAATGCACCTTCTATCTGGCAAATATCATGTAACCCTTTTATTAATTATAATAAAAAAATTATAAAAAAAAGATAGAATGGCCTTGTTTAGGTCAAATGCAGTATTCAATATATACCTGCCAAGAGGATCAGCCTCACAATCTCCTATTTCTAGATGTTCACAGCTTCACAGCAGGCATTGCCACCCATGTTTCAGGAGGCCATAGTGATGAGTGGTATGAAACACATGTATCATGTAACTCCAAGAGTTTGGAGGCAGGTCTCAGACAAACCAGTGGTAAATCTGGAGTCTTTGGTGAACACTGCTCCCAGAGAACTTTGAGAGCAGATATTTGAGCTTAGTTCTCTCTCTACCTATCTTGTCTCTCACGGCCTTCCCCCTCCAAAAATGTCATTGTATTAGAGAACTTCCAGGTAACCAAATGGTTTTTTAGATAAATTATCTAGCTTCAGGTAATACATGTACAATTTCAAATATTGTGTTGTTTTTTTTTTCAATTACATTTTTAACAGGCTCTTATTGAAAGTGCTTTTTAAGAATTCTTTGCAAGGTGCATTTCAGTCGGGAGAAGAATCTGGGAAAACAGTAACTGAATGTAATATTACTGCCAGTACTCTTCCTCTTTTTAGGATCTTATGGCAAATTCTTATAGAATGTATGGTTCATTCATTGGACAATGGTGGCTCATGCGTATAATCCAAGCGAATCATGAAATTGAGATATAGAAGGTTATAGTTTGAGGTCAGCCTGGGCAGAAAAGTTAATGAGGCTTTTTCTCTAAAATAATCGGATGAAGATGGCAGCGGTTCAGTGTGAATCTTTCTGAGCTCTCACCAAGATACCAGTTCCAGCATTGTAGGGGAGAGTCTATACCCAAAGACCCATCCTCAGTAAGATTTAGCACCACAGAGATCTCAGTCAGAGAGGAGAAAGGCAGGAAACCAGAGCAAGAAGACAGCAACAATCTGGAAAGCAAATCCTTTTCTCAGTAGTCTCAAAGAAAATAAAGTACCTAGGAATTAACTTAACTAAGAATGCAAAGGACCTTTTGATGAAAACTTTAAAACCCTGAAAAAGGAAATTAAAGCAGAATTGAGGAAGTGGAAAAGCCTCCCATGCTCCTGGATTGGAAGAATTAACATGGTGAAAATGGCAATCTTGCCAAGGGATATCTACAAATTCAACACAATACCCATCAATATCCCAATGTCATTCTTTAAAGAAATAGAAGAGGCAATCCAAAAATTTATATGGAATAATAAAAGACCTGTATAGTCAAAAAAAATTCTTAGCAGAAAGAATAGCTCAGGTCGAATTTCAATACCAAACTGTAGACTCTATTACAGAGCTATAGTGACCAAAACAGCTTGGTATTGGCACAAGCACAGGCCTGAGGACCAATGAACTAGAACTGGGGACCCAGATATTAACACACAGACCTACAGCCACCTAACTTTGATAAGGGAGCCAAAAAATAGAATGGAAGAAAAAAAGCCTCTTTAACAAGTGGTGCTGGCAGAACTGGTTAAGCACCCGCAGAAAATTAAAGTTGGATCCTTCTTTGTCACCCTGCACCAGGATTAATCCCAAATGGATCAAAGTCCTCAAGGTAAAAGCAGATACACTGAAAATTTTACAAGAAAAAATAGGAAATACACTAGGTCTCCTTGACACAGGTCGAAACTTTCTTAAAAAGGATGAAGAAACACAACAAATCAGAGAAAGTCTGGATAAGTGGGACTGTATTAAACTGCAAAGCTTCTGTATGGCAAAGGACATAGCTAGCAAATTAACTAGAAAGTCTGCAGAGTGGGAGAAGATTTTCAATAACCATACAAGGGACAAAGGCCTCAAATCTAAAATATATCAAAGCTCAAAAAATTGAATCACTCCAAAACTAATCTCCAAAGAAACAACAATTCCATTTAAAGATGAGCCAAAGACTTAAAGAGTGTCTTCTCTGGAGAAGAAATAAGAATGGGGTATAGACACATGAAGAAATGCTCAACATCTCTGGACATAAATGAAATGCAAATCAAAACAACTCTAAGATTCCACCTCACTCCAGTTAGAATGGCCAGGATCAAAAAAACTAATAACAACAGATGCTGGAGGGGATGCAGCCAAGAGGGATCACTACTACATTGTTGCAAACTTGTAAAACCACTATGGGAAACAGTATGGTAGTTCCTCAAAAGACTAAACATAGAGCTCCCCTATGATCCAGCAATTCCCCTACTTGGCATTTACCCAATCATCCAGAAACAAGGACATACTAAATCCACTAGCACAACAATGTTCATTGAAGCACTATTTGCCATACCGAAGATAGGGAACCAACCCAGATGCCACTCAGTTTTTGAGTGGATCAACAAGATGTGGTATTTATACACAATGGAATTCTATGTTGTTGTCAGAAAGAATGACACTGCCCCATTCGTAAGGAAATGGAAAGTCTTAGAAAAAAATCATATTAAGTGAAGTAAGCCAGACTCAAAGGAACATAGGCTCAATGGTTTCCCTCATTTGTCATAATCAGTAGAAACCTTGGACTCTCCTAGCAGAGATTTACAATAGAACAAAATGTAGATTCCTAAGACCATATAGAATGACGCTAAATGAACAGACCTCCAGGATATAGAGACAAATGCCACATAATGAGTGATTGTTATCCTTAATGTACTATGTTATCTCTCATCTCTTTTGCTGTCCCTTAGTTATCTCAAATTGTTATAGTATTTCACGTTGTTATCTGATATATTGGAAATATGCATATTTAGTTATTTTAAATAGGATAGGGAAGGGGGTGAAAGAAGAGGAGGGGTGGGTTGGGGAAAGGACATGGGTACCAAGACATGAGAAAGGGTATCAATGTTTGTGAAGTAATGTACCTTCTATTTGGTGAATATAATGTAACCCTTCTATCAATTACAATAAAAAATATATGAAAAAAAATGTTAAAAGGGACATCTCTCAACTGGTAGAGCATCAACCTAGCAAAGTCTGTCCTGGAATTTCGATCTGCGTATTACCAAAAACAAAAAAATATATATGAGTAATTCAAGCCATATTCTAATATGCTTCCACATTAGAAACACAATTATAGCAAATAATAAGATCAAAATGTTTAGTCTTTAACAATTAAGAAATACTTCAATGGATGAAACACACTAATGCGAAAAGAGATTATTGTTTCTTTTTGAAACAGCAATGAATGAAAATATATTGATGAATTAATTGAACTTGGGATTTTAGTTCATCAATTTAAAAAAAAATGGTACATATTCTATCATTGCAGCACTATTTACCATAGTGAAGATATGGAACCAACCCAGATACCCCTCAGTTGATGAGTGGATCAACAAGATGTGGTATTTATACACAATGGAAGCCTATGCTATTGTCAGAAAGAAAAACATCCCCTCCATTTGTAAGCAAATGGAAAGACTTGGAAAAATCATATTAATGAAGTAACCCAGACCCAAAGGAGCATAGGCTCATTTGTCATAATTAATACAAACCTTGGACTCTCCTAGGAGAGGATTAAAATAGAACAAAACCTAGATACATAAGGCCATACAGTATGATGCTAAATGAAAGCACGTCCAGGATATAGAGACAAAGGCCACATAATGAGTGATTGTTATCCTTAATGTACCATGTTATCTCTCATCTCTTTTGATGTCCCTTGGTTATCCCATATTGCTACAGTATTTTACTTTGTTATCTGATATATTGTATAAATGTTTATTTGGTTATCTGAAATACGATAGGGAAGAGGGGAAAACAAGATGAAGGGCGGGGTAAGGGAAGGGAAAAACATGAGAAAGGGTATCAATGTTTGTGAAGTAATGCACCTTCTATCTGGTGAATATAACATAACCCTTCTATTAATTACAATAAAAAATATATGAAAAAGTTGTACATATTCTAGTTCTTTTAGGACACTGTCTCAGTAAATACTGTTTAATTCTTTTCAACTTCTTAGTGAAATATCCAAAAACAGAAAAAACATAAATCGGGGCTGGGAGTTTAGCCTAGTGGTAGAGTGCTTGCCTAGCATGCACGAAGACTGGGGTTCGATTCCTCGGTACCACATATATAGAAAAAAGCTGCAAGTGGCGGTGTGGCTCAAGTGCTAGAGCTCTATTCTTGAGGAAAACCCAAGGACCATGCTCAGGCCCTGAGTTCAAGCACCACGACTGGCAAAAAAAAAAAAAGAAAAAGAAAAACCGTAAGTCCTCCAAAGACGATTACCACTAGTAGGAAATGTAACACTATAATCTTGGAGGAATCGGCAAAAAACATATCATAAGGCTGGTAGAGCTGGATTTAGAGAAACAATTCAGAAGTCAGCAAATATCATGGACCAGGTTCAGGGATAGGAGAAATAAAAATGATCATCTTAAAATATAGGCAGGAAACCTCAGTTGATGAGTGGATCAACAAAATGTGGTATTTATACACAATGGAATTTTATGCTGCTGTCAGAAAAAAATAACATCACCCCAGTTGTAAGGAAATGGAAAGACTTAGAAAAAAATCATATTAAGTGAAGTAAGCCAGATTCAAAGGAACATAGGCTCATGGTTTCCCTCATTTGTCATATTCAGTAGAAACCTTGGGCTCTCCTAGCAGAGATTTACACTAGAAGAAAACCTAGATTCATAAAGCCATATAGGATGATGCTAAATGAAAGGACAACCAGGATATAGAAACAAAAGCCATATAATGAGTGATTGTTGTCCTTAATGTACTATGTTATCTCTCATCTCTCTTGCTGTCCCTTGGTTATCTCAAATTGTTAAAGTATTTCGTGTTGTTATCTGATATATTGGATATATGCATATTTGGTTATTTGAAATAGGATAGGGAAGGGGGAAAACAAGATGAGGGATGGGGTTGGAGGGAGGGAAATGGGGACCAAGACATGACAAAGGGTATCAATGTATGTGAAGTAATGCACCTTCTATTTGGTGAATATAATGTAGCCCTTCTGGTAATTACAATAAAAAATTATATGGAAAAAATATATAGGCAGGAAAATGTCTGTTCTTCCAAACTACTTTTTGACACAGAAAGCTAGAGATTTTGTCAATCAAAAAGAGCTGTATAACTATTCTATATGCTTCAGATGCCAACGTGTGGGAAGTCTATCTAACTTCCATTTTTCTACATCTGGGATGAGAATACAAGAACTCAGTAAATGGTAAGTACATGTTACGCTATTAAGAAATCTAGAATTAGTGGAAACAAAATTCTTCTCATAATTTCCTGTGTATAAAAGAGTAGTTACTATTTTTAATAAAGATCATAAAGGAAGCCTTGACCTTGTGCCAGGTGGTGGTGGTTCATGCCTGTAATAATTGCTACTCTGGAGAATGAGATCTAAGGATCACTGTTCAAAGCTAGACTAGGCAGAGAAGTCCATGAAACGCTTATCTATAATTAACCCAACATGTAGTTGTCGCTCAAGTGGTACAAAACCAGCCTAATTGGAAAAGTTTCAGGGATTGTTCCCAGGCCCTGATTCAAACCCCAGTACCAGCCCTCCCCCAAATAAATGGTCTTGGTAATAGAAATTCTGACATATGCTACCAGAAAGAGAATCCTAGTAAATGTGTCAGTGACACCTGACAAGAAATAAATGCACAAAGCCATTCTATGTGCTATCATCTAATAATTAAAAGTGAAATTATAATCTTGACATTTACAAGATAAATTTTAATAAGATAAATGAATGAACCTCCACTGGAAAGTGTAGAAAAATCCCAAGCAAGGTCCTGTAACATTTTAGTACAGCTAACAAGTCAATGATAAATTTATTTGAAGTAGCCAAAAAGGAGAGAAAAAAGGTTTTAAGAAATATTACTATATTAGGGCCGGGAGTTTGGCCTAGTGGTTAAAGTGCTTGCCTAGCATGCATGAAGACCCGGGTTCGATTCCTCGGTACCACATACATAGAAAAAAGCCAGAAGTGGTGCTGAGGCTCAAGTGGTAGAGCTCTAGCCTTGAGAAAGTCCAAGGACAGTGCTCAGGCCCTGAGCTCAAGCCCAGGACTGGCAAAAAAAAAAGAAATATTACTAAATTAGTAGTTATTGTGAAACAGTACTATAGTTAATTTTACAGAAATTCTTTTTTTTTGCCAGTTCTGGGGCTTGAACTCAGGCACTGAGCACTGTCCTCAAGTTTTCTCAAGGCTAGTGCTCTACCACTTGAGCCATAGCACCACTTCTGGGTTTTTTTCTGTTTATGTGGTACTGAGGAATGCAACCCAGGGCTTCAGACAAGCCCTCTACCACTAGGCCACACTCCTGGCCCAGAAATTCATTTTTAAAAGTAGGTTTCCTTGAAATAGTTAGGGTTCCTTCCCCAGTATCAAAATAAAACAAAAAATAAAATAAAGCAAAATATGCAAGAAGGCCGTTTGGTGGTGGGGAGGATTCAGGATGAAACATAACAAACCAATTTCAAAAGAAAATGGGAGACGATGAGAAAAAATATTACAGAAACCTAAACTCTGAAAAAAATCATCTTATTACAAAAGGACATTGCTTTAAAATGCCACAAACAACACAGATACTGGGAGGATAGAAAATGTACCTAATTAGACTGGGTAGGGGTGTAGCTCAGCAGTAAAGTGCCTACGTCCTGTGCAAAAGTCACTCCATTGCCAGCACAGCAAGGAAAGGAAAAACAAAAAGACAGAAGAAAATATACTTATGAATTTCAGATCTTATACAACGTCTGTAAAAAGTGCTGAACCTATCCAGCTGTATTAAGTAGGTTATTTCATTGGAGAAAATAAGCGCACATAAAACTGATCAGTAAGCAAACATAAAGAGAACTTTAGAAAGCCCCAAAGTTCTTCAAATTGGTAGAGTAGCAACTAAAGCTCTTTGTCACTTATAGTCAGTATCTCTGTTCTGGCTTTGGCCTGTCTCATCATCTTCGCCTCCTGTAAGGAGATTATTCCCAGACCACCAAACTTCGAGCCATTTAAAGTAGCACAGTTGAAGTACATTTGCTGATCTGAAGTATACTGGTAAATATATATATATATATATATATATATCCAAAAGCTAATATGAAAATTATGCTGCAGTAAAATGCATTGCACGGAAGATGTTACCAGAAGACAGGAGTCAGTATTACTTCTGAAGACTGGCAATAAATGAAGCCATTTTATTATTCTCGTCTACACTTTCAAATTTCTTAATGTAACTATACACTGACTCTGTAGTCATAAACTTAAGCCATCAGCTGAGTCCTACTCAAGCTGCTGAGATCTCAGGGTCAGAGCTCTAGCCTTGAGCAAGAAGAAGCTCAGGAACAGTACCCAGACTTGGAGTTCAAGCCCTAGGACCAGTGTGTGTGTGTGTGTGTGTGTGTGTGTGTGTGTGTGTGTGTGTGTGTACAGCAAAGTGTATACACACACATACACACACACATATATATATATACAATATTTTACCTGATGAAAAAAAGAATTGCCATCTTCAATGGCACCATGTTTAATCTATACTCAAAACTACATATTGGGCTGGGTGCCAGTGGCTCACATCTGTAATCCTAGCTACTCAGGAAGCTAACATCTGAGAATCTTGGTTCAAAGCCAGCCAGGGCACTAAAACACATGAGATTTTTATTTCCAATTAACCACCAGACAACAAAAAAGTGGCACTGACTCAAATGGTACAGCAGTAGCCTTGAGCTAAAGAGCATAAGAGTACCCAGGCCCAGAGTTTGAGCCCCATGACCAAGAAAAAAAATCTACACCTTGGTGAAAGAAAGTTCCTATGCCAACAAAACAATACAAAATCAGCAAGACCTGATAAACTGTATTTAGAGATTGCCAACAAAGCCTATTAAACCTACATGTTTTTGCTTCTAAAATCACTGGGTTTGTTTGTTTCTTTTTAAAGAAAATCACTGTGTTTTTAAGATAAATATTCCACAAGTAATTTTTGTACTGCTGAAACAAAGATGACCAATTTTCAATTACACTTACTTTTATGTTTGAATCTTCAAAACTGCATTATTTTCCCACCATTATAATCAACCTGGAACAATCACTGGATAGTAGACTGGGTCTAATAATAAAAACATGTCTGAAAACATCTTACCTTAATATATTAAAATGATATACTTATTCTGAAACCTAAACTCATGAAGCAAGGGACTTGACACTTTTGACACATTAGACTCAGTCCAGCCATCAAATATTATCAAGATGATAATGCTGAGATGAACAGAAAATGTCTGTTGTCTATCACCACACAAGCTTGAAGTAGAGTCAAAACACCTGGTATTTAGATTCAACTGAGACAATGTTCTGATTAGTTTCTATGTCATGAAGAACTCAGAAGTAGGAAGAGAGATAGAGTGGCAGGAAGGCAAAGAAGCTCAGTGACAGCCTTCAATGGATGCTTGCATTTGGGTGCTATTCCATTCCATCCCAGAGGGCAGAAACATTGAGCTAGGACCTTCAGGACAAATACAGCTCTAGAAAGGAAAAGAAATATCTCTCTAGCTCTGGAAGGAATATGAATAAGCCACAGCATGAAGAATACACATTTAGTCACTCTGTTGCAAACAGACTATAGATTTGGCTTTTAGCCTGAGGATTTCTATATAATGGCCTGAATTCTGATCATGCAGCAAGCCATTCACTGTAAACTTAGTTTACATTGCTGTTTCAGCACTTGATCTTCTTTGCATTGAAAACAGTACACAGGGAAGGAAAGACTCTTATAAACTAAGTCTTGGGGCAAGACTGTTAATGCCTATAACTTTAAGTTCGCTCACCATCAAAACAGGAATGTAAAATTTTTTTCAGGTTTTAGAAAGACTTCATCTACACCAGGCAATATGGGACAAAACTACAATTCTACAAATGATAAGCAAGAGGTCAGGATAAGTTCCAGGCCAACCTGAGCTACACTGTAAGATCCTGTCTCTAAATAAATAAATAACCATCACACAAAACATATAATAACATAGCCAACATGTAAAGATAAAAAACATATAATAACATAATAAGAGACAATACATCAACTACCAAAATTTACCTCATAAAATGCATTCCAAATTTTATTTTGCTTCTTATTATGAATAATAGTTCTAACACCTGCCCAATTGTTATTATGTTCACAATCCACAAAAACAAATGTTCATACCAGAAAAGGACTTTACTATTAACAATATTAAATAGGAAAGCAAGATTCACTTTCCCTAGTTTTGCATGTGCTTAAGTGAAGAACATTTCATAATTACAGCACTTTTTTTCAAATGGCAAATGACCCCAGAAGACCTTTTCATGAAGAAATAATTGTCTAAACTTTCCCTGGCATCAGTACCAGTCAGCATTCTCATCTGTATTTGGTTCATTTTACTACAATCTTATCTGTTATTACTGAGCATTTCGTGTCATTGGGTGGCATGCCTGAGTGTCTGCAAAGCTTATTGTAAATTGAATTTTATGAATCAATTTTGGTTGCTAAGTGCTCCAGATTACCTCACAATGCACTTTGAGAATTTATTCTTGATTCATCTGTTTGCTAGCTGGAGGCCAAATGTTATACTGGTTTTTGTTTGTTTGTTTGTTTTTCAAGAGGATGTGGTATGTTACAGAGGGAGGATTTGGCAGGAAGGACATAACAGTGCCTGGAATCTTTGTTCCTTTTTTATATATGGAAAATCATGTTGTTAGTTTCAGAAAAAAATATTCACTGTTTTAATCAGAAATGTCAGTAATATAAGTTTTTATACCTGCTGTTGAAACGTCAAAATTAAATGTCATTTGAATCTCTCAGTGTGTTAAGAAAAGGGATAAGGAAAGCTTGACAGAGTGAATACTATAGAAGGTGTGTGTGTGTGTGTGTGTGTGTGTGTGTGTGTGTGTATGCACATGCATGAGTGTAAACAATAGAGCACCAAAAACCCATCAAAAACTGTTTTTAAAAGGAGGTAGAAAAAAAGAGAAGCATATAGAAAGAGTCATATAGATGGGGTGAATTTGATCAAACTATATTACATGCACATTGAAAATATAAGAAAAATCCATTTGTGCCAGGCATCAGTGGCTCACAGCTGAAATCCTATCTTCTCAGGAGGCTGAGATCTGAGAATCACAACTCAACGCTTGCCTGAGTAGGAAAGTCTGAAACTCTTATCTACAATGAACCACTACAAAACTAGAAGTAGTGCAGGGCTCACAGTGTAGAGCACTGGCATGGAGCATAATAGCTCAGGAGCAGCACTCAGGCCTGGAGCTCAAGCTCCATGACTGACAAAAAAAATTTAATAAAATAGAATCCTTTGTACTATTAGGTTGTACTAATATAAGAAGTTTAATAAAATTTATAATGGTTATTTGAAGATAAGAGTGTCTGTGAAAAGGAGAAGAAGCCCATCTATGCACACAGCATACTAGAGAAAACTGTTCATAGAAGGGCTGATCTGTTTAAAGTAGACAATCAAGACTGGCAAGTTTTACCATGCCAAGGTAGCTACTGCCACATCTTGCTTTGTTAATATCACTTATTATATTCATTACCAAGTTCCTGGGTACTATTTCATACAGTAAATAAACTGTTCAGAATAAGGAGGTCATGATCAGCTCAATACAAAATCCAGTCTTTCAGATTTCTCAGATGATGGAATAGAAGGGTGAATGAGTGATATATTCTATTCACAATTATTTGATATTTGATCTTCTACCATTTATTTGATCTTTGATTTAAATCACACAAACACAATAGAGGATAGGTGATAGACAGATCGATAGATAGATAGATAGATAGATAGATAGATAGATAGATAGATAGATAGATCCATACTGAGGCATTCCCCAATAAAGAACTCTGTGGTACTGCCCTTGCTTAGCAAGCACAAAGCTCTAGCAATTTCAAACTCCAGTAATACACACACACACACACACACACACACACACACACACATACATACACACAGAAACACACACATACACATATGAAAAACCTGTAATAGTGTCATATTCTTATAATTCCAGCTATGCAGGAGGTGATGGTATGGCAGATTAGTGTTTGAGGTCAGCCTGAGCAAAATAAGCTACCAAGAATCTATCTCAAAAAAAAATAAAAAGGAAGGAAGATGGCGCCGAGACAATAGGGACGCTGCCTAGCTCTCTCTCACAAAAAGAGAGAACCAGGGAGTCCCACGAGCCAACTACCTTAAGAAATCCACAACAACAAACTCAAAAAGCAACGGAGAAGGACTCAAACCGGAAAAGAAATCCAGATAAAGCTCACATCCAACTTTCTCAAAGAATTCGGAATGCGATGACCCCTCCCCCACCTCTCGCCAGCGGATCCAAGCTGCGAAAGCCGCAGAAGGCCGCGAAAAGCGGCGGCTGGCACCGGCTCCAAGCCGCGAAAAGCGGCTGCAGGTGCCGGCTCCACACCGGAAAAGGGCGGTGGGCGCGGGCTCCAAGCCACGAAAAGCGGCGGCAGTGGAGGACGCCAGGCCAGGAGCCCAACTGCTGCAGAAACCAGCACAGAACCGGGCCAGCGAATGGCAGAAGCAGCGGAATCCAGACGCAGAACACAGGCGGTGGCGGAGACCCGAGGGGAGTGAAAGACTCCCCACCACCGTGGAGCACCCGCAGAGGGACACAGAGGTGTGAGTAATACAGCGCGTCCCCAAACACATTGGGAAAGCAGAGCGGGTGCCAAGCAATAGAACTTAACTCAGACCCCAACATCACACCCGAGAAAGACTGGCGGGAGCAGGGGGGCAAGGAATTTAGAATCCTGTCCCTCCCCTCAACAGCCCCCTCCCTCAGGCCATTGACTGGAGATTGACAGGCGGGCTACCTAAGACCCAGCACCCCACCAAGGGAGGTGGGGCTGTCCCAACTCCCACCCGCCCAATGGGCTCAACCGCAAGCCCTCTGACTGGAGACTGACAAGCGGGCGGACTCTAAGACTCAGCATCCCACCAGGGGAGGCAGGGCTGTCCCACCTCCCACCCGCCCACCAGGCTCCTCTCCCAGGCCACTGGGCTCTGGGTCCCTGCCTTACAACAGCGGGTAGGGGGTGCGGGAAAATAGGAGCCAGCATCTGCACCCCCTCAATTCTTGAGCGGGGCATCATCCAGCTGAGAATCCTGAGCAAGACAGCACTGAGGGGCCCCCCACAGACACAGACTCTGACAAAGCAGTGGAAACACAGCAGGGATCTGAAGGGCCGACCAGCAGCCAAGCTTGCCTTCTGAGAATCAAAAAGGCATGTCTCTGCCCTTGGAGCCCACGTCCTCAGCTGGGTCCCGCCCCTGGGAACAGAGGGGTCTCCTGCTGGTCCTGCTGAGAGCCCCTGAAACTCTCAATCCCCAGAACCTTGGCTTGGGGCCGCCCCTGGAAGCAGCACAGGAAAACGTCTGCCAACCCCGCTCAGAGTGAAGCTCGAAGATCCATCCCATGGTCCACTGTGAGGCTACTAGTTGGGCTGAGAGCTAGTCGTGCAGCAACACATAAGTTTTATTCTAATACTTTACAAACTTTGTACTCAAATACGCTACCTACTTACCAACTTAGGTCAGTTATCCTTACGCTATACCTTTTCTTCATTACTACAATATTCTTACACTCCTACGTTAATCCTCTTGTACCTCCCCTGACCTCTCTCATTCTATTTTTCTATCTCTGGACCACTGTTCGTCTTTCAACCTTTATACTGCATGGATCTACACTTGATGCCTGTTGAGCAATACTGTATATCTAGGTGTTTAATTATTCTCTAGGCTCAGAGGGACTTAAAGACAATAGAGATTGGATTGAGAGGCTTATTGTTTCGGGTATAAATCGCTTATCAGTGGATGTATTAGACTGATCTGTAACTGCACAAAAAGAAAGAGTGATAACACCAATCAAAACTTGTGAACATCAAGTGTCTGCCAGCTACACAGGTCTAGGTTGGTTATATCTGAAAAACTATAATCGTGTTTAGTATTAATCTTGCTCCCATTTTCAAATGGGCAGAACAAGAAACTCAAGAAAAATGTCAAATCAAGAAACAACATCCCCCACCCAATGTAAACAGACAATGGACCAGTCACTGGCAAACCTAGAGGAGAGTCTTCCAAGTGCTGTACAAATGCAATTGATAAACATCATTAATGAAAAATGTGAAAATATAAAGAAAGAGATAAGGGAGGAAGCCATGGCTGAACAAGAGGAAACCATAAACAAGGTGATAAGTGAAAAAGAAGAAGCCATAAAGGAGGCCATAATAAAGGTTTTTCAAAGAAAGATGGATGAATTCATAGAATCCACAAAAAAAAAGGTGACCGAACTCCAGCAAATATTCAAAGAAAATAAAGCTACTGAGCTAACCACTCAAATGGAAATCAAGGAGCTAAAGAAATCCATACATGATCTAAAACAAGAGAAGCAAGGCATCAAAAATGAGCAGTTAGAAGCAAGGGAGATGAAAAATAAAGTAGATAGCTTTGATAGCAGGTTAGACAATGCAGAGGAGAGAATTTCCGGGGCTGAAGATAATTTAGTTATTATAGAGAAAGAACAGAAAATGAGTCAATCCAAATACAGGAAAAATTAGAGAGCGCTTCAGGAGGTCCAAGATACAATTAGGAAGCCTAATTTAAGGCTAATTGGTATTGAGGAGGGCGTGGAGAAAGAGGTCAATGGTATTGGAAATATACTTCAGGGAATCATCTCAGAGAATTTCCCAAATATCCAGAAGGGCAGGCCCATCCAGATACAAGAAGCTTTTAGAACCCCAAACAGACCTGAACAGAAAAGAACATCCCACCGCCACATCGTAATCCTAACTGGATCAATAGAAACCAAAAAAAAGGATCCTAAAGGCATCCAGGGAAAAGGGTTCAGTAACCTATAAAGGCAAACCAATCAGAATAACCCCAGATTTCTCAGCAGAGACCATGTAAGCAAGAAGTGACTGGAAGCATATATGTCATGCCCTTAAGTCAAATTACTACCAACCAAGAATACTGCAGCCAGCTAAGCTCTCATTCATAACTGAGGGAACAATAAAAACATTCCATTCCAGGGAAAAGCTGAAACAATATGTCGCAACAAAACCAACACTACAGAGAATTCTCAAAGAGGTTCTATACATAGAAAACCAAAATAAATGCAATATAGGGAAAGAAATGGCACCTAAACAGCATACCATCTAAGGACCACAAGAACTGTCAAGACACAGGCCCTAATAAAAGCTTTTAAAAATGGTAGGAACTAATAAATATCTCTGAATCCTAACTCTCAATATCAATGGACTTAACTCTCCAATTAAACGGCATAGGCTGTCTAGTTGGATCAAAAAGCAAGAGCCATCGTTCTGCTGTCTTCAAGAGACACATCTTACCCCCCAAAAAACAATCATCTTTTGAAAGTGAGAGGTTGGAATAAACTCTGTCAAGCTAATGGCCCCCATAAACAGGCTGCAGTTGCCATCCTCATAGCAGAGAAAATAGACTTCAAACTAAAATTAGTAAGAAAAGACAAAGAAGGTTACTACATACTACTAAAGGGATCTTTCCTCCAGGAAGACATAACGATCCTAAATATTTACACACCCAATCCCGGAGCTCCAAACTTCATCAAGCAAACTTTACTTACACTGGAACCATACATAGATCGAAATACAGTGATTGTCGGTGACTTTAACACACCACTCTCAACTATGGACAGATCAACAACGCAAAAACTCAACAGAGAAACCTTAGAACCGAACAACTATATAGACCAACTAGATCTAACAGACATCTGCAGAATATTCCACCCAGCAACAACACAATATACGTTTTTCTCAGCAGCACATGGAACATTTTCCAAAATAGATCACATCTTAGGCCATAAAACAAACTTGGTCAGATTCAGAAACACTGAAATTATTCCATGCACGTTCTCAGACCACAAAGGCATCAAATTGGAACTGAACACACATCTCCACCAACGAAAACCCTGTAACTCATGGAGACTGAATGACACATTGTTGAATCACCAATGGGTCATCGAAGAGATCAGAACAGAAATCCAACAATTTATGAAATTTAACAGTAAGGAGCACACAAAATACCAACTCCTTTGGGACACAGCAAAGGCAGTACTCAGAGGAAAATTTATAGCGCTGAGTGCCTACAACAACAAGTTGGAAAAATTGCAAACCAACAAGTTAATGTCTCACCTTAAGCTCCTGGAAAAAGAGCAACAAACCAACCCTAAACCCAGTAGAAGAAAGCAAATAATTAAAATCAAAGCAGAATTAAATGATTTGGAATCCAAAAAAACTATAGAAAGAATCAACAAAACAAGGAGTTGGTTCTTTGAAAGAATTAACAAAATTGACAAGCCCTTAGCAAATCTTACCAAAAAAAGAAGAGAGCATATTGAAATAAAACAAATCGCAGATGAAAATGGTAATATCACGACAGAAATTACCAAGATCCAGAATATCATGAGGGAATACTTCTCAAACCTTTACGCCAACAACTTTGAGAATCTAGATGAAATAGATGAATTCCTAGCCAATATTAACATACCCACACTGAACCAAGAAGAACTAAGCCAATTCAACAGGCCTATTTCAAGCTCTGAAATAGAAATGGCAATTAGAGAACTTCCACCTAAGAAAATCCCAGGGCCATATGGATTCACAGCTGAATTCTATAAGGTCTTCAAAGCAGAGCTCACACCAATACTCCTCAAGCTCTTCAACAAAATTGAAAATGAAGGTTCTTTACCAAACTCATTCTATGAAGCCAGTATAACCCTCATCCCCAAACCAGACAGAGATTCATCAAAGAAAGAGAACTATAGACCTATATCTTTGATGAACATCGATGCAAAACTTCTCAACAAAATACTGGCCAACTGTCTACAACAACTCATCAAAAAAATTATACACTATGATCAAACTGGATTCATCACGGGGAGGCAAAGCTGGTTCAACATACGCAAATCAATTAATATAATTCAACACATCAACAGGAGCAAGGACAAAAATCACATGATTGTCTCAATGATGCGGAAAAAGCATTTGACAAGATCCAACACCCCTTTATGTTAAAAGCTCTGGAGAAACTAGGAATCCATGGAACATTCCTCAATGTAATAAAGGCTGTGTATGAGAAACCCACTGCTAGTATTACACTTAGTGGTGAAAATCTACAGCCATTCCCTCTAAAATCAGGAACGAGATAAGGATGCCCACTCTCTCCACTACTCTTTAACATAGGACTAGAATTCCTATCCAGTGCAATAAGGCAAGAAGCAAGCATAAAGGGGATCCAAGTAGGGAAAGAGGAAATAAAACTATCCCTCTTTGCAGATGACATGATTCTGTATTTAAAGAATCCTATAGACTCTACTCCCAAGCTCCTTGAGCTGATTCAAAACTTTGGAAGAGTAGCAGGCTATAAAATCAACCCTCAAAAATCAACTGCCTTCCTTTACGCCAACAGTGAGAGGAATGAGGCAATAATCAGGAAAGAAACTCTTTTCACAATAGCCTCAAAGAAAATAAAGTACCTAGGAATTAGCTTAACTAAGAATGTAAAGGACCTTTTTGACGAAAACTTTAAAACCCTAAAAAAGGAAATTAAAGCACAACTAAGGAAATGGAAACACCTCCCATGCTCCTGGATTGGAAGAATCAACATTGTGAAAATGACAATCTTGCCAAGAGCTATCTACAAATTCAATGCAATACCCATCAATATCCCAATGGCATTCTTTAAAGAAATAGAAGAGGCAATTCAAAATTTCATATGGAATAATAAAAGACCTGTATAGCAAAAACACTTCTTAGCAGAAAGAACAGTGCAGGAGGAATTTCAATTCCAAACTTTAGAGTCTATTACAGAGCTATAATTCTCAAAACAGCTTGGTACTGGCACAAGAACAGGCCTGAAGACCAATGGAATAGAACTGAGGACCCAGATACTAAACCACAGACCTATGGCCACCTAATCTTTGACAAGGGAGCCAAAAAAATAGAATGGAAGAAAGACAGCCTCTTCAACAAGTTGTGCTGGCAGAACTAGTTAAGCACCTGCAGAAAACTAAAGTTGGATCCTTGCACTAGAATTAACTCCAAATGGATCAAAGACCTGGAGGTAAAAGCTGACACACTGAAAACTTTACAGGAAGGAATAGGAGATACACTAGGCCTCCTTGGCACAGGTCAAAACTTTCTTAATAAGGACCAAGAATCACAACAAATCAGAGAAAGGCTGGATAAGTGGGACTGCATTAAACTGCAGAGCTTTTGTATGGCAAAGGACATAGCTAGTAAATTAATTAGGAAGCCTACAGAGTGGAAGAAGATCTTCACCAACCAAACAACGGACAAAGGCCTCATATCTAAAATATATCAACAACTCAAAAAATTGAATCACTCCAAAACTAATCTCCAAAGTAACAACCATCCCATTAAAAAATGGGCCAAAGACTTAAAGAGAGTCTTCTCTGAAGAAGAAACAAAAATGGCCTATAGACACATGAAGAAATGCTCAACATCTCTGGTCATAAAAGAAATGCAAATCAAAACAACTCTAAGATTCCACCTCACTCCAGTTAGAATGGCCAGGATCAGGAAAATGAATAATAACAGATGCTGGAGGGGATATGGCCAGGAGGGATCACTACTACACTGTTGTTGGGAGTGCAAACTCGTTCAACCACTATGAAAAGCAGTGTGGCAGTGCCTCAAAAGGCTAAACATAGAGCTCCCCTATGACCCAGCAATTCTACTACTTGGCATTTACCCAACCATCCAGAAACAAGGGCATACTAAATCCACTAGCACAACAATGTTCATTGCAGCACTATTCACCATTGCAAAGATATAGAACCAACCTAGATGTCCCTCAGTTTATGAGTGGATCAACAAGTTGTGGTATTTGTACACAATGGAATTCTATGCTGCTGTCAGAAAGAATGACATCGCCCCATTTGTTAGGAAATGGAAAGACTTAGAAAAAATCATATTAAGTGGAGTAAGCCAGACTCAAAGGAACTTAGGCTCAATGGTTTCCCTCATTTGTCATAATCAGTAGAAACCTTGGGCTCTACTAGCAGAGATCTGCAATAGAGCACAACCTTGATACATAAGGCCATATAGTATGAAGCTAATTGAAATGACCTCCAGGATATTGAAACAAAAGCCATATAACGAATGATTGCTGTCCTTAATGTACTATGTTGTCTCTCATCTCCTTTGCTGTCCTTTGGATATCTCATATTGTTACAGTATCTCACTTTGTCATCTGATATATTGAATTTATTTGTATTTGGTTATTTGAAATTTGATAGGGAAGGGGGGAAAACCAAGATGGGTGGGGGGTGTGGGGGGAGGGTAATGGGTACCAAGACATGTGAAAGGGTATCAATGTATGTGAATTAATGCACCTTCTATCTGGCAAATATCATGTAACCCTTTTATTAATTACAATAAAAAAAGAAAAAATAAGCCAGGCATGGTGGGGCATGCCTGTGACCTAGTGACATATGAGGCTGAGGTAAAGGTCCGATGCTGTCCCCAAGCAAAAGCAGAAACAGAATCAGAGGAAGAGGAGGAGGAGGAAGAGGAGGAGGAGAAGAAGGAAGAGGAGGAGGAGGAGGAGGAGGAGGAGGAGGAGGAGGAGGAGGAGGAGGAGGGAGCAGGAGGAGGAGGGAGGAGGAGGAGGAGGACGAGGACGAGGAGGAAGAGGAGGTAGAGGAGGAGGAGGAGGAGGAGACGACAAGCTCCAATCTAAAATAAAAAGCTGAAAAAGTATACGGTGAAGTGGTAAAACTCATGCCTAGCAAATGAAAATCCCTACCTCCAAACTACCCCACTACCACCAAAGAAAGCATAAGTAGGGGGTGAGGGAAAAATAGCTCATTAAGATAAGATTTTAAAACACAATGCAGATTTGGTGGTTCCATCAGGAAATTGTCAAATTAAAATACAATCAATGAACTCCATTCGTAATGCTGGATGTGGTGGTACCAATGACATGGGTCACTAACCCAGTGTGCAGATGGGTTCTCACCAAGGTTTATGTCTGCGTCTCAATATGAGAACGGCCAGGTTTCTTAGCTCATAAGACTCTTCAACTTCATAGCAACTATGTAAATTATTGTTCATTCTATAGACAGTGATATGAAACCCTACCCCTAATTTGTTTTAAACAGCTGCTTACCAAACACTACCATCTGAAATGTATTTCATTTCTTAAGTGAATGTTCCTAATGCAAAGAAGGTGTATGCTGGTCCGCGAGTACCAGTGCTCCAGACAGCCACATCTGTACCTAATCTCAGTTCTCTAAAGGAGACTCTTCATTGCTGAGCACCATTGAACTGTCCCCAGCCCAAGACAGACAAAGCAAATTCATGGCAAAGGGAACCAAGACAGTTTAAGGCCTTCTTAAGGACACTTATTCCTGTCCTTCCCTTTCCCAGGCCCTGTGCAAAATAGAACAGCTTCTCATGGTGTTATTAAAATGCACTCTTATTTATATAAATTACATAAAGGCTTAAACAATTCTCATGGAAGCTTCAGACATTTAAACTTACTTTGTTCATTCTGCTTTTTTCTTCCACAAACAGTGTAAGAGAAAATCCTCATCAGGCTAGATTTTTTGAAGACACTCCTACAATTAGAGAGTGTTTCAAATCCCTTTATAATTTTCTCTTTCTTCAAGGACAATACAAAATCATCTTCAGAAATTTTATTCCTTTTTTGTGGAAGAGAAGACAACATGGTAAACTCCAATTCACTAACATCAAAGTGAAATAACGCTCTCATTTGAAATCAGATTAACACTAGCGCCTTCTGCCACCCTTGAGTAAAATTGTGAAATATTTCTGTAATCACTTTGGGCTGATTTTGTCACGAGTAGGTTTATAACACCTAGGATAATATTACTCGGATCTCTTTAGTTATAAGTAAAATAAACTTAGAGTTCACTGAGGCAAGAATGGAGCTGTTAATTGACTTACAATTGGAAATAATGTGGAGCAAGAATCCAGCACTCAGAAACAACTGATACATGGAGCCATAAATCAGAGCATGAAAACAATTAGAAATCTCTTCTCTCTATTGCCCTATCAACTACTTTCTCAGAATCACTGTTTCAAACCAGAACTAGAAAGAGAAATTAGAACCACTGTGCTTAATTCTGACCATCACTGAAGAGCAGTCTTCCAGCTCCAGTTCCACCTTCAACATCCAGCCATTAGACTCAACAGTCCAGGCTGAAATCATCTCCATCTCTGGCATCATCTCTGTACCATTCAATATAACTGAGAAGTGTGAATACATATATAATTAACTCATGTTACTCACATACCTGACCCCTTGAAAAACTATAGTCAAAGACAGCCACAGTAAAAGTTGCCTGTAAAAGACTAATGCTGCCGTGGTTAATATGCTGTGGTTAACCAGTGGTTAATATCTGGAATACCACTCAGGAGGCTGAGACCTGAGGATTGTGGTTCAAAGCCAGCCCAGACAGGAAAGTCTGTGAGACTTTTATCTCCAATTAGCTACCCAAAAAAAAGCTGGAATGAGACCTGTTGTAGAGCTCTACCCTTGAGGGGATAAAAAATCTGGGGCACGGAAGTATTTCTTTAATAGGCATGGAATATGGAATATAGAAAAACATAGCAAGAATAAAGAATATAGCAATGAAACTGCTCCTATTATATCAACTGCCACAGTGCATGAACACCACCAAGGAAAGGTTTGCTCTAGGCAATGAGTGAATTAATGAAGGAATAATTGGATACCGACTTCCCGCTCCTGTCTCCTATTCATGTTGTATTAGCACGCCACTCAGAGTGCTCCTGCTTCTAGACACATGTTTTGGTGAAAGTTTTATCTCTACTAGAGATATCAGCACACAGATAAAACTTCTTAACTTTGGTGGTATCATCCAAGAGTTATCCAGGTGACTAGACATGAGGATGCTGAAATAATAAATTAACCCATGGTAAGTTCCATTCTCTTTTCCACTACCTCACTGTTTTTATCTACACAGAATAAATCTAATATTATTTTTGCTTTCCCATACCCATCAAGACATTGTAATTTTCTAAAAAAATTATTTTTCTGGCCAGAAGTTTGGCCTAGTGGTAGAGTGCTTGCCTAACATACATGAAGACACAGGTTTGATTCCCCGGTACCACATGCAGAGAAAAGCCAGAAGTGGTGCTGGGGCTCAAGTGGTAGAGAGCTAATCTTGAGGAAAAAGCACAGGGACAATGCTCAGGCCCTGAGATCAAGCCCCAGGACTGGCAAAAAAAAAAAAATGTTACTCTTCTCTACTACCTGGTGATTGTAACTGAAACCCCTCTATCCATTATCCCAACAATAAAATATTTTAAATAATTACATTTCTCTGAAAAAGCAACCTCTAATGGATCTAAAAATAATATCAAGAATTGACAAATGAGATTGTAGCAGATCATAAAGCTGCTGCACAGCAAAGAAAACAGTTAACTGAGTGAAGAGACAGCCTACAGAATGCAAGAAAATCTCTGCCAATTATTTATCTATCAGGGAACTAATTTCTGGAATATATAAGGAACTCAAAAAATTAAACATTAGGCAGGCGCTGTGGCTCATGCCAGTAATCCTAGCTACTCAGGAGGCTGAGATCTGAGGATCGAGTTTCAAAGCCACCTCCGGCACAAAAGAACCTGAAACTCTTATCTCCAGTTAATCTCTAGAAAATGGGAATTGGGGCTTGGCTAAATGGTGGGGCCAAGCCTTGAGCTGAAGAGCTCAGGGACAGTACCCAGGCCAAGATCAAGCCCCGTGACCCACAAAAAAAAATTAAACACTAGCTTAGGGGTGGTAACACACACCTGAAATCCTAACTACTCAAGAGGCAAGAGGATTTCGTGTTTGAGGCCAGTCTGAGCAAAAGCTACAGAGATATCTCAAAAATAAGTAAATAAATTAAATAAGGCAGAGCTTGAGTGGTAGAAATCAGCATATGTGATGTGCTGGGTTCAATCTTTAATAGCAGAAATAAGCAAATAAACACTAGGTGAAGAAACAATTATATCAGTAAACAGGGAAGGAAACTCAGCAGATAGCTCTCAAAGGAAGCACAGAGAGCCGATAAATACATTTTTTAACGTTCAACATCTTAGCCACAAGGAAAATGGGAATGAAAGGGGGAACCTTGAACAGTTTGGGTATAAATATAAATTAGTCTAGCCCCACTGTGAAATCAGTAGGGAGGTTCCTCAGCAAAATAAAATGAAAATGAAACCACCATATGAATGTGTTATATCATTCTGGGGCATATATCAAAATTCTAAGTCCACAGAGACTAGAAAGACCCCCACTCACAGAAGCACTATTCACAAAAGCCAAACTGCAATCAGCCAAGGTGACCATTAACTAATGAGTAGATTTTTTTTACAGTACACAGGTATGCAGTATGTCATTTCCAGGATAATAAATGGAACTGGAAATCACAAAGGTAAGACAGATTCTGAAGGACAAATATCACCTATTATAAACAGATGAAGCTTTTAAAAGTAGGGGAAGGACTATTTAGGGAAAAGAAGGAGGCCAGTGGGAAGGGAGGAAAAAGGGGAAAATGAAGGAAGAAAGGGAAAAAGAGAGCATAACAGGAGGAAATAAATACATGCAAACTACTTAATACATATACGTGAAAATGTCATGATAAAACTTATTGTTTGGTGTAACTAATATAGGATAATTTTTAATATACATATAAATTTTAAGTAAGTGATCATTTGTCCAATATACTTCTTTATAATTAGACATTTTAAATTAACTATATCTATAAATCATACCTATAAAAATCAGAAACTATACAGAAGTATCAATAGCAGTCTCCATAATTCCATCAAATGCAAGGAGTGCTGATTCTTTGTGAATATTTTATTGTGGGTTTCTTTTTGAAATAGTGACTTCAATTGACTCCCCAAACTCTGAGAGCCTATGATTTTTGTTCAATATGTGAACACATTATCTGGCCCCAGAAAGATGCCTGTGGATTTGACAATTTTCATAAAAAAATATATATGTGAAAAGCAATTAAAAATTAATAGCAGTGTGCATACCCATACCTGTGTATTTACATTATAGTCTTAGCTGTGTTTGGAATCTAAGATTTACATAAACTGTATAAAAACATGGCAGCCTGAAAGTAACAAAGAAATTTCCTCATACTGTTACTTCCCTTTTACCCAGTTGGAAGCATTTAAAATAGAAATAGAATGTTGTGGTACAGTTTGGGGAGACATAAATTACAAAAGAAGAGCATTATACTTTTTCTGAGGTTCATTTTAGTTATGTGAGTATTCAGACAAAGATTAATGCTGTCTACTGAAGAATATAATGTCATAGTTCTATAAAACTTGCTCTACTGAGTGTTTTCCTGATCTATAAAGTGAAAAATACAATTCTCAGTTATTATTAATGGATGATTTGAGATACAGCATCATGGGAAAACGCAAGTGGCAGTGTATTTCCAGAAATAAATATTGGAAAAGTAAGGCAAGGGAAACAAAATAAATCTGGCCTTAGAAATTGCATCCACTTCTCATTCTCCTTGTTTCTTTTCTAATTAAAGTGCCAAAACAAAGGATTTCATTCATAAGACAAATCCACTCAGTATTTATGAAGTCATAGTGAAAAACTGAAAACTGAACATGTAAATGAAATAGATATAAATGCTATGTAAATAGTTGATTTAATAGGAAATTAAAATAAATTAAGATGCATCTTAAAATTTCAAGAATTTTGAAATTTTTTTCTATTGACCGCAGTAAATGAAAATCAATAATAATTTTTTGCCAGTTCTGGGCTCGAGCTCAGGGCCTGAGCACTGTCCTTGAATTTTCTCAAGTCTAGATCTCAGCACCACTTCCAGCTTTGTTCTATGTATGTGGTACCAAGAAATCGAACCCTGGTCTTCGTGCATGTTAGGCAAGCACTTTACCACTAGGCCTAACTCCCTGCCCCCAAAATTAATAATAATTTTTTAAAAGTTACCTTGTGCTAAAAAAGGAATTCTGTATGCAAAATACAGGACATTCCTTCACTCATTAGTTAATATAAAATCACTCTAGGGTTTTACTGCACAAGACGCTCTGATAAGCACAGAATATATAAATAAATCAGAAAAGTAAATACCAGCTGAGTATGGTGGCACACTACTATAACCCTAGCTACTTGAGAGGCAGAGGCAAGAGGATTACAAGAGAATCATGCATTTCAAATATGCCAAAAACGGATGTTAAATTCATTTCCTATTGCTTTTATTTTGTTTTAAAGGTGTAGAGGGGTTGCAGTTACCTAAGTCAGGTAATGAATACATCAACCACTCCCTCATTTTCTTCTAGATTTTCCCTCAACCCCTGCCCCCTCTAGACGTATAGTTCTTTTCCAACATAATGAGTATCACTGCTAAATTGGTTCACTTTTTGTGCCATTGTTTATGTTCTTAGAGCGAAGTGATAGTACCTCATGCCTGTAATCCTAGCTACTGAGATCTGAGGACTGCTGTTAAAAGCCAACCACAGAAGAAAGGTCCATGAGACTCTAAGACTCTGTCCACCCATTGGTGAGAGAGTAGTCACCCTACTAAAGCCCCTCTCAGTTGGGTCCAAGAAGGAAGAGTAATCCATCCAAAGAAAATCAGGATGATGTGCAGACGTAAAACCAAATGAAGCTATGAGAAGAACAATAATATCTGGACCTAGTAATTACCAAAACTCAAGACAATCCTCTCTGTTCTTTGAAATTTGAGGGAAGAAAGTCCTGAAAATTCTACACACTTCTTGGAGAAAATATGTATGGCACTTTTTATGTATGGCATAATCTTATTTTAACATTTATTTGAAACAAAACAATTTTCATTGGCAAAAGAAATGTGACAACATAATAAAAATGAATTCGAGATTTGTATGAGTCTCAAGGTGAAATTCTTCTCCATCATTTCCTTGTTTCTTATCACTTATTTGATGTCATCCAAATAGGATTCCCTTTTCCTTTCCAGGTTTCTTGCCTTTTTTCTCTTCAAAGAAGACTTTGGGAACCTTACACATGAACTAGTTACCATACTGTGTCTAGCAATGTCCCTGAATTTTGCCTTCTACTGTATCCCTGAATCACTCTTACTGCAGTGCTGCCCTTCTTCTTGGACCTAAATTTTCTTTCTTTTTTCTGCCAGTCCTGGGGCTTGAACTTAGGGCCTGAGCACTGCCCTTGAGCTTTCTCAAGGCTAGCGCTCTACCACTTGAGCCACAGCACCAATTCCAGTTTTTTCTGTGTATGTGGTACCGAGGAATTGAACCCAGGACTTTGTACATGCTAAGCTATCACTCTACCACTAGGCCCTTAAATTTTCTTTCTCCTTTCCAATACTGGGGCTGACAATTTACTTTCTACTTCTGTCCTACAGAGATTCCTATTGATTCCACCCACACCCAACTCCCACATCATTCTAAGGTCTTAGGGATATTTTATCACATCTAGTTCTAGCACTGTGTGATTCCTGCTACCAAAGAATGTAAATCATACTTAATGATCCAGGAATATCTAAGATATAGATAATATCTATACATCCTTGAACATGGCCACACTGAGTTTCTTGCTGTAAAGAGGCACATAATTTCACCATCATAAGTCATGATTTCCTTTAAGAAGCATGAAACTGGTCACAGTGTCAACTCTCAAGTCTGCACTGTGTCCCTGGCCGGTCAGTTCACCATCTATTTCCCCTGGCTGGTCAGTTCACCATCTACTTCCCCAATAAGTTCCCCTTTTTATATGAGACTGTCTCTGTGTGGTGGACTCTGGTGGGATGTGGAATCCCCACCTGGAGGGATGTGGAATCCCCTTCTTCTCCCCATAACATTTTTGGTGAATGGGCCGGAAAGAGTCCTTAACCACAGGGTGACGCATGGATTCGTGTCCCACTGGTGAATGTGGAATCCCATCGATGGTGTCAGACCCAAGAGAGTCTCTGATTATCCTCCAGGAATTCTTAACCTGGGGAAATTGCCCGGGTAAAAATTAAAGGCCTCGGAGTCCTTACAGGCCTTACAAGTTGATCTGGGGACATGTTCATCATCTGGTTTCCAGTACCCTGGCATTCAAGTGAACCTATGCTGTGATTCCCAGCACTCCAACCACTGTGAAGGTAGAAGGAGCGAACTACTGGGTTCGTCACTCCTAGGTGAAGAAAGACAGCGTGTGAGGATCCTGGACTTTCAGACTCCCAGAGAACTCACTGAGGTCCCTAGCTGAAGTTGTCCTCCAGAACAGAAGAGGATTAGATATATTGTTCCTAGAGGTTTGAGTGTTGCCCTGGGAGGAGAATGTTACTGTTGATTGGCCAATGTGTGATTAATGAAATGTGCTTTAGTAAAAAAGGATCACAGTTATAAAACTGATGATCCTACATACCTGGTATAACCCCGTTTATACTAAGGTAAACTAGTCAAGGATTTGACTAGGCTAAAAGAAAAGTGGGGAGTATTAAGGGGAGCAGGGAGTGTTAAGGGGAGCAGGGAATGTTAAGGGGAGCAGGAATTGGTGCCATCCAGAATGCCTAAGAGTTCCCCGCCCCATTGTGGAAGGTCGACAATGGTACAGCCCAGCCACCTTGACCTCCCCACTCCCCCCAAGAGGAGGGATATCTGGTACATCCCAGCCACCTTTGCCCTTCTAGGGAGGGGCAATCTTGACCTTCTCCCCACCCCCCAATGAGGAGGGATATCTGCTTGGGTGGGGGTGGGCCTGCTTTGTGTGGAAACCTTCCCAATGTGCACCAACTCCAACTAAGGTGATAGGTAAATTCAAACACTGGGCTGTAACCCTATTGACTACCTGCGTGTGGCTGGAGCTGGCAATGGTCCCTCTGTAACTATCCCATTGGCCACCTGTGTGGCCAGGTTGGACCACATGGGTTTTGCCTTAAAAACCCAGCATGAGAGCTGCTCGGGGTCACAGTGTCAGCTCCCGAGTCTGCACTGTGTCCCTGGCCGGTCAGTTCATCATCTATTTCCCCAATAAATTCACCTTTTTATATGAAAAAAAAAGAAGTATGAAACTAGTCCCAAATCTCCTAGTGCTGCTGTTTTGGGAAAATCTCTGTGTGTACCTTTCATGATTTATGGACTTTGATCATACATACCTTTATCTTCCATCTGACATGAATTTTAATTTAGCCCTATCTATTCTCTTAAGGGAGATGCCTCAAAGTTCTAAAAAGAAAAGCAGAGGCTATCATTTCTTATGTCAACTGAAATCACATTACTCTTCTCAATGTGTGTTTTTATTTTTTGTACTTTCTAGTCCATGTTTCACACATAATCATTGAGGGTAGGGAAATAATAGACATCTTAGGTGGATGTCATCTATCAAGAGATGGATTGGGGGGGCCAGGAGTTTTGCCTAATGGTAGAGTGCTTACCTAGCATGCACGAAGACCCGAGTTCAGTACCACATACATAGAAAAAAGCCAGAAGTAGTGCTGAGGCTCAAGTGGTAGAGCTCTAGCCTTGAGAAAGTCCAAGTACAGTGCTCAGGCCCTGAGCTCAAGACCAGGACTGGCCAAAAAAAAAAAAAGAGATGGATTGGCAGCTGGGTGCCAGTGGTTCACACATGTAATTCTGGCTAGTCATTAGGTTGAAATCTGAGGATCATGGTTCAAAACTAGCCCATTTGCAAACATCTTTGAGATTTTATTTCCAATTAATCACAAAAAAATGAAATAGCAGAGAGAGAGAGACAGAGACAGAGAGAGAGACAGAGAGCGAGAGGGAGAGAGGGAGGGAAAGAGAGGAAAGAGAGGTGATAGATTTCTGTCTTGGACTCTTATTGGCATGTATTTTCTGTATGTCTTTGACATAATTTTCTTTTAACTTCCTTTGGTTTCTCCATTTTAAGTTTCTGTATCTACAATGTAGGAATAACTCTACTATCATTCATTTGAAGGATTTTTACATGGAATATGTAAGATACATAGAACAAAACCTGCAATGTGGTTGTGACTACCATAGTGGCACTCAAAGTCCTTAATATTGAATTCTCCTAGTCAGTATTCTGTGCTGGCATCCATCATCACACTGTCTTTGAATATGGCTGACTGGGTAGCTTCAGTGCCTCATTTATGGCTGAGACAACCATTTATTCTTGCCACAGATTTATCAGCTACTATTTAGTGAAGACATCTGCCATGCCCTTCATCCAACCCATACCATCAACTCCACAGCTACTTCGTTCGGGATTGTTGTTTTTTACCCAATTAAGCGTTGGCTGGGAAGTGTTTATCCCTGTCTTGCCTGGAAGTCTGCAAGATTAGATGCTACAGCTTGATCCATTAGATGAAATGTTTTGAATCCTCTATTGTTGCTCTCCAGCAACACCGGTATGAGAAGGACACCCAGGGCCAGCCTGCAGTCCCAAGGAGCCGAGCGAGAGGGTAAGAGTCCACAGCTCAGTCCACCACCCAACAACTGGAAAAAAAAACACACACTGAGCCAGGAGTTGTGTCAGCAGTGAAAGCACAGCAGATCTTAAGATTATTGCCATCAGGCACATAGTTATATACTGTGGGGGAAAGAGGTGGTAGGAAAGGGAAAAGGAACCAATAGAAAAAGGCCACAGTGCTATCACCAAGGGTCAGGGCAAACTTTCAAGTCTTGAAATACTGGGCTGAGGACCTGCGCTAGGGGAGTTCAGTTGAGTCAAGTACACAGAAATACCTCAAGAGAGGTATGTAAAGTAGGCCTAGCCAAAGTCCTTTAATGGCCACTGGTCTGGAAAGGCAAGCAGGCCCCAACAACTCCCCCTTTTTGTTTGTTAAAACAGGGAGGACAAGCACGCAAAGCCCCTATCTTAGGTTGTTCCTTTCAGGGAATCTTACCCATCATTGGCTCTTGGGGAGGCACTTAAGGGGAATCAAGAGACCCAACCTCATCAAAGGGTTCTCGCTGGTCATAGGGGTCATTGGCATTGGCAGCAAGTCTCTGATAATGCACCTGTACGTTCATCAACTGAATGGATTCTATCCTACTTTGAATGAATTGTATGGCCTTATTAATAACACAAGGCCCAAAAGTAGAAAGCAAGAGAAACAGGAGACTAGGACCAAGGAAAGGGAGGACATAGGGCAGCCATCCATGCAGCCCAGTCCAGAGGAAGTTGGCTTGTAGTTCTTTTCTGCATTTTTCAAGATCTTCCTGGAGCTGATTGATCTTATTTTGGACTATTCCCAATCGGTTAGCATAAAAATAGCATTCCTCCTATAAGAAAAGACATAACCCTCCCTTTTCATTGGTTAAGAAGTCGAGTCCCCGGCTATTCTGTAGGACTACTGCAGCCAGTGAGTCTAATTGGTCTTAGAGATCTAAGAGAGTACTGGCAACAGCTTGGAGATTGTCAATCATGTGCTGAGATAAAGCTTTATAATAATGTAAGGAGGTTCCCAGACCTGTCACCCCAGTAGCAGCCCCAGTGGCCACTCCAAGGCCTATAATCACAAGAATAATTTGAATTGCTCTTTTAGCTCTCCCCCCAATATGCTCAAATGTGGGAAGAGGGAGACTTTGATTATTTGGGACCACATCAATATCTGGGAGCACAACAGCAGGGGCACAGAGCCCAGTCCAGTTTTGGGGTAGGAAACTAAGGGTATCTCCTCCACAAATAGACTATCCCCATTGGGAGGACAGAGGAAGGTACCATTAATGGTAATATTATTTTGGCAAAAGGAATAATGAATATGCCCAACATCTATATTACTAGAATTGTCGGGGAATGGATCGGACTTAAAAACATGAGCTCTTGGGAGAAAAGGAGCCCAGATAAACCCCGGGCCTTGGTGGCAAGAGGGGACATTGCATATTATACTGAGAGGAATTAATAAGAATAACATTGCCCTGTAACGGCTCAGGCTTCAAACAGAGCCAGCAGTCCCCCGCTAAGTTTGGATTTGTAATGTTAAGCAAATGTTAAGGATCAATTGTGTCTTGGGGTCAAGAAAGAGTTTACCTCTTATTTCAGGTATAGCAAGAGGATGATAGACCGGTGGGGTCTGGTTCTCAATAATTTTATTTACTACCTTTTTAATTAAATGTTTTTGAGCTAGATCTTTTACCCCGTCCCTGTCAGATACACCAATCGGGGGAGGGGGGGAAGGGTAGACCAACAAGCATGGTTATTATTGCCAAATTTATTGCAGGAGGGACTAATTCCTGGAGGTCCATTAGTGAGTTGGGCATACCAATATGTCTTATTACCCGACACGCATGATATGGCTTACTCATAACATTGGGAATATACTGTATCCCAGAACTCCTCGCAAGAGCACTGGGCAGAGATTTTCCAGGTATCTGAGGCTTAACCTTTGGGCCTGGCTAGCAAAGATTAGTGAGGATGGGCATGGGGCACCCAACCTCCTTTCCTTGAATAAGAGTGGCCACCCTTTTATCCATCTGAACAAATTTTAAGGATGCAATAGCAGTGCTGAGGAGGGGAGGTGGGATCCTAAGCACAGTCGCTACCACAGGGGTCCCCAGGCTTCCTCTGGAGTAATGCTTTGGCTTGATGGGGGTTGCCTAACCCCACACTGATGATGAGTACCTCCATTCCAAGAAGAAGCAGGATCAGCACTGTAAGGTCCATTATTTATTCTGAAAAAGAAAAGAGAGAAAGATATCCTCAGGAGGCTCAGAGCCTTCTGGGTCTTTATCAGTATCATTGGGGTCCCTTCCCATTTGGAGGAAATATTTACGATCCCTTACAGGGACCCAAATTGACTTTGTTTCATCAGTGGGGAAAACACAACCAAATCCTCTTCTAGCTGTAATGAGGGGATCAGGGCCCCTCCATTCCCCATTAAGGGGGTCCTTCCCCATAGACTTTTTGATAACGAATAGAGGTGTCCCCTTTGACAAAGTTTAAAATACTGAGAGTAAACAATACCATCTTTAATTGATCATGGGGCGGAGTGTTCCCCCTTTTTGTTTTATTAATTGAGATTTAAGGACATGGTTATATCTTTCTACTATTGCCTATCCTCTGGGATTATGAGGGACACCAGTAGTATGGGCAATTTGCCATTGTTTAAAGAAGTCATCAAGAAACTTGCTTACAAAACACGGACCATTATCAGTTTTTATTTGGTCCGGCAATCTGAGAGTAGCAAAACATCGAAGAAAATGACTGATAGCATGTTTTGCTCTCTCCCCAGATGGGCCGTGGCCCAGTAGGCATGGGAAAAGGTGTCTATTATTAAAAAAATGTATTTAAGTTTTCCAAAAAAGGGAAAATATGTAACATCCATTTGCCACAGATTATTAGGCCTAAGACTTCGAGAGCTGACACTGCCCCGCCCGTTTGGAGCAGGGGAACCTGTAAAAAAGGGTGGCATGATTTACAGGTCCTAATAATCTTTTTTAGATCTTTAATGGCAACTTGGGGAAATCAGTGGTGTAGTCCTCTCCAGTTGACATGTGTGAGCTGATGGAAAGAGATAGCCTCCTGTAAAGAGTAGCATTCAAGAATAGGGGCTAACCAGTCACCAAGGGCATTGCCTTTGGTCAAAATACTTGGAAGGCTTTGATGTCCCCTCAGATGTTGAACAAACATAGAGGCAATCCTTTGTTTGAGCAAATTTCTAGCTTGAATCATCAAAGGTGTGATGCGGTTGTTGTCCAGTTTAATATGAGCTTCTATGAGGTTAGGTAACAAGTTGACTACACAGAGGCTGTCTGAGAATAGGTTAAGAGGACCAGTAACATAGGGAAGGGGGGAAAACAACATGAGAAGTGGGGGGGGGGAGGAAAATAGGGACCAATAAATGTATGTGAAGTAATGCACCTTCTATCTGGTGAATATAATGTAACCCTTCTATTAATTACAATAAAAATATATATGGAGAAAATACAAAAAAAAGAGGAGGACTAGTAACCTTAGATAGTGCTAAGACCACAGCATAAAGTTCCTTGAATTGGGCTGAGCTCTGTATTTCACTATGGGAGAGGAATTATATTTGCCTGGGGAAAAAATAACAATGGAAGCCCCCTTTTTACCCCCATCTGTAAATATGGTGGGCAAGGAGGGATCGGCTTCACTTAGAAAAAGTTTTGGAGGTTGTCACTCCAGCTGACTAAAGGAGCTCATCCATTTATGGGGACCATAAAGACAATCCACTTTGCCTGGGTAATCCTCCAGGGCGATTGCCAGTCTAGCATTATTTCTTTGTAGCCAAGAGAAATCATTGATTCTAAAAGGGACAATTAGAAAGTGGGGCTCACTCCCCAAAAGATGCGTAGAGAGATCTCATCCCTTGATAACACTGTTTATCATGGAGTAGACTCTAGATGCTCCCCCAACTGAGAGATGAATCCAATGAATAGGTTCCCCTTCCTGGCCTAAAAGGGCAGTGAGGTGGGCTTCTCCTGAGAAAATATAAAGTATCAGGGGTATGGTGGGGTCATCCCTCTTTAATGCCACTTCATTAATAGCTAATTGAATCTTATCAAGAACCCTTTTATGATCAGCTGACAGTGCTACCATGGAGGTCAGATCAAAACCCTTTAAAAGATCAAAAAGGGGAGTGAGGGTTGTGGTGGTGATGGGGATCCATGGCCTCACCCAGTTAATTTCCCTAAGGAGTTTTTGAAGTTGGGGCAAGGTATAAGTGTCTTGAAAACATAATTGAGGTTTTAAAGGAGATAAAACATCTAATGTGAGGATGGCCCCCAAGATCTTAAAGGGGGGGTCTCTTTTGAATTTTTTTCTGGGGCAATCTGGAAGCCATTATCTTTTAACAGTTGGAGACATTTATTAAAGAGGCAATCTAAATGCCGAGTGTCTGGGCTTCCTATAATGATATCATCCATATATATATGAGTGATCCTGTCTCCTTGGTAAGAGGGGATAAGACTTTAGACATATAGTCCTGACACATAGGGGGACTGTTGGCCATACCCTGGGGTAACACTGTCCACTCAAAGCATAGGTCAGGGCCCTTATAGTTTAATGAAGGAAGAGAAAAGGCAAACTCCTCAGTATCTTCTGGGTGGAGAGGAATAGAGAAAAAACAGTCTTTGATGTCTATAACTATGAGATATTGGTCAATAGGAATGGCAGGTACCCAAGGCATCCCTCTTTGGGAGTCCCAAAGGGTTCCATTCTTTCATTTACCTTTCTTAAATCTTGGTGCAACTTCCACTTGCCATTTGGCTTCTTAATCACAAATACTGGGGAGTTCCAAGGGCTCAGGGAACACTGGAGGTGTCCCAACTGGATTTGTTGGTCAACCAGATGATGAAGTTGCTGTAACTTTTGGTAAGGTAATGGCCACTGCTCCACCCAAACAGGAGGACCCGGTGTCCAATGTATTTTTGGTGTCCCCAGAAGAGCAGTGGCCTTTAGGATTGGGTATAAGGCCGAGGATGAGAGAGTGGTTGACCCTTTCTGATCACTTTGAATGTAGGATCATCCCTATAATTTGGGTGACACTTTCGGCCCTCATGAAAATGTTGATACTCCTCTTCATCAATGAGGTCATTATAAAAGGCCTTATGGTCAGTGGTGATAAATGCCTCAGCCTCTCCTAATATATCCTGGCCCAATAGATTGGCGGTTAAACCCGGAGCCACCGGGGGCAAGCCTCTCCAGTGTTGTCATCTGGATCCTCCCAAGTTATCTAATCCATTGTCTGTTGGGATACTGTCTGTCCTCCCACCCCCAACAAGGGGGGCCAGCAACCAGCTTCCACTGGGGGGGAATCTCCTCCTTTCTAAGACACTTGAGGGACTTTCCCCCTATAGTGAATACCATCTTAGCCCTAACCATAGCCACAAGAGGAACTGTCCAATGAGTATGTACTGGGGATTTTCCCTTATTTAACAGGGCTAGGGTATGCCCCTCTTGGAGTTTAAAGGCCTGCCCTGAATATCAGTTTTGGATCTGTATTCTTTAGCCCTGTGAAACCCTTTATGGCACTTAGGACAGGGGGTGCAAGGCATGTTAGGGCTTGTGGCTTCTTAGGTGCAGGCAAGCACCGTGACTTATTGGAGTAGTCCCTCTTAAAATGGCCCTCCTGACCACACCCAAAGCAGGAGTGTCCTTTTCCAGGAAATGCTTGTTGGAGAGCACTGACAAGGGTAGCTAACAAGCTTCCTCCAGGTCACTAGACCTAAAGCTCGAATCTGGTCCTGATAGTGGGGGGAATGGATGCCTGCTGGATCCCCGATGAATATTGCTCAGAAGTCCCCGCAAGCATCCCCATAGCAATGGGAATTGCAGGTTAGGCATGCTGGTTTCTTTCAGCTTGTTGTTGGCATTCGTCCTTATACAGGGCACACCACTTAATATAAAGGGAGCCCAGAAGAACTGCTCAGGCCAAAGCTCTCCAATCGGTCACAGTACATGGTTGATGAGCAAGGCCCCTGGAGTATTGTTTCCGTCTAAGGAGCATTAGGGCCATCTTCTAAGACAGCCTTTTTGAGTTCCTTAAGGTCACCAGGCTCCCACGGATACCAGGCCACAGGGCGGTTACCGCCCACATTAACGAAAACAGGAAATAGCTGGCATGACTCCGAACCAGGTGGTGGGTGGACCCCTGGCGCCATTTGAGTTGGGAAGCCAGCAGGGTGGCCCAGGCCCTCATGTGATAAGACTGCTAAGGCCCCCGGGTCTGAGTATGGTGGGGGAGGAGCAGAGGGTAATCTAAAAGGATTGGAAGAAGATCCATCTCTGACAAAGAAGGGTAACGGTAAGATTTGGATCCCGGAGGCCAAGGAATAGTATCGAAAAGATTGAGAGGCTCCTTATCTGAATTTTTATGGGGCACTTTCACATCTCCCTGGGCGGAGTCTGGCATTTCTGTTGATAGTGAGAGGTTAGAATCCCCACAGGGAGTAAGGGAGGCTTCAGGCATCTCCTTGTTACCCGAGTTCCTGGTGGATTCAGCCTTTGGCTTGGAGGGCCCGGGAGGAAAACAGCTCTTAAGAGCTACTAAGACAGGGTAAACTAGCGGAGGAATCTCACCCCGATTGATCTGGGCTCTTCTGATCAGTTGTTCTACTCTGTCCCAGGTGTCCCAATCAAACAGGTTGCTAGCTGGCTGCCATGGGCAACCCTGACTAAGGTTTCCCAAGTTTTAACTGCCTGTGCTTCAGAAATCCCTAAGCCCCAACTCTAAAGGAGGACCGGAAGAGGCTCAAGGGAAGGGTCATTTTTAGAGGAGGTATGTCCCATATTGTACAGGAGTACACTTACCCGTGGTCCGATTAGCTCGTCGGTGGCAGAGAGGATCCTCACACAGGGCACCAATTGTTGCTCTCCAGCAACACTGGTACTAGAGGAACACCCAGGGCCAGCCTGCAGTCCCAAGGAGCCGAGCAAGAGGGTAAGAGTCCACAGCTCAGTCCAACACCCAACAACCGGAAAAAAACACACACTGAGCCAGGAGTTGTGTCAGTCGTGAAAGCACAGCAGATCTCAAGTGTATTGCCATCAGGCACATAGTTATATACTGTGGGGGAAAGAGGAGGTAGGAAAGGGGAAAGGAACCAATAGAAGAAGCCAAGGTGCTATCACCAAGGCTCAGGGCAAACATTCAGATTTTGAAATACTGGGCAGGACCTGTGCAGGAAACCTGGAGTGGGCTGAGGACATGTGCTAGGGGGTTCAGCTGAGTCAAGTACAATGGAAATACCTCAAGGGAGGTATGCGAGGAATGTGCCTAGCCAAAGCCCTTTAATGGCCGCTGGTCGGGAAAGGCAAGCAGACCCCAACACTGTATCTAACCACATTTACCAGATCATGAGGAATGGCTATATACATTAAATTGGGCTTTCTAGAAAGAGGCACTACTTCATTCTGAACCCACTTGAGCAATGTCCTGGGAATGCAGCAATGGTGTGCTGAAGTCATCATGTACCAACTTGCAAGCACCAATGATATGCATCTTTCCCCAGCTCCATGACATCAAGTTGGTAGTTTAAAACTGAACATGATAGGAATCAAAATCTTGGAGACTGTGGCTGGGAGTTTAGCCTAGTGGTAGAGTGCTTGCCTAGAGTTCATAAACACCCAAGTTCGATTCCTCGGTACCACATACATAGAAAAAAGCCAGAAGTGGTGCTGAGGCTCAGGTAGTAGAGCTCTAACCTTGAGAAAGTCCAAGGACAGTGCTCAGGCCCTGAGCTCAAACCCAGAACTGGAAAAAAAAAAATCTTGGAAACTGGCAAATAAAAGGGATTCCCTCACATGTGATCACCCTGAGGATTCATTTGTTAAACATTTGCCAGCAAGCCACTGTCTGAAAGGCTAAGACAAGATGGAGCAAAGCAAGACAGGAAAAGGCTTTCATTTGGCCATATCTACCATGACAATTCTCATCACACACACTAAGAAATCAAAGCACATTTTCTGCCCAGGATTACCTATATCCATTCTCACATCACATTCGGAGACCCAGGCCAGACCCATGCTTCCTAATGGACACATTCTTCTACAAATTTTGGATTAAAAAAATGTCTGTACTTTTGCAACTCATCTTTTCCCTAACTATAACAAGGAGTCATGAAACCTTTTGTGTCACCACATATTAAAGTCAGCTTGGTCCCTATGCCTAACAGGCCTTAAAACAGCCAAGTCTTTGCTTTTACCAAGACTTCCCTGAATGAATGTTACATATCTACATAAAAATATCACCAGCACATGGTGGGAATGTAAACTAGTCCAAACACTCTGGAAGGAAGTTTGGAGATTCCTCAGAAAAACTAAAAATAGACCTTCCCTACGACCCAGCCTTACCACTCCTGGGCATCTACCCTGAGGGTTATAACCCAGGACATGGTAAAAATACCTCCTCAGCCATGTTCATCTCTGCACTATTCACAATAGCCAAGGGACAGAAATAACCCAGATGCCCTACTGCAGATGAATGAATACAAAAAAAATGTGGTATGTATGTATACAGTGGAATTCTACATGGCCACCAGACAAGATAAAATAATGGCATCCCCTGGGAAGTGGATGGAATTAGAGCAAATCATGTTGTGTGAGATAAGCCAAGACCACAGGACTGAAAGACATATTGATATATTACATAGATCAATATATATCTATGACATACAAAGACTCAGCTTAATTTTAATTATGTTCTTAAATGTATGTACCAGTGTTTGCATATAGTTTCCTTTCTTGAATACTTGTTTGTTAAACATGACATTTGAAATATGATGTAAAAACTCAGTGATAATAAAATAAAAATATATTACCAGAATAACTGCAGATTCACAGCTATGATTCATCTATTCTACATCCTGAGAGTTGCCTGGAGGTATCCATATGGAATGTGCTCTTCCGATCTCTAATCACCCACTGGGAGAAAGGGAAGATGAATTATGGAAAAATCAGAAATGGCAGTGTCAAGCAACTAAGACTTCAGCCAGTCCCACAGGGACTGGGGTGTGACCTTGACCCAAAGAGTTCCCCTGGATGAGGGAAATTTTCAGAAAGAGACACAATCCAAGGTATTTGGTGCTACGAATCCATTTGGTCTCAATAGATTCATCCTTAGCCGCCAGTATTCTGGAGGAAAGTTCTAAAGTGGGGGCCTAACCTCAGATCATAGTGTCTATTACATTGAGCTAGGTTAATATGAAAGCCCCTACCTTACATACTGGACCATTGTTTTCCACTAATCCTGGAGACTTGAATTCAATTGAATGTATCATTCTTCCTCTCTCAGCCTAGATCTTCTCTCATCAGTCTTAAGGTCCTTCCCCCAAATTTACCGTTATCACATTCTCACACATCTCAAAAGCTTTTTTAAATTTAGTAGATACAGTAATATTAACCAATCAATATTTTCAGGGTTTATTTACCAGAAGAATCCTCAACTATCATATAAAATTATTTAATTCAGAAATGTATCAAAGATGAGGGAGCTTTCCCAGATTGTCCAGCATACAATCTATGCCTCTATGCATGGCATTCTATTATAGCTATTGGTACTGGACCTCAGCAAAACTTATATTACAAGAAAAATGGGATGCAGTCCGCAGGAAGGAGAATAATTCTCTCATTCAGATAACCAGGACAATAGGAGAAGACCTTGGCATATTGATAATGTTCCTAGAAAGTTCCAGAGGCACAATTATAGAGCAGTAGCAGTTACCAGCTAACAAAGAATTAAATTTGTTTATGTATACTTCAGGAGGAAAAAAGGTGATGGAGGATATTTTCCAGGTACCAAGTGTGCTGGGCATTGATGAAATATTGGCATCTTGAAAAAAAAAACTTTTCTGGAACAGATACTCAGGTCTGTGTCACTGGCCATGCTGAGACCAGAGTAAGCTAATAGGTTTCAGAGTGATTTTCTACCCAAACAAGCTGGAGTACTTGAAGCAATTAGCAAGCTTTCTGGCTCGATTCAAGATTATAGGGGAAAACTGTAATGTGCAATGCACTCGTGAGGGAAGCCTTGAACATCAGCACTGTGATTACCAAGTGATGAGGCTGTAATCACAAGGCTGGCATCTGTGGACCTCCTGAATCAGATGCATCTGGAAATCCAATGTTCTCATTAATGGCATTCCTTCCAGGGATGTGCATCAAGGACTAAAAAGGTGGCTTTTTATATAGTTCATAATATGAACTATACCCAGTCACTTCATAACAAGGACTTTCTTCTGGACTTATAAGGAAAAGAATCTTGAAAGTGCTGATTTAAGGCAAGGAGACTAATTCAGATTGAAGTGGTTTATAAATCCACAGAACTATTATTTAAGATAGACAGAGCCAGGCACTGGCGGCTCACACCTGTAATCCCAGCTACTCAGGTAGATGTGATCTGAAGATGACAGTTCAAAGCCAGCCTGGGCAGGAAAGTTCCAGAGACTCTCATCTCCTGTAAACCATCAAACAATCACAAGTGGAGCTGTGGTCAAATAGTAGAGCTCCATCCTTGAGCACAAATGCTAAGGGACAGACAGCACCTAGGCCCTGAGCTCAAGCTCAGCGAGTGACCAAAAAATAGAAAGACTGGCATCTATCTGTACCAGAAATGGCTACATGAAAACACTTCTAGACTATATAAACTTTATCATACCAGATGCCTTGCTTGCCATAAATAGCAAGAAACTGTTTACCTATTTATGTGTGTTACCAAGAGCTTTAAAGCAGTTCCGAAAAGGAAGACTCAAAGATGAGTTAGACAAAAATGCAATTACCTCATAGTATTGAGCCTAACACAGGACACACTTTCTATTTCCCAGCCTCTGTCATTAATGCTCCTATTTTAATAGAATTATAGGGTTTGATTTCTCTTTTCAGTGATTAGAGGGGGAGAACAACAAAGTATGAAACATACAAAATTTGGATTCTGCTTATTCTGCATCTTTACTACGCTCCTGCCCCATCATCCCTCTCTGTCTCCAGTCAGGCCCTGTTCTGGGAATTTTAAGAGACCATCCTTGTGGTGCTTTGAACTAAAGAATAAAGTCAACACTAGAAGAGATTGTAAGAAATTGCTATGACGATATACAGGGAAATATGCTCAAATGAGTATACCTCTGATTTTTGGCCTGAAAAATAATAAAAAGGTATACTATGATCTTCAAAGAAAGGAAGGAAGGAAGGAAGGAAGGAAGGAAGGAAGGAAGGAAGGAAGGAAGAAAGAAAGAAGGAATAGGTGAAAAGTTCCTGAAATTTTGGAGAAAATATTACCATATAGACTTTAATAAAAATCAACCAAATCACACTGTATCAAGTTCCTAAGTTAACATTATTTTCAATTGTTAATACAATATAATGGATATTTAATCCGCGTGTACAATAGACTTCATATACTCATAGGAACACCTATAAAAAAGGTGCTGATAACCACATAGCAGTGTTTTTTCTATTTGGAATGGCCTTCCTGATAATGCAACCACCAACATTATGTCATTTCCCACCTCATCTCTTTACATCTGTCTTCTCTTTGTCTTCCATGGTCTGCACAACAGGAAATATTTAGGGCTCCCAATAAGCTAATCTAAGTGTTCCCAACAAGCTCAGCACATCAAAGAAAGTGGATGAGCCAGTGCATAAATATTTTTCCTGTTGTCCTTTTATGTAAATTCCTAAACCCATTATCAGTGAAGTCACACACATAGTAACCAATTGTCCTTAGTAATTCATGGCAATGTCCCGCAAAAGAGCAGTGTTAACCCCTCCTAAAAGGGTGGGAAGTAGGAAGCAATGCACCAGTATTTAATACTGATATATTCTTTTAAGTCTGCACCTGACACCTGCCATGAAAGCAGACCCAGGAGGAAAAGAAAGCTATTCCTTCAAGATCTTATTTTCTTTTATCAGGCCATTGCTTCATCTATTTCTGTCTTAATTTAGCTTATACCCTTTGTGCACCAGGAATGACATACTCTTACCAACATACACAAGCCTTTTCCAAGAAGAGAAACTGTTCTATCACAAAGGCTTATAAGCCACAGTGTATGTCATAGGGCTGTTGGTTTTCATCAAGACTACATGTAAAATTCGGAGCCATGATGAAGATAATTGCATATCTTTGCAGATTGTTGACAGACAAATTCATGGTTTTTAAAGCTCATGTTTCCTCTCTAACATTATAACTGACTGTCAAATATTGTCATTTGATGCCTTGAAGACTCTTTAGGTCATTCTATTTAAAAGCTTACCTTGGCTTCTCCAGCCTGACATCCCTCCCCCATTTCTTCAGACTAGAAGTCTTGGCATTGCACTTGGCTTGACTTTTCTCCTTGTCTGATTCACTGTTCTTTTCATATATATCAGAATTGTTCCACCAATTCATGTCACTACCAACTCTCAGATCACCCATAATCATCAATACAACTATATATAGAGAGAGAGACATATACAGACAGATAGATAGATGTAGATAGATAGATAGATAGATCTATATATATATATATATGTATGATAGAGATAGAGCTATACAGTGTTTGTGTTTCTCTTGTCTACTTTGTATACAATAGGCAGAATGATCCCTTGGGAAAAAATAAATATGTCTATGTGCCTCTTCATATTTGTATAAATATGTTATATGTTTATATATAAATATATAATATTTATATGTTTTCTATTTATATTTACATAAATTCATTTTATATATAAATGTACCTAAATATAAAATATTTGTATATAAAATGTATACATGAATTATACAAAATAATATGTATCAAAACAAATTCCAAGAGATAGAAATGAGATCTCTCTATTTAAAAATATTTTGGGGGCGAGGAGTATGGCCTAGTGGTAGAGTGCTTTCCTAGCATTCACTAAACCCTGGGTTCAATTCCTCTATACTACATACACAGAAAAAGCCAGAACTGGTGCTGTGGCTCAAGTGGCAGAGCACTAGCCTTAAGAAAGCCCAAGTTTCCAGGCCCTGAGTTTAAGCCCCAGGGCTGGCATAAAAAATTTTAGATAATTCTATCTTCTTTACGTATACATGTATTTTCAAATGGGCATCTTCAGGGTGCAGAACTTAAGAGGAAATGGGTAGAGAAGTGCAGTGTGGAGCTCACTAGACACTGATGAAAGTCATGCAAGTCATGGGTAGAGACAGGAGGGAGGGACTGGGAAAGGGGGAGGGAATGGAAGACTCAGCACAAAAGAATTGTACTCATTGTCTGGTTCAGCTCAATGTCATCCCTCGGTGCATTGCCTTTATGATAACAATAAAGTAAATTAATTTTTTCAAAACTGGAAAACTGAGCATATCACATATAATCGATTTCTATAGTCATAAAATCTAACTCCCCCAATAATGTAGAATATCCTACATAATCCCTCCTTCAGTGTTCCCGTTTTTATCTTTCTGTTGTCTAATCCCAATCAAGATTCTCTATTCCAGGAATAACATTCCCCAAATGACACTTGTGCCCAACTTTTGTTTCTAATTTGGTTTCAAAGATGTTTCTCTATGTGTTAGAAAAAAACTTGCATTCTGTCATATCTTCATCCTGCATATCTTCTTCAACTTGTTTGTTTAAATCTTTGCCATTCCTTCCTCCAAGAAGCACTAAGCGTGACTGATGTGCTCCATTGTGCATGTCCTGATCTCACAAATACTCAGTATGATCAGACCTGTGTCCACTTAGGTTCAACATCTCCTTCTGTTCCCTCATTACTGCAACCCCAATTTGACAGGTTGTTTTCCATGCTTTTTAAATTCATACCACATTATTCTCTATCAGAGACTTTCAATATACCTGAGATTTTGGTCTTACCTGTCTGTTGTTTTAATCTTTCTTGGATCCTAATCATTTTCCTGAAAGTACAATTGAATGATGCCTTTCCTCTTTCCATCCCTGCATCTCATCCTCCTGCCCACACGGGTTTCTTATCTTTTTCTTTTTTGTGGGGAAGTCTTGGTACTAGTGCAGCCCTCATGCCCAATCTTATGTGCTCAAACGACTCAACACACCAAAAAGAAGCAAGAATCGGTTCCCGAATATCACATCCTTTTCTTTCATTCAGGGAACTGTTCTAAATGAAAATGTCTCCCGTTGCTATTAGTGAAGTCCCACAGATTTCATAGTCAATTGTGTTTAAAGTGATCTAGATAAATAAAAAGCACCAAAATGGTTCTCCACCTTCTATCATTCCATCAATCCTATTGACAAACCAAGACACTCTTCCCTTCCCCTCGCAAGTCTGTATTTCTTCTCTCCACTGCCAATCCACTATCCTCTCTTGATTATCTCTTACTTGGATTTACTGCTATATTCTCCTGGTGATCTTCCTAATTTCTATCAATAGTCGATTATTCCTTTTAAAATAATCTTAGATTAAAATATTTAGTAATTAACTTAATCAAAGATGTAAAGGAATTATTTAATGAAAACTATAAAAGCCTCATAAGAGAAATTAAAGGGGATACCAGGAAATGGAAAGACATCCCATGCTCATGGGTAGGGAGAACCAATATAGTGAAAATGGCCATACTACCAAAATTGAACTACAAATTCTATGCAATCCCCATCAAAATCCCAACGATATTCTTTACTGAAATAGAAGGTATAATTCAAAGGTTCATATGGAACAAGAAAAGACCTAGAATAGCCAAAACAATTCTAGGCAAAAAGAGCAATGCAGGTGGTATTATACTACCAGACTTCAAACTCTACTATAGAGCCATAATAACAAAAACAGCATGGAATTGGCACAAAAATAGAACAGAAGATCAATGGGACAGAATAGAAGATCCAGAAATAGAACCACATGCCCATAGTCAACTTGTATTTGACAAAGGAGCCAAAGATATATAGTGGAACAAACATAGCCTATTCAGTTATTGGTGCTGGCAAAACTGGTCAGCCACATGCAGAAAACTAAAAATTGATCCTAACCTTCTGTCATGCACAAGCATTAACTCAAAATGGATCAAAGATTTCAATATCAGACCTGAAACTTTGAAACTGTTACATAATAGAGTAGGAGAGACACTGGAACTCATAAGCACAGGCAAAAACTTCCTGAACAGAGTCCCAGGGTCACAATAGATTGGAGAAAGATTTGATAAATGGGACTACCTAAAATAAAACGTTTCTGCACAGAAAGAACGACATCGCCCCATTTGTAAGAAAATGGAAAGACTTAGAAAAAATCATAAGAGAAGTAAGCCAGTCGCAAAGGAACATAGGCCCAATAGTCTCCCTCATTTGTCATAATCAGTAGAAACCTGGGGCTCTCCTAGCAGACATTTACAATAGAACAAAATCTAGAGACATTAGGCAAAATAGTACGACACTAAATATAAGGAACTCCAGGATAAGAAAATAAAAGCCATAAAAGGAGTGACTGTTGTCCTTCATGTACTATGTTATCTCTCATCTCTTTTGCTGTCCCTTGGTTATCTCATATTGTTACAGTATCTCACTTTGTTATCTGATATATTGGATATATGCATATTTGGTTATTTGAAATTGGATAGGGAAGGGGGGAAAACAAGATGAGGGGTGGGGGTGGGGGGGAGGGAAATGAGGACCAAGACATGAGAAAGGGTATCAATGTATATGAAGTAATGCACCTTCTATCTGGCGAATATAATGTAACCCTTCTATTAATTACAATAAAAAATATATGAAAAAAAGTTTCTGCACAGATAAAAGCATAGCTACTAAAGTAGAAAGACAGCCAACCAACTGGGAAAAGATATTTACCAATAATACATCAGACAAATGCTTAATATCCAGTATCTACAGGAAACTCAAGAAAGTAATCCCCCCAAACCCAAAAAACCACTCACTAAATGGGCAAGGGAACTAAACACAGACTTATCAAAAGAAGAGGTTAAAATGGCAGAAAAACTTATGAGAAAATGCTCATCATCCATGGTCATAAAGGAAATTCAAATAAAAGCAACCCTAAGATCCCACCTTATTCCAATTACAATTGCCAATATTCTGAATTCAGACTACGACAAATGCTGGTGGTGTTGTGGAAAAAGAGGAACCCTACTGCACTGCTGGTGAGAATGTAAACTAGGTCAGCCACTCTGGAAAGCAGTATAGAGGTTTCTTAAAGAACTGAAAATAGACCTTTCCTACCATCCTGCCATACCACTCCTGGGCATTTATCCTTCACATCATAACCTAGGATATGATAAGGACACCTACTCAGCCATGTTCATCTCTGCACTATTCACAATAGCCAAGTGATGGAAACAACCCAGCTTTTCCCTACTGAAGATGAATGCATACAAAAAATGTGGTACATATATATACAATGGAATTCAACATAGCCAACAGACAAGATTTAATAATGGCATTTGCTTGGAAATAGATGAAGCTAGAGTGAATCATGTTGAGTGAAATAAGTCAAGACCAGAGGAACAAAAGGTGCATGGTATCTATATTATGTGGCTATTAGATCTAAACAGTACAAGAACAATGACTCATTATTTAAGTACCCAATGTTATGGACATGGTCTTGGAGATATAAACATAACTACATAGATAACAAAAATTTATGATGGGCTATATACTCTATAGACATAATGTTTTATTACATACATTAATATGTACCTATGACATACAAACCCTCTAAAATGTGCCAGTGATTGTATATAGAGATTCCCTTCTTGAATACTTGTTTATTAAACATGACATTGGAAATATGATATAAAAATCAATGTTAATAAATTCTCTAATAAAAAGTAATAAAAACCAATGGTTTTTTGGCATTCGTTATATCTTTTTATTTGTTGTACAGCAGCAAATATAACTCTTAGAGTTCAGACCTATGTTTTAAAGACTCTGGCTTCAGTTGGAAAATTATTATATATAGACTGGACTTGAGAATATATGCTTAATCTGATATAATATATTTAAGCATTATTATTAAACATTAACATGGTCCTTTATTTTTTTAATTAAAGAATTTATTAACATTGATTTTTACATCTTATTTTAAATGACAAGTTTAACAATCAAGTGTTCAAGGGGGAAATCTCTATTTACAATCACTGGGACTTAGTATTTAGAACTTAATCAAAATTAGGCTAAGGGTTTGTATGTCATACAAACATATTAATTTATGAAATAAACATTATGTTTATAGAGTCATAGGTTTTTATGTCTATATAGTTATGTTTATATTTCTATTACCATGTCCATAGCTTTGGTTATGCAGTTATTGAGTCCTTGCTCTTGTACTCTTTGGATTTAATAGCCACATATTAAGGATAACATGCGCCTTTTGTTCCTTAGGTCTTGACTTGTCTCACTCAACATTGTTTGCTCTAGATTCAATGTTAATAAATTCTTTAATTAAAAACATAAATCTTAAAAATAAAATAAAATAATAATCTCTCAAGATCATAATCTATTTACTCATTTGTTTGTTCACTTTTGAATCCTCAAACGCAACTCATACCACTAAAAATACAAATTCCTTACTGTGTCTTACATAATAATTCATCTTCTCCTTTCATGTCTGTAATTTTTCTTTTATCTAGATAACCTATATGAAAGCAAAGGGTCTTTTTTTCATATATTTATTATTGTAATTAATAGAAAGGTTACATGATATTTGCCAGATAGATGGTGCATTAATTCCCATACATTGATACCCTTTCACATGTCTTGGTCCCCATTTCCCTCCTCCTACCCCCACCCCTCATCTTGTTTTCCCCCCTTCCCTATCCAATTTCAAATAACCAAATACAAATATATCCGATATATCAGGGAACAAAGTGAGATACTGTAACAATATGAGATAACCAAGGGACAGCAAAAGAGTAACATAGTACCTTAAGAACAACAATCTTTCACTAGATAGTTTATGTTTCTATATCCTAGAAATCCTTTCATTTAGAGTCATATTATATGGACTTTTGTATCAAGGTGCAAAGGGTCTTTTTTTCTTTTGTTACTTTTCCCTATGGATTATCTCCTGTTGCCATTGTATTCAATTCTGGTACCAGGTATATTGTATATATGCTTGTCTGAATTAGAGAAGGGAAAGGGAACATCAAAATGGTGAGACAGAGGACAAAAGTTGAACCAATACAGCAGGGATACTCACCAGAAACATGTTGAGACTGAACTGTCCAACTTCGGGGTGGGGGTTTGAGGGAAGGGAAAGCGGGAGAAAAATATGGGAATGGGTAACAATGTTCAACAAGAAATGTATTCATGACATTACATATGTAACTGTAACTCCTCTGTATATCACCCTATCAATAAAATTAAATTTAAAAAAATAAAAGATGCAATATTTATCTCTGTATGTCCACCTTGTTTCGAATAATCTGGCAAAGCCTCATTCCATCCACTTGCCTGCAAATTAAATTGTTCTGTTTTTTTTATGGTTGAATAATACTCCATTGGATATATACCGTATTTTCATTTTACATTCCTCCATTGACAGGCATCTATTCATGCTAGATCTATAACTTGGCTATTACAAATAAAGTAGCCACAAACAAGAAAATCCCACTGTATTATTTTTTCTTAGAAGTGTGGTGCTAAATTTTTCTTGTGAGCAATATCTATCTATCTAATGTTTTTCATTATTTTACTTTTGAAAGCATGGCATGTTACTATGATTCATGGAGGCTGTTTTTTTTTTCTTTCTTTCCTCCTAAAAACTCAGTGTACTTCTTTGAAAGTTCATTTCTCTTGAACTTTGGAAAAAATCTTGGTTGTAATTAATTAAAAATTTTCCTACTAGCCATACAAGGGCTGTCATTTACACTTTCATGCTACTTAACTATTATGTTAAAGGTCTCTGTCTCTCTGTCTCTCAAGGGTACATTCTGAATTCTTTAAACTATCAAGTACATTCATTCTCTCATCAGCTGTGTCTGATCAATTTTTGTATTCAGAATTTTTATACAAATAGACTTATTGGGGCCCTTTTCAAACTGTCAATTTTTTTACATTTAATTAAATTTTCTTATTGTCTTTATTTTCTTTTTTATAATTTTTATTGTGATTAATAGAAGGGATACATTATATTCACCAGATAGAAGGTGCATAACTTCACAAACATTGATACCCTTTCTCATGACATGGTCCCCATTTCCCTCCCACTCTTCTCCCGCTTATCTTGATTTCCCCCCTTCCCTATCCAATTTCAAAAAACCAATTAAGCACATATAAAATATATCAGATAACAAGGTGAAAAATTGTAACAATATGAGATAACCAAGGGATGGCAAAAGAGATGAGCAATAACATAGTACATTAAGGACCACAGTCACTCATTGTATGGCTTTTGTTTCCTTATCCTGGAGGTCCTTACATTTAGTGTCGTACAATTTGGCCTAATGTCTCTAGATTTTGTTCTATTGTAAATGTCTGCTAGGAGAGCCCAAGGTTTCTAGTGATTATGACAAATGAGGGAAACCATTGACCTTATGTTCTTTGAGTCTGGCTTACTTCACTTAATATGATTTTTTGTAAGTCTTTCCATTTTCTTACAAATGGAGCCATGTCGTTCTTTCTGACAGTAGCATAGAATTCCATTGGGTACAAATACCACATGTTGTTGATCCACTCATCAACTGGGGGACATCTGGGTTGGTTCCCTATCTTTGCTATGATACATAGTGCTGCAATGAACATCATTGTGCTAGTGGATTTACTATGCCCTTGTTTCTGGATGGTTGGGTAAATGCCAAGTAGTGGAATTGCTGGGTCATAGGAGAGCTCTATGTTTAGTCTTTTGAGGAACTGCCATACTGCTTTCCATAGTGGTTGAACGAGTTTGCACTCCCACCAACAATGTAGTAGTGATCCCTCCTGGCCACATCCCCTCCAGCATCTATTGTTATTAGTTTTCTTGATTGTGGCCATTCTAACTGAAGTGAGGTGGAATCTCAGAGTTGTTTTGATTTGCATTTCTTATATGACCAGAGATGTCGAGCATTTCTTCATGCGTCTATAGACCATTTTTTATCCTTCTTCAGAGAAGACTCTAAGACTTTGGCCCATCTTTTAATGGGATGGTTGTTACTTTGGAGATTAGTTTTGGAGTGATTCAGTTTTTTGAGATGTTGATATATTTTAGATATGAGGCCCATTCTGTAGGCTTCCTAATTAATTTACTAGCTATTTCCTTTGCCATACAGAAGCTCTGCACTTTAATACAGTCCCACTTATCCAGGCTTTCTCTGATTTGTTGTGTTTCTTGGTCCTTATTGAGAAAGTTTTGATCTGTGCCAAGGAGGCCTAGTTTGTCTCCTATTCCTTCTTGTAAAGTTTTCAGTGTGTCAACTTTTACCTTGAGGTCTTTGATCCATTTGGAGTTAATTCTAGTGCAGGGTGACAAAGAAGGATCCAACTTTAGTTTTCTGCAGGTGCTTAACCAGTTCTGCCAGCACAACTTGTTGAAGAGGCTATCTTTCTTCCATTCTATTTTTTGGCTCCCTTGTCAAAGATTAGGTGGCCATAGGTCTGTGGTTTAATATCTGGGTCCTCTGTTCTATTCCATTGGTCTTCAGGCCTGTTCTTGGGCCAGTACCAAGCTGTTTTGATTATTATAGCATGACACATATCATTCCAAACTCTTCTTGCTTGCATGGTCTCTGCTGAGAAATCTGTGATTATTCTGATTGGTTTGCCTTCATATGTGATTGTTCTCTTCTCCCTGGCAGCATTTAGCATCCTTTCTTTGGTCTTGATTGATCCTGTTCAGATTATAATGTAGCGGTGGGATGTCCTTTTCTGGTCAGGTCTGTTTGGGGTTCTAAAAGCTTCTTGTATCTGGATGGGCCTGCCCTTGAGAAGTTCTCTGAGATGATTCCCTGAAGTATATTCCAATACCACTGACCTCTTTCTCCAGACCCTCCTCATTACCAATTAGCCTTAAATTAGGCTTCCTAATTGTATCTTGGAACTCCTAAAGTGTTCTCTCATATTTCCTAGATTTGGATTGACTCATTTTCTGTTCTTTCTCTATAACAACTAAATTATCTTCAACTCTGGAAATTCTCTCTTCTGCATTGTCCAACCTGCTATCAAAACTATCTACTTTATTCATCTCCCTTGCTTCTAATTGGTCATTTTTGATGCCTTGCATCTCTTATTTTAGATCATGTATGGATTTCTTTAACTCCTTGATTTCCATTTGAGTGGTTAGCTCAGCATCTTTATTCTCTTTGGACATTTGTTGGAGTTCAGTCACCTTTTTGTTTGTGGATTCTATGAATTCATCCATTTTTCTTTGAAAAACCTTTATTATGGCCTCCTTTATGGCTTCCCCTTTTTCACATATCACCTTGTTTATGGTTTCCTCTTGTTTAGCTATGGCTTCCTCCCTTATCTCTTTCTTTATATTTTCACACTTTTCATTGATGATGTTTATCAATCGCATTTGTATTGCACTTGGAAGGCTCTCCTCTAGATTTGCCACTGACTGCTCCATTGCCTGTTTATATTGGGTGGGAGATGCTATTCCTTGATTTGACATTTTTCTTGAGTTTCTTGTTCTGCCCATTTGAAAATGGGAGCAATATTAACACTAAACATGATTATAGTTTTTCAGATATAACCAACCTAGATCTCTTTAGCTGTCTGGAAATAAATGCTCACAATTTTAGATTGGTATTGTCACTCTCTCTTTCTTTTTGTACACTTACGGTCAAATATAATAAAACCACTGATTACTGATTTATGACCAAAACAAAATGCCCCTAAATCCAATCTCTATTGGATTTAAGTCCCTCTGGACTTAGAGTATAATTGATCACCTGGATATTCACTATTGCTCAACAACCATCAAATGTAGATCCATGCATTATAAGAATTGAAGGATAACCAAAGGACCAGCATAGACAAATAGTATGAAAGACAACAGGGGAGGTAAGAAAAGAATAATGTAGGAGTGCAAGATTATTATAGTAATGAAGAAAAGGTATAGTGTAAGGATAACTGACCTAAGGTGATAGACAGATAGAATATTTGAGTACAAAGTTTAGAAAAAATTAGATAAAACTTATGAAAGTAAGAAGAGTAATAAGGAGAATATATAGAGAAAAGAGGGAGCTAGATATAGGAGATTTCAATGATAAAAAAATTTAAAAAGAAACAAAACAAAACAAAAACTACAACTACAACAACAAAAACAAAACAAAACAAAAAACAGAAAAACAAAACAAAGAAAAAAGAAAGAAAAACATGGGGGGGGAGATTCCTCACTATTGTGGGGAAATACTAGGGTTGGGAACCAGGAGATTAAAAATCAGGTGACTGTATCAATATTAATATCATTTGTATTCAGACTGTACCCCCACAGTGGCAGAAGGAAAGAAAGAGAAAAAAAGAAAAGAAAAGAGAAGAAAAGAAAAGAAAAAAAAGGAATCATAACATTAAGAAAAAGTGTATGTAAAATGGCAAAGAAAAAATAAGAACACCTAAGAGTGCAAATGAAAAGGGGAAGAAGAAAAAAAATTACAAAGAACAAAAAAAAAGGTATTCTTCAGGGTTTTTGGGGGGAGCGGGGGGGGGGGGCAGGATAGGAAACTTGTGTCTCCCTAAATTCTGGATCCAAATACTTCAGAAAGTCTTTTTCTCTTGTGATTTGTCTTTGCGGTTTTTTCGGATCCCATTGCCTGATAGGGAAAACGAAGCTGAAAGATTCATGGGCGGCTTTTTTTACCAGGCTTGTGGCCTGGCACAGGGGATGGACTTCGGCAGCGCTGGGGCCGGATTTCTGGCTAAGGGATCTCTGGGAAATCCTTTGCCCTATTGATTGATGGCGCTGTCAGCATCACCTCTCAGGCTCCAATTGTTTTGTCCGGGTCTTTGCCAGCAGTCAAGATGGCGCTGCGCTCAGCTGGTGGGGGAGGGGCTCCCTCCCAATGCCTTTCTGAGAGCAGAAGTGGAAACTTCTCCTAGGAGGTACTCACAAATTGCTGGATTCTCCAGTTCCGTGCACAGCCTGGTGTCGGCTCTGGGCTCGCGCAGGCTCTGTGTGACTCTGTCTGCAGCTGGCGGGCCTGTGCCTCCGAGAAGCCCTGTCTGCTCAGATTCAGAAGAGAAGCTTTCTCTCCCTGGCTGCTCCGGGGCTAGTGCCCCTCCAAGCTGTCTTCTTGCACCAGTTTTCTTCCTTTCTCCTCTCTGACTGAGATCTCTGTGTTGCTAAAGCTTACTTAGGATCGATTTGAGGTATGCCTTTTTACCCTACGCTGCCAGAACTGGTATCTTGGAGAGAGCTCAGAAAGACAAACACTGAACCACTTCTATCTTCTGCCAATGTCCCCTTTTCAAATTTTCTAATTTCTTTTGATGCAGTTTGATTCCTGTCTCATAACAGTTTAAACTAATTGGAATATATACACACATATATATATTTCAGGCTATTTTATTGTTTCTACTTCTAAGCGTAAAGTCTTGCACTTGTAGATTTGTGGTTCTACCACGTGATTTGCCCTGTGTGATCCAATCACTTTCATTGTGAGGTCATCCTTAGCCCATCTTTCTGTTTTGCTTTGAAGGAAAGTCAAATACACTCTGGGCTGTAGTAAATGGCTTTCATTGTGCCTACCTGTATTGTACTGCAAGTCCCAGGGTACTTCTCTGGTTTCTAATTTCCTTACTCCATATGTGCATCTAACATAATTCTAAAATTTTATTTTCCAGGGATATTATACCAGAAGTAAACACAAACTTGAAGGCAAACATCATGATTCTGGATTTAGGCAAAAAGCCTAACACTGGTTTCCTGCATCTCACTTCTACAGACAAACCTCTCTCTTGTCTCTGTGTATCCAAAATACAGAGCAAACATGCAAAGATCTCAATATTATTTTCAATAACCCCTTGGCAACAGCCTCTGCTCACAGCTGTGATGTTTCATTTTTTTTTTTTATTTTTGCCTCATGGTGATTTATCTTTCTTGATTTTGAGTTTGGCTATGCTTCCAAACATTCTTTGGCTTATTTAGTATGTCATTCATTTTTGCATGAAGCAGTTTCAACCCTTTCTGATTTATAAATTGTGAAATCTAAAACTTAATCTTTATAAAATTTTAATTAAGATTGAAGTACCACACAGAGAATAGATATCTATCCCATGCAAGAGAATATCACAGATCTGCATTTACTCAATATTTCTTTTATATTCTCAGCATCCCCCCAAATATTAGTTTAATTTATGAAGAAAGCATGAGTACTATCATTAGCTTTACTCCAAAAGTGTTTTATAATTATAATTCTATCTGCTTCCAGGTAGCATAAATACTGATATTGTCAAACTAAGCTCTCTGTTTTAGAATTATGCTCAGACCGGGAGTTTGGCCTAGTGGTTAAAGTGCTTGCCTAGCATGCATGAAGACCCGGGTTCGATTCCTTGGTACCACATACATAGAAAAAAGCCGGAAGTGGTGCTGAGGCTCAAGTGGTAGAGCTCTAGCCTTGAGAAAGTCCAAGGACATTGCTCAGGCCCTGAGCTCAAGCCCAGGACTGGCAAAAGAAAAGAAAAAAATAGAATTTTGCTCAGTAGAAAAATATTGTTATAGTCCAGTTGAAAGAAGAGAGGGGTATTAATGGAAATAGAAAAGAAATCTCAAGTTTAGTAGACATATTAGAATTATAATTGAGATTATTTGATGGACAAATGTGAGGAATGGTAAAGACATCCATGTTCCTGTCCTAATAAATGTCAGCCACTGAAAGAAAAACTGATAAATAAGATGTGGAAGAAGGGCCAGGAGTTTGGCCGAGTAGTAGAGTGCTTGCCTAGCATGCACAAAGACTTAGGTTCTATTCCTTGGTACCACATACATAGAAAAAAAGGCAGAAGTAGTGCTCTCAAGTGGTAGAGATCTAGCCTTGAGAAAGTTCAAGGACAATGTTCAGGCCCTGAGCTCAAGCTCAGGACTGGTTGGCTTGGAACCTTGATCCTCAGATCTCAGCCTTCTTGAATTGCCAGGACTACTGCTCCTAGTAATAAATGATTTTTTTAGTCAACTAGAAACACATTCACTGGGGCACAGAATGTGGCTTAAGCTGTAAAACACATGTGCCACAAGCACAAGGCCCTAAATTTAAACTTGAGGACAGTTTTCATGAATATATGCATGCATGCATGCATGAATGAATGAATGAATGAATGAATACAGCAATAAATGAGGGGGGAAAAAACCCTAGGAATAGATTCACCAGAGCCATAAATGGAGCTCAACCTACAGATTACTTCATTAGCAAAGATGAAGCCTTGAGTTCAAACCCCAGATAACACCAGAAATAATGTTCTAAATGAAAAAAAAAAGCCAAGAACCAAAGACAGGCTATGAGAATCTCCTTTCCTAGAGAGGTACTCTGGCACAAAAGGTCCAAAGCAGCTTTTGCTCATGCATTTGGATGAAAGCACCACATCGTGATGACATTTAAAACACTCATTTCTATCTATGACCTGCCAAAATTATCACAGCCTTCAATGATTGGGGAAAAAAATAATAAAAGTTTATCTTTCAGTGTTAGCACCCTGCAGAGCAGGAGACTCCACGGAAATAACTATCCAATTGCTTGAAATATTCTAAACAGATTTGGCAGCGAGAAAACATTTCCTTCTCAGTAGCACTCCAGCATCTTCACTCTGGAGTCATCAGCGCTGTCATTAGCATCTTAATTTAGCTGTGGGCCCTGTGTGTGTGAAGTAGGAGGAGTTCATTTCTGAAGGATTTCGCTGGATGGTCTGGCTGGGATGGAGTGCTGAAAGATAGCCTGAAGCCTTTCTAGTCCAACGCTGAGCACACCCCAAAGACAGGAACAATTTCCCTGCCAAATGCATACATCTGGGAAACTAATAAGCCAGATATAACTATTATAAAAGCAAATGAGCCACCTCAGAGACAGCATACCTAAAGCAGAACCTGCCCTCTGCCTTTGCCAGGCTACCTGAACTCAGCAATGCACACAGCACTGTCCGTCATGTTAAGTAAACCAGCGTGGACACAGACCTGCAGCATTTCAAGCTGGAGTGTTGGCTTCATTCCAGCCTACGGCAGTTTTGACAGCTGCACCAATGAGGAGCCAGTAATCATGTCTACGATCAGACGGATAAAGGCCATATTGTTACATTTATTGCTTGACCATCCTCCCTTCTCACATATACACAGAATATCATAGCCATCTCTGCTCTAAGGAAGAGGAAAGGAGGAAAAAGCAAAGGTGAAGAATGTCTCCAGGATTATAGCTTTCTTTCAGAAGGCAAGGACTTGGAAAGAGTAAGAATGTCTTCGTGAGTTAACTAGTGCGATAAACATACAGAGGTGTTAGTAATAATGAAGCTTTCAGAATCCTCAGGAAGAAAAACTGAGACGAGACTTGAATCTGTACTTGTACTTCTTAAGACACCATGACCAGCCATGGACAAGCTTGGGGATTTGTCCTCTTGATGTGTCCCGTCTCCTTCTGTTTCGTGCTACTTCTGACGTCCTTTTCTTTTCTTTTCCCCCTCTTATTGTCTTTCTTACCTCCCCTCACCCCAAATACATTTCTATTTCCTAGAATTCATTTTGTTAAACAGTTCATAAGTTGTTCACAGGAGTTACTCCTTCTTTTATTATTTGTCTCTTTTCTCTGTTTATTCATTTACCTATGAAGTCTCAAAATGACCTATTTAAGCAAGAAAGAACATTGCTTATTACAATAAAAGGTAAAGACTTAAATAAGAAGTCTACAGTGTCATACATATTACTAGAAATTCTAAATAAAATAAGAATGATTGATGCCAATGTTAAATAGGTTTCTAATTCCCTACTTGTTTCTTTATAACCTATTTCATGGAGAGATAAGAAAGCAAATGTAATAAAATGCAATTCTAATTATTTCATCTCTCCTATGAAAACCTTTCAATAGCTTTTTAATGATGTAAAGATAGAAATCAAATCCTTCACGCAGCCTTCCAAGCTTTGCCTGATCTCCTGAGTCACCTAGGGCTCTCTTCCATTAGCTAAATACCTTCAGCCCTCCTGGCCTTCCCTCTTTCACCATTAGAATTGACCCGAGGAGGGGTTCTGTTTCCTTTGCCTGCAGTGGCTCACTCTTCTCCCTCCTTTTGGAACTCTCAAGCCAACTCCAACACACACACACACACATTTTCCTTATCATCTACACATATTTCAGATTTCCATTCAAAATACGATAAATGTTAACCCTCCCTTCTTTTTCATCTAGTACCATGATTCTTCCCTACAAGATTTTTCACATATGGTTATTACATTTGTTGTATTTATTACTATCTCATTTCTTCCTCCTCTTTGTACTATAACTCCCAGAGAAATAATGACTGTGTTCATTTTGCTCAGTACTCTGTGCCTAGTAGCCAGCCTGTTATGGTAGATATTCTATATTATAATCAATGAATGTAGAACATAAACATGTTGATTGTAAAGTCAACAGAAAATAAGAAATTAGGCCAATTTAGTTCAGAACATCCTGGCAAATAGAATATAGGAAGGATATATTGATCAACTGGAATCATTATATACAGGGACTAAAACCATTTCCATAAGAAATAAAATCACTGGGCCGGGAGTTTGGCCTAGTGGTAGAGTGCTTGCCTAGCATGCACGAAGATCCGGGTTCAATCCTTGGTACCCCACATACATAGCAAAAAGCCGGAAGTGGTGCTGAGGCTCAAGTGGTAGAGTGCTAGCCTTGAGAAAGTCCAAGGACAGTACTCAAGCCCTGAGCTCAAGCCCAGGACTGGCAAAAAATAAATAAATAAATAAAATCACTGGTATCAAGAGCATAGCCTACTGGTAGAGAGCCTAGCATGCTTGAAGCCCTGAGTTTGATTCCTCAGTGTCATATACCCAGAAAAGGCCAGAAGTATGATAGTGGCTCAAGAGGCAGAGCACTAGCCTTGAGCCAAAAGTGTCCAAGGACAGGGCCCAAGCCCTGAGTTCAAGCCCCAGGGCTGGCAAAAAAAAGAAAGACACACATATATAGGAATGTTTTCTTACTACAATAATGTCTCTTCACAATATTCAACATACTTTAGAATTATGTAAGTATATTATAATTGATGTTTGTATCTTATATTGGTCACCAAGCTTCTTCAAGACTCAGCCTTGTCTGCGTTTTGCTTACTATCACATTTCAATGCAAAACCAAGCATTTGAAATATTAGGAGGCACAGAAGAAAATTACTTCCTCTATTAACCATTTATTTTTCCATTCAATACTATTTATTGAACAGTTTCTCTATGTGCAGTGTCTCAGACACTAAAAATACATCATGAGAAAAGGATGGAAAGAACACACTTTGGCATTGTATACCAAAGACAGGCAAATTCCATCTATCTATTTCATTTTGGTGTGGCTTCTTGTTATTAGATAAAGTACGAGGGGAAACATAAAAAACCGTACACATGTGTATAAATGAATGCAGTAATGTTTTCTTGTGCTTTACTGTTTGGAGACTTACTGCATCTTAGAGAACCTGCAGTAACTAAGGGAAGAGGTCATTAAATAAGGGGGTTCCATCACCTCATCTCTCATCTCCCACCAGTTCTCACAGTGGGGACTTTTAGCAGAACCTGAAGATAAAAACACTGATGCCTAGACTTGCCTATGACAGCTCAAACTGCTCAGTTCCTCTGTACGCGAATCTTTTCCTATAATATTCAGCAATATGGAGATGGCGCACCAAATTATCTTTTCTTCTTTTCTTTTTTAAAATTTTATTTTATTGCCAAATTCTCTTTTCTTTACAGAAGCAGGTCATTCACAATCTATCCAGCCTAGAGTGTCTTCATCCAAGTAAAGCTAACTTTGCCAGAACCCTACCAGTAACAACTTCCATTATGGATACTCACTCTGACAGGTAATAGGCACATCAAGAATGAAATCATGGCCCTTTGCTATAGTTCTTGAAGCCATTAAGTGACAGCAGCTCCACATCACATTTGTTAAATCCTTGTTTTCAACAAAGGTTAGAAAAGGTGCTAGGAGATAGCTCATTTATGTTTATAGGCATCCATTCCATAATTCCTCTTTCTCTCACAAGATTTGATCATGTATATTAGAGGGCCTACTAAGTGCTCTGGAAAGAATATTCCATTTACATATGAAGTTGCTTTAACAGGTAAATTCAGTCTTCATTATGATGCTGGACAGAAGGTGACATTCAGCTAAACACAGACATGGTTTTTTGGAATCCACTTAGTCAGTCTGCAAATCATCTTCTTTTACCATAAAATAAGGATAAAAATATCTGCTAAATTTATTTCACAGAATTTTGTAAAGATAAAATATTAGTTACATGACATTTGGGAATGATATCAGTTTGAGCTCAATTATAATCAGGAAAATCTACTCATCTCTTCTACCCATATTTTCTCCTTTTTTTCCTAGTCTTTCTGTGGGATTTCATGAAGTTTTTTGAGTTGAAGGTTAAAATGAGGCTTTCATTTCTATTCTCAACAATGTATTTATCACCAGAAATATATCCTCAATTCTGACTCCTTTTTTTCTTAAAATGGAAATGAGCTATGTGGTTTTGCAATTCATTTATTAACCTTTAAAATTAGGTGACTGACCTTGATGACATGCAAAGTGAAATACACTGGGAAAATAAGGCACAGAAAGATAAACCACATATAAATGCAATACTCATATGTGGAATATAGAAAAGTGAAGATGGATCTACAAGTAGAGAATAGTGCAGTGGTTATTGAAGGCAAGGGCAGGTGAGTGAACACTGGTTAATGGGGACAAAGTCACAGCTAGATAGGTAAAATAAAGTTCTGGTATACTAATGCAGAGAAAGGTAATCATAGTTAGCAACACCTATTGTGTATTTCAAAGTAGCTAGAAGATGGGGTTTCAAAAGCTTTTACTGCAAGGGAATAATACATATTTGACATGATGGATAGACATACGCTTGTTTTATTCTTATAGAATGGACAGACATATCAAAACAACATTGTGCAGCCCACAAATATGTAAAGTTGCTATGCGTCAAATTAGAAATGAAAATAAAATCAGTTTAGTTTCAACTCCCCCTATCCAATGCTAAATTATTTTGGACTTATAAAAAATAATACAGACTAATGCAAGCATTATTTTTACCAAAGAAGGAAAGAATACCAAAAGAAAGAAATCAAAAGACTTGGGGGGGCATAAAATTGTACATCCTACTTTCAGTGAAATAGTGCAAATGAGAAAACTGTGGCTCTCATTGAAATTGCTCAGCAACACCGAAAGCTAGTGAGTCACAAGCTTGTTTTTGTGTCACTTATCTCAGATTTACCTTTTTAGGAATATTTCTGAAAGGAGAAATAATATCAGTGATAGCTTCATCTCATGTTATAGAAAAATGGAGCAGAAAATTACCCACACAGATACACCGGATGCAGAACAGCCTAAATTATTCAAACAAACCACAGTACCCACGCTTCCACTGACGTTTGAATGATTTCTTTGATAAGAGAAGCTGCTCTCCAGTAGGGACTCAGCCCTCCCCTTCTCCAAATTTTGTCCTCTACACTTGTTTGAATGTCATAGAATAGTCAAAGCCCTGGTTGATTTTTTTACTTCCAGATGAGGACATTCATGTCCTCAGCCTATTTTCAGGGGCTATATCCAGACAGAGTTGATAACATTCATTTGTCTCATCATTCAGAAATATCTATCGATCCCTTTTATACTCAAGCAGTGCCGAACACATAGGATACATAGACACAAGCCAGTTTCCAACAAGAGATTTATCTTTGTGATTGTTGTTCTCAATGTACTGTGCTCAGATATTTCTTTTCTCTTTTTTTCCCCTTATGGTTAATCTCATGTGGTTACTTTATCTGACTTTGTTACCTGCTTTATTGTGTAAACATTTATTTGCTTCTTTGAAACAGGGAAGGGAAAGGGGGAAAACAATATGATTTGGAGGAGGTGGAAGGAAGGGAAACAGGAACAAAAACATGAGAAGGGGTATCCATGTTGGAGAAGTAATGCACCCATTACCTGACAAATGTAACTGTAATCCCTCTATACATTTCCTCAACAACAACAACAAAAAAAGGTCAGTTTCCACACTTAAGGATGTCACTCCCTATGTGCTACAGGTAAGGGACAATCATTATAGAGAGATATAAAACAATTACGCACATACATGTATTTGCAAACATGTATGTGCATACCAAAAGAAGCACATTTCTTTTTTTTTTTTGCCAGTCCTGGGCTTAAGCTCAGGGCCTGAGCACTGTCCTTGGATTTTTCTCAAGGCTAGAGATCTACTACTTGAGCCATAGCACCACTTCTGTCTTTTTTCTATGTATGTGGTACCAAGGAATTGAACCCAGGTCTTCGTGCATGCTAGGCAAGCACTGTACCACTAGGCCAAACTCCCAGCCCCAGAAGCACACATTTCTTTTTTTTTTCATATATTTTTTCTTGTAATTAATAGAAGGGTTACATGATATTTGCCAGATAGATGGTGCATTAATTCCCATACATTGATACCCTTTCATATGTCTTGGTCCCCATTTCCCTCCCCCCCACCCCCACCCCTCATCTTGTTTTCCCCCATTCCCTATCCAATTTCAAATAACCAAATACAAATATATCCAATATATCAGGGAACAAAGTGAGATACTGTAACAATATGTGATAACCAAGGGACAGCAAAAGAGATGAGAGATAACATAGTACCTTAAGAACGACAATCATTCATTATATGGCTTATGTTTCTATATCCTAGAGATCCTTTCATTTAGTGTCCTACTATATGGCCTTTTGTATCAAGGTTTTGCTCTATTGCAAATCTCTGCTAGGAAAGCCCAAGGTTTCTACTGATTATGACAAATGAGGGAAACCACTGAGCCTAAGTTCCTTTGAGTCTGGCTTACTTCACTTAATATGATCTTTTCTAAGTCTTTCCATTTCCTAACAAATGGGGCAATGTCATTCTTTCTGACAGCATCATAGAATTCCATTGTGTACAAATACCACATCTTGTTGATCCACTCATCAACTGAGGGACATCTAGGTTGGTTCCATATCTTTGCTATGGTAAATAGTGCTGCAATGAACGTATAGCGTTCCTAACTCAGATTGAAAGGGAATCAATTAAACCTTATAAAGATTCTACTTAAGCTAAGCCTCAATCAGAGGCAATTTTATCTCCCAGAGGGTATTTGGTGACATTTGGAAACGTTCTCTGTTGTAACTAGAAGCTTATTATTAGCACCTAAGAAGGATCATGAGTGTATCAGCAGCTTTAAAAATTAACAAAAGTGGAGCACCAGAAGCTCATATCTGTAATCCTACCTACTCAGAAGGTTGAGTTCCAGAGGCTTACTACATGTCAGAAGCCAGTTCTAACGGAAAAGTTTTGAGATTGACTGTAAACTAACAATAGCAAAACAACCCCTCCTCAAAAAAAGTAGAAAAAGAACCAAACCAAAAGATCCAAAACCATGCTTATTTACTGAACAAATAATATGGAAAGCCTACTGGGTGTTAAGTGGTGTTATAGGTTAAGGACATAAAGCAAGAACAAAACAAAAATAGTCCATGTCTTCATAAAACATATATCTCACTAGAAGATATCAATAATAAAAAGGTAAATATATAATACTCCATGTAGTAAAATTTTAAATGAATAATATAAAACAGAGTAGCCAGATGCCAGTAGCTTATAGCTATAATCCTAGCTACTCAGGAGACTGAGATCTCAGGACTGTGATTCAAAGCCTGCCCAGACAGGAAAGTCTGTGAGCCTCTTAATTCAAGGAGTACAGCACCAGCCTTGAGAGGGGAGAAAAAAGCTGAGGAACAGCAACCAGGCCTTGAGTTAACATCTGGCACAAAAACTAAAAATAAAAACAAAAAAATAAAACAGACTAAGACACTTTTGTGCTGCTTAATAATGGCTCCAAAGCTCCAGTGTAAAAATGCAAAGGAGACCATGCAGTATAAAAGAGAAGACCCCAATGTCTCATGCAATCTCTCAGTGCCATTCAGCACACTGGAAGAAACACAGTACATAAAGGAGTCAGAACTATTTACAAGTTCAACCAATGGGGATCTTGAACCATATTTTCTGGAGGTAAGAAGGGACCACTGCATACAGAATAATTGTTAGCTGAAATATATCCATTAGCTTTGCTATTCTGCTTCAAAGTGATTATGGATAACATAATTTGTAATTACTGCTTGTTATTTTTCTGCAAAACTAAAATCACTAATAGTTCAAAATGGAAATCAATATGTGTAAATGGAACTGCTAAAAGCAAAAGGGGCAAACGGAAATGACTTCGTTTATGAAGTATGCAAATACAGGATGTGGTTTTGTTGGGGAAAATGATCAACACATTGATTCTCAAAAGAGATGACTGGTGGTTTCATTAAAGGAAAGAAGAAAGTTTAGAGCAAAGCACAAATGAATCTGAAAGATGATTTACAGGAAAAAGATTTTATTTCTCAAAGTCAAATCTAAGATTTTACAGGTTTAAAAAAATAGGCCTTATTCTCAATGGTATAAGGATGCAAAACTAGAGTTTATGTTGAAATCTCAGATTTTTTTCCATTGTACATTTTTTTTATTGTTGGGGTAATAGTTACATTCACCAACAACTGTATATTTTTTTAGTTTTTTTAATTGTGATTAATAGAAGGGTTACATTATATTCACCAGATAGAAGGTACATAATTTCACAAACACTGATACCCTTTCTCATGACATGGTCCCCATTTCCCTTCCACCCTCTCCCCACTCAACTTTATTTCCCCCCTTCCCTATCCAATTTCAAATAATCAATTAAGCACATGTAAAATATATCAGATAACAAGGTGAAATATTGTAACAATATGAGATAACCAAGGAATGGCAAAAGAGATGAGAGATAACATAATACATTAAGGACAACTATCACTCATTATATGGCTTTTGTTTCTATATGCTGGAGGTCCTTACAATTAGTGTCCTACTATTTGGCCTTATGTATCTAGATTTTGTTCTATTGTAAATCTCTGCTAGGAGAGCCCAAGGTTTCTACTGATTATGACAAATGAGGGAGACTATTGGGCCTATGTTCCTTTGAGTCTGGCTTACTTCACTTAATATGAAAGCCCAAATTTTTATCAGACTATTAAAAAGAGTTTGGACAGTTTTGTTTCCATTTCTTAAATTTTATGGTAAAGATGATATACAGTGGGGGTTACAGTTACATAAGTAAGAAAATGAGTACAATTCTTTTGTTTTGTTTTGCTTTGTGTTTTTAATTTTTGAATAACCTACCTAGGAAAGTCTCTCTTATCAGAATAATTTCTATGCTTTATCATATCCTCCTTGATCATTGTTTTAAACAACCAAATCCACTCACTTTCTCAAGAGATAGGACTTCTTATAAATTCTGTTATCAGAATTTGACTTTTAAGTTTTTTATTTGTTTGTTTGTTTTGTGGTGCTAGGGATTGAAATGAAGTCTTTGATTTTTATAACTTTTCCATTAATCATATAATTTGTCTATGACTCCATTTCTGATCCAATCAACTAATCAAACTCTCCTAGAAACATTCAGCATTTTGACTTCCAAAAATCAAATCCTTTTTTATCTTATGTTAACACTGCTAGAGTTTGAACTTGGATATTCATGCTTGCTAGACTAGTAAAATGCTACTGGGCCAGCTGTGTCTTTTTTTTCTTTCATATATTTTTATTGTAGCTAATAGAAGGTTTACATTATATTCGCCAGATAGAAGGTACATTGCTTCACATACATTGATACCCTTTCTCATGTCTTGGTCCTCATTTCCCACCCCCCACCCCAGCCCCTCATTTTATTTTCCTCCCTTCGCTATCCGACTTCAAATAACCAAAAACGCATATATACAATATATCAGATAACCAGGAGAAATACTGTAACAATATGAGATAACCAAGGGACAGCAAAAGAGATGAGAGATAACATAGTACATTAAAGACAACAATCCAGCTGTGTCTTATATTCCTCTCTTTTTATAATAGGATCTCACTTCCAAATTCTGATAAAGAAGCTGATGGGTTCATGAGATGGATCATCTAATCCCAAGCAGAACAGGAGTTGAAAATTTACACCCTGACTAAAGATTTTATTTGGGAAATTATTGATACTTTCATGTCCTATTCTCTTTTTTATTGTCAGGGTAATGTATAGAGGGGTTACTGTTACAATCGTCAGGTAGTAGGTACATTAATTCTCACACATTGATGTCCCTTCTCATGTTTTGTCCCTCTTTCCTTTCCCCCACCCCTTCCAAATCATCTTGTTTTTCCCCTTCCCTTCCCTATTTCAAATAAACACACATATAGACATTATACCAGGTAACAAAGTCAGATAGAATAATGACATGAGATTAACCTGTCATGTCCTATAGTCTTGATATAAGGAAATCCTTTATCCTTATAAGCTATCTATAACTTAATAAAATGAATAGATTCTACTTTCACAAATATAAATGAGATATTTATCTTTTTTCCCCACCTGATTTCTTCAGAATTCAGAAACCTAAGTACTTCTACTTTGATAGCAATATAATTATTTGAACAGTTTCAAAAAAATATCTGTCCTTCTTATGGCAGAACATAATCAGAAATATTGACTGTATAACCAAGACATGTCCAAGAATACCATGTTTTAAAATAACATATTCAACTATAGCATGCATAGCATCAGAAATGATTGGATAATCTTAAGAAACCACTGTAGAAAAAAATCTCTTGACTGAAGAAGGAAAGTCAGTGTTTTGGCAGCCCCAAGAATCTAAAGAAACTTTAGGAATCTCAAAAAGAAGGGAATGTATCAAAATACATGAAATCTGGTGACAAGTTCTTGGCTCTATTTCCTAATCTGAACAGGTTTCTAAAAATCCAATGTAAAATTTGGCAGAGGAGTGGGAAGATTGTAAGTTTGGAACCAACCTGGGTTGCATATAGAAACCCTAGTCTCTGAAAGAAAAGCCAGCCAAAAGCCTATATGATTTCCATTATTACTTCTCTCAGAGGGAATAACCAAGCCAAATCTAATAAATCTAGACTTATTTTGTGAGTGATGGTTATCTTATTTGGATTAGCACTGATCAAGAGTCAGGTGACAATAGGAAGAAATTGTGGCTCAAGAAAAAGCTACACTACTGGCTTTGAGTTAACAGACTCTGGTCCTACTCATCGCATTTGATCCTTTTTCATTTTTTGTAAAGTGAATAGTACTTAAATATTGGTGGAAAAAACACCAATTCTTGCCCGATTTTAAATTTTTTGCAATTTCCTTCAGTAACTGGCTACAAATCTCAAAACTCACATTGCTGGTTTTTTTCTCATTGTTTTGACTTCATGTAGACAAAAGCTAAAATCCAGGAATCAAGTTGTTTTTAACAGCTCTGTCCTACCAGAATTTAAAGAAAACGAGAGCTAAAATCCAGGAATCAAGTTGTTTTTAACAGCTCTGTCCTACCAGAATTTAAAGAAAATGAGACCATTTTAGCTGGCTAGCAGATGACATGATATAAATTTGAAAAGACCCACCAGGACAATAGGCAACCATTGTGCCTGAAACTGTGCTGTATGGACCTTTCAGGTAGATCATAAGAACTGCACCCGCTCTGTTCACCTCAAAACATGACTATATGAAACCAAAAACCTTTCTAATGGCTATACCACCACCACAAGCAATTCTGAGAAAGCTCTCAAAGTATCAGGTATCCTCATTTCACCATCTAAAGAGGCCTCAAGCCCATGTCCTAGACTCTAACAAAAAATCCCCATGCTCAAAATGGATCTGCTTAACCATGAATCCCTGCATTCCTTTTGATCTCCGTAAGAATTACACTGGATCCATGTATAGCAAATAACCTTCATTGCCAACTCTCAGCAGAAATTTAAGAATAAAAATGTGCTGAAATACCTCCCAAGACTGGCTTCTCCACCTAACTCGAAGGGATGACTGTTTCCTATTAAACAAAGTGAGGACTGACCAAGAGCCTTGCTGGTTTCCTCAGTCTTCCTGCTTCCTGAGCCCTAATGATCTAACTGACTTTCCCTAAGAGTATTTTCTTCATAAAACTTACCATGGTAACTTCTTTCTCTGCCCTTTCAAGATTTAAATACATTTTTATTATCTTCAAGTAACAGTACAAGTGAGTTGCCATTTAATCAAGCTGTTTATGATATAATCCATCTTAATCAATTTCACTCCTTTCAACATTCTCACCTATTCCTCCCCTATGCACCCTTTACCTCACTCTTCTTAATTTTGTAAAGTGTAAAATGGATCCTGCTATTCATTTTTAAAATTTAATTGTAGATTCTGGGAAGATGGCAGAGGTTCATGGTGAATCTATCTGAGCTCTTATCGAGACAGGTTTTAGCATTCTAGTGAAAAGTTTGTAGCTAAAGAGTGACACCAAGTAAGCTGTAATAGCACAGAAATTTCTGCCAGAGAGAAAAAAGCCAGGCAGCCTGCTTAAGATACCAGTTTTGGGTCCACACCAGCGGCTGTGGCACCAGAGCCTGAGTGGTCAGCTCTTCACTTACCTGCAGCTCAGACAGGGTGACCACCAGTGGAAATCTTCATTCTGCTGACTACAGACAGACGCAGATCGCAGGTAACTCTCAAGGGGAAGCATGAGTACTCCACAAAAGACATTCTCACTTCTCACAGAACAGCACTGAGAAGGTCACCCCTCTCCCACCAGCGGAGAGCAGCGCCATTTTGCTACTGGCAAATATCCTGGCCAGACCAACTAGCAGATAACTGGAGCCTGAGAAGTGGTATCTGCAGCACCATTTTTTATAAAAGGGCAAAGGATCTGACCAGTATCCGTTTAGCAGGGCAATCGGTTCCTGCCCTAGAGGGAGCAATTCTTCCAGGTGGGGCAGCTTTCCTCTCCAGGTAACAAAACCAGAGGCAGCTCCACTCCTAACCCACTCTCAGCTGAGATGGCAAAAACAATAGTGGCTCCAAAGGAAAACTGATAATCGCAAAGAAATCAGAGACTCCATCAAGATGGGGTGAATGAGTGTTTATATTCTCCATTGGGTTTACTTGTAGATTTATAGACAAATTCTAATTTTTACTAATGAGGGAAACCATGCAGCCTATGTTTCTTTAGGTCCAGCTTACCTTGATTAGTATAATTGAGATTCCACCAGACCCCAGTTTCAATGGCCATTATCAAGAAAACTAACAATAACAGATGCTGGCAGGGATGTGGCCAAAAGGAAATGCAACTATGCCATTAGTAGGAATATAAACTTGTTCAACCACTCTGGAAAATAGTATGGAGGTTCCCCAAAAGACTAAATACAGAGATTCCCAATGACCCAACAATCCCACTCCTGTGCATCTATCCAATTGATTACAAACCACACTACACGAAAGCCACTGGCACAACCATGTTCATTGCAGCATTGTTTATCATAGCCAAGAATCAACCCAGATGATGCCCCTCAGTACGTAAATGGATAAAAACAATGTGATATATATACCCAATGGAATTCTGTTCTTCCACCAGAAAGAATGGCATTGCCCCATCTGTAGGGAATGGAAAGACTTGGAAAAAATTGTATGGTGAATTTTAGACTGCACTCTCCTCCCATTCTTTTCTTCATTCCTCTACATTTCATCAACTAACCTCACCCCATTCCTTTCAAGTACATGATTCCTGGTGTTCATTTTGTTGAACTTTCACTTTGCCTGTCTAAGGAATTATACTATTTATATTCCACTCAATGTATTTATTATAAGTTGATCAATTAAATCTAGTTTCTGCATATAAGGGAAAACACACATCCATTGTCTCTCTGTGTCTGACTTACTTCACGTAAAATGATTTTTTCCAAGTATTTCCATTTCTTCACAAATGGTACAATATCATTCTTTCTAATGGATAAGTTAAAAATCCATTGTGTGTGCATACCACATTTTCTCAATCCATTCATCCACTGAGGGCATCTAGCCTATGATCTAGCAATTCTACCCCTGAGCACTTATCCAAAAGATTACAAATCAGGATACCAAGATTTAAATACTTCTAAAAGCCTCTTCCCCGTTTTGTAACTCAAGGATGTCTTTCTCAAAGACCTAGGAACCCACTACTTTACAAGTAGCCATTTGAAAGTGGATAGAGACACCAACCCATATTCTGTAGCAGGATAGGAGCCCATCCATGGGCCTTACTCCAAACTCAGAGGGCCTACAAAGGCCTTATCCCAGTTCTTTTCTTTTATTTATGCATTTTTGACAGTACTAGGGTTTAGATTTAGGACCTCAGCATTACTCATCTCACGTTATACCACTCAAACCACTTCTCAGCCTGGCTTTTAACTGTTGCATATGGATTTTCATATACTTTTCTTTCTGAGCTGGCTTTAAACTACCATCTTTCATATCTCAGTGCACTAAGTAGCTATAATTACAACTGTGAACCCCAATGAGTGCTCTTTGTTCTGATGAGAATTGAACTCATAGATCTGGTCTCTTCCTAGTAAATATCAGAAATAAAGCTTTCCTTGCCTATTCGACAAATAGTTAAGACAAATGTGAGCTATCTTTGAAATGTTTTCCTTTTTTGATCATGGATATTATTGTGGGATTTTGTGAAGATTAAAAACACTGATATACTTATATTTGCAAACCATATTGTCCAAAGAACCGGATTGTTAACTCTTCTTCCTCCTGAAGTTATCTCCTTAGCCAGACACTTGCCACACTTTGAGGGGATTTATTTCCATATATGTTATAGATCCTACATGCCAGATACTCTTTTTCAGAGGTTGCAAATGATTCTCACATGGTCTCATATTTTTAATGAATGCATAGCAAATATAAAATCCTTGAAGAGATTGTGCCTCCCAGATCTTGTGCAAGCATGATTTTGGTAATCCCTAGGTATAGCCAGAGAGATCTACAGACCAGAAATGTGGGAAGTGAATAGAAGTTGCAAAGGAGTTGAGTAAAAAACAGAGATTTGAAAGTTTTCACTTCTCTTCCAATTAGAAGGTCCCTTGAGAGAACATTCTGCTTCAGGCAGCCATGGCTCTTTCTATTCTAAGGGATGTCTGGAGGCCTTCTCCCTCAAAGCCACTCTCCCTGACCTCATTGTCTTTCTTCTAAGCCATGTATTGTTGCATGCTAATAACCTACAACCCTAGTACATAAAACATTTGCTATAAATGTAATCTTTAGGGGAAACTATCATTTTCTAAAATTAACTCTCTCCCTTTATTAATACTTGTTCTCTTATATGGGAAAAATGAGAGCTATAAGTGCCCTTTTCACTGGTTTCATTCATCTGTTAAGCATCAAGGGGCCAGCTCTTGAATCAATACTGGTAATCTTTTCAAATTAAATTGCCCTCTGTTAGAGAGCCAGAGGAAGTGTCTTCAAATGATGAAATGTTTGTGTGTTTATTTCAGATTCTTTCTTTGTGCAATTGTTGTGGAACAAGAGCACACACTTGCCTAATTTATATATCACCTGTGAATGTTGGTAATCATTCTCAAGAAGCATTATATCTTATATAAGGAAGTGAGAAATTTTTTAAAGTATTCCCTATTTCTAAAAATAGTACTATGCTTCTGAAATTTTTTCTTTTTTGTTGACTAATTGAGTCATAGTAAGCATGTAAGAAGCATAGACTGTTCAAATACCATCTATGATTGATTACATTAGAACAAGGGAGTCCTTTACTTCCTCAAAGGTCAGATCACATTTCTCTGGAGAGGGTACTCTCAGGGGAAGGTGGCCTCTGAAACTCTTCAGGTTTCCCCACCCCCACACAGGGAGAGTCACAAACAAAGTACTGTAATCTTTCTGTGTGGCCCTTTGTATTGTTTGGGCAGTAGAAAAAAAAGAATGCCTATTAATGAAGTATAATCTTGGCATTATTGTAGTGCAGTCAACAAGGGCAGTCAGATTTGCCTCAACTGCCCTAGTGTTCACACTGAAAATCCTCCATTCTAGGTGAATCCAAGTGGGCCATTCTACCGTTGCACCATCTTCTTCCACTCTTTCTCTTCTTGAGTCCTTCCTCTGTACTGAACTACAATCATTTAAATGTTCATCCAGTCCTCATCCCCATCTTGTTTTGCCATATTCTAAATAACCTGGTTACCTTAACTGCATCTGGATAAGTCAATTATGACTGCAATATTGAGTGCTTTTATGAATGCTTAGGCAAACCAGTCACTTTAGCGAAGAGGACTTCACATAAGCATGTTAACCAGGAAGTAATTCAATATAGAGACAACAGTCAGATCATCATTCCATCTCTCATGTCCAGCATCCGCAGCACTCAGCCAAAACAATCGAGATTTAGTCAGTACGACTAGGCTTGCCTATTTTTTGCCTTTATTTGCAATCCAAGACCAATCAAAAAAGTCTGAAAAAAATTATAAGAATTCCTACCATAGGAAACAAGAGCCATATAATGTGTGACTGTTGTCCTTAATGTACTATGTTATTTCTCATCTCTTTTGCTGTCCCTTGGTTATCGCATATTGTTACAATATCTTACCTTGTTATCTGATATATTGTATATATGTTTATTTATTTGAAATAGGATAGGGAAGGGGGGAAAACAAGATGGTGGGAGGGAAATGGGGTCCAAGACATGGGAAAGGATATCAATGTTTGTGAAGTAATGCACCTTCTATCTGGCGAATATAATGCAACCCTTCTATTAATTACAATAAAAATATATACAAGTTCATTTTTAAAAAAAAAGAATTTCTACTATAGTTATCCTGCCTCAAATTTTCTCATGCTAACAACCTCAAGTCTGGGCACAACTGATGGCCTCCTCATTTTCCACTATGAAGCTTTTCCACTCACTATTTGAGGTGGTTTGCTTTTATGTATGTATGTTTGTATGTATGTATGTATATGTAATATGTATGTGTGTGTGTGTGTGTGTGTGTATGTATGCATGTATTGGCTGGTTCCTGGGGCTTGAACTCCAGCCTAAGTGCTGTCTCTCAGCCTCTTTATGCTCAAAAACTAGCACTGTACCACTTGAGCAAAAGTAAGACTTTTAGCTTTTTCTATGAGATGAGTCTCACAGACTTTTCTGCCCTAGCTGACTGAAACATGATCCTTAGATCTCAGGCTCCTGAGTAGCTAGAATTGCAGGTGTAAGCCACTGGTACCTGGTGGCTTTCTTTTATTTCATCTGCAGGCATTGTTTAACTGACAAGGCAGAAACAGAGCACTGAAGATGTCAGAGAAGTTGAATCATGGGTAACAGCTACAAGTTCTGGGGCTAAGGGAAATAAGGTGAGAAGTTAAAAATGTTAAAAGCCTGGACAGAAAGCTTGCCTCCTAGATATATGATGACAAAATGCCACATCATAGATTTCCCATCACACACATGTGTATTATCACATAAATGGTATCATACATCAGCATAATGGAATCAATATTATTTATGGAAGCTCTATTTTATATTCAGTCATGTCATATAGAAAGCATGCTTTGGCAGCTCAGCATATGGTTCAGTATGCTTTTAGAAGTTCTACAAGATAAAAGCCAATTTCAATGGGACCGGGAGTTTGGCCTAGTGGTTAAAGTCCTTGCCTAGCATGCATGAAGACCCAGGTTCGATTCCTCGGTACCACATACATAGAAAAAAGCCGGAAGTGGTGCTGAGGCTCAAGTGGTAGAGCTCTAGCCTTGAGAAAAGTCCAAGGACAGTGCTCAGGCCCTGAGCTCAAGCCCAGGACTGGCAAAAAAAAAAAAAGCCAATTTCAAAACAATACTAAAAAGATATGTCATTTCTCATTATATTGCCATTTGTACTCATAATGTAAAACTAGTCATGAGAAAAGAACTGACCTACATTACAAATCAAGACAGAAGCACACAAGTGTCAATCTAACACCAGTAACTACAGATTCTTTATTTTTTTGCAATGGTGGAGTCAGAACCTAGGACACTGTGTAGAAAGTATAGGCTGGGGATCCAGCCTACAACTGTGTACTTTCATGGAAAAAATAAAATTTTTTTAAAAATCTGCTTTGGCGAAAAGATGGCACGGAGACAATAGGGATGCTGCCTAGCTCTCTCTCACAAAAAGAGAGAACCAGGGAGTCCTACGAGCCAATTACCTTAAGAAATCTACAACAACAAACTCAAAAAGCAACAGAGAAGGACTCAAACCAGAAAAGAAACCCAGATAAAGCTTACATCCAACTTTCTCAAAGAATTCAGAACACGAGGACCCCTCCCCCATCCTTCGCCCCGGCCAGCCCCGACCCGCAGAAACCAGCATAGGACCGGGCCAGTGAGCCACAGAAGCAGTGGAACCCAGATGCAGAACCAGAACAGCAAGCAGCAGAACCCAGACGTGGAACACAGGCAGCGGTGGAGATCCGAGGGGAGTGAATGACTCCCCAACACCATGGAGCACCCACGGCCAAACGCAGAGGCATGAGTAGCGCAGCAGGTCCCCAAATCCATTGGGAAAGCAGAGCTGGTGCCAAGCAATAGAACTTAACTCAGACCCCTCCATCCCGCCAGAGAAAGACTGGCAACAGGGGGACAAGGAATTTAGAATCCTGTCCCTTCCCTCAACAGCCCCCTCCCCCAGGCCATTGACTGGAGACTGATAGGCGGGCAGATGCTAAGACCCAGCACCCCACCAAGGGAGGCAGAGGTGTCCATGCCCCCACCGGCCCAACAGGTTCCTCTCCCAGGCCTCTGACTGGAATCTGACAGGCAGGCAGACGCTAAGACCCGGCACCCCACTAGGGGAGGCAGAGGTGTCCCAGCTCCCACCCGCCCAACAGGTTCCTCTCCCAGGCCACTGGGTCTGGAGAGTGGAGGGCGCTGGGACCCTGCCTTAAAACAGTGGGTAGGGTGTGCAGGAAAATAGGAGCCAGCATCTGTCCCCCTCAAATCTTGAGCCGGGCATCCTCCAGCTGGAAATCCTGAGCAAGACAGCACCAAGGGGCCCCCCACAGTCACAGACTCTCTGACAAAGTGGTGGAAACACAGCAGGGAACTGAAGAGCTGACCAATAGCCAAGCTCACCTTCTGAGAATCAGAAAGGCGAGGTTCCGCCCTTGGAGCCCACTTCCTCGGCTGAGCCCCGCCCCTGGGAACAGACAGGACACCTGCTGGTCCTGCTGAGAGCCCATGGGAACTCCCAAACCCCAGACCCTTGGCCAGGGGCCACCCCTGGCAGCAGCTCAGGAAAACCAACCATCCTCCCAGCGCGCTGAGACTGAAGCGTGCAGATCCAACCCACGGCCCACTGTGAGGCCACTGTTTGGGCTGAGAGCTAGTTATGCAGCAGCACACAGCCTCTGGGAACAGGCCAAACACTGCAAAAACTGCAAATTCTGACCCAGTCAGCAGAGGAATCAATTTGGCTGAGAACCACAGATCTATACAGATGCCCAGAACCACCGGTCCCAATCCAAGTAAAGACTGCCACCTACAGACCACAGAGAGAACTACAACAACAGTTCTTGATGCCTAGGAGAGCACAAAGATGAATTACAACATACATAAATAATCAAAGTCCCACGCAAAGCCCAAAGGAAACAAGAGGGAAGGGACAATAGAGATGTCACCATCCCAAGAAGTGACACCTGAAGAGACACAAAACATGACCCTATTCAAGGAGATGATTGTGGACATGACTAAAGAGATTAAAACAGAATTCCAAAAACAATTCCAGGAACATAAGCAGGAAATCACCAAAGAGCTCCTCGAATTCAAAAGAGAAATGGAAGAAAAGATTAATACCCTCACATCAGACATGATCAGCTCAGTATCCACACTTCAAGCAAAAATGATTGACTGAGATGGAGAATAGAACATCAGGAATGGAAGATAAAACACAAGAGCTGGAACAGAGAATCGCCACCTTGGAAAAATCAGTCAGAATCCACCAGACAGAGCTTCAGGACAAAGGTATGCAACCTTTATTCACCAAAATCATAGCAGAGAACTTCCCCAACTTCAAAAGGGAAAATACTCACATTATTGAAGGTTTCAGGACTCCAAACAGGCAAGATCCTAGAAGGAACTCATCTAGACATATCATAGTAAAGACACTAGACCTGATTGCCAAGGAATTGATCTTAAATGCTGCAAAAACAAAAAAGGAGCTATACTACAATGGGAAGAAAATTCGAATTACAGCAGATCTCTCCATGCAAACCCTAAATGCAAGAAAGGCTTGGAAAAACATCATTGATGTCCTGAAGACCAACAACTGCCAACCCAGACTGATATATCCAGCAAAACTAGCATTTACATTTGAGGGAGAAACAAGAATATTTCATTCCAAAGAGAAGCTTTATGAATACGTGCACATTAAACCAGCGTTACAAAAAATTCTAATTAATCGAGAACAAATTGTAGAACATCAAGAACCCCCATCAAGAAGCAAACATCTATAATTCACTAAACACAAAAGGGGAAAAAAGAGAGAGAAAGAAACTTAAAAGTAAAAATAAATAATGACAATGGACACTGACCACTTCTCCATAATCTCCCTAAATGTGAATGGGCTGAACAATCCAATCAAAAGACACAGAGCAGCAGACTGGATCAAGAAACACCACCCATCCATATGTTGCCTCCAAGAGACCCACCTCACTGCCAAAGACAGAAACAAATTCCAAGTGAAAGGATGGAAACGAATTTTCCACTCCAATGCATCATGCAAAAAAGCAGGAGTAGCAATCTTAATCTCCGACAAAATTAACCTCTCAGTAAAATCAGTACATAAAGATAGAGACGGCCATTATATATTAGTAAAGGGTACAGAAGAGCACCAGCCAGTTGCTACCATTGCCAGGATTTCAGCTGTTGATTTTTTTTCTCCAATTAAAAACAGTTAACATAACACAAGACAATCACTTAACAAGACAGGACACTGAAACAGACAAATTGCATGTGCGCCCAGGTTGTAAACCCAAGGGATTTGGCATCCCTCCAAAGTGTGGACTCTACGTCCCACTCTTTTCCATATTTCTAGATTCACAGTCCCGTCCTCTGGGAACCAAGGACAAACTTGCTGCACAAAAGTCAAAAACTTAAGTAACTGCTTTTTATCTACCGTTACTCCTTTTCCATTAAACAAACTAAGTAAAACTTGTAAAACGATTATATTTAGTACTTACATTTTGCCCCATATTTATTACTCCCTAATTAACTATTCCCTGCTACTTACTTCTTTTCTTTTCCGCGCGGCTCATGTAGCAGGATTCTGCTCAGATTATATCCCAGTATTCTTCAAGGTTTACATCGAGGAGAAGAGGATCCCGGGTTTCGGCACTATTTGCTGGACCCAGCCAGCCAAGGGTCCTCGAAGAGTAGAGCTGAGAGGCTAAAAGGAAAATAAGACAGAGACAGAGGGGTTCGGGAGGGCCAGAGCAATTGCTACATCTGACAACTTTATTAAACAGCTTGTCTATTTTATACCTTAGTACAAGAGAACAGAAAGTAATTGCTTATGATGGCAATCAAGCTACAGTTCCATACTTGAATAATAACAAGAGTTCTCAGAAGACTTATTGTTGGTATAAAGAATCATCTAGTCTCAACTATCAAGTTATTCTCAGCAAATCTATCTCCTGGAGGGAGAGGGTAACCAAACAAGTCTGGGAATACTATCAAAGCACACTGTCATGACCTGTGGGAATGTAAGCAAAAAGGTCACTCCACCCTTGCACGAAGACAGGCAGATTGTACTCTTCACCCTTTGTCCTCAATATAGGCCTTCCGAGTATAACTCTGTTAGACCCCACACTCATATTGGTTTCCCACACTTAACCAAAGATGTAAAGGAATTATTCAATGAAAACCATAAAAGCCTAATGAAAGAAATTAAAGAGGACACTAGGAAATGGAAAGATATCCCATGCTCATGGCTAGGGAGAACCAACATAGTGAAAATGGCTATACTGCCAAAACTGAAATACAAATTCAATGCAATCCCCATCAAAATCCCAAAGACATCCTTTACGGAAATAGAAGATATAATCCAAAGATTCATATGGAACAAGAAAAGACCTAGAATAGCCAAAATAATTCTAGGCAAAAAGAGCAATGCTGGTGGTATTACAATACCAGACTTCAAACTCTACTATAGAGCCATAATAACAAAAACTGCTTGGTATTGGCACAAAAACAGACCAGAAGATCAGTGGAACAGAATAGAAGACCCAGAAATAGAACCACATACCTGTAGTCAACTTGTATTTGACAATGGAGCCAAAGATAAACAGTGGAACAAACACAGTCTATTCAATTATTGATGCTGGCAAAACTGGGCAGCCACATGCAGAAAACTAAAAATTGACCCTAGCCTTTCTCCATGCACAAGCATTAACTCAAAGTGGATCAAAGACCTCAACGTCAGACTGGAAACCGTGAAACTGCTACATGATAAAGTAGGAGAGACACTGGAACTCATAAGCACAGGCAAAAGTTTCCTGAACAGAATCCCAGGGACACAACAGATTGGAGAGAGATTTGATAAATGGGACTACCTAAAAATAAAAAGTTTCTGTACAGTTAAAAACATAATTGCAAGAGTAGAGAGACAGCCAACCAACCGGGAAAAGATATTCACCAACAATACATCTGACAAATGCTTAATATCCAGTATCTACAGGGAACTCAAGAAACTAATCCCCGAAAACCCAATAAACCATTACTAAATGGGCTAGGGAACTAAAGAGAGACTTATCAGAAGAAGAGATTAAAATGGCAGAAAAGCATATGAGAAAATGTTCATCATCCATGGTCATAAAGGAAATGCAAATAAAAACAACTCTAAGATACCATCTTACCCCAACAAGAATAGCCAAGATTTTGAACTCAGACAATGACAGTTGCTGCCTGGGTTGTGGAGAAAAAGGAACCCTACTGCACTGCTGGTGGGAATGTAGACTAGTTCAGCAGTGTGGAGGTTCCTTAAAGAACTGAAAATAGACCTTCCCTATGATCCCGCCATACCACTTCTGGGCATCTGTCCTGAACATCATGACCCAGAATATTATAAGGACACCTGCTCAGCTATGTTCATCTCTGCACTATTCACAATAGCCAGGTGATGGAAACAATCCAGATGCCCTACTGCAGATGAATGGATACAGAAAATGTGGTATATACACAATGGAATTCTACATAGCCAACAGACAAGATAAAATAATGGCATTCGCAGGGAAGTGGATGAACCTAGAGCGAATCATGTTGAGTGAGACAAGTCAAGACCTAAGGAACAAAAGGCGCATGGTATCCTTAATATATGGCTATTAAATCCAAAGAGTACAAGAGCGAGGACTCAATAACTGCATACCCAAAGCTATGGACATTGTAATGGAACTATAAACATAACTATATAGACATAAAAACCTATGACTCTATAGACATAATGTTTTATTTCTTAAATTAATATGTTTCTATGACATACAAACCCTTAGCCTAATTTTGATTAAGTTCTAAATACTAAGTCCCAGTGATTGTAAATAGAGATTCCCTCCTTGAACACTTGTTTGTTAAACTTGTCATTTAAAATATGATGTAAAAATCAACGTTAATAAATTCTCTAATAAAAAATCTGCTTTGCCCAAGGATGTTATACAATATAAACTAATTTTAATAAGCTTATTGAAAGTACATAACACTTTAATCTGGTGAATTTTCCTCCTGGAGTGCCTATTTTGTGGTATCTTCTATGATAGACTGGAAGGTGTGCATTTCCTGAGGGATGAAACATGGTTGAAAAAGTGTATGACTGAGCTGCTAACTGCACTTGTCATCATTTGATGGAACTCCATGCTTTCCTGAAAGAAGAGCTGACACGTGATTTGAGGGACAGCAATACCTGGCAGATATTGACTTTATAATGAGCAAAGTAACTAGGTACTGCAGCTTATGCCTGTTATCCTAGCTATTCAGGAGGCTAAGAGATAAGGACAGTGGTTCAAAACCAACCAAGGCAGAAAGTCCATGAGACTTATCTACAATTAACCACCAGAAAACTGAAAGTGGAGCTTTGGCTCAAAATGGAAGAGCACTAGCACCAGCAAAAGAGCTCAGGGACAGCACCCAGGCCTGAGTTCAAGCCACACAATCAGCAAAAAAAAAGAAAAGAAAAGTAAAATAATCTGTTTCAGAAAACAGCTAACAACATTTGTGGCCACTGTAGAGTGCTTGCCTAGCATGCACGAAGACCTGGATTTTATTCCTCGGTACCACATACATAGAAAAAAGCCAGAAGTGGTGTTATGGCTCAAGCGGTAGAGCAATATCCTCTAGGAAAACCCAAGGACAGTGCTCAGGCCCTGAGTTCAATCAACAGGACTGGCAAAGAAAAAAAAATTGAACTTTCATGTGAAAATTCAGATTTTGGAAAGCTAGTATCAACTACCATAATCTTGACAGCTTTCTAATATGTAATTTTTTCTGATCTGAATGGTAATGGTTTTAACAAATATGATTCTTTAATACCTTATAATAAAACATCAATATTTGGAAGACCTCCATAACTCAGTAGCTCAATGTTTTTTGAAATAACTCATGCACAGTGTAAAAAGTCATAGACAGGTGAAAAAAATCCATTCAAGTTGCAATGACTTAATGTTACAAATATTCATTAGCATGATGGAGATTCTATTACAACTTAGTCATAAACTATCACTTGCTATGGCAAACACACACAATTAGTAGAAGAGCCTGGGTAGCTGTATGAGACCATGTTCTCTTCATATACTTAAACTAAATAAAACGCAGTGACAGGTGAAATGGAGAAAAATATGTGAGAGTCCCTGTCCTCTGCTAGTAAAACATTAAATAAAACAATGGGACTATGGGATTATTTAGGGAAATAATGTCCTTTAAATATTTGTTTGAGACAAGGTCTCACTATGTAACTCGGGATGTCCTCAGATTCTCAGTCCTCCTGCCTCAGGCTCCTAACTGCTAGGATTACAGAAGTGAATGTCCAGGCTGTACTTTATTTAAATTAAAAATAAATCATTTCTGAGGGGAATGATTCTTTCCTAACAACTGTAAGGCTCTAATCTTATATCCTTAGCACCTAAAAAACAAACCAAAAAATGTAATGTGGTTATTTTTAATGAATTAATAAATATTATAGGAGGAGAAAAAAAGGATAGAAATACAGTCAAGGAAGAGAATGTGTTCCAAGTGAACTGTGGGCATGTCCAGAAATACTCCAATAAAAACTCTTCTATGTATACTAATTCAAAAAGGAAAATAATAAAAAATTAAAATGAGATAAATATTACAAAGTTATTTTTGACTTAATTTTTCAGGACCTCACACTTCCAGCCAGATGCTTTACCACAAAGCCACACCTCCAGTCCTCTTCCGTGCTGCTTTAGTCCCTATGAGTGCACTGGCTGAGTAGGTAGAGATGCTAAATGCTATACTATAGAGCCAAACAGATTTGTCACCAACTGACTTTGTTCCTTGTGGTAATACATTTGGCCTTTCCCAGTAGCTATCTAAGGAAAAAGAAACAAAGGCAAATAGGGGTGCATACTTTAATTGAGTACTTGTGATCTAGGTGATGTTGCATGTGTTGCAAGTTTATAACACTGGCTACCCTGTAACATAGCTTATAAGTACTCTGAACTGCTCTAAGGTAGAAGAGATGATCATGTAGATAAGGCCCTCCCTTCACAGGGGCCCAGATCCTACATGGAGGCCAAATATTGAGAGTGACAGATAAACGACTCAATGCAGTCACCTCATTATCAGAAATGAAACAATCCTGGAAGGTTTTGTTTTTCCACAGGGGCAGCTATATTCTTTTTTCCATATATTTTTATTGTAATTAATAGAAGAGTTATATATTCACCAGATAGAAGGTGTATTATTTCACATACATTGATACCCTTTCTCATGTCTTGGTCCCCATTTCCCTCCCACCGCCCCCATCCCACATCTTGTTTTCCCCCTTCCCTATTCTATTTCAAATAACCAAATATGCATATATACAATATATCAAATAATAAGGTGAAATACTGTAACAATATGAGATAACCAAGGGACAGCAAAAAAAGATGAGAGATAACATAGTACATTAAGGACAGCAATCACTCATATGGCTTTTGTTTCTATGTCCTGGAGGTCCTTCCATTTAGTGTCATCCTATATGGCCTTATGTATCTAGATTTGTCCTATTGTAAATCTCTGCTAGGAGAGCCCAAGGTTTATACTGATTATGACAAATGAGGGAAACCATTGAGCCTATGTTCCTTTGAGTCTGGCTTACTTCCCTTAATATGATTTTTTCTAAGTCTTTCCATTTCCTTACAAATGGGGCAATGTGGTTCTTTCTGGCAGCACCATAGAATTCCATTGTGTATAAATACCAAATCTTCTTGATCCACTCATCAATTGAGGGGCATCTGGGTGGGTTCCATATATTTGCTATGGTAAATAGTGCTGCAGTGAACATTGTTGTGCTAGTGAATTTAGTATGTCCTTGTTTCTGACCAATTGGGTAAATGCCAAGTAGTGAAATTGCTGGGTCATAGGGGAGCTCTATGTTTAGTCTTTTGAGGAACCAGGGCAGCTATATTCTAAGTCATGTTTCAGTGATGTTTTCAGTTACAGAACAAGAAGAGTTGTAGAGATAAAGATCCAAGCAAGAGCTGATAATGAAAGCAGTTGTTTAAAACTGAAGATATTACCTTTAAAGATGATTAACATTCTACTATGTTGCTCCTCTCTCTACTCTCATGCCACATGAATTTTTAATGTACAACTTTGCATAATACATCATTTTAGATTTTTGTGTGTTCCCAACAACTAAAATTTGAAAAGAGGAACAAAAATTCTACTATACTTGAATAAGCGTTGTCTAAGATCTTTTCATATTATGGAAAGGTCAGATAATAATTTTCCTAATTATAGGCTTATAAATAAGTATAATATTTATACCTTCATTGTACCACATTTCTATATTAATAATCATTTGTGTTTCTTTCTGTGGAAGTGTGGTAAGAGAGACCTGCTGGACTTTTTTTTCTCCATTCCTGGGAAAGAAGAGAAATAGTGGCATCATTTCAGGATAAATGTTCAATCTTGTTCCAAGAAACTATATTTCTTAATATACTGTCACCATATGATTCCAAAGAAAACCGGATGCTCACGAAGTTTCTGCTAGCCTCATGACATTTGAAAATGTTTGTAGTCTATGCATTTGAGTCTACAACACTCCAGAATGACAAACTAGGGAAAAAGTAGTGAGATTCAAGGGCTGAGATCCAATTCGGTGCCATTTGTATACTGCAAGAGCCATAGAAAGGTTTTATAAAAGAGATACTTCATGCACAGAAAGTGGGAATAACAGTAATAATAAACACAGAGCAATAGGCTAATTAAGGAGAAATGGTAAACATTAAATCACGGCAAACACTAAATAGTGATGACAGAATCTGCAGTGCTTTTATCTGACATCTTAGGATGGTTCTATGGAGGATTTTCCTTCTCTGTGCTTCTTATCTTGTTTCCTCAGTGGTAAAGCCAGAAGAATTTGGAGAAGAGTTTAAGGCAGAATTCCTCACCAATGCTAGTCAGATTTACATCCAAAATGCCTCAGCTGAACAATTTCTCTTTAGTTGTATTGCATTTGGACACAATTAGCATTCTCAAAACAAGACTTGCCACCACATCCCAACAATAGTGTTGGTCAGAACTTTTACAGCCAAATTCTACTCCCAATAGCCAACTTGCATAGTTGGTCACATAGATTCTAACTCATGGGGTCTCCTTTTGGAATTTCAACAACTATAAGCTATTTTAGCAGATCCAGAAATCTAGGAATTAGAGCCATAATGGGACAAGGAACCCATGAGAAGTATGTCAGAACCTTTCTTGTTGAATAGGCAATAGGGAGAGAAGGGGGATAACAGTTACCTAAGATAATGAGTACATTTATTTTCAAACATTGTTACCCCTTCCCTCATTTTCTCCTACTTACTCCCCCAATCCCTTCCCCCTCAAGTTGAAAGATTCATATTCAACCTTTCATAAGCTCATCTTTAAAATACATAGATGATTGGGGCCCAGGAGTTTGGCCTAATGGTAGAGTGCTTGCCTAGCATGCACAAAGACTGGGGTTCGATTCCTTGGCAACATATATACATAGAAAAAGCCAGAAATGGTGCTGTGGCTCAAGTGGTAAAGCTGTAGCCTTGAGAAAGCCCAAGGATATTGCTTAGGCCCTCAGTTCAAGGCCCAGGACTGGCAAAAATAAATAAATAAATAGCACAGATGACATAAGAGAAATGTAAGAGGTAAAGGAAAGTTTATATGTCAATACCCTGATACCCAACAAGCACTGCTCAGCATAGTCCAATGAATCATTTAAATTACATTTTTCATATTCTTAAGTAGTCCTACAAATGTATTACAATTCAACAGATTGTTTTTTAAAATATATTTCATTGTAATTAATAGAAGGGTAACATTATATTTACCAGATAGAAGGTGCATTACTTAGCAAACATTGATACCCTTTCTCATGTTTTTGTCCCCAATTCTCTCCCCTGCCTCACCACTTCCTGCTTTTCCCCCTTTCCTATCCTATTTCAAATAACCAAATAAGCATATATACAATATATCAGATAACAAGGTAAGATACGGTAACAATATGAGATAACCAGGGAAAATAAAAGAGATGAGAAAAAAACATAGAGCACTAAGAACAACCACACATTATATGCCTCTTGTTGCTATATCCTGGGGGGCCTTTTATTTAGCCTCATCTTTTTTTTGCCAGTCCTGGGCTTGAGCTCAAGGCCTGAGCACTGTCCTTGGACTTTCTCAAGGCTAGAGCTCTACCACTTGAGCCTCAGCACCACTTCCGGCTTTTTCTATATATGTGGTACCAAGGAATCGAACCAGGGTCTTTGTGCATGCTAGGCAAGCACTGTAACCACTAGGCCAAACTCCCAGCCCTAGCCTCATCTTATATGGCCTTATGAATCTAGGTTTTGCTCTATTGCAAATCTCTGCTATGAGCCCAAGGTTTCTACTGATTATAACAAATGAGCCTAAGTTCCTTTGAGTCTAGCTTACTTCACTTAATATGATTTTTTCTAAGTCTTTCCATTTCCTTACAAATGGGGCAATGTTGTTCTTTCCAATGGCAGCATAGAATTCCATTGTGTAAAGATATGGTATTTGTACACAATGGAATTCTATGATGCTGTCAGAAAGAATGACATTGCCCCATTTGTTAGGAAATGGAAAGACTTAGAAAAGATCATATTAAGTGAAGTAAGCCAGACTCAAAGGAACTTAGGCTCAATGGTTTCCCTCATTTGTCATAATCAGTAGAAACCTTGGGCTCTCCTAGCAGAGATTTGCAATAGAGCAAAACCTTGATACAAAAGGCCATATAGTAGGATGCTAAATGAAAGGATCTCTAGGATATAGAAACATAAGCCATATAATGAACGATTGTTGTTCTTAAGGTACTATGTTATCTCTCATCTCTTTTGCTGTCCCTTGGTTATCTCATATTGTTACAGTATCTCACTTTGTTACCTGATATATCGGATATATTTGTATTTGGTTATTTGAAATTGGATAGGGAACGGGGGAAAACAAGATAAGGGGTGGGGATGGGGGGGAGGGAAATGGGGACCAAGACATATGAAAGGGTATCAATGTATGGAAATTAATGCACCATCTATCTGGCAAATATCATGTAACCCTTCTATTAATTACAATAAAAATATATGAAAAAAAAAGAATTCCATTGTTTATAAGTACCACATCTTGATCCAATCATCTACTGAGGGGCATTTGGGCTGGTTCCATATCTTTGCTATTGTAAATAGTGCTGCAATGAACATTGTTGTGCTAGTGGATTTAGTATATCCTTGTTTTTGGATGAGTGGGTAAATGCCAAGTAGTGGAATTGCTGGGTCATAGGGGAGCTCTGTGGGGCTAGATCTCTGGCAGGAGGTAAGCATGAATGATGCACACACAGAACACATGCCAGGAGGACAAGCATTGGTCTTTTGGGGGAGTGTGGGGAGTGTGGACAGCTCATGGCAGGCAAGCTAAGCAGACATGATGGTGGGTCACGTCTCTAAGAGCAGGAAGTGTGCTTCGACTGCTTCTCTACCTGATTCAGCCAGATCTGACCAGCTCCATCCACAGAGCTCTATGTTTAGTCTTTTGAGGAACTGCCATACTGCTTTCCATAGTAGTTGAATGAGTTTTACTCCCACCAACAGTGTAGTAATGATCTCTCCTGGCCACATCCCACCAGCATCTGTTGTGATTAGATTTCTTGATCATGGCCATTCTAACTGGAGTGAGGTGGAATCTAAAAGTTGTTTTGATTTGCATTTCTTTTATGGCCAGAGATGTGGAGCATTTCTTCATGTGTCTATAGGCCATTCTTGTTTCTTCTTCAGAAAAGACTCTCTTTATATCTTTGGCCCATCTTTTAATGGAATGGTTGTTTCTTTGGAGATTAGTTTTGGAGTGATTCAATTTTTTGAGCTGTTGATGTATTTTAGATATGAGACCTTTGTCTGTTATATGGTTAGTGAAAATCTTCTCCCACTCTGTAGGCTTTCTAGTTAGTTTGCTAGCTATGTCCTTTTCCATACAGAAGCTCTGCAGTTTAATGCAGTTCCACTTATCCAGACATTGTCTGATTTGTTATATTTTTGAGTCCTTATTAAGAAAGTTCTGACCTGTACCAAGGAGACATAGTGTATCTCCTATTCCTTCTTGTAAAGTTTTCAGTGTATCTACTTTTACCTCCAGGTCTTTGATCTATTTGAAGTTAATCCTGGTGCAGGGAGACAAAGAAGGATCCAACTTTAGTTTTCTGCAGGTGTTTAATCAGTTCTGTCAGCACCATTTGTTGAAGAGGCTTTCTTCCATTCTACTTTTTTGGCTTCCTTATCAAAGATTAGGTGATCATAGGTCTGTGGGTATATCTGGGTCCTCAGTTCTAGTCCCTTCGTCCTCAGGCCTGTTCTTGTGCCAGTACCAAGATGGTTTGGTTACTATAGCTCTGTAATACAGTCTAAAGTTTGGTATTGAAATTCCTCCTGTGCTGTTCTTTCTGCTAAGCATTGTTTTTGCTACACGGAGCCTTTTATTATTCCATATGAAATTTTGGATTGCCTCTTCTATTTCTTTAAAGAATGACATTGGGATATTGATGGATATTGTGTTGAATTTGTAGATAGCCCTTGGCAAGATTGCCATTTTCACCATGTTAATTCTTCCAGTCCAGGAGCATATGAGGTTTTCCATTTCCTCAGTTCTCCTTTAATTTCCTTTTTCAGGGTTTTAAAGTTTTCATCAAAAAGGTCCTTTATATTCATAGTTAAGGTAATTCCTAGGCACTTTATTTTCTTTAAGGCTATTGTAAAAGGAGTTGCTTTCCTGATTGCTGCCACAATCCTCTCATTCTTGGCACATAGGAAGGCAGTTAAGTTTTGAGGGTTAATTTTATACCCTGCTACCTTGCCAAAGTTTTGAATTAGTTCAAGCCAGTTGGGAGTGGAGTCTATAGGGTTCTTTAAATACAGAATCATGTCATCTGCAGAGGGAAAGTTTCACTTCCTTTTCCCCTATTTGGATCCCTTTTATGCTTGCTTCTTGCCTTATTGCTCTGGCTAGGAATTCTAATACTATTTTAAAGAGGAGGGGAGAGAGTGGGCATCCTTGTCTCATTCCTGATTTTAGAGGAAATGGCTTTAACTTTTTGCCATTAAGTATAATGCCAGCTGTGTGTTTGTCATACACAGCCTTTTTATATGATCCATGGATACCTGGTTTCTCCAGAGCTTTTAGCATAAAGGGGTGTTGGATCTGGTGTTTTCTGCATCTATTGAGATAATCATGTGATTCTTTCCTTGCTCCTGATGATGTAATTAATTATATTAATTGACTTGCATATATTGAACCAGCTTTGCATCCCTGTGATGAATCTTGCTTGATCATAGTGTATAATTTTTGATGAGTTGTTGAAGACGGTTGGCCAGTATTTTGTTGAGAAGTTTTGCATCAATACTCATCAGAGAAATGAGTCTATAGTTCTCTTTCTTTGATGAATCTCTGTCTGGTTTTGGAATGAGGGTTATGGTGGCTTCATAGAATGAGTTTGGCAAAGAGCCTTCGCTTTCAATTTCATTGAAGAGCTTGAGGAGTATTGGTGTGAGCTCTGAAGGCCTTATAGAATTCTGCTGTTAATCTGTGGTCCTGAGTTTTTCTTGGATGGGTGGTCTCTTATTGACATTTCTATTTCAGTGCTTGAAATAGGTTTTAGTTGGATTAGATCTTCTTGGTTCAGTTTGGGTATGTTAACATTGGCTAGAAATTTATCTACCTCCTCTATATTCTCAAATTTGTTAGCATAAAGGTTTGAAAAGTATTCCCATATGATGCTCTGGATCTTGGTAATTTCTGTCATGATATTTCCATTCTCATCCATGATTTTGTTTATTTAGGTGGGCTCCCTTCTTTTTTGGTAAGATTTGCTAAGGGTCTGTCAATTTTGTTAATTTTTTCAAAGAATCAACTCCTTGTTTTGTTGATTTTTTCTACAGTTTTTTTTGGACTCTCCTTTTTTTTTAAACATGCATTAGATCAGCGCAGATTTAAAAATATGCTTAAAAAGAAAGAAACTCATTCCATTTCTCATGTATGTAAATGAAATGAAGCTCCCCCTGGCTCTCTAGAATTTCAGCATAACTCATGTTTCAGTCACAAAAGCCTTGTTGCTCTGCTTTAGTCAGGGTTCAGAATCATTGGCATAGAACTGCCAATTTCTTTAGTATTCAGCACACAGATTACTCCCATTTAATGACTAGTTTTATTCCTGAATTTTAATGGGATATATCCTAACTTTTAATTGCTTTGAAAAAAATGAAGTTTTCTTCTTTTTTTAAAGAATCCTCATATATTTGGCACAAGCATAAATATTTTAAAAAGAAAAAAACCTCATGCTGGACAACCATAAAAGACTCATCAGCTAAAGTAAATTGGAAAGAGCAGTTGCAGGATTAAATTTGCATTGTTTCACGTCAGATTGGGACAATTAATATGTTAAACTCTAGTTGACATGGAAAGCAAGGAATGTTTTAAACTTGTCTTTTAAATGATTAATTGACTAAAATAACTTAGTTATGAGTTCTCTGTTTCATCGTTCTGCAGAAACATACTCACTTTGGTCATTGAGTTTTGAAGACTTCCCCACAATGATTCAGCTTCACAACAGATTCTTCCAATGGATTTGCTACCATAGCGTTCAGGATCCTCACAGCTCCATGCAGCTATTGCCTCACTGTTACCAAGTGTCAGGTTCCAGTCTCAGACATAAAACAAGACTTCAACTGAGAGAAGACATCTTTCCTATGAGAACCTTCACATTGGCATCCTGATTCTGAGATGTTACCACTTGTGTTTTGTCTTCACTTGTGCATCTGTTCATTTTGGGAAATGTTTGTTCATAAACTTCATGAATGCTAGATGGAGAATAATTGGACAAGTATAAACAGAATCCATGCACTCCAAGGTGAGTTCCTTCTTTGCACTCATTTGTGTTTTATGAATTAGCTCAATGAATTCTTAATTCAGTATACAATGCCAACACCATGCTGCTTCTGGAAATGAAGCTTCCTTGGAGGAGAGGTCATTTCCTCTTGAAGGAGCAGAGAGAATATTAGATTTCATGAATCTCATGGGCATTTATGTAAGTTGTTCAAGGTTTTCTTGCTTTATTTCTGGGGGGCTTGAAGATTCAATTCAAGGTCTTGAACTCGCACTTAAGCCAAGTCTTCATTGCTATTGGCTATAATTCTTTTCTAGACTATAGTTGTCTCTCTTTTTTGTTCTTTGGCTCTGGCCTCAGACCACAGTCCTATCACCTATACCTCCTACATGGCTGGGATTATATGTAGGGAATCACCATTTCTGGCTTGTTGTGATACCTTCATACATGTGAAAATATGCTTTGATCAAATTCAGCCTCTCTACTATGCTTTTTTATCCCTCTTCTCTCTTCATAACAATGTTAAACAGGTTTCCTTACTGTTTTCAGAACATGTATGAGGTACTTTGCCTATATTCAGCCTCCCTTTGCCTTCTCCTTTTTACCGTTTCTCTTCTATGAGTTCTCACCCACCAACAGCCACCTCTTCCTCCCCTCCACCATTTTACATTTATGGTTATTTTTTAGTCTAAATTTCAAATGGAAGAGAGAAGATATGATATTTGTCTTTCCATCTGGCTTATTTCACCCAACCTGATGATTTCAGGTTCCATCCATTTTCCTGAAAATGGTGTAATTCCTACATAGAAATTCCATCTCACCCTATCCAGTGTGACAATCATCAAAATTGCAAACAACAATGCATGCTAGCAAGAATGTGGAACTGTTGATGAGGATGTAAATTAATATAACCACTGTGGAAATAGATATGGAGATTCCTCAAGAAGTTTAAAATGGAACAACTGTGTGATATTGCTATACCAAACCAGAGCATGTGTTTAAAGAAATGTATGCTGGCTTATTGTTGCATTATTTTTTTTCAAGGGCTGTCTTGAACCATGATCCTCATATCTCTTCTTCCCAAGTAACTAGTATTACATGTACAAACCACTGTACCCAACCCAAATAGTTCAGATTCTTTTTTCATTTTTACCTATATTTTAATAGCAACATTTTTAATTATTTTATTTTAATTTTTAAAACTTCATCAGAAAACACACACACACACACACACACACACACACACACAAAGGACTGTTATAAGACCCTTGCTGCATATTAATGAAAACAGATGTCATGTTTCCAGCAGTTGGTGAACAAATGAATATTAGGGAAAAGGAAATGTATAACAACAAACAAAAAGTATGATACTGAATTGAAATTGGAATTGGAATTACTACTGTGAAAAAGAATTTATTCATTCATTCATTCATTCATTCACAGCCAACTGTTCTGGGTTTCCATTTATAATCACAGTTACTCAGGAGTTGGGGACATGGAGGGTCACAATTCAAAGCCAACCTAGCCAGAACAGTCTTTAAGAGTCACTATCTAACAAGCAAAACTTCCAATCTAGAGGTATGGTTCATATGATAATGTAACAAGAGTGCATAACACAGCCAAACAAGAGCACGAGGCCCAGAGTTCAACCCAGTGCAGGAACAAAAAAATATGTCTATGAATGTGAGGGTGATCTGGCTCTGACATCTATCACCCCATTGATCACCAAGGTTGATTCAGCTGATCTGGCTGGCTAGGCAGATATATCCTTCCTCCCTCAATGCTCCATGTGCATCCCTCCCAAAGCTGCACTCTCAGTCCAAGAGGACAACCATCTCAGATAAAGGAGGACAGGTCTTCAAGGGTATACGAGTAGCTGCACTCCCCTGCTAGAACCTCCAAACAAGCTCTCAAAAAATATATCTCTCTGTATTAGACATCTAATCGGAATATTCAACTACATTATATAGATGAGTGCGTGGGTCTCTGCATGTGAAGATTATGAATCATACATATTCTAGCTTTGCCTTTTGAAACAACAGAAGTCTTCTCTCCAGAAGATGTGGTATTTACACACAATGGAATCCTTTGCTGCCATCAGAAAGAATGACATCACCCCATTTGTAAGGAAATGGCAAAACTTATATTAAAATAAGCCAGATCCAAAGGAACAAAGGCTCAATGGCTTCCCCCATTTGTAATAATTAGTACACATCTAGGCCTTTCTAGCAGAGGATTACAATAGCACAAAACCTAGATACATAATGCCATATAGGATGAGGCTAAATGAAAAGACCTCCAGGATATGAAAACAAGAGCTTTATCTAGTGTGATTTTTGTTTCATTCTCTTCTCCTTTATTGCCCTTTGGTTAATCTCATATTGTTACTGTATCTGACTTTGTTACCTGGTATATTGTATATATGTTTATTTGATTATTTGACATAGGAAAGGGAAGGGGGAAAACAAAGATGATTGGGAGGGGTGGGGGGAAGGAAATGGGTACAAAAACATGAGAAGGGGTATCAGTGTGTAAGAAGTAATGCACCTACTATCTGGTGATTGTAACTGCAACCCCTCTATACATTACAATAAAAAGAAAAAAAAGAAAAAACTTCAGCAGAGATAACAGAATGCTAGAGAAAACATTTATACATATCCTCTAGGATCACTAAATTATCTTTGTTCCATATTTTTAAATAAATAAAACAGGGCAGATGCAATGCAAGCTACTGTTGAAAAGAGCCCACGTTTCTTTTCTATCTCATTCAAGAAGCAATTGCTTTTACTTGTTTGTTTATAATTTTTGCATTATGAGTTTATCAAGTTGACATAAATGCTGTGGTACTGTAGACACTATTCAGCTTGCCTTCATTTTCAATTTGTTGTGTTTTAATTTTCTCTTTATTATTACATAGTATTCTTAATCATTTTTACTGCCTAATAGTACTCCATAAGATAAATATATCATAATCTGTCCTCTCACTAGAGTGATAGCTATTGAATTCACTTTCAATTACTCACTCACTTACATTTAGTTGTAACTATGACATATGAGTACTGATTTCAAACACCTTCTTATTCCTGTCAGTAGCTTCTATATTTAATTCCATGTTGCTTTTATTTCCAGGGATGTTGTTTTCATTGTTACTGTGATTTCTTTTTTTTGTCATTTTTTTAGGTTTTTTTTTTGCATTTTTTATTGTAATTAGTAAAAGGGTTACATGATATTTGCCAGATAGAAGGTGCATTAATTCACATACATTGATACCCTTTCACATGTCTTGGTACCCATTTCCCTCCCCCCCCCACACCCCCCACCCGTCTTGGTTTTCATTGTTACTGTGATTTCTTTTAAGGATAAAAATCTCATTTATTTATTTCTATATTTACTGCTGGGTCACCTCTTTAATAATTGAGTGTGTGTGTGTGTGTGTGTGTGTGTGTGTGTGTGTGTGTGTGTATGCGTGCGCGCACACGTCTACCAGTCTTGGGACTTGAACTCAGGCCCTGGGAACTGTCCCTGAGCTTTGGTACTCAAAGCTAGCATTCTAACACTTGGGTTACAACACCACTTCAGCTTTATGGTGGTTAATTGGAGATAATAGTCTCATGGACTTTATTGCCTGGGCTGGCTTTGAAATGGAATCATCAAGTCTCAGCCTCTCAAGTACCTCACGCATATCATCCTGGCTCATTAACTACACTTTAAGCGTGCAATCCTTTCTCAGGATTATGAGGGTGATTGGTTCCAAGACCATCATGGACATCAAAACCATAGTTACCCAAGAATCTCCTAGTCATAGGATAATGGGTAAACTGAGGGCTAGGTGTATTTCTTTGAAAGTGTTTCTAGAGTCTTTATTGAAAATGTTTGAACTGTTTACACACCCACTTTTAACTGGAACTGATCTTCTTAGAGAAATTTAATCCCTTAGGAACTTGATACTTTGGGGGAGGAAGGTCAAAGGGAAGGGGAAGGTAAATAAAGAGAAGGAGGAGGATGTGGTCATGATATTCAATGTATGAATATATATCTTACAAAATTAAGAAAATTGGGGCTGGGAGTTTGGCCTAGTGGTAGAGTGCTTGCCTAACATGCATGAAGACCTGGGTTTGATTCATCAATACCATATACATAGAAAAAAAGCCAGAAGTGGTGCTGTGGCTCAAGTGGTAGAATTCTAGCCTTGAGAAAGTCCAAGGACAGTGCTCAGGCCCTGAGTTCAAAGCCCAGGACTGGCAAAAAAAAGAAAATTGAGAAGAGAGGTTCCGTTGGGAAGGATGAGGGAGCATGAAAAGAAGGATGATATGGATCAAGATGCATGTTATCCATAAACTGTTTTGTTTACTGGCTAACTTCTTTGTTCCACTACTTAAAGATAATGAAAGTATAATTTAAAGAAAAAGAACCTGATAATTTGGCAGAGGTCATCTTTGGTGGTAATTATTTCTCCCACTCCTGTGGGCCTATTTTATACTTAAAAACCCTGAGACTTGGGCCGGGAGTTTGGCCTAGTGGTTAAAGTGCTGGCCTAGCATACACGAAGCCCTGGGTTCGATTCCTTGGTACCACATACATAGAAAAAAGCCGGAAGTGGTGCTGAGGCTCAAGTGGTAGAGCTCTAGCCTTGAGAAAGTCCAAGGACAGTGCTCAGGCCCTGAGCCCAAGCCCAGGACTGGCAAAAAAAAAAAAAAAACCCTGAGACTTTAGTATGCATTTGTTTTAACTTGTTATTCCGAGCTCTTAGTGCCTAGAAATGGGCTTTCCTTTTCTTACCTTTGAAATTGACTCTACACTGTTTCTCATTATGTATTTTCTCCAACATGTCCCTGTTTGGAAAATTACTGGAGGTTTCTTCTACTTTCTAATGAATGCTCCCAAATCCTTCATAAGGCTCTCAGAGTCCTACAGCCAACCCTGAACCCAGAAAATATTCCTTTCATTATAAAGTAAAATGGAAGTGACTTTCTAATGTAGCAAATACAGTTTTTAAACATTCTATTTGCCTATTTGATATGTTTTAATATCATAATCCTTCCTTAGGCAATCTGTTTATTTTTTCTCTCTGAAATTGCAAATCCTTTTCCACATTTCATTTCTTTGATAAGATAATATTGAAAAGTTAAAAAATAGGCTTCTTGAAGAAGTGTATAGTTTTGCTCACAAATTTAACTTACGTGAGCATTTTATTTGAAAGCAAGCAAGAAAGTATTGCTTTCTAACCTTATTTCATCTCTCTATATATTCGCTTTGTTGTTCTTTTTCTGAGATTATGCTCTTTCATGAAAACCCAAATAATCTTTGTAAATACCTTTTACAAACATAAATCTTATGAGAATTTTTCAAGGAAAGAGGCAAAATAACAAGTCGAACAGATAGATTATCCCTGAGGATTTATTTTCGCTTGAGAGCTACAAAAGATACATATCTATCCTACAAAAGGAGCATAATAGAAGCAAACACATTGCTAACATAACTAATACAGGTAAGTATTAGTTCTTGATAACTCTATTCAAATTGGTGGAGAGGAAAAAATATACTGTATATGTGTCATTTTTCCTATTATTAGATAGCTCTTAAGAAATTATCATTGCTTTCTTTGTTTTGTGCTCATCTTGGGATTTGAACTCAGTTTTGTTTTAAGGCTAGTACTCTACCACTTAATGCTTCACTAATGCTTCACTTTTGGTTTTTCTGATAGTAAACTTGAGATTAGAATCTTACAGACTTTCTTCCCTCACTGACTTCAAACCACAATCTGCTGATCTCAGCCTCCTGAGTAGCTAGGATTTCAGAGGTGAGCCATTAGCACACAACTCTCACTGCTTTCAAAGAATTGGTCTTATTAGCAATTACCAGTTTCAACTCTCAATTTTACAAGCCATACAATTATAACTTTCAAATCCACTTTAAATTAAAATAAATTGCAGACTTTAAGGATCCTCTTTTCTAAAGCTAAAGAAAAGTTATTTTTATTTAGATTATTTTTCTCTTAGGAAAATTTAGTAACAAAATCGGGTCACAAAACTCATCTAAACAAATATTTGTTGACAGTTTTACACCATGGTATTTCATTCTACTTGTTTTCCTGCCCATTTCTGGAATTAATAGGGCTGACAGAAGGTTGACACGGTGCATGTGCTGCAGCGCTGAGTTATTATGACTATATTTCTGTAAGTATCACCACAATCTATACAGATTACTCTATTGCCATAAAGATCTCAGCATGTCTTCCTTCTACTACACTTACCTTCTGGTGACCACTGCACTATAATTATTTGTTATTTTGATTTTCTTTGTTGTTATTGGTGGTGGTGGTGGTGGTGGAGATGTGGTCAGCATAGGGCTTGAAACTCAGGGCCTGGCCACTGTTCTTGAGCTTGTTCTCTCAAGGCTAGCACTCTAACACTTTGAGCCACAGCACTACTTCTGTTTTTCTGGTGGTTAACTTAGAGATAAGAATTTTTTGGACTTTCCTACCCAGACTGGCTTTGAACTGCAATCCTCTGATCTTAACCTCCTGAGTAGCTAGGATTACAGGCACAAGCCACCAGTGCTTAGCTATTTTGGAGTTTTTATATAACTGAGATCACCCCGCATTGTGATTATTGGAAAGTGTCTTTTACAATCAACTTGTTATCTCTGGGATCCCTCAAGTTATTATACCTATCACTAGTTCCTTCTTGCCGAAGAGAATTCTATGGTCTGAACGTATCACATTTTGGTTAACCCCTCCATCACTGAAGGCATGTGGGGTAGTTCCAGGATGGATCTATTATTAATGAAGCTATATTTGTAGGCACTTGAAGGTATATTTGTAGGCATAAATTTTCATTGCTGGAATAAATAAAATGTCCAAGAAACTAATTGTCAGGTCATAGGCAAAGTTTATATTTCAGTTTCTAGAAAACTTCAAAACTGTCTTCCAGAATGAAATATCATATGTTCAGTACATGGTCAAAACAAGTGAATAGCCAAGTACCTACTATCCTGGAGGCTTCACACCTACATTGCTCCTCTCAGCTAATCCAATAGGGGACAGGCCGCTTCCTGATCCTACCTCACAGCTCTCATGAACTGACTTGGATTTTCTGCTGGCCTATCTTGGGACCCATATTGGCAATTTCCTTCTCTGTAGAAACCACAGGAAGTGGCTTCCTGAAACAAGAATGTCTAAGAGCTGATGCTTTTCAAACATTGCATTTTTTATTGTATTTTACTGTCAGGGTAATGTATAGAAGGGTTAGAGTTACATTTGTCAAGTAATGTATTGAACATTGATACCCCTTCTCATGTTTTTGTCCCCCTTTCTCTTCCCCCACTCCTGCAAACATTGCTTTCATTTTAATAATATTTGTTATTATTTCTTCATTCTTGATTAAAAGTATATCAGGTTACATGATCTGTTAAAATTTGATACCCATTCTTCATTGTTCACTAGCTTTTTATAGTGTTTTAAAAGACCAGAGTTGTGCATACAGTGTTTTGTCCTGATAGTTTGCGCATTTTTCTATTTTGTAAGGATGTGCTCTGCAGTGGATGTGTTATCTTCTGACTACAGCATCTACACTCTTGAGTCTTTTCTAATTTCCAACCACAATCCTTCAGCTGTGAATAAAACTACTGACAACATTGTCTTACCTTTCTGGAAGTTGTTATTTTATTGATTGTCATTTTTTTTTTCTGGGGGCTCTCAGTCTTCATTTGTTCATTCATTCATTCACCTTTTTGTCATTTGGGATTTTTTCCTAAATGAGCCTGTGTTATTTCCAAAGCCCTCTGTTGAAGTTCTCAGTTAGGAAAAACCATTTTCAATCCTCCAAAGAACTTTTGCTTTCATTAACAAATCACTTTTTTGAGCTTTATTGTTGGTTAAAAAGGTAAATGTTCAATTATTTGATAACAGGCATTTTTCACTTTTCAAGAGTCTCTTTTCTTGCCCCATTTTTCCTGTGTTATGTTTATGCATTATTTTTAAATCATAATCTTTAATTTGGAAGACCTTCCTGGTCATTGCATTTTCATTTAAGAATGAAGTCCTACTAATGGAATAGAATAGAATACCCAGATAAGAATCCACAGACCAATAGCCACCCAATCTTTGATAAGGGAGCCAAAAACTATGGATGAAAGAAAAACAGCCTCTTCAATAAGTGGCAGAATTGGCTATACAATTCAAAGAAAACTGCCATTAGATCCCTATATATCACCCTGCACCAGAAACAATTCCAAATGGATCAAAGACTTCAATGTAAGACCACATATCTTAAAAATATTATAGGAAAAGATGGGAAACCCTTGGGCTCCTTGGCACAGGTCAAAATTTCCTAAGTGAAGATCCAAAATTACAATAAATCAGAGAAAGACTGGCTAAATAGCACTGTATAAAACTGAAGTTTCTACATGGCAAGGCACACAGGTAGTGAGATAAATAGCCCACAGATTGGGAGATCTTTGATCTTTGCTAGCTATGAATCAGACATGGGTCTCATATCTAAAACATACTTAGAGCTCAAGACAAAAACAAATCTTTAAAGAAATAACAACCCTTTAGCACATTAATAAATGGGCTAAAAACTTAAAGAGAGACTTCTCTGAAGAAGAAATAAGAAAGGCCAATAGACACATGAATAAATGTTCAACACCTGTGGCCACAAAGCAATACAAATGAAAACAGCATTGAGATTCCACCTCACTCCAGTGAGAATGGCCATTATCAGGAAAACTAGCAATAACAAGTGCTGGCAGGTATATGGCCAAAGGGAATGCTACTACACTGTTAGTGGGAACATGAACTTGTTCAACTACTCCAGAAAGCAATATGAATCTGCCTCAAAAGATTCAACATAGAGCTTCCCTATAAATTAGAAATCCTACTCTTGACCACAAATTAGCCCACACTAAATCCACTAGCACAACCATTTTTATTGCAGCATTATTTACTATAGCTAAGATCTAGAATCAATACAGATATCCATCTGTGGATGAATAGATCAAGAAAATGTGGTATGTATACACAATGGAATTCTATGTTTCCATCAGAAAGAATTGTAATGCCCCATTAGTGAAGATATGGAAAGACTTGGATAAAATTATATTAAGCAAAGTAAACCAGACCCAAAGAAACATAGATTGCATGACTTCCCTAATTTTTAATCATTAGAACGTGCCTACAAATCCATAAGTAAACACAATGGATAGTAAAAGACAAAAAAAACTGCACTTGGACATGATAAGTTAAACAGGATTCTAAACATTCACACAGTGAAACCAAAGGAGAATATTTTTAAGAGAGGATCACAAAAGATCAATAACGATGTGCCTATGATCATATGAAATGATCCTTATTGAATGACGTCCAAGACAAGAAGTTGAATCAAGAGGTTTCTCATTGTACTTTCTGCAGTTTTTTTTCTTGTTTACTTCCCCCTTTTTATTTCTATACCTTTTGTCTTGTATTTAAGCTCACCTGATTTGGTAAGAGGAAGAGGAAGCACAGAAATGGTGGAACAAAGGGTGAACTAATTCGACAGTGATATTCACTACACATTATGTTGAAAATAAACTATACAACTTGGAGAGGGAGGAGCTGGGAGTTTAGCCTAGTGGTAGGGTGCTTGCCTAGTATGCACAAAGATCCGGGTTCGATTCCTCGGTAGCACATTCATAGAAAAAAGCCAGAAGTAGTGCTGTGGCTCAAGTGGTAGAGTTCTAGCCTTGAGAAAGCCCAAGGTAAGCACTCAGGCCCTGTGCTCAAGGCCCAGGACTGGCAAAAAAAAAAACAACTTGGAGACAGAGAAGAGAAGGGAGAAAAAAAACTGGGAGAAAATGAGGAGGGGGATGACATTATTCAAAAAAATCCACTCATTACTTGACTTACATAACTGTAAACCCTCTAAACATTACTTTTACAATAAAAAGAGAATGTGAGCATGCTTTGTATGTACAATGGGTTAGATGTTCACCTGAAAACTTCTTTTAAATAGAGGGTTAAGAAAGAGTCATTGAAAAGTTGGATTTCATCAAAGTCTTCCTAATCTGCACTTTCTCACCATTATTCACTCAAGTTCTCTACCCTCCCTCTAGCCCTTCTGAAGATGTACTCTTGAGTACACCATACATAAGGTAAGCAAGACAGGATAAGAAAGAAAGAAGGAAAGAAAGGAAGAAAGGAAGAAAGAAAGAAAGAGAGAAAGAAAGAAAGAAGAAAGAAAGGAAGGAAGAAAAAGAAAGAAGAAAGAAAGAAAGAAAGAAAGAAAGAAAGAAAGAAAGAAAGAAAGAAAGAAAGAAAGGGGTGAGAGAAACTTTCTTGTTTCCATATCTAGGATTTCATTTCATTATGTGTATTATTTTAAAATATGTATAAATGCCTAAGAGGCCTTTAGGAATTGTGCCTTTGTGTTTCTCTCCTAAGAGTATCCTCTTTTGTTCTATGTGTATCTAGAATCTTGTATAATTTATTGTGTCCCAGTGCATTTTAGATTTAATTTCCACATACCAGAGAAAAGATGCACTATTTGTCTATCTGAACTTGGCTTATCTCACTTAACATGATAGTTTTAGTTCCATCCTCCCTGCACATAACATTTAGTCTTTCTAATGACTGTGTAAAATGACAGTATGTATAGGTACTACAATTTTATGATCCACTCATCTATTGTGGGACATCAGGACTGTTTCCATGTCCTGGCTATTGTGAATAGAGCAGCAATGAACATGGATGCACAGGTGTCCTTATATCCTGGGTTATGCTGTTCAAGGTAGAAGATGCCTAACACTGGTATGGATGGGTTATAGTGAAAGCCTATGCTTAGTTTTATGAGTAACCTCCAGACTGCTTTCCAGAGTGGTTGCATTAGTTTATATTCCCACCAACAGTGCAACAGGGTTCCTTTCTCATCACATCCCTGCCAACATTTGCTGTTGTTAAATACATTCACTCTTCTAATACCTACCTACTGTTTCTAACTGTACTTAATGCATATCTTTTGGAAATTCCAGGAGGCTTGGGAGGGGGAAGAGGGGAGGGAAATGGGGACAAAAACATGAGAAGGGATATCAATGTATGAGAAGTCATGCACCTAGTATCTGGTGAATGTAACTGTATCCCCTCTATACATTACCCTGACAATAAAAAATACATTTTAAAAAAGAAAGAAACAGCAAAGGAGATGAGAGACAACATAGTACATTAAGGACAACAATCTTTCATTATATGGCTTTTGTTTCACTATCCTGGAGGTCCTTTCAATTAGCTTCACATTATATGTCCTTATGTATCAAGATTTTGCTCTCATCTCCTTTGCTGTCCCTTGGTTATCTCATATTGTTATATTATCTCACTTTGTTATCTGATATATTGAATTTATTTGTATTTGGATATTTGAAATTTGATAGGGAAGGGGGGAAAACCAAGACGGGTGGGGGGTGGGGGGGGAGGGAAACGGGTACCAAGACATGTGAAAGGGTATCAATGTATGTGAATTAATGCACCTTCTATCTGGCAAATATCATGTAACCCTTTTACTAATTACAATTTAAAAAAAGAAGTTTGTTAGTGAATTGGGAAAAAAAAAAGAAAGAAACAGGAAGGGTTCACTTTCATCTTTTATTGGGGACCTTCCTGGACTTCTCAAAGGTGACCATACCCTGCAGAGAGGAAGTTGAATAACCCTGTACTCATGTCCCCATCCAAGGTTCATTACTTTTGCTCTTCTGACTCATTTTTAAATAATTTTTATAAGTATCCGAAGAAAAAAATATTCAAAATCATTTGGAGTTTTTTTTCAAAGAGAAAAACAATAGAAACATCAGTCCTTCCTGTATTCCCTTACTATCTTGAACTCTACACAGCTGTAGATGCAAGAGAATTACAAATATCTCATATTTAGGGAAATTCCCTCACTTAGCTTTCATTTGAGAACTGAAACTAGAGGTGACTGAACCCTCTGTTTGTAGCAGTGAAGAGAAATATGTAACCTTACTCTTTTTACTGGGCAATACTGCTCCTCAGAGAAGGTTGGGGAGTCTTGTCTACTCTGTGTTCCCTGTTATCTCAGTATTAGTGACATTCTGTAACAGCTCCACAGGCTCCTCGCTTCTCTCTACTCTCAGGCTATCTAGAAGAGAAGGGAATCAAAAGCATTAAGCTAGGTGGAACATGGACAGGGGAATGCACAGGAGGCCACCAAAGTTCCTCTTCAAGTCCCTTGACTGTCACTCAAAGGTCCAGCTCAAGGCTCCCATCACCAAGGAGGTTTAGTCAAAGTAACCTGGGTGTGCAGGTGGTTTTTTGTTGTTGTTGTTATTTTTTTTAATTTTATTGTCGGAATACTATGTAGAGGGGTTACAGTTACATTCGTCAGGCAGTAGGTGCATTACTTCTCTCACATTGTTTTTCACCCTGTTTCCCTTCCCACTCCCCCACTCGATCATCTTGTTTTTCCTCTTCCCTCCCCTATTTCAAATAAACTAATATATATATATATATATATATATATATATATATATATATATATTACATCAGGTAGCAAAGTCAGGTACAGTAACAACATGAGATTAACCATAAGTGGATTAACCACTAAGAATAACAATCACAAAGATAAAACTCTTGTTTTCATATCCTAGAGTTCATTTTGTTTGGTCTCATCCTATATGATCTTACGTACATAGCTTTTGAGCCATTATGATCCTCTGCTAGGAGAGTCCTAGGTATGTACTAATTATTACAAATGAGGAAACCATTGAGCCTATGTTCCTTCGGGTCGGGCTTACTTCACTTAATATGATTTTTTCTGAGTCTTTCCATTTCCTTATGAATAGGGCTATGTTGTTCTTTCTGATGGCAGCATAGAATTCCACTGTGTATAAATACAACATCTTCTTCATCCATTCATTTACAGGAGGGTCATCTGGGTTGGTTCCATATCTTTGCTATGGTAAATAATGCTGCAATGAACACTGTTGTGCTAGTAAGGTTAGTATGCCCTTGTTTCTAGATATTTGGGTAAATGCCAAGGAATGGGATTGCTAGGTCATAGGGGAGCTCTATGTTTAGTCTTTTGAGGCATCCTGACGCTGTTTTCCATAGTGGTTGAACAAGTTTATACTCCCACCAACAGTGTAGTAGTGACTCCTCCTGGCTACATCCCCTCTAGCATCTGTTGTTATTAGATTTCTTGATCATGGCCATTCTAACTGGAGTGAGGTGGAATCTCAAAGTTGTTTTGATTTGCATTTCGTTTACGGTCAAAGATGTCAAGCATTTCTTCATATATCTATTGACAATTCTTATTTCTTCTTCAGAGAAGTCTCTCTTTAAGTCTTTAGCCCACCTTTTAGCGGGATAGTTGTTTCTTTGAGGGTTTGTTTTTGAAATTCAATCATTTGAGCTGCAAGTATATTTTAGATATGTGGCCCTTGTCTGTTGTGTGACTAATGAAGATCTTCTCCCACTCTGTGGGCTTTCTATTTAACTTTCTAGTTATGTCCTTTGCTATACAAAAGTTCTGCGGTTTAATGCAGTCCCATTTGTCGAAATTTTCTTTGATTTGTTGTGTTCTGGGCCTTTATTAAGAAAATTTTGACCTGTGCCAAGAAGACCTAGTGTATCTCCTATTCTTTCCTGTAAAGTTTTCAGTGCTTGACCTCGAGGTCTTTGATCAATTTGGAATTAATTCTGGTGCAGGGTGACACAGAAGGATCCAACTTTAGTTTTCTGCAGGTGCTTAACCAGTTCTGCCAGCACCACTTGTTGAAGAGGCTGTCTTTCTTCCATTTATTTTTTTGTCCACCTTATCAAAGATTAGGTGACCATAGCTCTGTTGGTTGATTTCTAGGTCTTCAGTTCTATTCCACTGATCCTCAGGCCTGTTCTTGTGCCAGTACCAAGTTGTTTTGATTACTGTAACTCTGTAATAGAGTCGATTACAGAGACTAATAGTTTGGTATTGATATTCTGTTTATTGATTTGCTGTTCTTTCTCCTAAGGATTGTTATGCTATATGGGGTCTTTTATTATTTCATATGAACTTTTGAATTGTTTCTTCTATTTCCTTAAAGAATGTCATTGGGATATTGATGGGTATTGCATTGAATTTGTAGACAGCTCTTGGCAGGATTGCCATTTTCACAATGTTAATTCTTCCAATCAAGAATCATGGGAGGTTTTTCCACTTCCTTACTTTGTGCAAGTGGTTTTGTGCATGGATTGACACTGTGTAAAAGAACATAGGAATCAAGAGTCCTGGAGTATAATGAAGGTGATGAAGGAATATCACTTACCTGCTTTTGCTCTCCCTGCCAGGAAGACACAGAGAAGTAGAGCAGTGGTGGTCTTTGGCTGGTAAAAATCAACAAGAATAGGACACACTGTTCTTGGTACAGTGTGCCCACCTAGGAAAAGGAGATTTGATGAGTAGCATTAGTATATTATTCTCTATTTCCATTATTCCGCTGACATAGCATTGCTGTCTCCATTCTTTTCTTCTCATTTCATATGATTTTACCAGATTTCTGGATAAGGTAAGAATTTTTACAATTATTCACAAATAAAGGTTTTCAATAATTAGCACAGTACCATGCTAGAAGACAATTTTCCAGTAGTCACCATTAGAAAGAATTCTTAAGGGTAATGCTCTTCTGTTATCTATACAAGACTTTGAAGTCAGAAGTTTTACAAGTCCAAATTCATACTGAAAAATGATCCTGTAGTTCCATATACCAGCTTTATATTCTTTTCTTTGGGGATTTGACTATTTAATAGAAAGTTAAGCCTGGTTGTAAATTTTCTAGCATGAAGGTTATAAATTAAATGTGGTTGAAAGCAACCCAGTGATTAAGCTTCACTCATGCAGGTCTAATGATGAAGTGAGGAAGTAACATGCAATTTAATTATATTTCTGACACACAGGATGTGTCACTTGTGCATCATAATTATTTGATTTAGAAAAGTTTTTTGTTAAAATTGGCTGAATAGGTCATTTGAGTTTAATAAGTTTTTATTTATTTAATAAAAAGAACATTCTTCTGGATGAAATAAAGAGGAATAGAAGAGATAATTCTGATTAAAATATAATAAATGCATGTGAGATATAATAGTGACATCCCTTAGAAAAATTAATGTACACACACACACACACACACACACACACACACAAAAGAATAACAAGAGAATGTAAAAGGCTCTGTTACAGGGTTATATGGAGTAGAGGAATGAAAGTAAATATACTCAAAGTACTTCATATGTACATATGAAAATAGAACAGTGAAAATGTTTTTAAAAAGGAGAAGGCAGGGTGCGGTGACTCACACCTGTAATCCTAGCTACTCAGCAGGCTGAGATCTGAGGATCAAGGTTCAAAGCCAGCCCAGGCACAAAAGGATCTGAGACTTTTATCTCCAATTAGCCTCTAGAAAACAGGAAGTGGGGCTTGGCTCAAGGGTAGGGTGGTAGCCTTGAGCTGAAGAGCTTAGGGACAGCACCCAGACTGAGTTCAAGCCCCATGACCAACAAAGAGAGAGAGAGAGAGAGAGAGAGAGAGAGAGAGAGAGAGAGAGAGAGAGAGAGAGAGAGAGAATGGATACAGAGAGGGTAAGATTGATGGGGCACATTGTATGAATGGAATAAAAAGTCATATTACCACCACAACTAACTCATGCTATTCTTAAGGAGTAACCTTTTAAAATAAAGAATAGACATCCTTTTTTCCTATGGGAGAAATTTACTTACATTTCAGTGAAGAAAGATGTGAGAGGAAATGAAGTACATGGCAGAATGACATCTATAGAGAATAAGCAAAGGCCTACTGTCTGTCAAACCAAAGAAGAAAATGAGTAAGGGGAGAAGGGCAACATTTTCAAAACAAAAGTTATCACCTTAGGTCTTCAACTCTATCCACAAACATTTTTTCAAATGCAACTTCTATAACTCAATTAAAAAGACACCCAAGAAACCATAATGAGAACAACAAAAAATAGCTAATAGAGACAGAACCATGGATTTTATGTAATAGAGACTTTAAAATATCTCTAATCATGTGATACTTATACACAATGGAATTCTATGCTGCCATCAGAAAGAATGGCATTTATTTTGTAAGGAAATGGAAAGACTTTGGAAAAAAATCATATTAAGTGAAGTAAGCCAGACCCAAAGGAACATAGGCTCTATGGTTTCCCTCATTTATAATAATTAGTACACATCTAGGACTCTCCTAGCAGAGGATCACAATAGATCAAAAGCTATATACATAAAGTCACATACGATGAGACTAAACAAAATGAACTCTAGGATATGAAAACAAGAGTTTTATCTTTGTGATTGTTGTTCCTAATGTACTATGTTATTTCTTTTCTCTTTTTTTCCACTTATGGTTAATATCATGTGGTTACTCTCTCTGACCTTGTTACCTGGTATATTATATAGCTGTTTATTGGTTTATTTGAAATAGGAAAAGGAAGAAGAAAAATAAAATGATTGGGAGGTGGAGGGAGGAAGGAAAGGGGGACAAAAACATGAAAAAAGTATCAATATTCAAGAAGTAATGTACCCACTACCTGAAGAATGTAAGTGTAACCCCTATATACATTACCCCAACAATAAAATAAAATACATAAATAAATAAAATCACCTATTAACAATTTTAAAAATCTCTAAGCAAAGAAGATATGAAGATAGTAGTGAGAAATTGAGTAAATAACTGAGAACTTTTTAAAAGAATAAGCCATAGCAAATGTGAAAAAAGGAGAGCTAATTTTATTTCTAGAATTAAAAAACCACATTATGATTCATTAGTTGATAGATTAAAATCCAGCAGGCAAAGCTGAAATGAGAAATTTTGATCTCAGAAATGTACTAGAAAATATCATTGAGCATAAAATATGAGAAAAGGAAAGATGGAAAATGCCCCCCCAAAAAGGCACAATGCAATCATTTTTCACATTGGGGAGATCCAATAAGGAAAACAGAGATAGAGTAGAAGAATATTTGAAGAGAATGGATAATCTTTCTCTGAAACAATGAAACTATCACAAGCTTTTAGCTCAAAACTTCTAGAAACTCCAAGAACCAAAATTATAGCATTAAAGATTTACCAGCCTAGAGAAGGAAGATGGCACCGAGACAATAGGGACACTGCCTAGCTTTCTCTGACAAAAAGAGAGAACAAGGGAGTCCCACGAGCCAACTACCTAAAGAAATTCACAACAACAAACTCAAAAAGCAACGGAGAAGGACTCAAACCGGAAAAGAAATCCAGATAAAGCTCACATCCAACTTTCTCAAAGAATTCGGAACCCGAGGACCCCTCCCCCGCCTCTCGCCCAAAGCCTCGGAAAGCCGCAATAAGTGGCAGCTGGCGCTGGACCAAGCCCCGAAAAGCGGCTTGAGCGGGTGCCGGCTCCACGCCAGGAAAGCAGCAGCGGGCACCGGCTCTAATCCACGAAAAGCGGCGGCAGTGGAGGGCGCCAGGCTGGGCGCCCAACGGCTGCAGAAACCAGCACAGAACCGGGCCATCGAACGGCAGAAGCAGCGGAACCCAGACGCGGAACCAGAACAGCAAGCAGCGGAACCCACATGCAGAACACAGGCAGCGGCGGAGACCCGAGGGGAGTGAAAGACTCCCCACCACCGTGGAACACCCGCAGACAGACGCAGAGGCGTGAGTAATACAGCGCGTCCCCAAACACATCGGGAAAGCGGAGTGGGTGCCAAGCAATAGAACTTAACTCAGACCCCAACACCCCGCCCGAGAATGACTGGCGGGAGCAGGGGGGCAAGGAATTTAGAATCCTGTCCCTTCCCTCAACAGCCCCCTCCCTCAGGCCATTGACTGGAGATTGAAGGCGGGCTACCCATAAGAACCAGCACCCCACCAAGGGAGGCGGGGCTGTCCCAACTCCCACCTGCCCAACGGACTCAACCCCCAGCCCTCTGACTGGAGACTGACAAGCGGGCGGACCCTAAGACTCAGCACCCCACCAGGGGAGGAGGAGCTGTCCCAGCTCCCACCCGCCTACCAGGCTCCTCTCCCAGGCCACTGGATCTGAAGAGTGGAGGGCGTTGGGACCCTGCCTTACAACAGTGGGTAAGGGATGCGGGTAAATAGGAGCCTGCATCTGCCCCCCCTCAATTCTTGAGCGGGACATCCTCCAGCTGGGAATCCTGAGCAAGACACCACCGATGGCCCCCCCCACAGTCACAGACTCTGACAAAGCAGTGGAAACACAGCAGGGATCTGAAGGGCCGACCAGCAGCCAAGCTTCCCTTCTGAGAACCAAAAAGGCGCGGCTCCACCCTTGGAGCCCACGTCCCCAGCTGGGCCCCGCCCCTGGGAACAGAGGGGTCTCCTGCTGGTCCTGCTGAGAGCCCCTGAAACTCTCAATCCCCAGACCCTTGGCTTGGGGCCGCCCCTGGAAGCAGCACAGGAAAACGTCCGCCAACCGCCCTCAGACAGAAGCTCGCAGATCCATCCCATGGTCCACTGTGAGGCCACTGGTTGGGCTAAGAGCTAGTCGGGCAGCAACACATAAGTTTTATTCTAACACTTTCCAAACTTTGTACTCAAATTCTCTACCTACTTACCCCCTGACCTCTCTCATTCTATTTCTCTATCTCTGGACCTCTGCTCCTCTTTCAACCCTTATACTGCATGGATCTACACTTGATGGCTGTTGAGCAACACTGTATATCTAGGTGTTTAATTATTCTCTACGCTCAGAGGGACAATAGAGATTGGATTGAGAGGCTTATTGTTTTGGATATAAATCGCTTATCAGTGAATTATTAGACTAGTCAGTAACTGCACAAAAAGAAAGAGTGATAACACCAATCAAAACTTGTGAACATCTAGAGTCTGCCAGCTACAGAGGTCTAGGTTGGTTGTATCTGAAAAACTATAATCGTGTTTAGTATTAATCTTGCTCCCATTTTCAAATGGGCAGAACAAGAAACTCAAGAAAAATGCCAAATCAAGAAACAACATCCCCCACGCCCCCCACCCAATGTAAACAGCCAATGGAACAGTCACTGGCAAACCTAGAGGAGAGTCTTCCAAGTGCTGTACAAATGCAATTGATAAACATCATTAATGAAAAATGTGAAAATATAAAGAAAGAGATAAGGGAGGAAGCCATAGCTGAACAAAAGGAAACCATAAACAAGGTGATAAGTGAAAAAGAAGAAGCCATAAAGGAGGCCATAATAAAGGTTTTTCAAAGAAAGATGGAAGAATTCATAGAATCCACAAATAAAAAGGTGACCAAACTCTAGCAAATGTTCAAAGAAAATAAAGCTACTGAGCTATCCACTCAAATGGAAATCAAGGAGCTAAAGAACTCCATACATGATCTAAAAGAAGAGATGCAAAGCATCAAAAATGAGCAATTAGTAGCAAGGGAGATGAAAAATGAAGTAGATAGCTTTGATAGCAGGTTAGACAATGCAGAGGAGAGAATTTCCGGGGCTGAATATAATTTAGTTATTATAGAGAAAGAACAGAAAATGAGTCAATCCAAATCTAGGAAAAATGAGAGAGCGCTTCAGGAGGTCCAAGATACAATTAGGAAGCCTAATTTAAGGCTAATTGGTATTGAGGAGGGCATGGAGAAAGAGATCAATGGTATTGGAAACATACTTCAGGGAATCATCTCAGAGAATTTCCCAAATATCCAGAAGGGCAGACCCATCCAGATACAAGAAGCTTTTAGAACCCCAAACAGACCTGAACAGAAAAGAACATCCCACCGCCACATCGTAATCCTAACTGGATCAATAGAAACCAAAAAAAGGATCCTAAAGGCAGCCAGGGAAAAGGGTTCAGTAACCTATAAAGGAAAAACCAATCAGAATAACCCCAGATTACTCAGCAGAGAACGTGCAAGCAAGAAGTGACTGGAAGCATATATGTCATGACCTTAAGTCAAATAACTACCAACCAAGAATACTGTACCCAGCTAAGCTCTCATTTATAACTGAGGGAACAATAAAAACATTCCATTCCAGGGAAAAGCTGCAACAATATGTTGCAACAAAACCAACACTACAGAGAATTCTCAAAGATGTTCTATACATAGAAAACCAAAATAAATGCAATATAGGGAAAGAAATGGCACCTAAACAACATACCATCTAAGGATCACAAGAACTGTCAAGACACAGGCCCAAATAAAAGCTTTTAAAAATGGTAGGACCTAATAAATATCTCTCAATCCTAACTCTCAATATCAATGGACGTAACTCTCCAATTAAACGGCATAGGCTGTCTAGTTGGATCAAAAAAGCAAGAGCCATTGTTCTGCTGTCTTCAAGAGACACATCTTACCCAAAAAAACAATCATCTTTTGAAAGTGAGAGGTTGGAATAAACTCTATCAAGCTAACGGCGCCCATAAACAGGCTGGAGTTGCCATCCTCATATCAGATAAAACAGACTTCAAACTAAAATTAGTAAGAAAAGACAAAGAAGTTTACTACATACTACTAAAGGGATCTTTCCTCCAGGAAGACATAATGATCCTAAACATTTACACACCCAATCCCGGAGCTCCAAACTTCATCAAGCAAACTTTACTTACACTGAAACCATACATAGATCGAAATACACTGATTGTCGGTGACTTTAACACACCACTCTCACCTATGGACAGATCAACAAGGCAAAAACTCAACAGAGAAACCTTAGAACTGAACAACTATATAGACCAACTAGATCTAACAGACATCTGCAGAATATTCCACCCAGCAACAACACAATATACGTTTTTCTCAGCAGCACATGGAACATTTTCCAAAATAGATCACATCTTAGGCCATAAAACAAACCTGGACAGATTCAGAAACACAGAAATTATTCCATGCACACTCTCAGACCACAAAGGCATCAAACTGGAACTGAACACACATCTCCACCAACGAAAAACCCTGTAACTCATGGAGACTGAACAACACATTGTTGAATCACCAATGGGTCATCGAAGAGATCAGATAAGAAATTCAACAGTTTATGAAATTTAACAGAAAGGAGTACACAAAATACCAACTCCTTTGGGACACAGCAAAGGCAGTACTCAGAGGAAAATTTATAGCGCTGAGTGTCTACAACAAGAAGTTGGAAAAATTGCAAACCAACAAGTTAATGTCTCACCTTAAGCTCCTGGAAAAAGAGCAACAAACCAACCCTAATCCCAGTAGAAGAAAGCAAATTATTAAAATCAAAGCAGAATTAAATGATTTGGAATACAAAAAACCTATAGAAAGAATCAACAAAACAAGGAGTTGGTTCTTTGAAAGAATTAACAAAATTGACAAGCCCTTAGCAAATCTTACCAAAAAAAAAAAAGAGAGCATATCGAAATAAACAAATTCGCAGATGAAAATGGTAATATCACGACAGAAATTACCAAGATCCAGAATATCATGAGGGAATACTTCTCAAACCTTTATGCCAACAAATTTGAGAATCTAAATGAAATAGATGAATTCCTAGCCAATATTAACATACCCACACTGAACCAAGAAGAACTAAGCCAACTCAACAGGCCTATTTCAAGCTCTGAAATAGAAATGGCAATTAGAGAACTTCCACCTAAAAAAAGCCCAGGGCCAGATGGATTCACAGCTGAATTCTATAAGGTCTTCAAAGCAGAGCTCACACCAATACTCCTCAAGCTCTTCAACGAAATTGAAAATGAAGGTTCCTTACCAAACTCATTCCATGAAGCCAGTATCACCCTCATCCCCAAACCAGACAGAGATTCATCAAAGAAAGAGAACTATAGACCTATATCTTTGATGAACATCGATGCAAAACTTCTCAACAAAATACTGGCCAACCGTTTACAACAACTCATCAAAAAAATTATACACTATGATCAAACTGGATTCATCACGGGGAGGCAAAGCTGGTTCAACATACGCAAATCAATTAATATAATTCAACACATCAACAGGAGCTAGGACAAAAATCACATGATTGTCTCAATAGATGCAGAAAAGGCATTTGACAAGATCCAACACCCCTTTATGTTAAAAGCTCTGGAGAAACTAGGAATCCATGGAACATTCCTCAATGTAATAAAGGCTGTGTATAAGAAACCTACTGCTAGTATTACACTTAATGGTGAAAATCTAAAGCCATTCCCTCTAAAATCAGGAACGAGACAAGGATGCCCACTCTCTCCACTCCTCTTTAACATAGTACTAGAATTCCTAGCCAGTGCAATAAGGCAAGAAGCAAGCATAAAGGGGATCCAAGTAGGGAAAGAGGAAATAAAACTATCCCTCTTTGCAGATGACATGATTCTGTATTTAAAGAATCCTATAGACTCTACTCCCAAGCTCCTTGAGCTGATTCAAAGCTTTGGAAGAGTAGCAGGCTATAAAATTAACCTCAAAAATCAACTGCCTTCCTTTACGCCAACAGTGAGAGGAATGAGGCAATAATCAGGAAAGAAACTCCTTTCACAATAGCCTCAAAGAAAATAAAGTACCTAGGAATTAGCTTAACTAAGAATGTAAAGGACCTTTTTGACGAAAACTTTAAAACCCTAAAAAAGGAAATTAAAGCACAACTAAGGAAATGGAAAAACCTCCCATGCTCCTGGATTGGAAGAATCAACATTGTGAAAATGACAATCTTGCCAAGAGCTATCTACAAATTCAATGCAATACCCATCAACATCCCAATGTCATTCTTTAAAGAAATAGAAGAGGCAATCCAAAATTTCATATGGAATAATAAAAGACCCCGTATAGCAAAAACACTTCTTAGCAGAAAGAACAGCGCTGTAGGAATTTCAATTCCAAACTTTAGCCTCTATTACAGAGCTATAATTCTCAAAACAGCTTGGTACTGGCACAGGAACAGGCCTGAAGACCAATGGAATAGAACTAAAGTGAAGTAAGCCAGACTCAAAGGAACTTAGGCTCAATGGTTTCCCTCATTCGTCATAATCAGTAGAAACCTTGGGCTCTACTAGCAGAGATTTGCAATAGAGCAAAATCTTGATACATAAGGCCATATAGTGTGAAGCTAATTGAAAGGACCTCCAGGATATTGAAACAAAAGCCATATAATGAATGATTGTTGTCCTTAATGTACTATGTTGTCTCTCATCTCCTTTGCTGTCCCTTGGTTATCTCATATTGGTATAGTATCTCACTTTGTTATCTGATATATTGAATTTATTTGTATTTGGTTATTTGAAATTTGATAGGGAAGGGGGGAAAACCAAGACGGGTGGGGGGTGTGGGGGGGGAGGGAAATGGGTACCAAGACATGTGAAAGGGTATCAATGTAAGTGAATTAATGCACCTTCTATCTGGCAAATATCATGTAACCCTTTTACTAATTACAATAAAAAAAAGATTTACCAGCCTACAGATTTAACATACAATCTAAAGTAATTGCTACTAATAGCTTTGCTACAGTAGAGAAACAAACTCCATTCTTCCTTTTTCACCTCCTGACATTGTGCAGTTGCCATGTATTTTAATTCTAAGTATTCTATTTTCTTCTTTTCTTGAATCACTAACCTTTCACTTCTGATCATGTTGCTTCTACCTGAATAACACCCATGATATTTCTTTAGCTTTTGAGGAATTAGTGACATTCTTCCTTACATCTTCAGTCTTCAATTATTTTTAACCCTTAGGTGCACAATTCTAGTTAGATGTTTATTGTTGTTTTTCAGTGCTTTTGTAATGGAATTCCTTTCATCTTCTGACTTCCTTGTTCCTTTTGAGAAGTCACTTTATGTTATTTATAGATTGGGGCGATTCTTTAATTTTCAAGATGATGTACAGAGAGGTTACAGTTACATATATAAGGTAATCAGTACATTTCTGATGAACACTGTTACCACCTCCCTCATTTTTCTCCCACTTTCCCTCCCCTCTACACTTCCCCAAATCATAAAGTTCATTTCCAAAATATAATTTTGTGCATATCACTATTGCATTGGTTCACTTTTGTCCTTTGTCTCAACATTTTCTCATCCCCCTTCCCTTCCCTAATTCAGAAAAACCTATATACAAAACACAGTGTACCAAAATCAAATACAGGAACAACAGGAGATAATCCATAGCAGTGAGGGGGAAAAACAAAAGAAAAAAGAAAGAATTTCACATAGTACATTACAAAGAAAAACCTCTTGTTTCCATATCTCAGAGTTCATTTCATTTATCATCATCTTATATGGTAGGTCGTATGTGTATAGCTATTGAGCAACTGTGATCCTCTGCTAGGACAATCCCAGATTTATATTAATAATTACAAATGAAGGAAACCATGGAATCTATGTTTTTTTAGTTCTAGCTTACTTCATTTAAGATTATTTTTTCCAATCTTTCCATTTCCTTTTTTTGTATCTAGTCTGTCTTTTCTCTCTAGTTGTTTTTAAAACTTTCTCTTATCTCTGGTTTTAACAATTCTTCTATAATTTTCCCAGTGTGTATTACATTAAACACAAACTATACAAATGTTGCAAATTAAAAGACAAAGATTCTCAGAACAGAGTTTTCAAAACCAATGTATTATTGATGAGTGTCATAATTGAAGCCAAAGGGTACAAGAATCTTAAAAGTAAAAAGAACAAAAAATAGATACTATGAAAATATTTTGCAGCAAGAACTCATAAAATACATAGTATTCAACCAAGTTGATTTAAAATGGAAAACATTCGTAGGGTTAATATGAGGCGTGCCATAAAAATGCAAAGTACACAAAAAACTGACAGATATAAAGTGGGAAAAACCTACAATCTGGTAAAGAGATTTTATCATATGTCAGCAACTATGGGAGGGAGTGGAAAAGAGTATATCAATTAATTAGTCAAGTACATGAATATTTGAATAGCCTATGTTAAACAGAATAAAAGGATTGCAAATCACAAATTCTCCTCAAGCATACATAGAACACTTACACAAAGGGATCACATGCTTGGCACAGATGCTGTATCAAAGAAAATCTGAACACATTTCATTTCAACCTCTTTGATCAGGAGTCTCTTTCAGTCATTAATTTCCTACAGCAAATTGCTATGTGCCTGTTTAATGTCAAAGGTATCTCCGACATCAGTGTCAGAGATTTAGTTCAAGTCCCCTGGAAAGGTTCCACCTTGAATAAATAGTCTAGCACCCATCACTTACCTAAAGGATATTCATAACCTGGCATTTTATAGAAACCATCAGGCACCACTGAAGAGACAATCAACTGAACACTATGATTATGTAGACTGGAGACCTAAGTCTGTAACCACCAATTTGGACTTCCAACAATAATATTTCCTGGATTATATAAGCTTAATCCACTACAAAAGAATTTTCTGGAGTCAGTCACTTTTATGTCTTCACTTTAACAATTTAGTAGTTAAACACACAGGACAGAGAAATTTCCTTCCTCATCCACATTCTTTACCAGGACAATCAGCATTGTAAATTCCACTGGGATGATTTACTTTGCTGTCTTCGTGTCGAATTTCTTCAGCTATGTCTAATTTGTTGTGTAGTTTTTCATGTTAGATATTGCTCTACAGAATTCATCTCTAGAAGTTCAATTTGAGCTTTATTAAGTCTTTCAAACTGCACCTGTACCCTCCCCCAAAATTGCTCACATATACTTATATGCTATAATATTCTTATGTACTTATTCTATCATTCTTGGTGTTGTCAGGCATATTGCAATTGGATGGTTTTTCTCTTGGTTATGAATCGAATTTTTCTGCTTCATTGCATACTTGGTCATTTTTATTTATTACACAGTAGCTGTCTCTATTCCTTTCTATATCTTTGGACTTTGTTCAGGAATGTGGTTTTATCACCTGTAAGCAGCTTGATATTTTGAGGTTACTTTCCAAATTTTGTTAGAGTGGATTCAAGATGCCTTTCCGCTTAACTTTTCCTTACTAATGAGCCAATGCTTTTCTGAGGACTCGATGTGTTTGTGTGTTAAATGGTCTTTTATTCTGGCTGGCAGAAAAACAAACCATTCTAAATCTGTTACATACAGTAGCTCACTGACTCCTTACGATAATCTCTGTTGTACTATCATTAAGTATTTTAGAGATAATGAAATGAAATCCAAGAAATATTAAAGGTCACATAGCTACTAAGAAGCCAAACTATAATTTAAACAAAAGCAATCAACTTAAAAGTTTGTGATTTTAATCATGATGCTATTTGTTGTTGTCATTTGTATTAAAGGCAGGCAGGCAGCTCAAAGGCAAACTTGCAAGTTTGACCCTTTAAATACATTTCACCTGGATTTTAACATAAAAAGAATAAAATTCTATGTTCATGCAGAAACCTGCACATGAAGTAGATAAAAATTCTAAACACCTCAGATGTCCTTCAGCTGATAAGGGGTTAAACAAAGACATGTGTAGAATTTTTAAGAACACAAATAAAAAGAATGATTTAATGATACAATGACTATCTCAAATGACTATCCAAGGAATTATATATACTAAGTGAAGTAAAACTCCAGTCCAATTGTGTGATTCCACTTGTGTCACATTTTTTAATGATAAAACTATAAAAAAAAATGTGAAGTGGATAGAGAGGAGAAGGTGGGGGAGGAAGTGATGTATTCATAACTTGCAACAAGAGGAACTGATACAGTGATGAAGCTACTCCATTTTGACTATAGTGGTAGACAGACAACCGAAGCTTATTATAAAACTGTACAAAACTAAACATATACTCTCTCTCTCTTCTCTTTCTCTCCCTCTCTCTCTCTCTCTCTCTCTCTCTCTCTCTCTCTCTCTCTCTCTCTCACACACACACACACACACACACACACACAAGCACACACACACACACACACACACATACACACACACACACATACACACAAATAACTTCAATAAAACTAGAGACATCTAACTAAGGCAGGTAAATTGTACCAATAACAATGCCCAGGTTGTTGGGTTGTCCTTCAGCTTTACCAAACATAACCACTAAGGGAACTTGATAAAGGGTATGCAAGATCTCTATTTCTTACAGCTGTGTATTAATCTATAACTATCTCCGTAAAAACATCAATAAATGCATAGTACAGCAGAATGCATTTATGAAAGCTGATCTCCCTAACACCATCACACAAACCAGTTATTTCATGAAAATTTATGATAGCTCTTACAAGATTTACTCCACCATATGCTTTGCAGTGTATTTATGACTAGGGTGTATATTTCTGTGACACCTTCTATTATTTCCTAAGCTGTCAATTTTTTAATGTTTCTTCCTCCATATAACTGGTATAATGGGTGTTTTCACTAATTATGGATAGTGATACTTTTATCTGTTTACTGTTACTTTATTATAAAAGAAAAGAAGGAATAAAGTGACTTGAAACAAAAGGAATGGAAATACATTTTATTATAAGGTAATATGAAAATCTTGCATTCATTTTAAAATGTCAAGCACTAGTTTCAATGCTAAGGATATACCTAATATCTTTAATAAAAAATTAAATAGATTTTGCCAGAAAGACAGTCCACCAGATCAGAAAGATTGCTGTGTTCTGACGACTCGTGCCTGTAATAAATTAAATATTGTATGTTAGAGTACCTTAAAATTATAACAAAATGCATCCTTGTTAAAAGTAATTATTTTACTTCTCAGAGCTCAGGTCACAACTGGGTGCTGGTGACTCAGGCCTATAATTCTAGCTCCTCAGAAGACTGATATCTGAGGATCCCAGTTCAAAGCTAACCCCAAAAGAAAGGTCTGTGAAACTCACCAACAATTAACTGGCAGAAAGCTAGAAGTGGAGGTATTGTTCAAGTGGTAATGCTTTAGCCTTGAGCTAAAGAAGAAAAGCCAAACAAGAGCACAAAGCCCTGACTTGAAGCTCCAGTACTGGCAAAAATAAATTTTTAAAGGAAAGAAAGATAGACAAATAACTACATGTCACCTACTACCAAATACCATAACCAAAAGCATATCTGGGCAATAATTGATGGAGAACAAAGAAACAATAATGTAGACAGAGTGGAATTCTGACAGCTCACCTGCAGAGATGACATTGAACAGAGACCCAGGTGACATAGCGAGAATAAATGGGATGTAGTTCATGGCTGTCAAGACAAAAATAATGCCAAAGGAAAACACATTTCTTGAATCTCAAATCCATTAAAAGAGAAATGAGTCTTTAACTGACAGGCATCCTACCACTTGAGCCACAGCTCTACTTCCAACTTTTCCGTAGTTAATGGGAGATAACAGTCTCACAGGCTTTCCCTCCTAGGATATCTTTATTTATTTATTTTTTGGTGGGTCATGGGGCTTGAACTCAGCCTGGGCACTGTTCCTGGGCCATGATCAAGAAATCTAATAACAACAGATGCTGGCAGGGAAGTGGCCAGGGGATCGCTACTACACTTTTAGTGGGGTACAAACTTGTTCAACCACTCTGGAAAGAAGTATGGTGATTCCTCTAAAGACTAAAAGTAGATCTCCCCTATGACCGAGCAATCCCATTCCTGGGCATTTACCCCAATGTCCAGAAACTAGGACGAACTAAAGCTCTAGCACAATCTCTGGAAAATTTTTAAGTTGGTCTATATCAAACAGAGGAATAAAAAGGAAGAAAGAAAGAAAATCAGCTTTTTTTTCTTTTTTTGTTTTTTGATATATTTTTATTGTAATTAATAAAAGGGTTACATGATATTTTCCAGATAGAAGGTGCATTAATTCACATACATTGATACCCTTTCACATGTCTTGGTACCCATTACCCTCCCCCCACCTCCCCACCCCCCCCACCCCGTCTTGGTTTTCCCCCGTTCCCTATCAAATTTCAGATAACCAAATACAAATAATTTCAATATATCAGATAACAAAGTGAGATACTGTAACAATATGAGATACCAAAGGGACAGCAAAGGAGATGAGAGATAACATAGTACATTAAGGACAACAATCATTCGTTATATGGCTTTTGTTTCAATATCCTGGAGGTCCTTTCAATTAGCTTCATACTATATGGCCTTATGTATCAAGATTTTGCTCTATTGCAGATCTCTGCTAGTAGAGCCCAAGGTTTTTATTTTCTTTTAACCAGTCCTGGGTCTTGAACTCAGGGGCTGATCACTGCCCTTGGACTTTCTCAAGGCTAGAGCTCTACCTCTTGAGCTATAGCACCACTTCTGGCTTCTTTCCATGTATATGGTATCAAGGAATTGAACCTAGATCTTTGTTCATGCTAGGCAAGCACTCTACTAGTAGGCCAAACTCCCAGCCCCAGAAAAACCAGCTTTTTTAATGAATACTGCAGTTAAGGTTTGCAATTGCCTGGAAACTGGCTTCATCTGAGCTGCTGTGATGGTGGTCTTTTCCTGATTTGAGGTCTATCGAGTCTGGTGTTTGTGTCTCCCAGGGAAAAATTCCCTTCACACAAAGGCATTTGACTACCTCTGGCAGGGATATCCTCCTAAGAAGGTCAAGCTGCAGATCAGAGCAGGCTACCCCTTTTCCATTAACTCTCTTTCAGACATGATCATTGTCCATGCCTTCCTTTACATCGAATGATGCTCTCAGTGGAGACCAGCTGCTGGATATCCTGGCCTAACTCAGTCAAGCCTTATTGAAATAACCCACTCCCTTGCGCAAATCTATCCATTACCCTGGCCCTGGCAGCCCACTACCCTGCGCCATCTCTGCCTCCCAAATGGTTTGCCCCACTGTGTTACCTCACACCATCGTCAGTGGGACACTGGTTCCCACGTTCAAACCGCATGAAGAGATCTGGGGCCATTTGCTTCTCAAAAAGTTCCGCTCAATTCAAGAACTGTGAACTGAACAAATTGTATAACTCTGAGGAAACAGGTGAGGGATCCCAGGGGACAAGCTGGAAGCTTTCCTTGGAGACCATGGAACAATTGAGCAAGTTGAAGGTTCTGGACAGACAAGATGGCAGGTCCGTGTCCTGTGAGCCAGTTTTACAGTTAAATGACACAGAGGGGAAGCTGAGTCTCAGGTTCATTATGAAGGTGTGTGGAGGCAGTTAGGTGCTGAGGCTTTCTGTTTCATATAGAAAATTGCAAAAAAAAAAAAAAAAAAAAAAAAAAAAAGGTGAGCCGGGCATGGTGGCTCATGCCTATCGTCCTACCTACTCACAGGAGGCTGAGATTTGAGGATCAAGGTTCAAAGCCAGCCCCGGCACAAAAGGACCTGAGACTCCAATTAACCTGTAGAAAACGGGAAGTGGGGCTTAGCTCAAGGAGTAGCCTTGAGCTGAAGAGCTCAGGGACAGCGCTCAGGCCTAGGGGTAGGGTGGTAGCCTTGAGCTGAAGAGCTCAGAGACAGTGCCCAGGCTGAGTTCAAGCCCCATGACCCACAAAAAAAAAAGAAAAAGGAAAGGAAAATTGCCAAAAATGATCGAAGAACCAGTCTTGAGGAAAGAAGTTACCACTGCTCCAAAACCCTTCCTTAATCCCTCCCATTGTGTCTGCCTTGGTTATGAGCCACCCTCTTTGACCTTACCAGCAATTAGACTTGACTCTTAAATTTCAACTGGCACTGTGATTATAAAGTAAACAAGACCTAGTGAATTTATGTCCAGGTGACTCCTGAGATCCCTGTTTCTCTCTGCTAATTCAAGGCCTCAATCTTACTAGTTGAAGATCACAATGGTGCCACTAAATCTTGCAACATGATTGCTCTTATTTTCCCTCTATTACTCATGGAGATGACTGAGCACGACATTCTTTATCCTGGGTATAAACTTAGCATCACGAGTCCTGAGGGGATTGGTACACCCCAAGGAAGAGGGCCATGCTTATGCAAAAATGCAATCTACCTTCTTTGAAAAGACAATGTCAAATTCACAAGCCTGTGATTGCTTATTGCCTCCAGCCACTCTACTCTGTGAACAAAGGATTAGAATTAAGGACCAAGAGTGAAGAGTGACAACACAGAATTTGAAAGTTCTGTATCATTCGATAATGTCCCCATATCCAAGAACTTTAAACTGAAACTTAGAGAGACGGAATCCTGGAAGCTTGGAGGACTACATATTGCTGCAAAGCCATCACTATCAGCCAGCAAGAAAGGAAACTGAAGACTTAAAGACTTTCAGGGGCCAGGAGCATGGCCTAGTGGTAGTATGCTTGCCTGGGATGCAACAGCCCTGGGTTAGATTCCTCAGTACCACATATACAGGAAAAGCTGGAAGTGGTGTTGTGGTTCAAGTGGTAAAGCTCTACGTCCAGAGAAACCCGAAGGACAATGCACAGGCCCTGAGTTCAAGCCCTAGGAATGGCAAAAAAATAAAGAGCTCCAGATTCCCTGACAGAAGAAGTAAGCCATCTGCCAGAGAAACATGACTCATTCCTTTCATCCTAGCAACTGGGAAGAGTGACATCTGAGGATCATGGTTTGAAGTCAGCCCAAGAAGGAAAGATTGTTAGACTCTAATCTCCAACTAACCACCAAAAAGCCAGAAGTGGAGGTATGGCTCAAGTGGTAGAGTGTAAAAATGCTATAGCACCCAGGACCTGAGGGCAAGCCCCAGTACCAGCTCAAAAAAAAGATTAATTGTATCTATGACATAAAAACCCTCAACCTAATTTTAATTAGGTTCTAAAATGTAAGTGCCAGTGATTGTATATAGAGATTCCCTTCTTGAATATTTGTTTGTTAAACATGTCATTTGAAATATGATGTAAAAATCAATGTTAAATATTTGAAATTGAATAGGGAAGGGGGAAAACAAGATGAGGGGCAGGGGTGGGGGGCGGGAAATGGGGACCACAACATGAGAAAGGGTATCAATGTATGTGAAGTAATGCACCGTCTATCTGATGAATTACAATTAAAATATATGAAAAAATCAACATTAATAAACTCTTTAATAAAAAAGGGAAACATCTACAAATCTAGTCCAAACCAATCATGAATCAATCATGTGAATTGTCCTCCTGAGGAATGTGATGTGAAGACTTTTACTTTCTAAAGGTGGAAAGACCCATGAAATATGGTGAGCAACTCAGTAGAATTTCTCACATTTGCTCATGCCCTAAATAAGTTTCCTTCTGATTGATGTAGCTATAATTTGCATATAGACAAGCAGAGGCTGGAGCAAGTTTGTGGTAGGCGGTGTGTGGTTTCTTTTCCAAGGTTTCTCTTGGTTTTATAGAATCCATCATCCACACCCTCATTCATATCCTGACAGTCAGTTTTTCTCCTTTGGAATAAATATCAAGTTCAAATTCCTAAAATCATTTACAAATCTACCCTATTTCTTTTCCCAGCTTCTCGCTCTCACCCACTCATGCCTATGTAGTAGATTTTGCCTTGAAACAGGCAAGATTCTCAATTTCAAATAATTCCCTCTGCCTCTTTCTCCCATTCCTTCACTAAACTACCTCCTCTCCATCTTTCAACACGGCTGAAATTTTGCTTTCTCCACAACATTTTCCTTAACCCTCACAGTACATCATAAACATCCAAATTTAAGGTTTGTTTTATAATGGTCCTTAAAAACTTTTATCATTGCATAATTATTTGGTTTGCAAATGTCTCTGTACGATATCATATCTGGTTTATTGTCACATTTCTAACACAAAGTAGTACCTCTTGAATAAGAAAATAAATGCCTGAAAGCATCACTGTCACAACAGGAAAAAGACTTGCATTCAAGTCAGCGCTCAGCAAACTGTAAGCTCTGTACAGAGGAGACTCTAGAACTAGATACACCATCTTCTGTGCATCAAATTAAATCTCGGGACCAGGCCATGCCTTTGCAGTTCTGTCAACACTATGCGAATAGCTCCATAAATCAAATGTTGCAAGGTATTTTGGGTCACTCTAAAATGCATACAAGGTATACATGTACACAAAACAGACACCATAGACATTTAGAAGAAAAATAAGATGAGCATTCTCTGTAAAGGCAAATTTGAAACAATCTCTCTTCTACTAGACACTAATGGCTCACACATGTAATTCTAGCTACTCCATAGGCTGAGTCCAGAGGGTCATGTTTCAAAGTACCTTCCCAGCAGGAAAGTTCAAGCAAATCTTTTTTGTGTGTGGGTCATGGATAGGGCTTGAACTCTCAGCCTGGGCTCTGTCCCTGAGCTCTTCAGCTCAAAGCTAGCGCTCTACCACTTGAGCCACAGTGCCACTTTCACTTTTCTGGCGCTTAACTGGAGATAAGAGTCTCCGTGGACTGTTGTGTCCATGCTGGCTTTGAACTGCCATCTTCAGATTTAAGCCTCCTGAGTAGCTAGGATTACATGTATGAGCCACTGGTGCCTAGCTGCAACTTTTAATGTATAATTAGTCATCTAAAAAGCCAAAAGTAGAGCTCTGGCTCCAGTGGTAGAGTGCCAGACTGGAGATGAAATGCCAAGGGCCTTCATACGTCACAAGTTGAATAGTTGGTTTTCAATATAGTGTCTAATGAGTATCTCTGCTGCATTTGTTCTCCCTTTGTCCCACCATTTCTGTTCTCTCCCTTACCTTCCCCAAATCAGATAAACTTACAGACAAGACAAAGAGTACAGACATCAAAAACAACAAAAAGGAAAAAAAAAAGAAATGGGAGAGAAAAGCTAGGAGAAAATGAGGGAAAGGTCACACTGTACATAAAGAAATGGACACACTACCTGACTTACATAACTGAAACCCCTCTGTATATCACAATAATAAGAAAACTATATATATATATATTTTTTTTAAAGCTAAATGACACTCACAACAGTGGCATTCACAAGACAATATGTTGGAAATGAACTTTACAATTTGGGAGGGAAAGTGGGAGAAAAACATGGGAAGGGGTAACAATGTTCAAAAAGTAATGTAGCCACTACCTTATCAATGTAACCGCAATCCCTCTGTACATCACCCTGATAAAAATATTTTTAAAAATCTAAATGACGGTGCCTAGGCCCTGAGTACAAGTCCCAGTAAATGGGGTGGGGGCATCTCATTCTTATTTTTATGGGAAGGCAGTAATTGAATCCAAGAGAAAGTCTAGAAATACAAATACATATGCCCAGCTCTGCTCTCTAAAATCCAACTCATCAATGATGGCTTGAATAAACAGGGAGGGGACTAAGGACTAAGGGAATGTAATCAAGAGGATAAACTTGTTCAACACATATTGTACACATCCTTTGAATTATCGAAACCGCCTTGTACTATAAATGTATACTAATACAAAAATCATCTTCATTAGGCAAGACTACGCTTTTGATTGACTCCTACTTATTTACTGATTTCTAACATAGCTTCTGGTTGTTGCTCAGGCTTTAATTGGACCCCATCTTTAAATGGGAAAAAAAGTTCACATTTGCATAATCCAAGCCTTTTCCAGGGCTAACCTCTCACACCCTGTTGTGATTAGGCAGGGGCAGGATTATGTCTGTGCTGGCAGAGCCTTGACTCTGTTTTAGCTGGCATGCAAATGTAGAATGTGATCCATCATGTTTTATTTAATAGAGTCACTGAGAGAAAGGAAAAGAGAAATTGCTGTGAATTAAATGTCCTTGTCTCTTTAGGCAACAAGATAAAATTCCTGATTGATTGCTGAGATGGCTGAAAATGGAAGTATTAACGCTAAAACAGTGATTTTTTTTGTTATGTTCCTATTCTCTGGAGTGTTGCAAATAGCAGAGAAAATTTATTCTGGAAACAAATTAAGAGAGCCTTTCTCCTTTGCCAGAGCAAGAAAATTTGGTGAAAGAAGATCTTTATTCCAATTCCGTACTAGATTCCCTTGTAGTCTTGGACATGTCACTGATTGCCTCAACCTTTTTAGTACTTTAAGATCTCATGGTCTGACTAGAGATGACGTGTTAAAAATATCTTTCAGCAGTTATAATACTGATAAGATTTTGTATGCTTCTGGATTAATCAAAGCAGTAAGCCTTGAATAAACACTTTTTTCTGGGGAAATAACAAATGTCCTACTCTGCATACTAGACTCCTGGGTAAAATTCCCCACATTACTCTCTCATTGACTGCCATTTCTATTCAATGACTTCTGAAGAAGTTATCCTACTTACCAAGAACCTTACAGTAACAAAGGAAAGTACAATGCATCATAACTCCACACAGTGACAACTCACTACAATTAAATTAAGCGCAATTGTATACACAATGAAGTACCTGGATATGAAATACAGTTTTGGTGTTGGCTTCTATTTATCCCTTACAGAATGAGGGGAAATCCACATTTGATTATAGATTATGAAAATAGCTCTTCCCTGGTCTCACATACAGCCTCCTTTCTTTTTTTAAGTATTAATGTTTTTATTATGGAATCAAAGCAGTATTTTATACATTAACTCAGCTTATTGTAAAAACATTTTATGTACAGCTGCAGAGAAACCAGTACACAAACTGCTAACATAAAAAATGGGTTTAGTTTTTGAAGTACATTGCATTGATATGTAATTTGGAAAATATTTTCTCCATAGCAAAATGATAACATTTCCCCAGTTAAACCAATAAGCCTATTTAAACCAGTAGTAGATGAATTATGTACTTATAAATGTGGTTTGAACTCTGAAATCTAAAAAAAATGTTAACTGCATTTACTGAAAAAGCCATACTTGGACAGTTGCCAGTGGCTCAAGTCTCTAATCTCAGGTACTCAGGAGGCTGAGATCCAAGGACTATGGTTTAAAGCCAGCCTACGAAAAAAAGTCAAAGGGAATCCATCTCCAATTAACCAGCAAAAAATTGGACTGGAGGTATGATTCAAGTGGTAGAGCATCAACCTTGAGTGACAAAGCTGAGCCTTGCTTGAGGCCCTGAGTTCAAGCACTGGTACTGACACCAAAAGAGGATAGGAATACATTTCTTAAAATTAAGATGTATACTTAAAATTCCCTCTTTGTTTATGTCTACAATCCGTATTTTAGCTATTCCTTCACAAGGAGCAGATAATGTCATCTTTTAATTTGCTTGACACAGTAACCTTTCTTACCCAGATTGGATGTTTTGGTTACTGTCATAGCATGACCAGTATTTGGGGAGAAACCAGCATCTAATAAATTACAACCCACAAGGCATATGTAGACTACCATCACACACCTTTTCTAATTCCTTGTAGCTTGATGGGAAGCCACAAAGCACAGGAATGAAATGAAAACTGACCAAATAAATAAATAAAGCCAGGAGAGAACAAGGGAAAGGCCATATTGTCCAAAAAGGACTGTACTTATTACCTGACTTACGTTACTATTATCTTTCATCACCTTTATAATAACAAGTTTTTTGAATTTGAGAATTCTGTAAACAGGGTAAAAACCTGCCTGAGAGATCAGGATAAAGTGGCCACCAGAATCCTTTACCACAAGGGAACCAACAGCCTCTTTCCTTCTACCTTTCCGAATTGGAAGCCTTCCCTGATTCTAGGAATCCCTGATTAGATTCTTGAAGTTCATGTGGTTCCATTTCTTGTACTCATATGCCGAAACATTGGCTCATTCACCGAGTTTTATCATCAGCACTTGGCTACAGTGGCCCAACGTTTAGAGCCCAAGCTGAGTATCAGTAAAATACTTCCTAACCTGGTAAAGATATGGACACTGGTGAAAAGTAAAGGTCATCTGATCTTCTTGCTGTTAATTTCTCCTACTTCTTCTACAAAGCACACAAGGCAGTTTCCTCAGAGGAGAGGGTAGGATAGGGAAGAAAAGGGAAGAGAAGAATAAAGCCCTACTTTGAAAGTTAAAAGACAACCACCAGATCCAACAGCACAAAGCAGAGTCTATATAATCACAGATCCTATCTGCTGTTACCCACTGGGTCAAAAATAGAATCTAATACTAGGCAAGCTTTATGCTTTCTTAAAGCATCTTGAAATATTCTTACTTTATCCACAGTTTGGCTTCTTTATTGTTAAATACATAATGGTTGAAGCAGCACTGGCACTATTTTCATCCTGCAAATTTTAAAAGATAACTTAAGTGGAATCCCAAGAGAGGTTGGCTTGACAACTGCTTTGTTAGAAACGAGTATTTAATGTAATGTCCACATCTTAATTCCAGCATGTCCTGGTATGCTGAGTTTCTCCCCTGCTTTAATGGTTGTGTTTTATTCAGAAGAGGTTTTCGAATACAGAAAGTCAAGAAACAGAAAGCTGATATTCTGGAATGATGAGTGAGATGGGTGAGGTAAATTTTTCCCTTTGGTGTAATGATTCTCAGATAATAAACAATGATGGTTCTCTCAGGCCACTAAGGCTTAGCCACATGCACACCATGTGAGTAATTTGCTCCCTGAGTAAATTAACAAATGTAACTCAAATGAACTTAACTCGTTAGACTATAGAGTTAATGAGCCTGAAACGTGGGAGATTAGTTTAGGAGCATGAGCTTGGTCAGGAACCAATGCAGCGTACTGCATCCCAAACAGGAGGAAATCCAGGCCATTCATCATAAGGGATGAGAGTGAGAGAGTGGACATCCAGCACCCTTGGCAAGAGAGCAAATGGAAATGGGCAAGTAGAGTGTCACAGCCGGTTACCCACTGGAAAAAGGTGGAGCATCTTTAAATTATTAAGTCTAGACCCAGCTGGACTTATATTGGTGAATTTATATTTGGATTAATAGAGTAGTCTGCCTGTCAGGCTCAATACTTATATTTTAGCTATACTTATAACTTTTTACAATTCACGCTGGAAGTGCTTCAAAACTTTGTTTTAAAGGGAACAAAAAAGATAATATTGTAATTATAAAGAAAATATTTCCATTGATCTAGTTCCTAAGGTGCTTGTTTTCATGGTAACTGAAGCCAAATATTATTGCTCAGATTCAGGGAAATTATATAACCTTTCTATGATATAATTTTTTCCTCTGAAAAAATGTGAATAAGATCAATACCTACTTCACAGAGTAAGTTTATAATGTACCTGATATTTAACACACTTACTTCTTTTTATTATTTCGAAGGATGAGTCGCTCTCAAAGTGGAATAAAGTTAAATTTCTATTTTAAAACACACAAAAAAACTATTACATTGAAATTCTTTAAATAAACAAGACAAAATATCCCAAGTGGAAATTTTTTTACAGACTCAGGACGTCAAAGCAGAAATAACTTAGTTCACATTTTAAAATATAAAAAACCTTCTACACAGAAAAACACAAGTTTCCATAAGTAAATGGAAAAGGACAAGTGAAAATTTAAAAAGAAGCAATATCATAAGTATGCACATGGCAGACAACCTGGTTCTTTTTAAATGTTTGCTCACTGAAAACCAATACGATGAAAATTAAAAGCTGACTGACACTCACGTTCAGGGTGGTGGTGGTGATGACGAAATGTGAATCTGTTAAAAAAAATCAGAGAAAGGATTTAAGAATAAAGAAATGAGATAGGATATGGGAAAGATGGGATTGGTAGGGAGGAAGGAAAACATTGGGAAGAAAAGTCTAATGTGATGAAATTGGAGGCAAGTTGGGAGACTTTTTGGGGGTCTCAGCATGAAATAAATCTGAGTACTGAATCTCCTCTCTGTTGATAACAGTTACCAACTTTGGTAAGTTACTAGCATCCATAATTCTTAGTTTCTTCCTTTACAGTTTGATATCCAATAAGAATTGGATAAAGCAATGCCTTAGACTCAGTCAATTCCATTCCAACCAAAGCCAACATCATAGGTGAACAAACCCTTACTGACTCATGTACACAACTATCCCTCCTGCTGCATGGAAGCCTGTTCTTTTCCTCCAGTCTCTGTTTCTCATCCTGCCTCATTGATTAAATCAACAGAGTGGAGAGAGAAGGAAACAGCAAGTCCCTTCAAAGATTAAAAGCAAAACAGACAGAAGTTTTCAAACTTCAGTCTGAGCTGTCTGTTCTAGAAACCAGGAACCATCTCCTGTGGACCAGAAAGGAAATAGAAGACAGTTTAACAATCACCTTTTCCAGGGGGAAAAAGTAGAATGGATTTTTCAAGAATGTGGAATGTATTATACTCACATTTAGTCTCTGATTATTTTATGCCATTTTGGTTTCAGTGGATGCTTTGTGGCTGATTTGGAGTGGGGTTTTTCATTATTATTTTTATTGTATTTAATAGAGGGGTTACAGTTATATTCTTCGAGTGTTTTGTTGTTGTTTTGATTTTGTCTGTTTGTTTGGGTGTGTGTGTGTGTGTGTGTGTGTGTGTGTGTGTGTGTGTGTGTGTGAGGCTGAGGTTGAACTCAGGGCTTCACGCTTCCTTGGAAGGCACTGTACAAATAAGACACACCTCTACTTCTGGTGCTTGATGTTTGAGATGATCGCTTTTCATGTATTTGATGTACATTCATTCAGAGAAATAGTCCATTCTGCAGCAGTAACATTTCAGAAACACTCATCATTTCAGACATAGAAAGCAGTTTGGAACATTAAGTACATTTATAAATAGTAAATATATGCTTAGAGACATAAATAGGATGTATCTTGCCAATGAGAGACAAAAATATTGCATGAAAAAGTAAGAGGGAAAGAGTGAAGGATGGAAAGATATCAGGAAGAGCAGTGACCTCGAAGAGGATTTTTCCATCGAAGACTGCCATCTCGTGGCAGTCGCTTTGGCCTCAGTTAGTCCTGGATAGCAGCCAGAGCAATCAAAAGCAGCTGACCCGCAAGCCTTCGAAGCTAAATAAAAAGCAGATGAATAAGTGTTGGTGCATCCGTAGATTCTAAATCTTGACAGCACAAAGCCTTATTTAATTTGATCCCTGTGCATCAGAGACTTTAAACTGCCATTAGTCAGGCCCGCTGCCACTCACCCTCAGATGCAGAAGGCCAGTGCTGTTTATGGGGCATAAACCAGTGATATTTCATGTGAGCAAGAGAAAGAAAACAAAGTCGCCTGTGATAAAATAGAAAATAAATAGACACACGATTGCCTTATTCTGTATATGCCTTAATGGACCTTTCTTTGAGCCATTTAAATAGTTGCTCAAAAAAAAACCCCAAACAGATGTATATGTTTGAAATTTCTAAATAAATGAAATAACCACTGACATTTCTAAAATGGCCAAAAATGGTTAATATTGGACTTGATTTTAAGGAGATTAGGTCTCTCTAGCGAGAGGATGACTGTACTGACAGAAAAAAATCCATTCACATTTAATGTTAATGTTTCCTTTCGTTCTACTGAACAAAACTATGAGATTGGGCACATGAAGAATTTATCCTTCACTCCTTGCCTCTACACCATATTGCTGACTTAAACAAGGATTACTATAATATATGCAAAAAACTCTTATTTAAATGCCAAAAGCAAGTTTGTATTGCTCAGGCTTTTCATTGCCTTTGTAGTTTAAAGTGGAGGGGTGGGGAGCAAATAAGTTTTTTTTTTTAGTTCCTGCTAGAACAAAGCATCTTAGAAGTTCTCATATTCTCTTTAATCACAATTTGTACCTTAGGCTCCAAACTCCAATCTCATTTACAGATGTCTAAGGTTTACACAATTCCTATGGCATAGCACTATGTATTTCTGTCCTGGGGGTGGACCACTCTGCACTAAGCTGTTTCAGGGCACAGATTTAACAATCATCAGCTTCATTCCAAAAGAAAAAGAAAAAAAATCCAAGCAGATACTTTCTGTACTAAGCTACTGTTAAGTACAAAGCTAAATGAATAAAATTTTAACATATGACTTCTTTAAAAAAAAAAGTTTTGGATATCTAACCTAAACAGTTTCGACAAGAAAGAGCAGCTGTGTTCACACAATATTTGACATTCATTTAGATTCTGTTTAAAAAAGAAAACTCATTGAGCAGCCATGAAATCATCTGGGAAGCAGAAGAACCAAGAGAGAAAGTAGAATTTTATGGTCTCCAAGGATATAGAGTTTGGGAGAAAAAGAAGCAAATAAAGTAGAGAAGTTTAGTAAAAATAGCCTTGGAAAATGTCAATGCCATTAGATGTGCCAATTAAAGGGCCTCTGGCACTGAGGAGGAACAGACTCGGCTGTGCCCAGGCAGCAGCCAGGACACTGAATGAAGAAGGAAATAACCATGGGATGGCATTTTTACTCTCAGCAGGAACCAAAGAGGTAATCCAGAGTCCAACTGAGGAATATTTTAGGAGAGAATTCTGAACATGTTCATTCATCACAAGAAAGAACCTGTAGAAAGACAAGAATGAAGAGGATATAATGCAAGGAGAAATAGCTAGTGAGGAAGGATTCAAGGGAATGGAGAGTTCAGGACCCATGGGGAGAGGAGCAGGGTTGTCCTGGATCTAGAAGTCCTCATCTGTCTGGAACTTGAGGGGATGGGGAAAGCATTCATTGGAAACATGGACATGTACTTAGGTGCTTCAGTGAAGCTAAGTCAGGGAACTAAACAGCTCCAGGAGAGTGGTCAGGATGCAGAACAGAAAAAAAGATGCCCACCAAAGACAGCTCCCCTGTGGAGGAAGGAAATCATCGCAGGGTCACCAAGTAGAAGTCTAGTTAGAGGAAGAGGAACGTGAGTGACTTATTTTTGGTAACCACAATTATTCCCAGTAATTGCTGACAGAATAAGATGATGATTACTAGTAGTTTATGGTTCCTCCTTTTACTTCAACCCAAGCATACATAGCACCTACACCCCAGCATGCAAACGTCAATAATCCTCTTCTCTCCATCACTCTTGTCCTTCTTTTCTACTATGAAGAGAGACAGTTATTTTTCTCAACATGAACAAAACAAAAGGGGAGCGATCTAGAGGCCAGCTGAGGAATATCCATGGCAACCTTGCTTCCTGAACAAGTTTTTAAATTCCCCTGTCTCTAGTTTGCTCTCGCAACTTCCCCGATCCCTCTTCCATTTCTGAAATAGGCATAGTTCTACCAATATTAGCATGTTCCCTAGTCGAAGGCGCTTCATCCATCATCACCGATTGGCCTATCATACTGTGATCGGATAATCAAAACTAGCAGAGTCGATATGAGAAAAAGATTTTAAGCAGCTAAGACTTCTTACATGCAATTCCAAAATTAAAGACAATAGTAAATACAACCAATAAATAAGACTAAATTGAAATTAGAAGATATTGTACTGCAAAAGACAAGCTGCAGATAGGAAAATTCTTGTAGTTGGGTATAAGATTATCAAAAATTGCACGGGGCACTGATGCACATTACCTTGCATCAGACTTGAAGCTACCTTTCATAGCATATAAAACATTATCTCAAAGCATGTCTGAGATCTGAATAGAAAGGCTAAAAGGCTTTAATGGTAATTCCTTTATACAACTGCTTAAAGGTAATAAAAACTATCTTAAGGATTAACAACTCTAAAGCAACTAAAAGAAACCATATTAAAACTCCCTGCCAAGAATGTCTTAGATCTTTTCCACAAGGACATGACTCCAAAAACATAGCACAACCAATGAAAGAACAGTCTTCAAATTTAAAACCTCTAGTATAGGAAGACACTGTATACAATAAAGATGTCACTAAACTTTCTCTTTTGGTAAACTCCATATCTGATGAATATATAAAGAATGCTGTAAAACAAACAATAAGAAAGCAAACATGATGTTTGTTTGTTTAATGAGTAAAATATTTTAATAGACATCAAAGAAAACAAACATGCCAAGCCGAGTGCACGAGTGCACCTCCTTCCTTCAGCAAGCACTCAGAAGGCAACAGCAGAAACATAATGAATTCAATGCCAGGGTGGTTACAAAGCAAAACCCCATCTCAAAATAACCATAATAACCAGGAAGGAAAAGATAGACATTCCAAGTAAGCACACGGGAAGGAACCCAACATCATAATCTATGAAAGAAATACAGACTGAATCAAAATCACATACCACCGACATACCTGTTTGGAGGGATTTAGCTAAAAATACTGCCAAGGCTAAGCTCTGGAGAGAGCAGAAGAACCAAAGCTCATTGCTCTATGGGTACAAATACAAAATAGTGTAGTTGGTTTAGGAAGCAGTTATGTAGTTTGTTAAAAAGCAAAGCATGTGTAAATTTTTGTATTTCACTCTTCCTGGGATAGTAGATTATAGATTTATAGGCACATTCTAAATATTAAAAATGAGGGAAGCCATGAAACCTATGTTTCCTTGGGTCTGGCTTACTTGCTTTACTCTAAATTTCTCTAAGTCTTTCCATTTCCTTATGAATAGGGCAACATTATTCTTTCTGGTGGAAGTATAGCATTACATTATATATATATATATATATATATATATATATATCACGTTTTCTTGGTCCATTCATCCACCGAGGAACATCTGGGTTGATTCCATAGCTAAGCTATGGTAAATAATGCTACAATGGACATGGTTGTGATGGTAGCATTAGTGTGAACTGGTTTGTGGTCAATTGGATAAATCTCCAGGAATGGGATTATTGAGTCATGCTTAATCTTTTGATGAACTGCCATACTACTTTCCAGAGTGGTTGAACAAGTTTTTTTTCATGTTTTTATTGTAATTAATAGAAAGGTTACATTATATTCACCAGATAGAAGGTGCATTACTTCACATACATTGATACCCTTTCTCATGTCATGATCCTCATTTCCCTCCCCTCCTCCCCCCGCTCATCTTGTTTTCCCCCCTTCCCTATCCAATTTCAAATAACCAATTAAGCATATTTAAATTATATCAGATAACAAGGTGAAAATTGTAACAATAGGAGATAACCAAGGGACAGCAAAAGAGATGAGAGATAACATAGTACATTAAGGACAACAATCACTCATTACATGGCTTTTGTTTCTATATATCCTGCACTCGTCCAGAAACAAGGACATACTAAATCCACTAGCACAATGATGTTCTTTGCAGCACTATTTACCATAGCAAAGATATGGAACCAACCCAGATGTCCCTCAGTTGATAAGTAGATCAATAAGATGTGGTATTTGTACACAGTGGAATTCTATGCTGCTGTCAGAAAGAACGACATCGTCCCATTTGTAAGGAAATGGAAAGACTTAGCATTACTTTTGACCACATCCCCTCCAACTCTGCTATTGCTGGTTTCCTTGATAATGGACATTCTAACTGAGGTGAGCAGAATATCAATGTTGCTTTGATTTGCACTTCTTTTATGGCCAGAGATGTTGAATATCTCTTTCTGTATCTATTGGCTCTCCTAACTTCTTCTTCTCTTTCTCATTAAAGTATCTCTTTTAAGTCTTTAGTCTTCATTTGAGGGGAGTTAAATTTTTTTAGTTGTAAGTATATTTTAGATATGAGGCCCTTGTCTGAGGCATAGTTAGTAAAGATCTTCTACCATTCTGTAGGATTCCTATTTATCTTGCTACCTCTGTCCCTTGCCATATAGAAAATCTTTAGTTTGATGCAAATCCACTTATCCAGCCTTATTTGATTTTGGGGTTTCTGGATCTTTACATACTCAGGAAGTTTTGACCTGTGCCAAGGAGCCCTAATATTTCCCCTACCTTCCCTGTAATATTTTCAGCATATCTGTTCTTACATTAAGGTCTTTGATTCATTTAGAATTGATTCTGGTGCAGGGTGATTCAGCACCATTTATTGCAGTGGCTGTCTTTCTTTTAATGCTCATAGTAAATTAGACAGGACTCTAAACATATAAGGAAAACCAATGGAGGATATTCTTAAGAGAACATCACAAGGACTCAATAACTATGTGCATATGATCATATAAAATGGTGCATATCAAAATGAACTCCAAGAAATGGAAGCAAGAGATTTTTTATTTAACTTTCTGTGGTGGTGGGTTTTTTCCTTCTGTTTTTCCCCTTTTCTTGCTGTTTCTGATTCTGTACCAAGTTTTTCTGATTTGGGGAGAGGAAGGGGAAGCTCTGAAATGGTGGGACAAAGAGTGAACTAATTCAGCAGTGGAACTCATTAGACATTGTGTTGGAAGTGTACTATACAACTTAGTGAGGAAGGCAGGTTAGGAGAGAAAAAACTGGGAGAAAATGAAAGGAAGTGACACTGTTCAAAAAGAAATGTACACTGAGGGGATGGGGGGAGGGGAATGGGGACCAAGACATGGGAAAGAGTATCAATGTTTGTGAAGTAATGCACCTTCTATCTGGTGAATATGATGTAACCCTTGTATTAATGACAATGAAAATATATGAAAAAAAGAAATGTATGCAGTGCCTGTCTTACACAATTGTAACCCCTCTGCACATTGTCTTTATAATAAAAAAAATTAAAGAAAGCTAAATGTATATCTATTACATGATGTGGCCATTCCTTTCCTAGAAATGGAAGAAACATGTACAATAATGTTTATAATAGTTGTATCTCTTTTAATTAAAGCCTTGAAGCAATCAAATATATCCCTCAGTAGTTGGATATGTAACTAAATTATGGTATGTCCTAATGATAAAATACTATGCACCAATAGTAGGGAATAAGCTATTGTTATGTGCAACAGCACTGATGAACGCTAAAACATTCTGAGTGAAAGAAGCCAGTCAGTGAAGCATACTATATGATCCTACTTATACCATATCCCAGGAAATGAAAATAGTCTAAAACAGTCAAAAGAAAATGTGTGAGATCAATGGTGAAGACTGGAGAGAAATAAAAGAAACAACTATAAAGGAACATGAAGAAATTTGGGGAGAAAATAAGTATGGTCATTTTCTTTATAGAGATTTTTAATTCACACATGTATACATGTAAGCCAAATTGCATCCTGCAAATATTATTATTGTATGTTGGTTATTTGTCAAAGTCTAAAAATGTCCACTGACATCTGTTACTCCACTTACAAAATTTAAGCATGTATGCTAAAAAATAGAAAGAGTTGATACAAAATTTTTTTTTAAGTATAAGCTTCAATGATTGGTGGCACACATCTGTAACTCCAGCTACTGAGGAAGCTGAGACAGGACGACTATGAATTCAAGTCCAGCCCGAGCAAAGTCGGTGACAAAATTACCTCAAAAACAAAATTAAAAAGCCAAAGATGAGAGTCACAGCTCAAGGGTTAAACAGCACTTTCTAAACACAGGCAAAGCTTTGGGTCCAATTCCTAGTAATGGTGAGAGGGAAAGACTGTAAACAATTAATATATGAATCATGCAGCTTAAAAATAAATTTAAAATGTGTTTAAAAATAAAACTACATCTGATACCTTCTGGATATGCTTTGTCCTGGCACCAGTTAGTGGAAGACCAGTGGGTAGCTCAAACTTCACATCCCCTTGTGGGAGCACACGTGCAGAATAAGCTCTGTGTAGTTCTTATTACAAAAACAGAGTCTAGTCCTTCCGCACAAACTCTGCTGCTGTCTTCCTAAGCTGTCAAGTTCAAGACTTGTCCAGATAACAGTGAAGAGAGAAGCCCTTATCTAAAAGCACAAGGTCCTGTCAGCTTAGAAGCAGTATGTTTACATCACCTCCACTCTGCCCAACCGTGGCTTGTCCTCAGAGCCATAGGAGGAACAAACCCTGATTGGAACCTTGGCTTCTTTTTACTTCCCTGTTGATTGACAGAGCTGGGACAGACTCTAGCTTCTGCTTTATCACTCTAGGCTGACCCTTCTTTGCATGCAGTATCCACTCCTGAGTGGAAATGACAATATCCCTGCTGGAAAAGATAGGAAGTCTAGCTGTCAGCAGTGGAATGGGAAGCAAATGCATTTCACAAGCCCCAGCATTATCTCAGCAACTGCTTTTCTAAACATTTTACAGCCATATACAAGAAGAAAGGCCTTTCCCCTGCCACACACACATACACAATGATATGACCCCAAAACATCAAAGAATTAATGTAAGGCTGAAATGGGAAGAATATATTCTGTGTTAATATTAATGGCTAGAAGTGAAATAAACAAGCCGACTCCCAAGTCATTATGCTTCTTACAGAAACTTTCAGGATGCGGAATGTTCTGTACCTCAGAGAGTATCACCTCCCAACATCCCAGCTTGATGGACAAGGAACAGAGGCACCATTTGCTTTATATTGGTTTTGATTGTTTTTGTTTTGTTTTGTTTTTAGTTCTAAAACATTCTAAATCTCTAACTGGTCACCAGAGTGCACCCATCGTTATTGTGTCTTGGTGCTTTGTTAATGGCTTGTTGAAGCTTTCCAGCTGGTGAACAATAAGACTCCAAGATAGAGACCGTAGGACACTCTCAATCAGTAGGGTTAAAATGAACAGTGTGTAAAAGCTAATTAAATTGTATCCCACCATGGGACAAGTCAATGACTTTCTGATCTAAGTTTCTGATCCATTTTCCTGAAATAGATGCAGGAAAGAAATTTGTTCCCCCTGTGTGTCTGCCACTGCATAGCTACCAAGCCCACACATGCCTCGCAACACTGCTGGCTCATCACAGAGCCTTGAAATGCCTCACTTCCCGAGACCCAAATACTACACGAATGAGTCTAATGGAATCAGCTATAAGAGAGATGAATGAGCCCTGGGCCCACACTGCTGTAATTTTACAAAAGTGGACCTGTAAGCACATGTCTCCTTTCCTTGATTATTCCTTAGCACATTGAAATAAAATTCAACTTTCTCTATTTCTCCATACAAAGCCCTTCCTAACTGGTCTCCTTCATTTGTATCACTAAATGCAAATGGTGGTATGTATTCCACCTGCACAATTGATGAATTTGAACACACAGACCATATCATTCCATAACAGACCATATCATGGTAATAGATGTGTATGTATCACCTCTGGAAGTTTCTTGGTTGGTTGGTTGGTTGGTTGGTTAGTTGGTTGGTTGGCTGGTTGGCTTGTCTTCTTTTGAACACAAGATAATATGCTAGGGCTGTGCATAATAGTACACACCTATAATCCCCACTACTTGTAAAGCAGAGGTATGAGGAGCTCAGCTCACAGCCAGCCCAGGAAAAAAGTTAGCAAGACCCTATCTCAAAAACCAGCCAGGTATGGTAGTTCAAGGCTCTAAGCCCAGGTATGTGAGAGCAAGAAGTAGGGAGAACACAAGGCCTACTTGACCAACAGCTCCAAACCCTATACGATCAGCAAAAAGACTTGTGGCTCAAGAGGTAGAGCATTTGTCTAGCAAGTATCACCAAAAAAGAAAAGATACACTAGAAGTTATCAGAGTATCACAAAATTCTGGAAGGTATCTCTTTTGTTTTCAAATCCAGACTTTACTGACCACATTAGTCTAACAGATTATTAAGATAACCCTTTGTAAGTCATGCAGAGACTCAGTGAGAAGAACAAGTATTAAAGCAAAATGTTCTCCGAGATATATGTCAACCACTCATGAAGAGTTGGGATGTGATGAGTCCTTTCTCATGAGTCTACATACTTTTTTTGGAGGGGAACTGCAAGCTAATTATCAGTGACTGAGATTATTACAAACTCCACCTCCTATTTTTGTTTCACATTGTAATGATCATAAAGATACACAAAACTGAAATCCTTTAGTCTTCTATAACAACAAACCATATAGGGATTATAGGCCACTCTATTGGTTGTAGATTACTAGTAGTTATTCATTTCTTTTTCTTTCTGATCACAATTTTATTTTCTTTTTTTTCCACAGCAGTCTTATACTACATAGGTAATAATTGCCCATGGTTTAGTCTTAGAATCCAAACTTTAGGGAGGATAAGTAATTTCCCCTAAGTTAACACAGCTTAGTAAGCTAAGGATAACAGCTGAAATCGTATTCTCAAAGGGCTCTTCAGTCCCACATTCTTCTCTCTTTGTTGCATAAGATGTCAGCCTACGCGTTAGTTCACACCTCCTTTAAGAAGCATTATCTGGATATCTACACTGTCCAGGCTTTCAGCCAAGGGAGGCACTAGGAGATACAGAAAATCTCACAGCCAGAGCAAAGTCCCTACTTGTTGTGGCCTTTGTAGTTTAGATTTCTCCCTTTTGATGTTTCCTTTTTTCATGTTTCTACATTTTTTTCAACCATGACAAATAATCTAGCACGAACAGACTGACTTTGTCAAGCCTAGGAAAAGCAAGCTAATGGAGTGCTCAAGTTAATGATGCTTACAACAAGAAAGTCTACTTACTGGCTTACTTTATGGTACAAACTGTACCCCAACTAATAATATGTTTACTAGTCTCACATTTCTCTACAGGGAGTGCAGCAATTGGTGTCTTGGGATTTAAACTCTAAATAATATCAATATGAACCCTACAAGGTTCAGCTGAACTCTGAGCAGATTCCTAATATCTGAAAGTAGAATCACCATGTGTCAGAACCTGTCATCCCCCTTAAACAAATACAAGGCCAGTCACTCAGAAAATAAGGGTTGATGGTTTAACGTAGCAGGGACTACAGGCATGCCTTTCACATACTGTCTCAATCCATCATTTCATGAGCCCAGTGAAACAGGTATCAGTGTATTCAATATGAAGATTTCTCCCATATATCTGTCCCCTCATCTATGACAGGCCTTGAGGTAAGCATTCTTTCATTAGATAGTTCTTTTTGAGGGTGTCCTAAATGACAGAACCAATGTACAACAATGCATACAATGATGCTGTGGTCGGACTTATCCCAGTTCTGAACAACATCCAAACTAAGGAGTCTGGGAGAGCATCCATGGAGCTTGTTTCCTAGGTAGGTAGAGACAACAGGAGAAGAGCAAACAAATTGTGAAGAATGAAAACAAACAATAATTAGATGACATTATATTAAGACTGAGAAGTAAATGAGGAGATGAAACTGCTTAGTGAGCAGGGAAATCTCTACAGATAGCTGAGGCCTAAGAAACATGAAGAAGATGGCCTTACAAAGACGTGGAAGAAGAGATCCCAGACTTGGTAAGACCTGAGGTGGGATAACAGTGTCACAGAAAGAACAAATGAGCAGAAAGGACACCGGAGGTAGATGGTATGAAGTGAATTTTGAAGGTCGGTGAAAATCAGATGGCGTGGCTCGATGATTCATGGTGAAGAAATTTAATTGTGCTTTTAAAAAAATAAAGGGGAGCTGGGCATGGAGGCTGAAATAAGAGGATCATAAATACAAGGCCCACCTAGGATACGTCATAAGAATGTAACTCAAAAATATTCAAAACAAATTGCGCAAAAGCGCATAGAAGCATTGAACACTTTAAACAAAAGTATAGTTTGAACTGATTTGTACTTCTGCCTGCAGGAAGGAGAATGAAGTTTAGATGAAGGAGAGTGGGAGTGGAAAACAGTGTGAAGGGCATTATTGCTATCCAATGAGATGTGGATGGCAGAGAAGAGGAAGTGGCCATGGTATGGGAAAAAGCTGATACCCTTGAGATATACTGCACTAAGACAGATTGTTGTGAGATCAGTGGTAAGTACAGTAGCAATCCCTGGAGAATTTAACATGGGGTTAGTAATATCACCGCTCATTTATAATCCCCACATACTGAGATAGAAGCTGGCCTGTAAGTCTGACCCTTAAGTACCACGATCCTGCTTCACATGCATCTCTACCTCTTACCCAGGGCTTCTACAGGTAATCTCAGGTTGGCTCTCCTTTCATACCCAGTTCTTGCCCTAGTTTTTAAACAAGACTGTCATGTATACCCATTCAAGCTACACCTTGCCAAATCAAGAGGAAAAGGGACTATAGACTACTGTTTCCAAGACAAGTTTATAAATCCCTTATACTATTCCCCTCAAAAAGCTAAATCCCATCCTCTTGAGTACAAGCTGCTAGATTTCTGCTAGATAGCATACACTTTCCCCTGTTGTTTTACTATGTATTCCAAGCTGAGCTAACTCTCCATCCTCTTGCCTCAGCCTCCTGAGTGCTGGGATTACAGGAGCGTACTTCCACACTGGGAGAATATCAGTTCTGAAAATAGATTATTATTTGCATTCTCTCTCTCTCTCACATACACACACACACACAGTCATGCCTGCATGCATACATACACGTATATGTTCATGTGCATGTGTACATACACATGTATGTACAAACATATCACTGATTCAGTGGACTTCAGTGGCAAGCCAACTACGGGGTCATGAGGACACTCAGACCAGCAGTGGCCACACCCATAAAAAGTAAAATCTAGGGCCAGGAGTTTATCCTAGTGGTAGAGTGCTTGCCTAGCATGCACAAAGACCAGGATTCGATTCCCTCAGTACCACATACATAGAAAAAAAGCCAGAAATGGTGCTGTGGCTCATGTAGTAGAGCTCTAACCTTGAGAAAACCCAAAGAAAGTGCCTAGGCCCTGAGTTCAAGGCCCAAGACTGGCAAAAAAAAAAGTAAAATCAAGACTCGCCAGAAACCATGTTATTGGGTTTGGAAGCAGATTTTCTGAGATCTGTTGACATCTACCATAAGCTTGGAAGCAGATGCCTCCCCTGATGAAACTGAAGACTCAGTCAATGGCTTAAATGCAACTACATGAGAGCCCTAGGTGCCTGAGCCCTGGAAAATGTAATCCAATAAATATCTGATGTTTCAAGGTGCTGAGCTTGAGCACCTTGTTACATTGCAAAGGATGTTAGTTGCTTTAGTAGCAACTGGAATGTGAAGTGAGCCAGGAGCTATCCAGCAAGGCAGCCCTCCACCCCTGCTGTCACTGGCTTCCTGTGGCTCCTGATCTAGAGTAGTTCCTCTGCTCCAGGGTCTAGTTTGGGATTCTTTGGGGGGCTTGTTTTGTTTGTTTGTTTGTTTTTCAGTGTAGCCTTAATCCGTTTCCCAGATAGGATCCCTCATTTCTGTCAGCTGATGTCACATCCCTCACCTATGGGCATGGAGTATTCCAACATGAGCTACCTCCGGGTCCACACGTGATAGCCAAATAGACCTGTACCCTTTCCCCTGGGACAAAACAAACAGGCCAATATTTGTAACTTCAAGGTTTCTATGAATTCCTGGTGTGAGGTACAGTTTATCAAACAGTGCTCGAAGGAATAAACATCGGGATCTCTGGGGAACTGATCACACCTAAATTTCTAAGACCTAATGCTACACAAGTTGGGTTATGGATGGGATCCAGAAAGCTGCATCTTAAAAGAGGTCCCTGTAATTTGAAAACTATGACTTTATGTGAGTCATTGTCACACAGAGGAAATGAGGTTAATAATTACTAACTGGAAGCTAGATTTCTTGTGTCTTCTTCCAGTTGGTCCCTCTCCTATATATGAAATAAAGCTTATACTTTCTATGCTTCATATGGAAGTTAATAAATGAGACATTTTACTAAAGGTTTACCAAGATGTAGGAATAAGAATATATTGAATTTACATATGTGAAGCTTGGTAGTTTTAGGAAACTGGAAGTTAACTGGATATAAGATAGATCCCAAGGTCTATTTCCTGGGAATGAGGAGCCACATTTGAGACTACCAAACAAATAGCTAAAGAAAATAGAGCAAAGCAAAAATAGAACCACTTATTTCATGAAAAGTTAAATCCAGAGAAACAGGGCAATCAGCAAAATTTCCTAGTAGAGTTGCTACTGGTGAGGACTCCTGCTAGGGATAAAGGAAGCTGCAGTTTTCTAATTAGCACTACCACGAATACTAAAAATGACCTTAAAATAGAGCTTAAAAGGTATTTTAATGAGTTTTCGGCAGCAATTGCTGAGGAGCCTTTTTTCATAAGTGAAGAGAAATGTCTTAAAATTAACCAAGGCTTATGATCATCAGATTAGAATCATATTTCGGGGAAATAAACTCTTTGCCTAAAGTTAAACAAAAGGACCAGGAGGAATTCTAATCAAGTTTGTGTCTCATTCAAATAATTCTAAGAGACATATTCTTGAAGTCTAAGTATTATCTCACTGCCTCTTTGTAACCTTCCTTACAAGAAATTACTGTCACTGGTTTGAAAGGCACACACACACACACATACACACACACACACACACACACACACACACACACACACGTGCTCTTTCTGTCTCTTGACTGCACATTTGTCTAATTTACATTAGGTACAAGTCTCTCTTACACATTGTGGGAAGGGGAAAGGTTCGCTTATACTGGCGCCTAAACAGAGACTGGTACTTTGGCTTAACCTTTTGCACTCAAGGCTAGAACTCTACACTTGAGCCACTCCTCCAATCCTGGCTTTGTGCTAGGTAATTGGACTCTCAGACTTTCCTGCCTAGGCTAGCTTCAAACTAGAATCCCTGGATTTCAGCCTCCTTAGGAGCTAGGATCTTAAATATGAGCTACTGGCTCTCCCATACCTCTCACACTTTTCCTTGCACCAGGCTTCTTGTTTAATATAATAGAAGCTGTTCATTTTCTGCTAAAATACCACTGGAGATGCCAGACAACTGCTTACAATCTAGCCTGCAATTCAATACTAGAACACACCATGCCCCCACAACACACTAGCCCCCAGGCTGACTCCTGATTTTCCTTTACAGTCATTGGTCTTCCAGGTTCAGCAATATGTTGATCTAACTCCAACATTTAGCTTGAATCTAGAAGCTTCCAGTCAGATCTTTACAGCTCCTCCCTCCATGCTACAGGGAAAGGTTCATGTCCGCTTTGCTTCTCTCCCATCTGCCTTCCATATTCTAGAAATGATTCCAATCCTCTGTGTCATTTCTCCCTCTCACTCAGTGCTGACTTGGGAAGCTTATGATTATCCCGTAATTTTAGGAAGAAAAGGGAGAGAGAGGGCGGGGAACACAAAACCCCACTTGCTCAGAAGACTTTATTACCTAAAGGACTGACCTCTGGCCCATTTCTCTGAAACTATGTATAGGTTGTAGGTCCCTCCAGGACCAGGTAGGAGGTTGATCTGAGAGAGGAAAAAAAAAACCTATATGGATGTTCACACTAGCTTCAGGGAAAAAGAAGATCTTGTATGTCTCAATTTGGTGAGTACAAAACTGGATTTGATCTTCTGTAATAAGTGGTGTGTCTTCTGGGGAAAAGTAAAGATTAACAACAAACTTCAAGCAGATGTTTCTACTTTGGAGTGTTTTTTTCTTTAAATAATTTTTATTGTGATTAATAGAATGGTTACATTATATTCACCAGATAGAAGGTGCATAACTTCACAAACATTGATACTCTTTCTCATGACATGGTCCCCATTTCCCTCCCACCCTCCCCCCAACCCCCCCCCCCGCTTATCTTGATTTACCCCCTTCCCTATCCAATTTCAAATAAGTTTGGAGTGTTTTTTAAAGCAATATATTATTTCAACAAAAATAAGTGTAATATCCTCAAGAAACTGGAGACATTTTACCAAAATGTTACATTTACCAGAGTTTTCATTTACCAGAATCTCTGAGGAACTCAACACATACAGATTACACAGCCCTGTGATTCCAGCATCACTTAGAAGTTTCAACTTAGACCCTAAAGTAAGGCAACATGAAGGGGAGACAGTTATGTCTGCACTGTCGGAATCATAATGGAGTCACTTGCAACAGCTCATATAAAAACCAAATAAATAAATAAATAGGAAATGATGAAGGAAGGCCCTCATATACAACATCCTGATAGCAATTTTCATAAAAGATAGAATATCACCCTTGCACAAAAACCACTTCTACAAGGGTATCTATCTAGTAACTCTTCAACCCCAAGCTGGAATCCTTGTGATTAATCCATTTGGCCAAGGATTGTTTTGCAAAATGTCTTCTATAATTCTCTTCACTTTCCATTAAAAACTTTACCTCCCCCCAGTCCCTTTGCATACGCTCACAGTTTATGATGGTGTGCATATTCCCATTGAAATACTCTATACTGCAAATAAATATCAATATTCTTTAGAGGATTGCTCTCTCTAATTGTTATTTAAGCTACCAATGTAACATTAAACATCTCACTAATCAAAGTCTAGTCCTTGGGCCAGCAGCAACCAGACCACTTAAAAACCAGAGTCATGCTGATCCTAGACTTTCTGAAACACTTTTTTAAGAAAAATCCTCTAATAGTCTATTTCTATACCTTTTAAAGCTTAACAAGCTCTGTTCCAGAGGAATATTCTCTCATAGGACACTACAGCAAAGTGAAATCATTAGTCCTCTAACTTTGCATATTCCTAATTCTGCTTCTTCCAGACTCCTAGGCATGATAAGTTACCCGTTGAGGGTCTGGTGTGACTCCAGCAACACAATGAATGCTGAGATCCTCAGACATCAACAACCACACAAACTTGGCAGGCAGAAGTGTCCAGAGTCCCAGTAATTGAATATTAAAGAAGCTCAAACTTCTGAGAGACATATACTAGTCAAAAACTTTACTGTTACTTTGTAGTAATAGAAAAATCTAACTCAGGGCTGGGAGTTTGGCCTAGTGGTTAAAGTGCTTGCCTAGCATGCACAAAGACCCGGTTTCAATTCCTTGGTACCCCATATATAGAAAAAAGCCGGAAGTGGTGCTAAGGCTCAAGTGGTAGAGCTCTAGCCTTGAGAAAGTCCAAGGACAGTGCTCAGGCCCTGAGCTCAAGCCCAGGACTGGCAAAAAAAAGAAAAAAAGAAAAATCTAACTCAAACTAAATTAGGAAAAAAATTAGGAATACTTATTATATAACTGAGAATTCCGTTCTAAGCACAGGTTCCAGATCAGTGTATTTAAGAAATACTATTAAAAAAAACTTTTTGAAAGATTATTATTTTTATCATTTTATTATTTTTATCATTTTCTTGATGTCATTTCTTCTCTGTATTAATTATGATGATTGATTGATTGATTGATTGGTTGGTTGTTTTATGCTGTCTGTGCCAGTCCTGGGGTTTGAACTCAGGGCCTGCGCACTGTCCCTGAGCTTATTTTCCTCAAGGCTAGTATTTCATCACTTGAGCCACAGTACCATTTTCAGCTTTTTGGCACTTCATTGGAGATAAGAGTCTTATGGATTTTCCTGCACAGGTTGGTTTTGCTCTTCAGATCTCAGCCTCCTGAGTAGCTAAGATAAAAAGGGTGAGCAACAGACACCCAGCTGATGATTGGTTTTACACAAGTTAGAATGGGTTTGTTTCTTTCTCTGGATGATATGTGTCTTAGAACAGCCTTAAGGTCTGTGTCCATTCTCCTCAGATTTAAGACCATAGAAAGAAAGAAAAAAACTTCTCTCCCACAAATTTTCTAAGATTCTAGAAGCAAATTTTATTGTCCCTGTTTGGGCCAGTTTGGGTCCCATTCTCATACCTAAACCAGTCCTAGTGGACCAGTGGATATGACCGTTTTGATCTGCCAGACCTGAATGGCCAAGAGTAAGGTCTTATCTAGAGAGAAAACAGGGACTGATGGCAGAAAAGAGAAGATTGGGACTTGGGGAGAGTAATCCCCATTCCTGGGGACATATTTCTGTTACAATCCACAGCTGCTCATTTGCCATGCACAGGGTCCCTACAGAAGTGTCACAGCCTCTCATTACAACTGCAGGCCAAGAAACGTAAACTTTCCCCTTCCACTTAAACATGCAGATGTGTGGAACTTAGCTCTCTTCTTTGTCAAAGAAACAAGATTGGAAGGCAAAAATGAAAAATCATTAATCGGGGAAAATACAGGAAGAAAGAAATAAAGGTCTTGCAGAGGTGATGGCAGGTGATGATTTTGTCCTGAGCAGTGTCCACCACTGCTTCCTCCTATAAGTGACCCTGAGGGAAGGCTCTGCTCCTGGTCAGAGTTCCCAGTGTACCTCTGCCTCGAATCTCTGGATCCAGACTTTTGGGTCACATTTAGAGAGATTCAATTTTGTTCTCTACTACTCAGCTCTCAAGTGAACTGCTCTGTACAAATCTACTTTAATTATGTATTCATTTCAAGATTATTACATGCGGTACACAACTGCTGCTTATTAAAAATTAATCAGGATCCTATCAGTTTTATTTAGTATTCATTATAAGGCAGTGCTCACTTTTAAAAAAAAAGAAGGCCTCCAGATAAATGTATTGCTCTACATAACCAAGTAGTGATTTGCCAGAAATAGAAATACCTTCATAAGAATTCTGCCTGCTTTTCCCCTTCCATCCTCTCTCTAGAGGCCCCCTTCACATTCATTAGTGATGAACTTCCGGGGGCTAGTTAAACCCAACATTGAGGACCCCACTGTTCTACAAGGTTGGAGTGCCAAAGTCTTGGCCTCATTTGACCATAAAAAAATTATTTTGCCTGGCACGGTGGCTCAAGCTTATACTACTAGCTACTCAGTAGACTGAAATTTGAGGATTGCAGTTCAAAGCCAGCCTGGGCACTAAAGAACATGAGACTCTTATCTCCAGTTAACCACTAGAAAACTAGAAGTGTGGCTGTGCCTCAAGGTGTAGGGTGGTAGCCTTGAGCTGAAGATCTCAGGGACAGTACCCAGTACCCAGAGTTCAAGCCCCAGGACCCACAAGAAAAAAAAAAGAATTATTTTATGTCCCCATCTTCACAGCCTGGCTCTGGAGATTCCTCAGCAGGAATGGTTTTGTCTAGCTGCTGACAGGAGGCTACAGTACTTCCCTGCTCACATTCATTACCAGATGTCACCAATGCACACAAGTGCAAAAACATCATAGTAACTCTTCAGTCGTGTGCGAGAAGAATCACAAGAGATTTCAAAATGAAATTAATGAGGTCTTGATCTATTTTCCTCAAAATCTGAAAATAATAGTATTGGTGGCGACCTTATTATGTTGCCAGGTACTATGTAATACCTTATTTAGTCTCATGTACACATGTACACAATTGCTGAGCAATACCTTAATGCGGAAGAAACAAAGTCTTAGCCCTCATTCACAATGCCAAGTAACAGAAGAAACTAATTTCTGAGGGACCATTATAAACTGTGCTGGCTATCAAATCAACACCAACTTGCATGTTCACCATTGTTTTTAACACAAGAATGCTACGACACTTGAGGCTATTGCTTTGAAAGGTTGGCTTCAAACTGGAACTCACACAAATCATTTTTTATAAAGGAATTTTGGCTGGGTCTTTTTCCATGATCCATTCCTGACCAAATCCCTGCTCCACCTTTTCTTTGGCTATCCCACTGGTTGTACTTAAACAAGAGGAGAATGAAGTTTAAGATGTGTAAGGTGAATGGGTAAGTTGGGCTATCAAATTGACAGACGCTAACTAATGCCAGCATGTGTGAGCACTGAAAGAAATGATGGAGTGAAAGAAATGATGGGGTGCAGAGGATTTGACGCTGGAGGATTAATAGGAAATCCATCAGAGAAGTGTCCGGGTTCCCAGAGTGGTGAAAACAGGTAAAGGAGGTACAACAGAAACCTCTTTTCATTCTTCTTTGTCTCTGTCATATCCCACTGTCTTCACAGGCCAGCTTTCTTTGCTTCTTATTCACATGACAAAATGGCCAACCACAGCTCCCAAATCTAAATGTCACATGTTGGCCAGACAGGAAACTGCTTCTTCCCACCATCTCAGACCCAATATCTATCTTAGGCCTAATAATCTAGAAACAATCTGAACACACCACATCAGACTGCTGGACCATTTATCTCACACTAGGAGATGGGGTCAAATAGGACCAAATAGGAGCCATCAATGTAGACTGGAAGATGGTTTCCAAGTAACAGAGGGAAACTGTAAACTGTGAATATGACCTAAAAAAATACTATATTGATCACAGGTCTCCAAAACCAAAAGCAATAATAGGACAGAAAAACAGAAGAAAGACACAGAAAGACAAATAGGAGAAGAGACAAATGAAACAGATGTAAAATCCACCTAACTGATTTTCCTCAATCCACTGCCTTAAAATGGTAATAACCTCCAGAAATAGTGTTATAGACTAGAATAGTTTACTCAAATGTCTGGACAGTGTGATTCTTCAAATTGATATTACAGGTGAAGTTAAACATCACTATAAATAACACAACCCATCTAGAATTTGAACAGATGAATTTAATTAAAATTGTCATCTAGTAATATTTTAATTTGTTATAATAATGTAGATAAATTATATATTCTTTTTTGTCAGTGGTGGGGCTCGGACTCTGGGCCTGGGTGCTGTCCCTGAGCTCTTCAGTTCAAGGCTACTGACCTGCCCCTTGAACCACAGCGCCACTTCCAGTTTTCTAGTGGTTAATTGGACATGAGCGTCTCAGGTCTTTAGTGCCCAGGCTGGCTTTGAACCTTGACACTCAGATCTCATCCTCCTATTGATAATAAATTTTTATAACAAAAATTCAATTGCTCACATCCTTGAAAGGAGACTGGTAAGTGGATGCCTTGACCCCCACCCCCAAAAAAACATTTTTATAATCCAACTGATCAGAGGAAGCTATTGCACTCCTCTGCTAGGAAAATCCTAGATATATACTAATTATCACACATGAGGGAAAACATGGAGCCTATGTTCCTTTGGACCTGGCATACTTCACTTAATATGATTTTTTCCAAGTCTTTACAATTCTTCATGAATGAGCCAATGTCATCCTTTCTGATGGCAGCATAGAATTCCACTGTGTATGTATGCCACATCTTCTTGGTCAATTCATCTACTGAGAGGCATCTGGGTTGGTTCCATATCTGAGCTATGGTAAATAAAACTGCAATGAACATGGTTGTTCTGGTAGTTTTAGTATGGCCTCATTTGTGGACATTTGGGTAAATGCCCAGGCATGGGATTTCTGGGTCATAGGGGAGTTCTATGTTTAGTCTTCTGAGGAACCACCACACTGCTTACTAGAGTTATTGAACAAGTTTACATTACCACCAGCAGTGTAGTAGCGATCCCTTCTGGCCTTGTACTCTCCAGCATCTATTGTTCTTAGCATTTCTTGATAATGGCCATTCTAACTGGGGTGAAGTGGAATCTCAAAGGTGTTTTGATTTGCATTTCTTTTATGGCCAGAGATGTGAAGCATTTTTTTTATGTGTCTATTGGCCATTCTTACTTCCTCTTCAGAGAAGTCTTTCTTTAGGTCTTTTTTTAGCTGACCTTTTAATGAGATGGATGTTTCTTTGAGGATTTGTTTTGGAGTGATTCAAATTTTTGAGCTGTAGGTATATTTTAGATGTGAGGTCCTTGTCTGTTGTATGGCCAGTGGAGATCTTCTCCCACTCTGTGGGCTTTCTATTGAGCTTGCTGGCTAAGCCCTTTTCCATACAGAAGCTCTTCAGTCTAATACAGTCCCATTTGTCCAAACTTTGGTTTGGTGTGATTTGGGGCCTTTATTAAGAAAGCTTTGACCCATGCCAAGGAGCCCTACTGCATCTCCTATTTCTTCCTATAAAATTTTCAGGATATTTGCTTTTACTTTAAGTTCTTTGATCTACTTGGAGTTGATTCTGGTGTAGGGTGACAAATAAGAATCCAACTTTACCTTTCTACAGATGACCATAAGTCTGCAGTTTCCTTTCTGGGTCTTTCGTTCCATTCCATTGGTCCTCAGGACAGTTCTTGTGCCAGTACCAAGCTGTTTTGATTACTATAGCTTTGTAATCGAGTCTAAAGTTTGGTAGTAATATTTCTCCAGTGCTGTTCATTTTACTAAGGATTGTTTTTTCTCTAGAGTCTTTTATTATTCCACATGAATTTTTGGATTGCTTCTTTTATTTCATTAAAGAATGACTTTGGGATATTGATGGGTATTGAATTGAATTTGTAGATAGCCCTTGGCAGGATTGCCATTTTCATTATGTTAATTCTCCCAATCCAGAAGCATGGGAGGTTTTTCCACTTCCTTAGTGCTGCTTTAATTTCCTTCTTCAGGTTTTTAAAGTATTAATCATAAAGGTACCTCACTTCCTTGGTTAATTCTCAAGGTTTTTTTGAGGCTATTAAAATATGAGTTGCTTTCCTAATTTCAGTCTCACTCTTCTCATTGTTGGTATACAAGAAAGCCACTGATGGGTCGGGAGTTTGGCCTACTGGTTAAAGTGCTTGCCTCGCATGCATGAAGACCCGGGTTCGATTCCTCCGTACCACATGCATAGAAAAAAGCTGGAAGTGGTGCTGAGGCTCAAGTGGTAGAGCTCTAGCCTTGAGAAAGTCCAAGGACAGTGCTCAGTCCCTGAGCTCAAGCCCAGGACTGGCAAAAAAAAAAAGAAAGCCACTGAATTTTTTGGTATGTTTTTATTGTAATTAATAGAAGGGTTACAATATATTCACCAGATAGAAGGTGCATTCACAAACATTGATACCCTTTCTCATGTCTTGGTCCCCATTTCCTTCCCCCACCCCCGCCCCTCATCTTGTTTTCCCCCATTCCCTATCCTATTTCAAATAACCAAATAAACTATATACAATATATCAGATAACAAGGTAAAATACCGTAACAATATGAGATAACCAAGGAACAGCAAAAGAGATGAGAGATAATACAGTACATTAAGGACAACAATCACTCATTATATGGCTTTTGTTTCTATATCCTGGAAGTCCTTACATTTAGCATCATCTTATCTGGCCTTATGTATCTAGGTTTTGTTCTATTGTAAATCTCTGCTAGGAGAGACCAAGGATTCTACTGATTATGACAAATGAGGGAAACTATTGTGCCTATGTTCCTTTAAGTCTGGCTTACTTCATTTAATATGATTTTTTTCTAAGTCTTTCCATTTCCTTACAAATGGGGAGACGTCATTCTTTCTGACAGCAGCATAGAATTCCATTATGTATAAATACCATATCTTGTTGATCCACTCATCAACTGAGAGGCATCTAGATTGGTTCCATATCTTTGTTATGGTAAATAGCACTGCAGTGAACATCATTGTGCTGATGGATTTAGTATGTCCTTGTTTCTGGACATTTGGGTAAATGCCAATTAATGGAATTGCTGGGTCATAGGAGAGCTCTATATTTGGTCTTTTGAGGAACTGCCATACTGCTTTCCATAGTGATTGAACGAGTTTGCACTCCCACCAACAATGTAGTAGAGATCTCTCCTGGCCACATCCCCACCAGCATCTGTAGTTATTAGATTTCTTGATCATGGCCATTCTAACTGGAGTGAGGTGGAATCTTAGAGTTGTTTTAATTTGCATTTCTGTTATGGCCAGAGATGTCAAGCATGTCTTCATGTGTCTATAGGCCATTCTTATTTCTTCTTCAGAGAAGACTCTCTTTAAGTCTTTGGCCCATCTTTTAATGTGATGGTTGTAAGAAAGCCATTGATTTTTGAGGGTTAATTTTACATCCTACTACTTTGCCAAAGTTTTATACCAGCTCAAGTAACTTGGGAGTGGAGTCTATAGGGTTCTTTAACTACAGAATTATTTCATCTGCAAAGACTTTCTTCACAATTGATTGAAGGAAATAACTTTTGTTGCTGCTGGTAGTGGTTGTAGGGCTTGAACTCTGGACCTAGGTGCTTTCCCGGAGCTCTTCAACTCAAGGCCAGCACTCTACTATGTTCAGCCACAACACCACTTCCCATTTTCTGATGGGTTTATTGGAGATAAGAGTCTCTGGGGTCCAGGAATTTGGTCTAGTGGTAGAGTGCCTGCCTAGCATGCACAAAGACCCAGGTTCAATTCCTCGGTACCACATACATAAGAAAAAAGCTAGAAGTGGTGCGGTGGCTTAGAGTAGAACACTAGCCTTGAAGAAAGCCCAAGGACAGTGCTCAGGCCCTGAGCTCAAGCCCAGGACTGGCAAAAAAAAAGAGTCTTTGGGACTTTATGCCCAGGCTGGCTTTGAACAGTGATCCTCAGATCTCAATCTCCTGAGTAGCTAGGATTACAGGCATGAACCACTTGGTTTTTCTTTTTATTTTTTTAATCAGATGAATATGGCTTGATCCCTTATGCAAGACAATAGATAAATCATATCTCATTCATATTTTAAAATCCCTATTCTGGGGTAAGATCTTCATTTTTCTTGTATTACTAATACTTACAAAGTCAGGGATGGACATTAAAAATGATAGAAAAGTAGTTCTGGATGGGAGTAGGTAATGAACCACATACTTTGAGTGTTCATGCCTTTATGTAGTCCCTGAATCTGGCTGGTCCTTTGACTTGTAAGGTCCAGAATATGGCAGAAATAGCAGGGAGCCAGTTCTAGGGCAGTCTTAGGAAAGCCTGGAAGCTTTCATGTTTGTACTTTGAAGAGACAAACAGTACACTGTATAAAGTCTGGATGTTTTCCTAGAGTGACTGAGAAGAGACCTTGCGGAAGAAGCTCCAGTAAGCCCAGCCTTCCTATTGTTCCCCATGAAGCACAAGCACAAGTCCCATCACCTGGAACAACTGAGCTTCAGTCATAAATCAGTTGCAGCTCCTTGAAAGACCCCAGGCAAGATCAATAGAAGAACCTTCCAACTAAGAGCTGGCAACCCACAGAAATTTCAGAAATCCACTAACTATCTGTTGTTGCACCCAATACAAATCCAAAATGAGGGGTATGACAGTCTTGGCCACTATAGAAATTTGCTCCCTGGAGACTACCAAGGGGTTTGTATGATTGAAGCAAAATTGCACAGCGAGACTTGGAAACAAACAAACTGGCTCAGAGATTTTGCATCCAAATCCACCCAGGCCCATTTCTCATGATTGATCAGGTTGTTAGTACACAATTTTGTTTTGTTCATTTGTTAACCATTATAGATAGAACTATTAAACGGGAGCCAAGTCCATTGAGGAAGGAGGGCCTCACTAATTTTCACCAAGTCCTCATTTGGATTAGAGGGAGGGCTGTGCAAGAAACATTCTAATTAATGGAAATGGCTTATGGGGTTAATCAAATCAATGAAAACCACAAATTCCAAATGCCTTTCTGGAGCTAATCAAATCACTGAAAATCACTGATTCTAAATGCCTTCGAAATTTTGAGACATGGCTCTATTACACACCATCATTCCCGTCAACGCTTGATCAACAAGTAAAACTTCCAAAACACAAGGCAGTTGTCCCTTCCTGCCTCCTGGATTTGCTGGTGCTTGTTCTTCTCCCAGTGCCAGGCATAAATGGTGGCACTTGGGCAGACCTGATCACTTGACCTAGTCAGGGAAGATTTCACATAAGAAACCATCTTTTCCTAGTATTCACTCTCCCTTTCTATTTGCATTTAATGGGACCATAAAACTGCATGCTTATCCTCCCACTACAACTGCCAGCCTCCTTTGACCATGCCAAGGTCTAGAATGAAGAGGCAGAAGAAAGAAATGAAAAAGAGCTGCAGGATTTTCCCATAATGCACCTCACATCCAAGTTGCCAGGCCTTCTTGACTCAGTAAGGCTAAGTGGTGATCACTGCCAAGCACTGTTCTAACCCACCACAGTAAGGTCACTAATTCACACCATCCAAGGCGGTGCCAGCCATACTTGTAAGGGCAATCAAAAAACTCAATTTAGTACACATCAAAATTCCAATATCAGGCCGGGAGTTTGGCCTAATGGTAGAGTGCTTGCCTAGCAAGCATGAAGACCTGGGTTCGATTCCTAGGTACCACATACATAGAAAAAAGCTGGAAGTGGTGCTGAGGCTCAAGTGGTAGAGCTCTATCTAGCCTTGAGGAAAAAAAAATCCAAGGACAATGCTCAGGCCCTGAGCTCAAGCCAAGGATTGGTTAAAAAAAAAAGTTAAAAAAAATTCCAATATCATTTTTCACAGAGATAGAGAAAATCAAACCAAGAATTTTTATAGAACCATAGAAGGCCCTGAATAACCAAAGCAATCTAGAGGGGGAGAGGGAGAAGAGTGGGAAAAGCAGTGCTGGAGGTATCACAATTCCAGACTTCAGACTACACTTCAGATCCATACTAACAAAACTAACTTGATCCTGGTACAAAACTGGACCTGAAAATCAGTGAAACAGACTATAAGACCTACATATAAACTCATATTCCTAAAACCATCTAATATCTGACAAGGCAGTCAAAATATTATGTGGGAAAGAGCCTCTTCAACAAATGGTGATGGGAAAAATGGGATATCCATATGCAAGAACACTGAAACTAGATCCCTGTCTGTCACCTTGTACTAATATTCAAAACGAATCAAAGACCTCAAAACCTGAAAAGCTGAAACTGCTACAGGAAGGAGTAAAAGAAATGTTAGGCAGTAGGCAGAGACTTCTTGACAAGATTTCAGGAGTTTATGCACATAAGGTCATTATAGGATGAGACTAAATGAAATGAACTCTAAGATATGAAAACAAGAGGTTTATCTTGATGACTGTTGTTCTTAATGTACTATGTTATTTCTTTTCTCTTTTTTTCCCCTTATGGTTAATCTCATGTGGTTACTGTATCTGACTTTGTATAGTTTATTTGTTTATTTGAAGTAGGGAAGGGAAGGGGGGGGAACAAGATGATTGGAGAGGGTGGGGGAGGGAAACAGGGACAAAAACATGAGAAGGGGTATCTGAGGAATGTAACTGTAACCCTTCTATACATCACCCCAACAATAAAATAGAATAAAAGAAAAAGAATTTCAGGAGCTTAGTAAGTAGTAGAGAGAACTGACAAATGAGATTACATTGAGCTAAAAAAATTAATTCTGCATGGCAAAAGGCACAGCTGCTAAGCTCACAAGGCAGCTTATAGAGTAGAAGATCTTTACTAGGTATAATTTAACAAGGGCCTAGTATACAAAAATATATCAGAAGCTCACAAAACTAAACTCCAAAAAGATCAAAAACACAATTAATAAATAGGCAAAAGAGCTAAACTGAAACTTCTCAAAGCAAGAGAAGTGAAAATAGCAATAAACATACGAAGAAATGCTCAGTGCTGGGCACAGTGGCTCGCACTTGTAACCCTAGCTACTCAGGAGGCTGAGCTCTGAGGAGCAAGGATCAAAGCCAGCCAAAGCACTGAAGATCATGAGACTCTTATTTCTAATTAACCACTAAAAAATAGTAAGTGGCATGGTGGCCCCATGGGCCGGGAGGTAGCCTTGAGCTGTGTTCCCTGAGGAACACATCAAGGCCCAGAGTTCAAGCCCCATAACCGACAAAACAAAAGAAATTCTCACTATCTCTTGCTATAAACAAACAACACTGAAAACTTTACAAGAAGGAATAGGAGATACACTACGTCTCCTTGGCATAGGTGATAACTTTCTTAATAAGGACCCAGAAATACAACAAATCAAAAAAAGTCTGGATACGTGGGACTGCATTAAACTGCAGAGCTTGTGTATGGCAAAGGACATAGCTAGCAAACTAGAAAGCCTACAGAGTGGGAGAAGATCTTCACTAACCATACAACAGACAAAGGCCTCATATCTAAAATATATCAACAGCTCAAAAAAATGAATCACTCCAAAACTAATCTCCAAAGAAATAACCACCCTATTAAAAGATGGGCCAAAGACTTAAAAGAGAGTCTTTTCTGAAGAAGAAATAAGAATGGCCTATAGACACTTGAAGAAATGCTTGACATCTCTGGCCATAACAGAAATGCAAATCAAAACAACTCTAAGATTCTACCTCGCTCCAGTTAGAATGGCCATGATTAAGAAATCTAATATTAACAGATGCTGGTGAGGATGTGGCCAGGAGGGATAACTATTACACTGTCGGTGGGAGTGCAAACACATTCAACCACAATGGAAAGCAGTATGGCAGTTCCTCAAAAGACCAAACATAGAACTCCCCTATGACCCAGCAATTCCACTACTTGGCATTTACCCAATAGACCAAAAACAAAGACATACTATAATGATGTTCATTGCAGCACTATTTACCATAGCGAAGATAAGGAACCAATCTAGATGCCTCTCAGTTGATGAGTGGATCAACAAGACATGGTATTTATACATAATGGAATTTTATGCTACTGTCAGAAAGAATGACATCTCCACATTTGTAAGGAAATGGAAAGACTTAGAAAAAAATCATATTAAATGAAGTAAGCCAGACTTAAAGGAACATAGGCTCAATGGTTTCCCTCATTTGTCATAATCAGTAGAAACCTTGGTCTCTCCTAGCAGAGATTTACAATAGAACAAAGGCCATATGGGATGACACTAAATGAAAAGCCCTCCAGGATATAGAAACAAAAGCCATAAAATGAGTGATTGTTGCCCTTAATGTACTGTTATCTTTAATCTCTTTTGCTGTTCCTTGGTTATCTCATATTGTTACAGTATTTTACCTTGTTATCTGATATATTGTATATATATTTATTTGGTTATTTGAAATCGGATAGGGAATAGGGGAAAACAAGATGGGGGTGGGGATGAGGGAAGGGAAATGGGGACCAAAACATGAGAAAGGGTATCAATGTTTGTGAAGTAATGCATCTTCTATCTGGTGAATATAATGTAACTCTTCTATTAATTATGATAAAAAAAACAATACTGATATTCCATCTCACCCCAGCTGGAATGGGCACCATTAAACACATGAACAACAAACAATGGTGGGCATGTAGAAGGAAAAGGAATCCTATTACATCATTGGTGGGAATGTAAATGAGTGTATCCACTATGAAAGATAGGAGATTCCTCAAAAATCTAAAGCTAGAACTACCTGAAGATCCAACAATACCACTCTTAGGCACTCATACAAGTATTACAAGTCAGGATACAGTAAAGGCTCCTGCACACCTCTCTTCATTGCTGTACTATTCACAAGAGCCAAGTTATGGAAATAGCCCAAAGATTTTATAATGGATGGAGCAATAAAATGTTATATATATAGTCATATGTATATGAACTCGTGTGTGTGTGTGTGTGTGTGTGTGTGTGTGTGTGCGTGTAGTTTACTCATCCATTAGGAAGCCTGATATTTCAGGGAAATGTATGGACCTGAACAAACAAATATCTCATGAGAATATGAGACACAGAGAGACAAAGAGTCTCGTATGTGGAAGTTAGATCTTTATCAAAACATATACAGGAGCACATACATATATACCCAAACAGACTAAATTATGATATATACAGGAAATGATTCCAGTGGTATAATTCCTTTGAAAATCTAACTTACCCTTTAACCAAATGAATACTAGAAAACTAAATGTGTTTTTCAGAGGTAGAGGAGATCCAGGGGAGGAAGAACTGACAAATGGAAGGAAGAAGAATGGGCAAATATTATCCTAATTTCCAGTGCACTAGGTGAAAATGGAACCAGAGAACTTGAGGAGGTGGCTGTGGTTGGGACAGATGAAGGAGGCTGACAAAAGGGGTGATACTGGGGTCAGGGTGTCACTGGGTCAAGATACATTGTATCTTGTCATAAACTGACATGTTGAATTAAAACCCCTCTGCACATTCTTCATTAATTAAAGGATATAGAGAATGAAAGCAGATTATAGGAAATCAATAAACATATGGAGATGGAGAGCTCAGACAACATGCATGTTGGGAAGTGAAAAAGTGAGCAATATGGGGAAAGTAGAATAGGATTCTCACAATTAAGGAAGTATTAAACAGCAAAAGAGATTTTAGAATCTCAAGTACTTCATCATAGGGCACAGAGAGACAAATAAGGATGAGAGGAAAAGTGCTTTTTTAGAAAGGTAGATGCTTGCTGAGTGCTGGTGGCTCACGCCTGGATCCTAGCTACTCAGGAGGATGATATCTGAGGAGTGTGGTTAAAAGCCAGCCTGGGCATGAAAGTCCATGAATTTTTATCTCCAATTAACCAGAAAACCAGAACTGGAACCATGGCTCAAAGTGGTAGAGCGCTAACCTTGAGCTGAAGAACTCAGGGACAGTACCCAGGCCTAGAATTCAAGCCCCATGGGGTGGGGGTGGAGGAGAAGGAGCTGATTTTCTTCAAATTTTTTGCTATTGTAATATATTTCGGAACTGTTTAACTTTTTTTTGTTTCTGCCAGTCCTGGGCCTAGGCACTGTCCCTGAACCTCTGTATTTGAGGCTATTTCCTTGCCATTTTCACCACAGCACCACTTCTCTTTTTTCCTGAGTAGTTTATTCCAAGCATAAAGCCCTGGTGCCTAGCTCTTAACTTCTTTTCAAGTTTAAAAATAAAGGCTAGTCAGTGGGGAAGGGAGCCTAGAATTATTTTTCTCCAAGCTAAGGAGTTTTGATCTTCCTTATGAAAACCTTAGGGACCATTACAATGTGTTGAGCCATAGCTGCATGATGAAGTCTATCTTTCAAAGAGTGGAAGCTGAGTTGGAAGAAGATCCAGGCAGACTTTAAGTTGCTCTATAGCCAACCCAATGGTTGCTTACTCCCTGTGTAGTTGAAAAGGAGATAAATGATGCCAGGCTTTTCAATTACTCATCACACCTGTAACAAAATGAGAAAAGTTAGGTGTGGAGTTTGAAGGGGAAATGAAAGTCTAAACATTAAGATTAAAATGATCAACTGCTCACAAAGTCAGTTCACATGAATATTAGGTTATCATCCAGGAGACACTAGATACTTCAATTAAATCATAGCAGCCGCTTTGGCTAAATTCAGCATATAACTTTCAGGCCAAAGAAAAGTTGAGCCAGAAGTTTGGCCTAGTGGTAGAGTACTTGCCTAGCATTCATGAAGACTGGGGTTTGACACCTCAGTACCACATATATAGAAAAATGCCAGAAGTGGTACTGTGGCTCAAGTGGTAGAGCCCTAGACTCGAGAAAGCACAGGGACAGTGCTCAGGCCCTGAGTTCAAGCCCCAGGATTGGCCAAAAAATAAAAAAGAAAGGATGAAAAGTGTATAGAATGGTTGCTTACTTGTCTATTGCCATCAACCTCTGGCAAACTCTACATCATCTACAACTTCATTAGAAATGAACTCTGAAACTGTGTATGTGTGTGAGTGTGTGTGTGTGTGTGTGTGTGTGTTTGTTTGTTTGTTTTAGAATGTTACTTTGTGAGATAGGTTTCCCTGAAAGTAACAGTGAGAATCACTAAGGAAAACATCAAGTTGAATCAAACATACATTCAACTGAAAGGTTATTGGAAGAAAACTAAATTGATGAGCAAAAGTAAGGAAGGGCAATGACATTTTAGCTTTGTCATGTAGAGGGTAGGAGGATTAATAGCTTGTTTTTTTTGGAAAGTGCTTTATGATCACTTGCTGGGTCCTGCATAAATATTTCATGGTTACCCTGGGAAAGTAACTCATTTAATTTATCATCCTTTCCTTATTACTCATAGTATACAGCAGCCTAATTTTTCCTATGGATGTATTTTTAAAAATCTCTTCCATGATAGTTTCCTATTATACAAATAAACCACAATGTTTGGAGCTTTATTATTAATGAGAATAATATAATGTGTGAGAACCACAGTCTGGAGCTCCTTCAAGGTGAAAAGGAGCTAATTTTTCTCTGCACCACTGTGGACATCATTGGATTGGTCGTTGCCAAGGTAAGCTTTTAATAAAAAAGAAACAACACAAGTTCTGACTCATTCAGCTGTTTCTAAGCATTATTGAACACAAAACATACCTTATTTCTAGAAACACTAGTTTCACAAATTAAGAGAAAGCACTCCTGCTCCCACCCAAAGTGGTGATTTTCTGGCAACATGCTTTGTATCCCACTAATTCATTTATTTGTAAAAGGAGCACCAATACTCCTTTCCCTTGAATTTTAACACTTAAATAAAATCAACACTGGTCCCCAGGATCTCGCTCAGCCCTGCTACATTAAAAAACCTTGGCTGGCATTCTTCTTGATCTACACATCCCTGATCTATCCTTAATCTGAACACCTTCCTGTAGCTGATAAGCCCTTTGGTCTTCCACTAAGCAAGCATAAACTCACATGCACACATCAGCATATACCACCAGGCACTGGTGAGCTGAAGGGCAAAAAGCCAGGGAATTATCCTTGGCAAGTAAGGCAGTCAGAAAAATATCAGGAACTAAGCAAGGGCATAATGATTAGGATACCTAGCAATGTACATCGTCACCCCTCAAGGGCCCAAGCGTCAGTATGTCCACCACATTCGTAGGTGAATGTGAAAACAAAGCAACAACAACAAAAAAGGCTAAGGCCCAGTATGTTTTCAATTATTGCCAAGAGAACTCTGTGTCCACAGCAGACTAATGCTGAGTCCAATTAGTTCTGAACCACTACCCCAAGGAACATGCTGTTAATTCGAAAATGTTGGATAATTTCCTTCCCAGCTGAAGCCTTAATGAATTGGCCAGCACTACAGTTATTGGTGAGAAGGATCTATCTGGAAGACCAGGCTCCAGATAGAAATAGAGACAGCTAGTTTCTCCTCCTAGAGCTGTGTCTAGTGATGCAACAGAACCAGAAAATCTGATCTGACTTTTCCTTGGCTAATTTCTCACAACTGTGGATTAAATAAAAGTGTGGGGAGCATGGCCTAGTGGTAGAGTGCTTGCCTACCATGCACAAAGACTGAGGTTCGATTCTTCGGTACCACATACATAGAAAAAAGCCAGAAATTGTGCTGTGGCTCAAGTGGTATAGCACTAGCCTTGCGAAAACCCCAGGACTGGCAAAAAAAGAAAAGAAAAGAAAAAGAAAAAGCTGGAAGTGGTGCTATGGCTCAAGTGGTAGAGTTCTAGCCTTGAGAAAGTCCAAGGACAGTGCTCAGGCCCTGAGTTCAAACTCCAGGACTGGCAAAAAAAATCCACACAGGTTATTGTAATTCCTCTATCTTCTAGGGTCTTGCTCTTTTACCTAGCTGTGTGATATTAAGTTTGAGTTTGTCTTTGGAAAAGAAAGTGCTCTTTGGGTAGAGGACAGCACCAATACTGTGCCTTTGAATCAAGTTTCTTTAAAAGAAAAATATAGGACATAGGTTAAGCTCTAGAGTCCACACAACAAGAGGAACTTGAATTTCCATCTTATCCTTTAATGAGTCTAACATTTGAGAGTATGGATTTTTTACACATTTCTGTCTCTTGAACTATACTTCAGACCTTTGCCTTTAGTTTCTTATCCATATAGGGTCTCGATAACTTTTCCAAGGATGGAAAGGTGATCCTCCTATCCTGCCTTTGTTCCTCCTTCCTGTCTCTGCTCTTCACCTCCTGAGTAACTGAGATTAGAGGTGTGCCCTACCACACCCTGATCACTTTTTTTTTTTGCATGGACATGGACTTGTTTGTTTCAAGTACTCTGATCTTCAATTATTAACAAAGCCCAAATTCCCCTCCCCACCAGCCCAAGCCATTTCTTCTTCCTTCTATACTTTATACAGTATCTTAAAACATAAAGCTTCAGGGACAGGCTGAGTGGCTCACACCTGTAATCCCCACTATGTAGAAGTCTGAGATCTGAGGATGGCAATTCAAAATCAAGCCAGGCAAAGACATCTTTGAGACTCCATCTCAATTAACAATCAAAAAGCCAGATGTATCTAGCAGAGATTTGCAATAGAGCAAAACCTAGATACATAAGGCCATACAGTATGACGCTAAATGAAAGGACCTCTAGATATAGAAACAAAAGCCATATAATGAGTGATTGTTGTCCTTAATGTACTATGTTATCTCTCATCTCTTTTGCTGCCCCTTGGTTATCTCATATTGTTACAGTATTTCACTTAGTATTTGTATTTGTATTTCTGATATATTGGATATATGCGTATTTGGTAATTTGAAATTGGATAGGAAAGGGGGGGAAACAAGATGAGGGTGAGGGTGAGGGGAAGGGAAATGGGGACCAAGACATGAGAAAGGGTATCAATGTATGTGAACTAATGCACCTTCCATCTGGCGAATGTAATGTAACCCTTCTATTAATTATAATAAAAAATATGGAAAAAAAGCCAGATGTAGGGCTGTGGCTCAAGTGGTACAACACTAGCCTTGACCAAAAAAGCTCAGTAACAGTACCCAGACCTACCCTAAGTTCAAATCTCAAAACCTCTCTCTCTCTCTCTCTCTCTCTCTCTCTCTCTCTCTCTCTCTCTCTCTCTCTCTCTCTCCCTCTCTCCCTCCCTCCCCCCTCTCCCCCCACTCTCACAAATGCACACAAATAATATTTATGTATGTCCTATTAACATCCCTCTATGTACTTTAATTCAGCTCATTTATTTACAATACTAGGTACATAGCATTTACATTATGTTTTGTATGCTATTCTGTATTGTTTAGGGAAGAATAATAATGCAAAACATTTATATTACTCTCATTACAGATATTTTTATTAACATTTAATAACTTCTCTCATTATTTGGATTTTTTCCTATTATTTTATTTAGCTTGCACTCTTATGTTTTTAGGTTTGGTCTCTTAATGGTGTGTCTCTTAAGGTTTTGCCTGTTTTATGCCTTCTTCTTTTGTTGTTACCTTTTTTTTTGCCAGTCCTGGGCTTAAGCTCTGGCCTGAGCACTGTCCTTGGATTTTTCTCAAGACTAGAGCTCTACCACTTGAGCCTCAGCACCACTTTGGGCTTTTTCTAAGTATGTGGTACCAAGGAATCGAACCCGGGTCTTCTTGCATGCTGGGCAAGCACTCTACCACTAGGCCAAACTCCCAGCCCCTTCTTTTGTTGTTGTTATTTCTTTATTTCACTATCCTAATACATGCAACTTGCCCTCAAGCCCTGCTATTCTGTCTGCAATTTGATTCATTTTATTTTATTTTTATAGCTCTAATGATATTTTATAAACCCCAGTACATTCATTATTAGTTAACTTGCTAACATAAAAGTATTTCCCATTCTTAGTTATAGGTGCATATTTTCTTCCAAATCCATTATATATACATTTAAACACATGATAAAAATTAGATGAGTTAAACACAGAAAAAGAAAATAATCTAGAAATAACAATTCAAATGAAAATAGTCAATAAATGAAAATGAAGTTAAAGAATATTTGACTTAAAAATCGATACAGGGTCCTTTTCATTCCCAATCTCCATATCGGGTAGGTTCTGGGTTGATTCATTTTATTAGACAGACTTCCACAGAGTTTTTAAATTGACTTGTTGAGCTTTTTGTTTGATTCCTTTTCAGGATTTCTGCACTTTTATTGAATTCTTCTTTTGTATCTTACATTGTCTTCTTCTTTGTATTTTCACTGAGTTCCTTTATCTGTTTATGTGTAGCCACTTTTAATTCAATATATATATATATATTGAAGGATATATGTATGTATATATATAAACATATATCCTTTTGTCTGGGCTTTTTTTCTACTTCACTGTCCTTAACACATATTACTGTGGAGTGGTTGACCTTTAGAGATATCAACCTGCCTTGTGGGGTTTCATTCTGTTGTGTTAATTCACAGTTCTTGCATCCTTGCACTGAGATTTCCATGTCTAAGGTCACAATTGTTGACCAGATGTTTTAATCAGTTTGTCTTGTAGTCTTACAGTCAACATACTGATGATGCTCAGACGACACTGTATATCAGGTAAGTTGTAGCATTTTTCCCCACTCACTATCCTGGAGGATAGCTTACTGATGAAGCTTTTGCTCAAGGCAACAAGCCTGTTTCCTCAACACTGCTTAAATGGAGAACTGACTTTCTGAGGTCTCCCGAATTTCCTTATGTGGAACTGGTATTATAGGAGGGTGGAGCTGGCTAACCAGTTAAGGGTCAGTTGTCTACTTGTGCACAACTTCAATTCTGTAAGCTTCCCTTCATTGTAGACTGGACACCACTGTTGGTTGCACAGTGCTTTTTAGTCTGTGATGTAGTCAAGCTCCCACTTACTGCCCAGCTCCCCTTGCTTGTGTCCCATGAGTAGCAGACTGGCTACTCAAAGGGTGTCCCCCTAAGGTGCTTGATGTGGGGGCTAATAACTCATGGATTTCTGCACTGGTGGTGACAGACTGAAAGGCTCAAGTGTTCCTCCTGCTGCCTCAGCTCTTTCACACCCCACCCAGCTTTTTGTCATCCTGTAGGAAGGTAGATGTTTGAGGGCATTGTAGAAGCTCCAATTCCTACACGTGGAGCTTTCATTTCCACCTTGAAATGAACCCCCAAAGCCACCAGATAGAGACTGGATGCTGAGCACTCTGCTGCCACCATGAGAGCAGTTCCACTTCCATTCTGCTCCTCATGCACTGAAATTTGCTCTAGACAAGGAGGTCAGGGCCACCCACCCATAAGCTTTGCAGTACGCAAACTCTGTTGCTGCTTTGATTTCTCAACTTTGGTGCTTTTAAGCTCCTTTCTTTCTAAGGACGCCTCCCTAGTCATCTCCTAATTGAGTATTCTTTCAACCCCCAGAGTATGGCTCTGTCTCTGAGCACATAGAGTTTCAGGAGCTAATATGAGCAAGTCCTGCAAACTGCATTCTCCATGACAGAGGCAAGTGGCATTTTCTGAAGCATCCTTCTGACAATAAAACTGCTCTCACCAGCAAAGGCGGGCTGCCAACAGCTCCCCTAGTCCTCAGTACCTCCCCCACTCTCTGGGACTCTCAGGTGGCACTTATCCACCCAAGTGCCAAGTGTTGGGTGAGCCAGAAATCACTAAACCCCCAGCTGTTCTCTAACGTCCCAGTCCCCCAGTTTTGACACAAGACCAAGGCCTCTCTAGCCACAGGCAAACACTCAGTGTTAAGGTGATCACTCTGTCATCCAGGCTATCTACCAGTTGAAGCTAGATCTTTGGTTGTCTGAAATGGTCCTCAAGGAATGATGCTGCTGGGTGGATTTGCCAACTGCTGGGCCCCAAGTTAAGAGTCTTCTTGTCCGTGCCCACCCCTGCTTGCGCTCTGCTGGATGTCTCCAGATGGATATCCTGGCTCTCCCTCAACACCAAATGTTCCTTAATTTCCAAATCCTCTAAGATGGTGGCTCAACACCAAAACCTTTCGGGGGAATATATTGTCTGTCAGCAATCAATGTAAATGGATCACTCTATAATCAGAGCTCTTACTAACAAGTGGCAAGATTCTCTGTTTTCTGAAGTCCTTGGGCTTTGAACTTGTTCTCACTGAGGTGGTGATTACTATCCCTTTCTTGTTCTCCTCTCATGGCTGTCAGCCACCTGGGCACTCATTAGATGCCACTGATTTCATTGATTACAGATTGTTTGTTTCTAAGACCCCAATTGTGCCTCAGTTGCAGAGCCTGGCTGGCTGCAGGCTGTTTAAGGTAATCTGAAATCCTAAATACTTCTGCCTCATGCAGAAGGTCCTTGGTCAAGATGATACTTCCCTAAGGATCTCATATGAGACTCTAGCTTGCCATTCCAGAGCAGTCGCTCACCCACTGAATCCCACAGGAGAGTTGGAGGCTTATGGAATGTGTGGCTTACCAATCCCACAGAAAGATCTGCCTGTCTTTGGAGAAGGCTATCAGCACACATTGAGGGGAAGACTTTCCCTTCCTGCCAGCCACAGGGGAGAAGGGCTAGAGCTACTGCTTCCTATCTTTCTTGGGTTCTTTTCTGTTTTCCTAGACTTGTTTTTGGCTGTACTGTTTCTCTTTTATAGTTATCAATACTCTTTGTCACTCTTGCTCTTCCAAATAACCCACGCCTTCATTTCCCAATGGAGTCTGACAAAGGAAGTCTCTATTACACCATCCAGCCTCATCTTCAGGATCATCATACGGACGTAGTCACACATTTTCCATCAAATCCACACCAGACTAGCATAATCAACGCTCATTTCTCTCACATATTTGCTAACATTAGATTTTTAGATATTTAGATACTACATTCCTACAGTGATCAAGCCTTGAGCTATGGGTTAGAATAAACATAGTTCAGAAACAAAATTATAAGTGAGTGAAAGAATTTTTAAAAAATAAACAAGTGAATTCAGGAGGATGGTGCCGAAACAATAGGGACTCAGCCTAGCTCTCTCCCACAAAAAGAGAATCAAGGAATCCCAGGAGTCAACTATCTTAAGAAATCCACAACTACAAATTCAAGACACAACAGAGAAGTACACAAACTGGAAAAGAAATCCAGATAAAGCTTATAGCCAACGTTCTCAAAGAATCCAAATCATGAGGGCCCCTCCCCCACCCCTTACCACTGGTCCCAAGCCACGAAAGCCTGGAGGGCACCGGGCTGGGAAGCCCCTACCTCCAGAAACGCCAGCAAGCGGTGGAACCCAGACATAGGAACCCACACAGATCGGGCTCAGACAGTACAGGTGGCGGCGGAGACCAGAGGGGAAGTGAATAACCCTCCAACACCACGGAACAGCTCACAGCCAAACCCCAATGAGTAAGTAGTCCAGCGGGTTCCCCAAACCCATCGGGAAAGCAGAGCTGGAGGTGAGCTACAGAACTTAACCCAGACCCCTCCACCCCACCCAAAAAAGACTGGCAAGAGCAGGGGGCAAGGAATTCAGAATCCTGTCCCTTCCCCAACAGCCCCCTGCCCCAGGCCATTGACTGGAGACTGACAGGTGGGCAGGCACTAAGACTCAACACCCCATCAAAGGGGGCAGAGGTATCCCTGCTCCCACTTGCCTAACAGCCTCCTCTCCCAGTCCACTGAAACTGGAGACTGAGGGCGCTGAGACCCTGCCTTCCAACAGCGGGTGAGGCTGTGCGTGAGTCTGCAAGCCAGAATCTCACTGACCCAAACCTAAGCAAGGGGTGGGGGGAGGGCACCCTCCTGCTGAGAGCCTCTGGAAAGCCAGCACCAGGGAGGGGCCCCCATGGACTCACAAAAAGACTCTCAGCCAAAGTGGCCCAGGACTTCCCTGAAGCACAGCAGGGAACCGAAGGGCAGACCACCAGGGGCCGAGCTCAACCTCTGAGAACCAGAAAGGCATGATTCTGTCCTCAGAGCCCACGTCTTCTGGCGGGCCGCCCTTAAGAACAGGGCCCTAGCTGCTGGTCAAGCTGAAAGCATAGGAGCCCACGTCCTCTGCTGGGCCCCACCCCTGGGAACAGCAACAGGGCTAGCAAACAGGGCTGAGCTAGCCAAGACCCCAACTCCACCCCACAGCCTAAGCCCCCCAACTGTGGGCACACAGCGGGTCCACTGGTTGAGCTAGCAGACAGCTAGGTGTGCAGTGGCACACAGCCTTTGGGAATGGGCTGACACACCTGTAAAAGTTGCAAACTCCAACCCAGTCAGTAAGGGAACTAATTTGGCTGAGAACCACACAGAGACACAGATTCCCAGAACCACCAGCCCCAAACCAAGTAAAGACCACCACATACTGACCACAGAGTGAACCTACAACAACAATCTCAACTCCAATGAGGCAGAAATTGCAACGGCAAATCACAACATATATAAATAATCAAAGTCCCACACCAAGCCTAAAGAAATGACACCTGAAGAGACATGAAACATGACTCTATTGAAGGAGATGATTATGGACATAACTAAAGAGATCAAAGCAGAATTCTAAAAACAATTCCAGGAACATACGCAGGAAATTACCAAGGAGCGCCTTGATCTCAAAAGAAAAATAGAAAAAATTTATACTTCCCTAGGAGAAAAGATTAATACCCTCAGAGCAGACGTGATCAATTCAGTGTCCACAATGCATTAAGAAACAAGACCCATCAATATGATGCGTCAAAGAGACCCATCTCACTGCCAAAGACAGAAACAAACTCCAAGTGAAAGAATGGAAAAGAACTTTCCACTCCAACGCACCATGCAAAAAAGCAGGAGTAACAATCTTAATCTCCGACAAAATTAACTTCTCAGTAAAATCAGTACATAAAGATAAGGATGGCCACTACATATTAGTAAAGGGGACAGATCATACTCAGAATATTACAGCTATAAACATTTATTCCCCAACACGGGAGCACCCAAATTCGTCAAGCAAACTCTTAGAATTACAGAACAAGATAGACTCAAACACAGTCATAGTGGGAGACTTCAATATGCCACTCTCACCAAATGACAGGTCAACCCAACAAAAGATAAACAAAGACACCACCGACATAAATGACACCATAGCCCAGCTGGGCTTAACAGACATACAGAGTCTTCCATCCAAGGGTGAAACTTTATACATTTTTCTTAGCAGCACATGGAACATATTCCAAAATAGATCATATAATAATACATACAGAAAACTTAAGCAGATACAAGAGGACTGATATAATCCCATGCATTCTATCTGATCACAGTGGAATCAGACTGTTCTAAACAACACAGTAAAAGGTAAAAAACATTCAAACACTTGGAAGCTGAACAACACATTTCTGAATAACTCCTGGATTACAGAATAAATCAAAGAAGAAATTCAAAACTTTCTTGAATGTAATGACAATCAAGAGACATCACAAAGGAACTTATGGGACACAGCAAAGGCAGTTCTAAGGGGCAAATTTATCGCACTAGGAGCCCATATTAGAAAGACAAAAGAAGAGCACGTAAATAACCTAAAGAAGAAATTGAAGCACCTAGATGAACAAGAAAAAGTTAATTCTAAAACAACTAGAAGGTCAGAAATAACAAAAATAAAATCAGAAATATCAGATTTAAATAAGATCTACTATACATAAAATTAATAAATCAAAAAGTTGGCTCTTTGAATGAGTCAACAAAATTGGCAGACCCCTTGAAAGATTAATTTAAAAAAAAAAGAAGATTAAATTGAATAAGATTAGAGACCCTACGGGAACAATCACGATTGATATCCAAGAAATTCAGTCCACTATGAATAAGTACTACCAGAGCCTATATTCAAAGAAACAGAAAAATCTAGTAGAAATGGATGATTTCTTAAATAAATACAGACTATCCACACTGAACCATGAAGAGGTAAATAAATTGAACAAACCAATTTCATACAATGAAATAGCGAAGCAATCAGGGAAATGCCAACCAAAAAGAGCCCAGATCCAGACAGCTTCACTGAGGAATTCTACAAGACTTTTAAAGATGAAGTAATACCTATACTCTTGAAACTCTTCAGGGAAAAAGAAGCATAAGGATCCATTCCAAACTCATTTTATGAAGCTAATATTACACTCATCCCCAAACCAGGGAAAGACCCCACAAAAAAAGAAAACTACAGACCTATCTCTCTAACGAACACAGACACAAAACGCCTCAATAAAATACTAGCCAACAGAACCCAGAAACAAATTTAAAAAATAGTACACTGCGATCAAGTAGGCTTCATCCCACAGATGCAAGGCTGGTTTAACATTCACAAATCAATCAATGTAATACATCACATCAATAGAGCTAAGGATAAGGATCATATGATAATTTCTCTGGACGCAGAAAAAGGCATTTGACAAAATACAACATCCATTCATGCTGAAAGCACTAGAACAAATAGGAATAAGAGGTATATTCCTTAAAATAATTAAATCCCTATATGACAAACCTACAACCAGTATTATACTAAATGGAGAAAGACTGGAACCATTTACCTTAAAATTAGGAACTAAACAGGGATGCCCACTCTCTCCACTTCCCTTCAATATAGTGCTGGAACCTTTAGCCAGAGCAATAAGGCAAGAGAAAGACATCAAAGGGATTCACATAGGGAAAGAAGAAATTAAACTATCCCTATCCACAGATGACATGATCCTCTACTTGAGTGACCCAACAAACTCCACTCCCAAACTCCTAGAATTAATAAACTATTTAGCAAAGTGGCAGGACACAAAATTAACCTGCAAAAGTCAGTAGCCATCTTGTACGCTAACAATACAAAACAGAAGGTCAAATCAAAAAAATGATCCCATTCGCAATAGCCCCCAAAAGAATAAAATACTTTGGAATTAACTTAACCCAAGATGTAAAGGAATTGTTTAATGAAAACTATAAAAGCCTAATGGAAGTAATTAAAGAGGACACCAGGAAATGGAAAGACATCCCATGCTCATGGGTAGGGAAGAACCAATATAGTGAAAATGTCCATACCACCAAAATTGATATACAAATTCAATGCAATCCCCATCAAAATATTTAATGAAATAGAAGGTATAATCCAAAGGTTCATATGGAACAAGACCTAGAACAGCCAAAACAATTCTAGGCAAAAAGAGCAATGCAGGTGGTATTGCAATACCAGACTTCAAACTCTACTATAGAGCCATAATAACAAAAACAGCATGGTATTGGCACAAAAATAGACCAGAAGATCAATGGAACAGAATAGAAGATCCAGAAATAGAACCACATGCCAATAGTCAACTTGTATTTGACAAAGGAGCCAAGGTTATACAGTAGAACAAACACAGCCTATTCAATTATTGGTGCTGGCCAAACTGGGCAGCCACATGCAGAAAACTAAAAATTGACCCTAGCCTTTCGCCATTAACTCAAAATGGGTCATAGACCTCAATGTCAGACCGAAAACTTTGAAACTGGAACATGATAAAATTGGAGAGACACTGGAATTCATAGGCACAGGCAAAAGATTCCTGAACAGAATCCCAGGGTCACAACAGATTGGAGAGAGACTTGATAAATGGGACTACTTAAAAATAAAAAGTTTCTGCACAGATAAAAGCATAGCCACAAAAGTAGAGAGACAGCCAACAAACTGGGAAAAGGTATTTATCAATAATACAACAGACAAATGCTTAATATCCAGTATTTACAGGGAACTCAAGAAACTAATCCACCCCCAAACCCAAAAAACCACTCACTAAATGGGCAAGGGAACTAAAGAGAGACTTATCAAAAGAAGAGGTTAAAATGGCAGAAAAGCATATGAGAAAATGCTCATCATCCATGGTCATAAAGGAAATGCAAATAAAAACAACCCTAAGATACCACCTTACCCCAACAAGAATGGCCAAGATTTTGAACTCAGACAATGACACATGCTGTCAGGGTTGTGGAGAAAAAGGAACCCTACTGTACTGCTGGTGGGATTGTGAGCAAGTTCAGCCACTCTGGAAAGCAGGATCTTAGGGATCCTGCCATACCACTCCTGGGCATCTATGCTGAGCATCGTAACCCAAGACACCTGCTCAGCTATGCTCATCTCTGCACTATTCACAATAGCCAAGTGATGGAAACAACCCAAATGCCCTACTGCAAATGAATGCATACAAAAAATGTGATATATACACACACACACACACACACACACACACACACACACACACACACACACAATGGAATTCCACATAGCCAAAAGACAAGATAAAGTAATGTCATTCGCTGGGAAGTGGATGAAGCTATAGGAAATCTTGTTGAGTGAGATAAGTCAAGACAAAAGGAGCAAAAGGTGCACGGTCTCCTTGATATGTGGATATTAAATTTAAACAGTACAAGAGCAATGACTCACTATTTGGGTACCCAATGTTTGGGACATGGTCTTGGAGATATAAACACAACTGCATAGATATAAAAATATCTGCTGGGCTATATACTCTATAGACATAATGTTTTATTACATACATTAATATGTACCTATAACATACAAACCCTCAGCCTAATTTTAATTATGTTCTAAAATATAAATGATTGTATATACTTGTTTGTTAAACACATCCTTTGAAATATGATGTAAAAATCAATGTTAATAAATTCTTTAATAAAAAATCAAAAAATAAACAAGTGTATAAAAACAATTTCTGATGTAAAAATAAGTATGAAAAGGAGCTTTGGCTAAGAGAAAAATAAGCAGAGTTATAGCAAGCAGTTGCATGGCCCCACTAAGACTTTCTTCCCTAAATATACTTTTCAGATATTAAAATGTATTTCTGCTATATAATATTTTACATGTCATTTCACCAAAGATCAGGCATACAAGTTCCAAAAGTTAGCCAACCACTGAGAGGAAGTCAAACAGAAATTTAATCAACAATTGTGACAGCCAAGGCATAGGATCTGAACAATCTTGGGCGAGATCCAACCCTGTACTGAATGTGAATGAAAAATTCAAATTCCACCTTGTGGAGCTCTTTCTGCTTCTCATAGGCAGCCTTCAAATAAGTGTCAGACAAATTCTTGAGCATTTTTTGGTATAACATACTGCCATTTGTGTAACCCATTTGAAAAGCAAGAAATACTAAGCATTTAATTTGGAAATAATGCAGACATAATAATACTAAATTTTTGATGCATTGTAGAAATTCAACTACAAAATATTTCTACCACTCTAGGGAAAACATAAGACTAAAATCAACAAGCTTCTCAAGTAGAAAATAGAAAACGTGGCCAAAAAAGTATTCAAATAAAGCATAGAGCAGAACCAAATTGAGGAAAAAGAATCTAAACCACTGCCAACATACAAAATTAAGCTCACCCCCACAAAAAAATTAAGCCCCCTGTTCTCTCAATATGCATTTAATTTACTCCATTACAACCCTTTAGTTTATTACTTGTGATCAGTTTACTATAAGGATTTTATTCTTTTAATATGCCATGTGTATGTCTATGTGTTTATACACCTCGGTGCATAAATGAATGAAAAAGAAGAAAGAAAAAGGAAGGAAGGGAAGGAAGGAAGGAAGGAAGGAAGGAAGGAAAGAAGGAAGGAAGGAAGGAAAGAAAGAAATTGATATATGTCAGGTTATCAGGTAGTCCATGCAATACAAATGCATATATGTAAATAATTCTGCCTCATGTGACTGATCAAGTAGCAAACAGAGAAAACAAGGTGACAAAGGATATTCAATGAGACTTTAGGATGTGAAATTCAACATATAATTGCTGCAGAAGCAATCTAATGTATTGAAGATCATAACGATCTTGATTGGAATGCTGATTTGATCATTAAAATCTCTGTGACAAAATATTTGACAAATCATTAACCTTTTTATGTCTATAAAATGGGTATTTTTAAATATAGTAATTCTCTATGGTTAGTGTGAAAGCGAAATGAGATTAATGCAAGAAAAAAATATCTCAGCATCTAGCACATTATCATTAGGAATAATAGAAATTAGTATCTGTTATGATGATAAAGTTTTATACCTACAAAGCAATTCCTTTTCCTCTTATATTGAAAGACACTGAATTACAATTATTTAGAGCTTACTTTGCTTAAATTCCAAACCTGAAAAATATAATTCTTTCCTCATTTTCTGATATCAATATCATATAGGATTATAAATACCTAACATGTCTTATTTGTCTTTAAGTAGATTAACTTCAATAAATGTCATAAAATGCAAGTGAGTGTATACAGGCTTACACATGTCATATTTATTCTTCTACTCATTGTTATTCTTCTATTTTTTATTCTAATATTTATTGTTCTAAGGAATATATTTTTAATTTATTTTGTACATTGTGATGTATAGAGGAGTTACAGTTACATTTGTAAATACTGAGTACTTTACTTCTTGAACATTGTTACTCCCTCCCATGTTTTTCTCCCACTTTCTCCCCCCCCACCCCTCCCAAGCTGAAGAGTTCATTTCCAAAATACCATATTGTGAACATCATTGTTACACTGGTTGATGCTTTGTCCTTTGTCTCATAATCTTGTTTTTCCCCTTCCCTTCTCTGATTCAAATAAGCAGATAAATGTATTTATAATACACCAGGTACCCAAGTCAGATACAGCAACAATAGAGGATAAACCATAGGGGAAAGAAAAGAGAAAAAAAGGAGTGAAGAAATATCTTCACATAGATCATCAAAAATAACTAACAACTGCAAGGATAAATCTCCTGTTTCTCTATCTTGGAGTTCATTTTGCTTAGCTTTTTTAAGGATCGTGTGTGTGTGTGTGTGTGTGTGTGTGTGTGTGTGTGTGTGTGTCATGAGGCTTGAACTCGGCTTGGGCATTCTCCCTGAGCTATTCAGCGCAAGCCCCCTACCCTACCCCTGAGCCTGGGCACTGTCCCTGAACTCTTCAGGTCAAGGCTACCGCCTCTACCTTGAGCCAAGCCCCACTTCCCATTTTCTAGGGGTTAATAGGAGATAAGAGTCTTGGGTTCTTTTCTTCCCGGGCTGGCTTTGAACCTTGATCCTCAGATCTCAGCCTCCTGAGTAGCTAGGATTATATGCTTGAGCCACTGCACCTGACTAAGGAATTTTTTTAAGAATAAAAAAATTGGAGAGCCTGCGGGAGCCCAGAGCCGACACCTGGCAGTGCACGGACCTGCCAGCTTCATGGAACCGGAGAATCCAGCAATTTGTGAGTACCTCCAAGGAGAAGTTTCCACTTCTGCTCCGGGAACGGCATTGGGAGGGAGCCCCTCCTCCACAAGCTGAGAGCAGCACCATCTTGACTGCTGGCAAAGACCCGGCCAAAGCAATTGGAGCCTGAGAGGCGTTGCTGACAGCACCAGCAATCTATAGGGCAAAGGATATCCCAGAGATCCCTTAGCCAGAAATCTGGCCCCAGCGCTGCGGAAGTCCGTCCCCTGAGTCCTCCACAGACTGGGTAAACAAAGCCGCACATGGATCTTTCAGCTTTGTTTTACCAAACAAGCAATCTGATCCAAAAAACCGCAAAGCCAAATCACAAGAGAAAAAGATGTTGTGAAGTCTTTAGATCCTGAATTTAGTGGAGATGCAAGTTTCCTGTCCTCCCCCCCCAAAAAAAACTGAAGAATACCCTTTTTTTTCTTTTTTTGTTTTTTTTTGTTTTGTTTTTTTTTGGGGGGGGTTGTTTAGTTTCGTTTTGGTTTTGGTTTTTGTGTGTGTGTGTTCTGTTTTCTTTTATTTTGTTGTTTTTTGTTTCTTTTTAAAATTTGTATCATTAAAATCTCCTATATCTAGCTCCCTCTTTTCTCTATATATTCTTCTTATTACTCTTATTATTTTCATAAGTTTTATCTAAGTTCATCTAAACTTTATACTCAAATATTCTACCTGTCTATCCCCTTAGATCAGTTATCCTTACACGATATCCTTTCTTCACTACTATAATAATCTTACACTCCTGCATTATTCTCTTCCTACCTCCCTTGTCATCTTTCAAATTATTTTTCTATCTCTGGTCCTCTGTTCATCCTTCAACTCTAATAATGCATGGATCTACATTTGATGGTTGTTGAGCAATACTGTGTATCTAGGTGTTCAATTATACTCTAGGCTCAGAGGGACTTAAATACAATAGAGATTGGATTGAGAGGCATATTGTTTTGGTCATAAATCGCTTATCAGTGGTTGTATTAGACTGGTCTGTAAGTGCACAAAAAGAAAGAGAGAGGGATATTACCAATCTAAAAGAGCAAACATCTATTGTCAGCCAACTAAAAAGGTCTAGGTTGGTTATATCTGAAAAATTATAATCTTGTTTAGTATTAATCTTGCCTCCATTTTCAAATGGGCAGAACAAGAAACTCAAGAAAAATGTCAAAATAAGGAATAGCATCTCCCACCCAACATAAACAGGCAATGGAGCAGTCAGTGGCAAATCTAGAGGACAGCCTTCCAAGTGCTATATAAATACAATTGATAAACATCATTAATGAAAAGTGTGAAAACATACAGATTGGAAGAATCAACATCGTGAAAATGACAATCTTGCCAAAGGCTATCTACAAATTCAACGCAATACCCATCAATATCCCAATGTCATTCTTTAAAGAAACAGAAGAGGCAATCCAAAATTTCATGTGGAATAATAAAAGACCCCCTATAACAAAAACACTTCTTAGCAGAAAGAACAGCGCTGGAGGAATTTTAATACCAAACTTTAGACTCTATTACAGAGCTATAATTATCAAAACAGCTTGATACTGGCACAAGAACAGGCCTGAGGACCAATGGAATAGAACTGAAGACCCAGATATTAAACCACAGACCTATGGCCACCTAATCTTTGACAAGGGAGCCAAAAAAAATAGAATGGAAGAAAGCCTCTTCAACAAGTGGTGCTGGCAGAACTGGATAAGCACCTGCAGAAAACTAAAGTTGGATCCTTCTTTGTCTCCCTGCACTAGAATTAACTCCAAATGGATCAAAGACCTCGAGGTAAAAGCCGACACACTGAAAATTTTACAAGAAGGAATAGGAGATACACTAGACCTCCTTGGCACAGGTCGAAACTTTCTTAATAAGGACAAAGAATAAAAACAAATAAAAAAACTCTGGATACGTGGGACTGCATTAAACTGCAGAGCTTTTGTATGGCAAAGGACATAGCTAGTAAATAAATTAGGAAGCCTACAGAATGGGAGAAGATCTTCACCGGTTGGTGATAGATAAAGGCCTCATATCTAAAATATATCAACAACTCAAAAAAATGAATCACCCCAAAACTAATCTCCAAAGAAACAACTATCCCATTAAAAGATGGGTCAAAGACTTACAGAGTCTTCTCTGAAGAAGAAACAAAAATGGTCTATAGACTCATGAAGAAATGCTCAACATCTCTGGTCATAAAAGAAATGCAAATCAAAACAACTCTAAGATTCCACCTCACTCCAGTTAGAATGGCCAGGATCAAGAAAACTAGTAACAACAGATGCTGGAGGGGATGTGGCCAGGTGGGATCACTACTACACTGTTGGTGGAAGTGCAAACTTGTTCAACCACTATGGAAAGCAGTATGGCAGTTCCTCAAAAGACTAAACATAGAGCTCCCCTATGACCCAGCAATTCCACCTCTTGGCATTTACCCAATTGTCCAGGAACAAGGATAGACTAAATCCACTAGCACAACGATGTTCATTGAAGCACTATTTACCATAGCAAAGATATGGAACCAACCTAGATGTCCCTCAGTTGATGAGTGGATCCACAAGATATGGTATTTGTACACAATGGAATTCTATGCTGCTGTCAGAAAGAATGACATTGCCTCATTTGTTAGGAAATGGAAAGACTTAGAAAAAATCATATTAAGTGAAGTAAGCCAGACTCAAAGGAACTTAGGCTCAGTGGTTTCCCTCATTTGTCATAATCAGTAGAAACCTTGGGCTCTCCTAGCAGAGATTTGCAATAGAGAAAAACCTAGATACATAAGGCCATATAGTATGATGCTAAATGAAAGGACCTCTAGGATATAGAAACAAAAGCCATATAATGAGTGATTGTTGTCCTTAATGTACTATGTTATATCTCGTCTCTTTTTCTGTCCCTTGGTTATCTCATATTGTTACAGTATCTTACTTTGTTATCCAATATATTGGATATATTTGTATTTGGTTATTTGAAATTGGATAGGGAACGGGGGAAAACAAGATGAGGGGTGGGGGTGGGGAAGAGGGAAATGGGGACCAAGACATGAGAAAAGGTATCAATGTATGTGAATTAATGTACCTTCTATCTGGCAAATATAATGTAACCCTTCTATTAATTAGCATAAACATATATGAAAAATAAAATTGAAGTATCAAAAGACCAAGCGCGGAAGCCTAGAATATAAGAGGTCCTACAGTCAGTCCTCAGCAAAAGGAAACAAAAGAAGAAACCAGACCTTCTCTTGAGTGTTTGGTAACCACCTTCAGACTCCTATCAACCCCACTCTTTGTTTCTGCAGGACAATGCAGCCTGTTCTGGAAGGAAGGGTATCTTTGTCTATACTGCATCATTCTCAAGAGGATGTAAGTGTTAGAACATTCTGTGTTAATCAAGAGGGTGCCTCTTCCCTGAGTGTGTGGTGACAACTGAATGTTGAGACCCAAGATCATGAAATTAGTGGGAAAATGAGAGAGGCTCTGGTGTTTAATACCAAATCGTTTACTAAATTGAAGTACACCTAGGTCTTTATCAGAATTTTATATGCAAGAAGGTGTAAGCTTTTCAGCCACAATGGTGCTGATTCCCAAGGAAATCTAATGGTGAAATTTGTGTTTGGAGAAAGGATCAGAACACAACATATATTGGAGGACTTACTTTCTTCCTCCAGTCTATTTTTATATCTAGGTTCTTGCCACAGAGACCTAGGGAGACCAGAGAGCAGAGAGAGGAAAACCAGTTACTTGTAAGATCCTACATTCGCAGGAACTTTGAAACTCTTTTGAGTCCTTACTGGAAGTGCAGCTACTTTTTGTTTATAACAATATAACACTCTTTATAAGAGAGTTTCCTTTGGAAGTCTATCTTGGCAAATGGAATCAATTAATCCAGGGAAAATGCATTTATTTACTATTCTGGACAGATTTTTGGTGTGCCATGGAATTTTGGCAAAGTAACCCTCATTATTTTCTCAGTTGTTATCTGCAAACTTTGACATATCCTGTCAGTGGCATTAGCTGTGTAATTCATCAAAGCTTCAGTACCAACATAAACTTTTCAAACACACCTCGTCTGTGAAGTATTCTTTCAGACTTTCTTCTCCTACATCCCTTCGAGTTAACTTCCAGCTGACAGACCAGATTTTTTTTCTTTTCTGGAATCATTAATCTTCACTGAAAAGCTGTTCAAATGCCTTCCAACAGCTTCAGGGGCAGAGCCTCCTGCTGGCACTTGTAACTCTCATAAATATTATTGGAATTGTGCGTGTACATCAGGGAGAAATTTTTAACCCCACAGCACATGAAAGGAACTCCAGCAGTCTAACTCTGAATGAGTATAAGTTGTTCAACTGAACACAGGAGAGAATGCATGTGGGAAATGAGTCAGTAATTGAAAGGGCAAACAGGTATTCCATTCAGCCTCTGCTTCCAAGGAGCAACAGAAACGTCATACATTATTGTGTCCTATCATTATTGATTATGACTTCTTATCTTCTTTTATAAAAATCAGTGAATTATAAACTCCTCACAAAAAGCACCTTGGTATTATTCATAAAGTATTTAACAATAGGCATTGAGAACATATTTCTGAATGAATAATTGAATGAATGAATGAACGAATGAATGGCTACATGAATAGGTGAGTGAATGGATATAAAACTGGTAGTAGTAGTAGTAATAGTAAATAATAATAATAAAGCTTACAGTATTTGGCACATCAAGAAATACTCCCTGGTAAGACTATACAAACTAAATATTCTGAGTCTTTCAAGAGACTCAGCTACTTGAAAGATTAAAGCAGTAGGATCTTTTGTTCCCATGAACTTTTGGATCACCTTGAGCAGTATAGTGAGTCCCTATGTCAGAAAAAGAGAGAAACAGGATTGTCATGTCTTATGTAGGGCAGGAAGGTTAGCCATGAAAGCCACCCACATCATTTCTGAAACATGGCTAATTTACCTATTGAAAAGTTTTACTACATTTCTTTTCTTGACAACAACTGGATGGGCATTAGGGACTTAAGTGTATTTTCTAAGTAAATACTGCCTGTAGAAATTATTGGTGGAAAATTGTGACAGAATAAAAAGCAATGAATTGGGTCAAACAGGCGCTATCATACTTAAAAACTTTAAAAGTATGTTTACATTAATACTTAGTGCCTTTATATAAAGGTTAAAGGAAAGATAAGGTACTTGTGATAGAGGGATTTTGAGTTTTGAGTTGTGGAACTAGCTTGCTTGCCATGTTTGAGTTTGCTAGTAAGAATCATTTTCTGATAATGTCAGAGTGTTTCCTCCCAAGTAATTGTTTTACTTTTGTCCTTGGAAAGCTGGCCAAATGAGCTTGCTAGTCTGTGATGGTACTTTATAAAATTCACACAGCAATAAGCAGCTCAAAGCACTTCTTAAACCCTTATGCAGATCTCAGTGTCTTCTCCAGACACTGGAACCATTTGACAAGGAATTTAAAACAACTTTGATTAACATGTTAAAGGTTTACCTGAAACACTGACTATATCCAAGATCAGAGTTTCTTTTGACTTCAATATAAATGAAGTAACAGGAATAAAGAATGCCTTCATCAGCCAGTTAGTAGTCTACCCATGGCTGATGAAAAGAATATGTAGATTTGAAGGAAGACCAATAGCAATTACTCAAATTGAAATCCAATAAGAAGAAAAAAGGCCAGGTACAGGTGGCTCATGCCTGTAATCCTATCTAGTCAGGAGGCAGAGCTCTGAGGATCTCAGTTATAATCCAGCCTAGGCAGGAAAGTTCATGGGACTTTTATCTCCAATTAACCACCAGAAAACAAGAAGTGGTACTGTGGCTCAAATTGATAGGATACTAGCTTTGAGGGAAAAAGCTCAGGAACAATACCCACACTGAGTTCAAGCCCGATGTCCAACAACAACAAAAATCATAAGAATAAAGCCTCAAGCCAAGCATGGTGGATCACACCTGTAATCCTAGCTACTCAGGAGGCTGGGATCTAAAGATAACAGTTCAAAGCCATCTCAAGTACTAAAGCCCATGAGACTCTTACCTCCAATTATCCACCAGAAAACAGGAAGTGGTGCTGTGACTCAAGGGGTAGGGTGGTTGCTTTGAGATGAAGAGCTCAGGGACAACGCCCAAGCCCAGAGTTCAAGTCCCATGACCAACAAAAAATGAAAAGAAAAGAAAAGAAAAGAGCCTCCTCAAAACTAGGGATCCTATTTAAAGGAAAAAGAAGAGAGGGAAGAAGGGAAGAGAAGAATTTATTTGAAGAAAAACTGGTCAAGAATTTTCAAAAATTAATAACAACAATGCAACAAAGACACTCAGGAAACATGAAGCATGGTAATTAATGAGGAACTATAAATTCCATATTTAATGTACCAAGAAGAAAGAATTTCTTGAAAAATTGTCAGAAATAAAAGGAATAAAGATAAAATATGTCTTTAGGGCTGGGAGCATAGCCTAGTGGAAAGAGTGCCTGACTAGCATACACAAAGCCCAGGGTTCGATTCCTAGGTATCACTCACACAGAATAAGCCAGAAGTCATGCTGTGGCTCAAGTGGTAGAGTGCTAGCCTCAAGAAAGCCCAAGGACAGTGCCCAGGCCCTAAGTTCAAGCTTCAGGATTGACAAAAAGAAAAATGTGTGGGTGTGTGTGTGCGTGTGTGCGTGTGTGTGTGTGTGTGTGTGTGTGTGTGTGTGTGTGTGTGCTTAGGACTTCCTAAGCCAGAAGACAAAGGCCAGTAAAAGAATAAACCTTAGCCCAGAATTCTATATCTAAAAATGCATCTTTCAAAACTGGAGAAACAGAACTCTTCATATAAAAACTGATGACATTTATTTTTCATTGAACTAGTGTATAAGAAAGTTAAAGATCATCAAGCAGAAAAATCAGACTGATAACTGGACCTACAAAAAAATACGGAAAGGAAAACATGAGAAGGGGTATCAATATTCAAGAAGTAATATACCCACCACCTGATGAATGTAACTGTAACCCCTCTGTATATCACCTGACAATAAACTACAATTTAAAAATATACAGGAAGTAAAAGAAATGAAGGTAAAATTAATCAAATCTTTTCCAAGGCAAAGCAAAGTATTACTGCCAAGAGTAGTGAGAACATGAAAAATAAAAGGTATGGCAATAACTCAAAATATAGGAAGGACAAACACTTTATAATTGCGAGGTCTTTATACTTCCCACAAAGCTAGAAATGCCATTTAAAAGTCAATATTTTAAGTCAGGTACTGGTGGCTCATAACTAAAAATCCCAGCTATTTGGAAAACTAAGAATCAAGAGATCTGCTTGAGGCCAGCCCAGGCAGAAAATTTTATGAAACCCCTTCTCAATAAACAGCAGGATACAATGGGGCATGCCAGGCACTTGCCCAGTCAGAAAGAGACACTTTATCTCAAAAATAATTAGCAAATATCAATGCTGGAGCTTGACTCAGTGCTAAAAACATCTGCCTAGCAAGTTCTCCTTAACATAGGAGAAAATTGAATCATAATCATTAAAATGTCCTAAACTGAGAAGTGAGTACACAAGTACCAATAGAAGAAATGGAAAATAGCTAGTCAATGGTATGTTTTCATCTGGCTGCATCAAAAATCACACTAAATGGATAATAATTTTAAAATTGGATTGTTAAGAGTAGGACCAAGCAGGGAACCAGTGGCTCACACCTGAAACCCTAGCTACTCAGGAGGCTAAGATCTGAGGATCACAGTTCAAAGCCAGCCAGAGCAGAAAAGTCTCCATGAGACTCTTGATTTCCACTCAAAACAGGAAGTAGAGCTGTGGCTCAAAATGGTACAGCACTAAGCTTGAGCAAAAGAGCTCAGGGACAGTGCCCAGACCCTGAATTCAAGCCACATAACCAACAACAACAAAAAGAAAGGCCAAAATATACAGATTTGTCTACAACAAATCTACTCTTGAGGATAAAGATACAAAAAAAAATGATGAGAATAATCTGCCAAGGAAAACATATATACAAATGAAAACTGGAGTATCATAGAATATACAATATAGAAAACTTCATTTAAAAAGACAGTAATATAGCTGGTAATCCTGGCTCGCATCTGTAATCCTAGCTACTCCGAAAGTTGAGAGTCAATGATTGATGGTTTAAAGCCAGCCAAGGCAGAAAATTCTGTGAGACTCTATTTCCAATTAACCAGTCAAAAGCCAGATTGGAGACAAGTGTGTGTTAGATAAACAGCCAAGTAAACACCAAGCAAGCATGAGACTCAGGAATTTAAAACCTAGAACTGGTAAAAAGGAGGAAGAGAAAGAGGAGTAAAGAAAGAAAAAGAGAAATATATAGTTTATGAGTGACACTCCGAAAAGAACACATGACAATTTTTATGTGCACCACAAAAACAGAGTGTAAATATGTAAAGCAACAACTCATGGAACTGGATGTCCACAAGACAGCAGAATAAAAAGTCTCACCCTTCCTCCCCTATATAAAGTTCAATCACCAGCTGTGTATAAACCAGAACATGGTTTTAAACAGGCATACTCAGCCATAAGCCTGAGAGATGCCTTTGTGGTCCACAGAATGGAGTGAAAATGGGAACAGAAGGGCAAGAAGTATAGTCTCACATCCACCATATCCCTCCTCTCTCTACACATGTCAGCACTGTGAGACAGAGGACTCAATGGTCCCATAGTAGAGGATTTCTCAAGGCCCTCTACAAAGGGAAACGAGAGCGAAAGCAGTCATCTAGCTTCTCTACAATTCTGAACCGTTTCATGAGAAACCTACTCCAGTCCCACTTGATGGGAACCACTGAGAATAACAGTAGGGCAAGACTGTTGTTATAACAATAAGAGAAGGCATGGTTTCCTTCATTTGTAATATTAGTGTACGTCTAGTATTTTCCTAGCAGAGGATTACAATAGCTCAAAAGCTATATGCATAAGATCATATAGGATGAGGCTAAGTGAAATGAACTCCAGGATATGGAAACATATTATAATTGTTGTTCTTAATGTACTATGTGAAATTCTTTCTTTTCTCTTTTTTTCCCTCCCTTATGTGATTACTGTATCTGACTTTGTTACCTGGTATATTTTATATACATTTATTTGTTTATTTGAAATAGGGAAGGGAAGGGGAAAAATAAGATGATTAGGAGGTGGGAGGGATAAGGGGACAAAAACATGAAAAGGGGTATCAAAGTACAAGAAGTAATGCACCCACTACCTGACAAATGTAATTGTAGCCCCTCTGTGTATCACTTTGACAATAAAAGTTAATTATTTTTTAACTTCTTTTTTTGCCAGTCCTGGGCTTCAGCTCAGGGCCTGAGCACTGTTCTTGGACTTTCTCAAGGCTAGAGCTCTACTACTTAAGCCTCAGCACCACTTCTGGCTTTTTTCTATGTATGTGGTACCGAGGAATCGAACCCAGGTCTTCATGCATGGTAAGCAAGCACTCTACCAGTAAGCCAAACTCCCGGCCCTAATTAATTAATTTAAAAAAAAAAGAGGAAGCAGAGGTCAGAGTGGCCATTGAGTGGGATTTGATTGTCCAACTCTGTTGGTGCTAGCTGGACAAAGCACAATAGAAAGTTCAACCAAGTCTGACACCCACAGTCACCTCCATACCCGGCCTTAGAACACACTCAGTGTTCCACCCAGGTATGGAAATGCTCAGTCTCACACATCTCAGAGAAGCAGAAGAGGTTTTCCTGCTTGATGTAGGAAAACAAGCAGCAGCTCTATGAAACAAACAAACCAAAATCCACCCAACGAATTCACCTAAGCAGGGCGTCTCCCATCTCTTATCTTCTCATGTTTTAGAAAACTGTAGGTTAAATGCTTTGGTTAAGCTGAGAAGTGAAGCAGCTTCTCTCCACAGCCAGTACATCTACCCAACAACAGTTCAACTCAGCCAAAATCCTACTCATGGGTCCACTCTGACAAGGCAACAGTCCTCACTCATGCAGAACACTTAACAAGGCCTGCCCTCTTGGGGTTATCTCCAGCTGATCTTTCCACCAGAGAGTGGCTTGCTCTGGTGCAGAAGAACTGACCACCCAGAGAGAGCTCACCGGCAGGTGAGCAATGACCTCACCAAGCGAGCAGCAACCTTTGGGCTCATCCTGGAATCCCTGACACATCTGACCTTCAGGAAGGAGTGCACAGAGGAAGTGGAAGCCAAACAGGTGGCTCAGCAGGAAGCTGAGAGGGCCAGATTCGTGGTGGAAAAGGCTGAGCAGCGGAAGAAGGCTGCCATCATCTTTGCCGAGGGCGATTCCCAAGGCGGCTGAGCTGACTGCCAATTCCCTGGCAGCAGCTGCAAGGCAAACTGGAGGCTGCAGAGGACATTGCACACCAGCTCTCCCACTGGTGAACCTCCCCTACCGGCCTTCCAGGCAGTCTGTGCTTCTCAAGCTGCCCCAGTGAGGTCTGCCCGACCTGTTCCTTCTTGGGGCAGCTGGGCCCCAGCCCTTAGGATTCTGAACAGTATCCCAGAAATCACGATGAAATATCATGATTGGCTTAAAATGAAGGAAATAAAAGTAAATTGCTTCCAATCTTAAAAAAAAAACTGTCATTAGACAAAGGAGTCATCAAGACGTAACAGTTATGAATATGTATGATGTCAACACTGGAGAACCTAAATCCATAAAACAAATACTAAACAATTCAAAGGGAGAGAGAGATTTTTAATACAATAATGGTGGACACCTTAATACCTAATACCCAACTTTCATCTCATTGTTATCATGGCCTTTTGTGACAAACGCCCTGGCAAAAGACAGCACTATCTCCATCAAGACAAAGAACAGGATTGCTTACTTCTTACTATTAAAACTGTAAGCTCCTCCCCCAGGGCCAGCACAGCATCCATTTAGACCCATTTGTGTCACCCATAAGACATGGAGCGCATGGGCATGAAATCAACAGGATGTTCAGGCTGCTGGTGAACCGCCTTTGTCTCTGATCTAGGGGTTTTGTGTCCTCTGCCAGCATCCAGAAAACAGTAACAAGCTAGCTTGTTAGCTCACAAGTAGAGTGAAAAATCTCAGAGGCTTCACATTTCATGACAGACTCTTAATTTTATCATCTCTTATAGAAGAATGGAACCTGATCTTCCTCACAGAATTATTAGAATGATGAAATCAAATAAGATTCCTGCAAACATATTGTCAATGGATATCTAAGGTGGGATATTTATGACCCAGGTGGACACTGTAGGAGAGCCCTCTGTCATAACAGTGAGATTGTTTTAAATACAGTGGCACTCTATTATTGATTATAAATCAGCAAGTATCTAAATTTTTAAGGCTCTATCTTATAAGCATTCCATGCAACTCTGGCATCAAGAGATACCAGACAGAGAAAATAATGGCACATGAGTGATACATTCCTAAGTATGCATGCAAATGAGCCGTCTGGTAACTCATAAAGTGAGGCAAAGACAAAAAAAGAAAACCTGCAAGACATCCATTTCTCTCCGCTGAGATTGCATCATCCCTTTTTATTGTACACTATTGTAAAAATTACTTACATGTTCATTTTTCCACTTATTTAAAGGAGCTTTATCTTGGAGGGATTCTTCAGTTTTCCGTAAGGACTTAGTCTTTTCTTCAGGACTAAAGACCATGAAGATGGACAGTCAATTTACCCTGCTCTTCCTGCCTCATATTCATCAAGGCCAAAGAAAAACACATCTGCTCTGAAACTTACTGCCAACCACAAATAACCAATGAAAACCCAGGACCTTTGAATGATATGAATGCTAGCTTTCAATTTGAATCTATCAAGTGGTTACTGGACATGCAATGACCCATCTGCTGAAATCTCAAACAGCCAAATGGGCACTGCCCAAATTCAGATGAACCACCAAGGTCATCCAAAACCACTATAACCAATGCCCCTGACATTCACCAAACCCGGCCCAATAAAGACTGTTTTAAGTGAAAAGCCATTAAAATAGCTTTCATACTTCATAAGAACTCTCTAAATTGAAGATTTTTACAATAAACCAAAATAGTCAGAAATCCGTATCATGTAAGTATGATTAATGTTTTAGTGATGACTCCTGGGCCCTAATGGAGACCCAAACATTATCTACCTGTAAATATCTAGTGGAAGAGTGGAATGCTAAAAGGGAGACATTTACCTGTGTCAGTTTGCAAATGAGTGTTTTTGTTTGGGTCGGCAGAAGAATGAAGAGCCCTTGCGTGGCACCCGAAACAAAAAACAGGATTAGAAAAGCAAACACTGCCCAGGTGTCTTCCTTTGGCCCCTGGATGCATGAGTAAAGGCAAAGGCAATAAGGCCCTGGGAAATATCTGATCATGAAGATGCTAACTTTGATCCCAAGACAGACTGAAACTTGAAAAAATACAGTCTCCCAGACTGTCAGAAATTGAGTTCAAGAGCTTCTAGTGCAGTTATTCTAGGACACCATGTGTGTGAATATAGTGGATGTTTGCTCTTGTTTAGTGGTCCTAGACAACAAACCTCAACCTCAACCTCACCAAGCTGAGAACTGTAATCCCTTCTCTACATTTTGAAATGATTCTTTGCAGCCTACATTTTCTCATAATAAAGGCCAAACAAGATAGATTTTTTAATATGAATTTTGTGAAATTTTGTGAGCCGCGCATTACACTTTCATTTAAGGGGAAAGTAGGAAATAAGTGGAGAAAAGGAAGGGAGAAAATAGTGAGTAAGTGAAATTCTCAAAGAACTATTTTTAGTGAGTCTGTAGGGGAAAAAACACCTTGTTTTTCTTCTGTTAACTTTAATTTTTCAACTATTGATCCTAGCCTCTGTACACTTTTTTCCTTATCAAGTCCATCTTTCCATAACTCTTCACTAGTGCATGTGTAAAATTGACTATGAATTGCTTCTGTGCTATTGCTTCCCTGTCCTGGAGTTTTCAAACCTGTGACACCGATCTGGGAGCCCTCTCCTGTCTAGGAGATTCATATACTAGACAAACCACTTAGACCTGGGGAATTACAGTTAAAAAAAAAAAGAGGAGTATGATTTCAGGAAAAAGAAGTTCACTTCCAACCTGTGGAAGCTATTCAAATAAAAGGTTTTGGTATCATCCTGAGAGATTGCCAAATGAATGACAAATTACATGTTTTCATCTAAAATGTTTAAGATATGCGTACTACTTTAAAAAATTGCTGCTTCTGTGACAAATCACCACAATGTAGTTGCTTAAAAAAGTACAAATTTATTATTTTCCAAAGTATGTAGTCATGAAGTCTCACTGAGTTGCAACTGAGCTACTACCAGGGTTGTGTTCCTCCTGGAAGCTCTGGGAAGAGCCGTATCCTTGGCTTTTCCATCTTCTAGAGACCTTTCTTCTTCCTAGATTATTGCTCTGTCTCTACTCAACAATGCCTGAGTAAATCCTCCCCATGTTTTCCTATCTTGTTGCCTCTCTTCTGTCTCCATGTTCCCGTTTCAAGGACTTCTGTGATAATATTGGAACCACTGGAGTAGTCCAAGATGATTTCCTATGCTAGATCAGCAATTCACTAACTTAATTCACCTGCCAACTTAATTCCTCTTTGTCATGTAATACAGAATATTTATAAATTATAGAAATTAAGATCTATGCTGAATATTATTCTTATTATTCTCTCCATTGTGTGTGCTTGTGTGTATTTGCCATATTTCTGACTGTCTTGATTAACCCATGAGCTTTCGTTAGATCAGATAGGAGGACTTCTAGCATGTCTGAAGGAATCTGAGAATCTACCCGAGATGAACCTGGAGTATATCTTTGAGATGGATAGTACATAAGTGAGGACTTTGGAATATAGAGAGATTATTGCCCAGTATCACTTACCTGGAGAATGGGAACATCTAGATTTATAATTAGTGCTTCCAGTTGATTGGATACAATTTTTGACCAAACCCTACCATTTAATGATATCAGAGTACTAAAGAAAATGAGGGTCAGGCAGGACACTTAATGATGGAAAACATAAATCTAGAATAAAGAAGATAATACTTCATAATAAGAATTGTCAGAAGTTGGAATTAAGTAATCATGAAGGACATATGAGTCATGGTAGAGACAGGGATGGATAACATTGGAAATGTAATGAACTTTGGTAGAAAACTTGGCAAAGCCATCCTATACTGGAATCATGCATCACATTCTGTGATGTGGTTGACTAGAGGATCCAGAGAGGCAGCCAGAGAAGAGCTGTTTAAGAATGAGTAGGAGACAATTTCTACATAGATTTCCTCAGCATTAAAGGATGAGTAACATCATCTAAAAAGGAGTTTAGCTGGAAAAGTATGAACTTGAGTATGTATGACCAGATCTTGTTGGATATTTGGGTTGATCGTTCTGAAAGTGATCACATGTAGTATGGTTTAGGAGACATGTTATATGTAATATACCAATGGTGCAAGTGATGAAACACAATTGCAACAAATACATGATTACAACCCTCTGATCACTTAATAAGGCAACCACAACTATAGCTTTTATAAATACACAATAATGCAAAATAGATGAGTCATATACAAAGCTCTGAGGACATACAAAGCAGTATTTACTATAACATGGCCAGTTGTTTCTTCTTTGCAGTTTGTTGTTGAAAGTCATTGGCTATTTTTGTTGTTGCTGTTGTTGTTATTGGTCACCGGGCTTGAACTCTGGGCCTGGGCACTGTCCCTGAGCTCTTCAGCTCAAGACTACTGCTCTACCCCTTGAGCCACATGGCCATTTCTGGTTTTTTTTAGTGGTTAATTAGAGATAAGAGTCTCACGGGGCATGGGCTGAGATCAGCCTCAGATCTCAGCCTCCTGAGTAGCTAAGATTACAAGATTATAGGCATAAACCACCAGCTCCCAGTTAGTCATTGGCTTCTTAATTACAGATTTACCTTCTGTAAAACTGAAGGATCATCTCCTGGCAATCTTGGTTCATGTGTCAGAGAAGTAAAGCATCTGGAGCTCGGTGAGCGCGTGGTAAAGCTCACGAGTTAATCAAGATAGTCAGAAATATGGCAAATACACACAAGCACACACAATGGAGAGAATAATATTCTGCATAGATCTTAATTTCTATAATTTATAAATATTCTGTATTACATGACAAAGAGGAATTAAGTTGGCAGGTGAATTAAGTTAGTGAATTGCTGATCTAGCATAGGAAATCATCTTGGACTACTCCAGTGGTTCCAATATTATCACAGAAGTCCTTGAAACGGGAACATGGAGACAGAAGAGAGGCAACAAGATAGGAAAACATGGGGAGGATTTACTCAGACATTGTTGAGTAGAGACAGAGCAATAATCTAGGAAGAAGAAAGGTCTCTAGAAGATGGAAAAGCCAAGGATACGGCTCTTCCCAGAGCTTCCAGGAGGAACACAACCCTGGTAGTAGCTCAGTTGCAACTCAGTGAGACTTCATGACTACATACTTTGGAAAATAATAAATTTGTACTTTTTTAAGCAACTACATTGTGGTGATTTGTCACAGAAGCAGCAATTTTTTAAAGTAGTACGCATATCTTAAACATTTTAGATGAAAACATGTAATTTGTCATTCATTTGGCAATCTCTCAGAATAATACCAAAACCTTTTATTTAAATATCTTCCACAGGTTGGAAGTGAACTTCTTTTTCCTGAAATCATACTCCTCTTCTTTTTTTTACTGTAATTCCCAGGTTTGCCTCTTTAAAGTGAAGCAAAAGATCTATTATAAGAGTATACCTAGGGAAGTGGGAGTTGGCCCAAGGGTAGGGTGGTAGCCTTGAGATGAAGAGCTCAGTGACAATGCCCAGGCCTAGTTCAAGCCCCATGACCCCCCCAAAAAATGAGTATACCCAATGGCAGCATAGAATTCCATTGTGTGTAAATATCACATCTTATTGGTCGGCTCATCAACTGAGGGACATCTGGGTTGATCCATATCTTTGCTATTGTAAGTTGTGCTGCAGTGAACATCGTTGTGTTAGTGGATTTAGTATGTCCTTGTTTCTGGACAATTGAGTAAAATGCCAAGTAGTGGAATTGCTGGGTCATAGGGGAGTTCTATGTTTATTCTTTTGAGGAACTGCCATACTGCTTTCCATAGTGGTTGAACGAGTTTGCACTCCCACCAACAGTGTAGTAGTGATCCCTCCTGGCCACATCCCTTCCAGCATCTGTTGTTATTAGATTTCTTGATCATGGCCATTCTAACTGGAGTGAGAGTTGTTTTGAGTTGCATTTCTTTTATGGCCAGAGATGTCAAGCATTTCTTCATGTGTCTGTAGGCCATTCTTATTTCTTCTTCAGAGAAGACTCTCTTTAAGTCTTTGGCCCATCTTTTAATGGGATGGTTGTTTCTTTGGAGATTAGTTTTGGAGAGATTCAATTTTTTGAGCTGTTGAAATATTTTAGATATGAGGCCTTTGTCTGTTGTATTGTTAGTGAAGATCTTCTCCCACTCTGTAGGCTTTTTCGTTAGTTTGCTAGCTATGTCCTTTGCCATACAGAAGCTCTTCAGTTTAATGCAGTCCCACTTACACAGACTTTCTTTGATAAGATGTGGTATTTATACACAATGGAATTCTATGCTGCCATCAGAAAGAACATCGCACCATTTGTAAGGAAATGGAAAGACTTAGAAAAATCATATTAAATGAAGTAAGCCAGACTCAAAGGAACATAGGCTCAATGGTTTCCCTCATTGGTCATAATCAGTAGAAACCTTGGGCTCTCCTATCAGGGATTTACAATAGAACAAAATCTAGATACATAAGGCCATATAGGATGATGCTAAATGAAAGGACCTCCAGGACACAGAAACAAAAGCCATATAATAGTCCTTAATGTACTATGTTACCTCTCATCTCTTTTGCGGTCCCTTGGTTATCTCATATTGTAACAATATTTTACCTTGTTATCTGATCTATTTTATATATATATATATATATGGTTATTTGCAATAGGATAGGGAAGGGGTAAAACAAGATGAGGGAAGGGGGTGAGGGCAGGGAAATAGGGACCAGGACATGAGAAACGGTATCAATGTTTGGGAAGTAATGTACCTTATATCTGGCGAATATAATGTAACCATCTATTAATTACAATAAAAATAGATGAAAAAAGAATATACCCCAATGTAAATTAAATACAAAAAAAGAAAAAAAATTGGGGAATGAGTAACAAGTATCTCAACAAAAGAAGATGCAAATATTGTGTAGCTTACAATTGGGTTACATCCTGATAAACCTATCAGGAATTGGACAGCATCATATTTAAAAGGTGTTTAATACACCTAATCTACTAAACAATGCTTAGCAGCCACACTGTAAAGCACTGGTAATTTACTTCCAAGAACTGTGGCTTGCCGCCACTACACAGAGATTCAAGAAAGTATCATGCCACACAATGACTGGCAAATGAGGTAAAACAAAATGCAAACATCAAAGTATAATTCCTGATGCATCTTCTATTGAAAAAGTACCACTCTTTGTGCTTTTCATGGTTAAGTTGGAAAGTCTTTATATATAGCCCATTTATATAAGAAGGTGAGGTGCTGGGCATGTGATAGCAGATTTCCCTTTGCTTCTCTGCCTATGACATATTGCTTTGGGAAAGAAATCTCCATCTAATCTGGTGTTTTAAATCTGGAAATGTATCTTAAAGATAATTTTAATATTTGAAGGATTTGTAAAAACTCTCTAGGAACATATGAAAAAGATCCTCAAGAACTGTAATCATCAGAAAAAGGCATATTAAAAATTACAACAGACACCTATTACAACGGCTAAAATTTACAACACTGACAATATCAAGTGTTGGTGAGAATAAGACTTTTACATTTTGCAGCATCAGAACTGATACATTTTTTTCTTTTCTTTTTATCAGTTGTGTCAACAGTTCAGCTGATGCTACAACTTATGCAGGGAACAAATTGACAGATTTTTTCCAAGACGGCCTTTTCAAGTTTCTTAAGGTGAAAATTATTTATAAACAGGCATTCAAAATAAAAATATCAGATTACATTGAGACTTCTTTCACAAAATGGTTTGTCAAAATACAGAGAAGCAAGGGGCAGATTAACACATGCCTCCGACTCTCATGGGCCATGCTGTGACCACATCACAATTCTTGACTGGCTCCCCAGTGGCCCATTTCTTTTATTTTCTCCTATCTGGTCTTGTATGATGATGTCATGTCATTTCTCTTCGTTGTCATTGAATTCTTCTCCATGATTCTCTCCATACAAAGGCAAAGAAACTCCAGACAACAGATGCCTATATACAACATAGTAACTTCCCAGCTTTGTCTCCCTGTTATAATTTGCATGCTTTACATTGCATGTTGTTCATTAGCATTTTTGAATTCTCACAGTCTGTGAGTAATAATCCTCTGAGTACTAATTCTCTTATTAATTAAAGATTTTACTACCTGCCAGATATGGGAGCTCAACCTTGTAATCCTGGCTAGGTGGAAGGTGGAGATCAGGGAATAGCAGTCCGAGGCCAGCCCAGGCAAAAAAAAAAGCTCTTGAGACTCCATCTTGACCAACAGTTAGGAATGGTGGCATCCATCTGTCATCCCATTGACAAAGGGAGGCACCTTCTAGGCCAACTTAGGATTCTGCAAAACTATACTTCCAAAAAATTATGTAACATAAAAAGGGTTCAGACAAAGTGGTTCAAGTCTTAAAGCACCTGCCTAACAAGTGCAAGGTCCTGGGTTCAAATCTACCATCTCGTCAACTGATGGACCACGTGCAGTTGCCAGTCCTGGGCTTCCTTGCACCTGGTCTTGTTGTTCACCATGGGAGCAGTTTGGTTGGGTATAGATAGCTATGAACTCAAGTATAGGATTTCCGAAGCAAGCCTCCAACCCAGGCAACACCTTCAAAACAGCAACACAGTCTTCCTGGAGGCCAAAGGAAGCAGAACCATCCAAAAGAGCAGGACCTATATGAAGATGTTAGCAACCTTACCCAGAGGCTACTGACAACCTCTCTGCAGCACGCCATGGCTCAGGTCAGCCTATATCCAGTACTGTGTAGCAAACAGTAGCTTCATTGTTTTTTCACTCCTCACCAATTCTTCAATCAATTATGCTGTCAGTGAAATCACTAGCTTCTCCTTCATGGCAAAGGAGCAGAAGGAAGCCAAGGGGTCTGAACAGATTTTTTTTAATTATGATATCTTTGTTCATCCCTCCACTGTTTTCTGGTATTATTCTGGCATTTTATTTTTTTCTTTGTATGTACATTCACCCTCCATAAGGCAGATCCAGCTCCAAGTGGATTGTGAGACTTTGCAGATTTCTGTGCCTGCACAGTTGGAATAAACCTCTTTTCCACCATCTGGACCAAAATGTCATTGCTGGGCTTTCACAAACTTCCTCTGTGGGATACCAGGCTCATCTTGCTAGGATGTACAGTTTTCTGTGTCTTTATCAATTGCTTCTTTGTCCCAGGATGAAAAGAAAGATTTCACCAGAGATAAAATCTAAACTTTTGAAATAAGAATAAAATAAAAACTTTTTGAAATAAGAAAGGATAACTTGGAAAAAATATCAGACAGAAACAAAGTTAGGTCTCTGCAATCTTAACAATAGGAATCCTGTGCATGATCTCTGGTCTACCACTGTGCCCCTCCAGGCTGGGGTAAATAGTCTCGCACACAATTGGAGAGCTGGAGGAAGCTCCAGAAAGAGAGGTTTCTACCCAGGAATATAAAAGATCAGCAGAGACCATGCAGAATAATGCAACGCACTTGCCTAATAGAAACCTAGTTCAGCACAATAAGTCAACAGCCAAATAAACTCCAGTGGCCACTATCAGTATCACACCACGCGTGGAAATTGTGACTTGAACAAAGAAACTACTCCAGAAGTTACATCTGTCCAAGATGGGAGATGACATGGTAGACTGATGACAAACCCTCGAGGCACAATCATAAGTACATTTTCTGTGTTGTCTTGAGTTGTGACATATTCCGTGCCACAGAAGGTGAGGAAATGGAGGAGTTTTCCTGGCCTCGCCCAGATACTAAGAAGCAAAATCAACTGAAGAGTTATTAGGTTGACATAAATGCCATAACTGACCTTCATGCAGAGTTAAGATAGACGTGAATGTCAAGGCAAAGACCAACTGGGTGACTAAAAATGGAGTAGCTCTCTGGAAGAATGCTTTAACCAGAATTAAACTAAAGTGTCTCTTCTCTTCTAGTCCCTACAGAGCCTAATAGCCTGCTGTGGGATCTGCAGTGTCACTAGTCCTTCTGGTTTATAACATGGGAAACGATTCTTCAAAAGTAGGCGACATCAATGGCTTTTCCTCCAGAATCTATTGCACTGTAGATTGGGGGAAGTTAGAACACCAATCAAATCCTTCACAATAAGCTGGCACCTGCCCTCCCTATGCTAATGACATCAAATAGCCACCTTCCCATCAGGACAGCACACAGTGATGTAGGCTCAGCTGTATCTGTACCTGTAAGTTTTTCCTAACATTTCTGTGGCCTAGTTCATCACAGCCTTCATTGCTAATATTATCAGGGCTGTTCTCATGACAATCTGCAAATGTGTCCCCCTCAGAATATGAAGCAGTCTGAGATTAAAATTCATGTCAATGTCTGATCCACCTTCTACATTCCCGCTCACTGGAAGAGTGATTACAGTGTTACCAAAGACTGACAGTCTTTTTTTTTAAGTTTGGAAGCTGTGGGAAGGAAGTGTTACTTATGCTATAATTTCTTTTGTGCTAAATGTGACTTGTCTCAAAATTAGCTATGTAAAATAGCTGGGTTTCCACTAGTTCCTACTGAGGTTTACCCCTTTCCTTCTGGGCCGTGAATTCCTGTATAAGTTTTTCAACTTTTTATATCAGACTTCAATTCCATTACATCTTAATGTTGTGTCTGGAAATCATGTGTGTACATGTGTGTGTATATATGTTTTAAGTAACCATGCAAAGCCATTTGCCAGAATATAATCAGCTCTGTTGGTCGCAACAGCTTCTCCCTAATCTGCACATGGGTTTAACAACAAAACTGTGGTGGGTACTTCCTTGTAATATCTACAGTCCTTGATGCAGGTCCTTCCTCTCCATTTTGGCAGATTCTATTGGCATGCATAGAAGCTTCTTAGAGAGATGAAGTTCTTTGAATAAAGTGATATATATATATATAGACATTTCCTTGCAAGCAACTCACTGGCTGCTATTCCTAAGAAGTACAAATAAGAGATTTTTTAGCAGTCTTTGTTATCTCTGATACTATGGAATGGATGGATAAACTGGTATATGAACTCCTAGAGCACTAAGAAGAAAAATCAAGTGGAGAGTATACCAAGGTGCCTTCAGGGGAAAGGACGAACTAGTAGCAAATGGCAGACTATTATCCTCTTGTTAAGAATTGTTCTTTTCAGCCAGAAGTTTGGCCTAATGGTAGAATGCTTGCCTAGCATGCATGAAGACCCAGGTTTAATTCCCTGGTACCACATACATAGAAAAAGCTGGAACTGGTGCTGTGGCTCAAGTGGTAGAGATTAGCCTTGAAAAAGCCCAAGGACAGTGCTCAGGCCCTGAATTCAAGCTCCAGGACTGGCCAAAAAAAGAATTGCTCTTCTCTAGGCCTAGTAACAGAGTCCTTGCCTAGCATGAATGAAGACCCAGGTTCAATTCCCTGGTACCACACACATAGAAAAAGTTGGAACTGGTGCTATTGATCAAATGGTAGCGTGCTGGCCTCAAGAAAGCCCAAGGACAGTGCTCAGGCCCTAAGTTCAAGCCCTAGGACTGGCAAAAAAAAGTGCCCTTCTTTGTGGATGCTGGTGGCTCACATCTGTCATCTTAGCTCCTTAGGAGGTTGAGATCTGAAGATTGGAGTTCAAAGCCAGCCCAGATAGGAAAGTCCATGAGACTCTTGTCACTAAATAACCAGAAGTGAAGCTGTAACTCAAGTGGTACAGCACTACCCTTAGCAAAAAGGGGGAAAAAATCTCAAGAATAGTGCCCAAACATTGAATTCAAACCCGAGAACTAGTATACACACATACACACACACACACACACACACACACACACTAACATTGTTCTATTTTTCAGCAGTTATATCTAGAGTATGTTTCAGATGATAACTAATCCTAATGCACTACATATTTACAGTAAACACTTACACTTATTTATACCACTTATTTATACTAAACATTTCTGATGCTTCATAGACCCATTAAGAGGAACAAACTTGGCAAGATTTCAGTAACAACTACTTTTGAAGAAAAATGTGTTTATTATATACAAACTAATGAAACAGTTAATATTCTCCATAAAGGAAATGCTGACCCTTCTCTCACTCATTTCCTATCCTTAGAGAATCTCTAAAACATTTCTGTTTGTAATAAATATGTAGGGCTTTATTTACTTAGTCTTTCCTAATACTCACAAAAGTTGATTTATATAGCTATGGGTTTATTTAAGCATCAAACAAAAAAAATAAAAAGAGCATCCCCCAAATGAGCATTTCTAAGCCAAGCTTCTTGCCAGAGGGAATTTGTTTCCCTTTCAGTTGTAATTCTCTCCAAACAAGGTTCTATCAGGGGAAGTCTAAGAAATAGTATGTGCAGCCCAGCTCACTGTGAATTTATTTCAAGTTTTAACTCCAACCAAGACAGAGCCACACAATGGAAACACCAATAAAAACAGAAAGTTCTGGTACCACCAGAAATAGTTGCTTCTAAATATTTGTGAGCAATTAAGAGAAGAGTGTATTTCTCAGGAACAGGAAATGAGTTTTGTTCCAGCCTTAGTTTACCTTCAGAAGGCTGCCATTCTGCGCTGCCTTGGCATGTTGACTCCCTTTTTAGCTCTCTTAGTTTGAAATAAAAAGAAAGGGTTAAAAAATAAAAATAAATCATTGCTTTGATCCTCTACAAGCTCATGATTGCAGACATAAAGCCAAGGTGGGACTCAAATCAGGCTTGAGTCTAGCAAAATGATACAGAACTGAGTCTCAACTGTGTTAGCTCCCAAATGGGGAGAGACAGCAAGTAAGCAAAGCTGGCCCGTAGCACATGGTCTTATAGTGTGGCCCTCGAAGCAGCTAGAGAACTCATTCCAACATTTTCCATTCTTCTCCCATTCCCTACCGTCCACCCATCATAAGACTCTATACTCCCATTCATGATCAATTAGAGAAGCCCTGCCTCTCATTTCTAAAACACAATTTTATGATAACCTCTAGGTGAAGCCTTCTTGGAAAAAGTCAATCACTGAGGGCATACATATGCTTGGGGATGGGTTATATCTTATTTTTGGTCTCCTTCCATATTCCCTTGTGTACTATGATCCTGACGTCTCTGAGGAACTGCTCTGCTTTGGCCTACCTTTCCTACTATGATAGATGGACACCTCTGAAACTGTGATCCAAAACAAATATTTTCTCTTTTATGTTATTCTGTCAGACCACAGCTATGCAAAAATAATATACATCTGTGGACTTAGGATCTGTGCTGAGACAACTGGTATACCTGATAATAGCTCCTCCTTCTATCTTTTTTCTACCTGAACAACATTGCCCCATTTGTAAGAAAATAGAAAGACTTGGAAAAATCATATTAAGTGAAGTAAGCCAGACCCAAAGGAACATAGGCTCAATGGTTTCCCTCATTTGTAATAATTAGTACAAACCTTGGACTGTCCTAGCAGAGGATTACAATAGATCAAAACCTAGAAACACAAGGCCGTATAGGATGAGGCTAAATGAAAGGACGTCCAGGATATGGAAAAAAGAGCAATATAATGTGTGATTGTTGTTCTTAATGTACTGTGTTATTCTCATCTCTTTTGTTGTCCCTTGGTTATTCCCATATTTTCATATTATTATAGTATCTTACTTTATCTGGTATATTGTATATGCATTTATTTGTTTATTTGAAATAGGAAAGGGAAGGTGGGAAAACAAGAGAAGGGGAGGGTGTTGGGGGAGGGAAATGGAGACAAAAACATGAGAAGGGGTATCAGTGTGTGTGAAGTAATGCACCTTCTATCTGGCAAATATAACTGTAGCCCTTCTATTAATAACAATTTTTTTAAAAAAGTAACATACATCTGTGGACTTAGGAGCTATGCTGAGACAACTAGTATACCTGATAATAGCTCCTCTTCCTACCCTTGTTCTACCTGGTACCCTAAAGTATGAATTCCAGACTCTGAGTCATTATATCTGCCCTGATTTTCCTCTTTAGGCTGCCACTGCCTCCTAGGATCTTTCTGAGTCCAAGGATGACTGACGAAGGAACATAGACAATACCAGACTTTTCTCCTGAGAAAATGAGTTCTCTTCACCTCCTACATATGACTGAGGACTTCATTCAAACTGAATCTTCCTAATTCTTCCAAAGGCAAGTCTTTGACTGTCTTTTTGGTTTTTTTGTTTTTGTTTTTGTTTTTTTGTGGATCATGGAGCTTGAACTCTGGGCCTGGGTGTTGTCCCTGAGCTCTTCAGCTCAAGGTTATAGCCCTACTCCTGAAGCCACAGCCTCAATTCCCATTTTCTAGTGGTTAATAGGAGATAAGGGTCTCACATTCTTTAGTATCCAGGCTGGCTCTGAACCACGATCCTCAGAATTCAGCCTGCTGAGTAGGATCACAGGCGCGAACCACCTCACCTGGCTTCTTTCGCCATTTATTCTGACCTGATCTGGAAGTCTCCAGTCCCCATATCTTCTTCATAATATTCTGCACAATAAAAATCTGATCCAAACTATAAATCAATGATATCATATAATCATGTTGCCAATAAAAGAGAATACAGTCTATGAAATAAAGGGAAAGCGATTTGTTGTGAATGACAAATATCAATCTGGCTTCCACTCAATGTGTATCCTAAAGGGTCTCTTTCTGAACAGTGAGCATATACATATGTAATAAAATGCTCATCTAGAAATGATCCATGTGGTCATAGTGTGTACAATCTATGGCCCATAACGTTCCCCTTAAAAATATCATTTCACCTCCTGATGTTCAGAACACATGGTTCATTCCAGACACTCACATCCCCCAGGGAATCTTGAAGCACTAACTGAGGGATCCCACACTTCCCTTCCCTCTTCTGGCCAGGACCATCTTGAGGGTTGCGTATTTGCCCTTCTGCAGTGATGAATGGAGTGTAATGCTAATGCTGGACAGCACCATTATTCATGTTCCCATCCTCCATCCAGGCCCTCAATTGCAGTATCCTAGAAGTAGAAGCAAAAACTATACTACAGAGGGAACTTTCCTCTTGCTGATTATCACATCTGACAAAAGAATGGCTTTTCTATTCATCTTAGGCACCTTCCACCAGAGGAGCATCTATTCATACTCACCATGCACTGTGCAGGACCTACATCTGGGAAACATCACACAGAAATGGAATAGGGATAGGCCTCATGAGATCAATAACTTCTGTCTGAGGAAGCTGAGCTGATAATCATATCACTCCACTGCGACATCCTTAAACGGCCTATTATGGGCATAAATTAAGAGTTTTAGTGAAGAAAATCACTGTCCCAGAATTCTTGACTGCCAGGACCCAGATGAGCTCCACTGAATATAAAGTATCTTGACACATTCTAGTTCTCTCATCACAGTCCATTATATTCCAATTCACACTTATTCAGAAGTGCCCTGGATTTGTCAGAGTCATCTCATTCCTTCCTTTTTAGTTCTTAAAGGGATAGTCAAAAGCGGGTATTTAGTAACTCAAATTATCCAAAGGACATTGGCAAGAGACTTATTGTTCAATATGTGTAATTACAGTGATTTTTGTCACAATTAACAGAGAGACAGAACAAGTGACAAGGATATCCAAACACAATAAAAGCATCAATTTGAGTTACAAGACAGTCTATTACTATAGTTGATCGTAGTTTCTATTAAGTCTTAGAACTACAAAGGTTATAACTTGCCATCTGCTACTTCATCCAATGGTTTATGAGAAAGCTTCTGGCCTGGAGAAAAACTACAATGTAGCTTTAGGCTGCTGTGCTCTTTATCAATTAAGACTTTTCTAGAAAGGCTAGAGTATAATTTAAACTGCTGGAAAAGATAAATTATTTTATGCAGTACAATATCCACAAATGCTAGAATTCATCATTCTAAAAGTTGAAGCACAAGTTATTTTGGATTTATTGTATATTGAACATTGTTCTAGCCTGCTAGAAGACCTAGACAAAGGAAAGACTAGAAACTATCCTTTGAACCATTAGGAAGTGCTTATAATTAATTGTGCCTTTTCCAGATGGACTCAGCATGCCTCCCTCCAGATAAGTCAGCTTCAGGTTATGTGACACAATATTTGGCAGAGATTAGCTTAAAGGAGAAGAGGTTTATTTTAATTCACTGTTTCAGAGGTTTCTACCCATGACTGCTTGTCCCCATTGCTTTGGGCCTGAGGCAAGGCAGGACATCAGTAAAGAGTACATGGCAGATCAAAAAGTCTCATGGTGACCAGGAGCAAAGAGAATGGAACATGCCCAGAACAAGACATCCTTCAAAGGGGTGTCTTCAGTGACCAGCTTCCTCAGCTAAGTTTTGCCTCCTAAAGTCTCCATCCGCTTCCAATGTTTCATTACTGGATGAATCCTTTGGTGAGCTTATAGCCTCATGATCCAGTCACCTCCCAGAGGACCCTATCCTGTAAACTACTTCACTGAGGACCAAGCCTTCAATACATGAGACTTTGGAGAGAATTTCATATGCAAACAATAACAGATAAATAAGTGGAAGGCAAAAACAGAGCTATTTCTCATCTAGTCCTAGCATTCCTTGGATCTGCCTTGTCTGAGTATCCAGCAGAGATCTCTCTAGCCCAAGGCTGGCTCTCAGCAGGTGATCAGATAGAAATAAATAACATGTCTTTCATTATGTTCTATGTAGATCATCTCGCATCAACAATCTGAGGTTTATTTAAGAAGCTAAGAGTTCATAAACAATCTTTTGTGTGTGTGTGTGTGTGTGTGTGTGAGAGAGAGAGAGAGAGAGAGAGAGAGAGAGAGAGAGAGAGAGAGAGAGAGAGAGAGGTTACAGTTAAACAAGTAACATACATTTCTTTTCAAGCAGTGTTACCCCCTCCCTAACTTTTTCCCACTTTCCCTCCCCCCCCACTACCTTCCCGGCCCCCAAATTGTAAAGTTCATTTTCAACATAGTGTCTAATGAATATGGCTGTTGCATTTGTTTGCCCTTTGACCCACCATTTCTGTGATTCCCCATCCTGTCCCTAAATCAGATAAACCTATATACAAGACCAAAACAGTGACTGCAGGGAATAAACCAGAGGGAAAGAAATGAAAGAAAAAAGTAATAATTGCAAACTACATTAAAAAGAAAAACACAATGTATGTGAAGTAATGCACCTTCTTTCTGGTGAATATAATGTAACCCTTCTATTAATTACAATTAAAAATATATTAAAAAAATCTCTTATTTCCATATCTTGCTGTGAACAGTCTTTAATAGTCTTTATACCTTTCAAATTGAACATAGAAGATAATCATTACTTCAAATGATCCATTTAAAAGAGAAAAAAAGAGAGTCCAAACTGAGGAAAAAATGACACAGACCTGTAACCCAACACATAGGAGGCAGAGGCAGAAAAACAAAGAGTTTGAGCTACATGGTGAGACACTGTTTCAAATAAATAAATAATAAATAGCTGAGTATTTAGCCCAGTAGTAGATATGCCTGAGTTTAATCCTTACCACTAAGGAGAGGAAGACACAGAGACAGAAACTGAGGGAGAGGATTACAGAAAAGCAGGAAATTACAGAACTGACCATTTTTCTGCCAACAGAGTGCTTTTCTTAAGAAATGGACATAGGGTAAAGTTGGCCATAGTGCCTGGCAGGTAAAGAAGACGCAACAGCCAGAAAGAGATCTTAGTTGGTCTCTTAGTGGGAATGGGTAATAAACTTTGAACAGTGGTTTCCTATTCTATTCTATGATCTCTGTCTTTGTGAATGTGGTGTGTGTGTGTGTGTGTGTGTGTGTGTGTGTGTGTGTGTGTATCTTTGTGAGTGTGCATGTGTAGACAGATGGGGAAAGAGCATTAAAACAAATTTTTAAAGAGTACCCATTCCCCCAAGCCTCTCACAGCCCAGCCAAAAAGTTGGACAAGAAAGTTGCTGTGATTGTGAAAAGGCACGTAGCACTTCACAGTGGAAGTGGCAGGTAAAAACAATTCACCCAGAAGTATTAAACATTGTCAGACAAGGCAGCGGGTCTCCATGGAAGAGGTGATGATCTAATTGACTGGAGGCAATGCCAGGTGTGCTAGGATTACGGGCGTTACAGGCATCGCAAGCTGAGCCTGTTTTGCTTAGATGAGTGGCTCTCAAATTTTAACGTGCATCAGAGTGGGCTGCAGGGTTGTTAGAGCACAGATTATTGGGTTTCTTCCCCAGAATTTCTGAATGAATAGATCTGAAGGGGATCCATGAATTTACATTTCTAACAAATGATAGGATTTCTAACAAGATGATAGGATGTCAAGGGGTGCTTGGCTTTGGTGCAGTGTGAGTAGAATGGAGGGAGATACCCTGGAGAAAAGATAGAGCATGAGTCAATGTGGCCCTGGAGCCTATGTATGGAGCATTCACCACTGAGACAAGGAGGCAGGTTGGCAGCTGCCAAGCACCAGACTGCAAACAATCACATTTGTGTATGAGGAAGGCAGCTGTGATGGAAGGGTAGTTATAACACAGTCCAGTCAATCACTTGGGAGATGATAAAGTCAGATCAAAAGCCTCTGAGGAGAGAGAGAGGCATGTCCAAGGTGTATCAGAGGCTACTTAAGTTGAAAACAAAAGCCTGATCTTGAGCTATGCACTCAAATGAGGAAAATAAATCAACTGTTTCTTTTGCCTCTGGAAATGTTAACACCCTTTCCTTATTAAAGTATGCATTAGACATCTTCTTGGAAAGGACACAGATTTTAGTAACATTTACTTTGCAACTATAGTTTGTTCACACTTTAACAAGAACAAAAAAGAAAAATATCTTTATTGGGTAAAGTCAAAGTATCCCCGTGGGTTATTTACATGTATGTCTGTTACCTTTCATGCTTAGATTAAATGAGTTGCTTGGGGAAAGAGAGAAGTAGAGACCTAGAAGGGATTGGTGGGCCAACGCAGGGCCCAGCTGGAGTAGCACAGCAGCAATGCAGAGAGGGCAGAGATGTGGCAGAACTAACAAACGTTCACACAGCTTTAAAGAACAGCATGTGAAGCTCCAGAATGCTCCATAAATACCTGACGGGGGGCTGAATTTCCTGTAGAAACATGCCAGGTGGGAGCAATGTTCAATAGGAAAGTAGGGTTACTAAAGTAAGCTAACGTTTACTGATGCTTGCGGCCCTAGCCCCCGTTCCCTCGGGAATGGAACCTCGATGGGCAAGGCTGGTGACATAGAGGGGAATGAGACCCCCCCAAACAGCAAAGGTACAGAGGACAGAGGAGTGACTTAGAGAAGCAGAAAATGCCTAGGCTTCCAGGATTTCCAGCTACCCTTGACCTCTGTGATCCACGGTTCCCTCCCTCTCCTGAGACGTTTTAGGACGTGCTGCTCAGATCCATCTACCCAGAGAAGACAGGGAGGGGGGTGGGGGGAGCATGGCTCATCCCCTCACTGCTTTCACCATTGTCAGTGTATATCCAGTCTCTCACACCTGAGTCGCACAGCAGGTGTCACAGAAGCGTTGGACAAAACGTGAGAATGGACAATAGCTGCCAGGTTCCAGTGGTACCTAGGGAGCTGAACCCCCCATAGACCTGGTCACCCCAAGTTAGTGCCACAGGTGGGGCTACCTTTAGGCTGTGTAATGAAACACCAGGCATGCAGCACACTTGCTGCAGACCCCTTGCTGGACGACAGTATTGGCATACATTTCCGTTTGATCCAGACAGAAACCCTATAAGAGGAGCTCGGAATTTGGCCTACTGGTAAGAGCGCTTGCTTAGCATGCCTGAAGAGCCAGGTTCCATTCCTCTGGACCACACACAACGAAAAAAGCCAGAAGTGGCGTTCTGGCTCAAGTGGTGGAGCTCTAGCCTTGGGAAAACCCAAGGACGGTGCTCAGGTCCTGATTTCAAGCCCTGGGAGACTGGCAAAAAAAAAAGTAAAATTAAATAAACCCTATAAGACAGATGTTGTCACCCCACTTTACACAGCAGGAAATGTTGGCGGCTCAAGACATGAGAGGTATGACATGACAGGGATAGCAATTAACCAATACATACTGTTTGGGAAATGGAGAAGTGGCTCAGTAGTACAGTATTTTCCTACCATGTACGTGTTGATTTTATTTCTATCTCACAGAAATAATAAGAATAAAATAAGAATAATTAACACAAAATTAATAAGGAAAAGTAAGAATAAACTCTAACTCACAGAAATAATAGGAGGGAAAGACAGAAAAAACTCAGGCCCCTGAATTCAGTCTCTAGGACTGGCAAAAAAATAGATGCATGATACATAAATGTTTATATATACAAATCTATATGTAGTATAGTGTCATACAATTACTTTAAATGATGATGATTAGAAATGTGATACTAAAGACTATTTACAAGATTAAGAAAAATATATTCTATATTAGATAGTGTAGATCCTTCTTTGCCAGTCCTGGAGCTTGAACTCAGGCCATGAGCACTGTCCTTGGGTTTTCTCAAGGCTAGAGCTCTACCACTTAGCCACAGCACCACTTCTGGCTTTTTCTATGTATGTGGTACTGAGGAATTGAATGCAGCTATTTGTGTATGCTAGGCAAGCACTCTACCACTAGGCCAAACTCCCAGCCCAGAGTATGATCTTAACAACATATAAGATATATATATAGAGAGAGAGAGATGTACAAACACAGAGCGAGAGAGAAAAGAGAAAAAAGGAAAAAATATTAGAGTGTCAAGATCATTAGTTTTGTCTATATTCTTTGTATGTTTTTAATTTTTCACAGCAACACATTACTTTGATGATTGATGATATGCTCTATTTTATGCTGGTGGATGGTAGGAATGACATGCTAAACAACCCACTGTGCTCCAGGCTGGGGCCCTGAGGCCACCTTCCAGGACCAACTAGTTTGTGCATTCTTTCGTGTCTGGCACCCACCATTGCTGTAGCTGAGGGAAGGTTCTCTGCAGCTTGGAGAATGGTCCTTCACTGAAAGACTCTACAAACAGTCTATATGGCTGGGAACCAGTGACTCATGCCTATAATCCTAGCTGGGATCTTTGGATCATGGTTCAAAGACAGCCAAGGCAAGAAAATCCATGAGATTCTCATATCCAATTAATCACCAAGGAGCCAGAAAAAGTGGTACAGTGCTAGCCTTGAGCAAAACAGCTCAGGGACAAAGCCTAGGCCCTTTGTTCAAGCCTCAGATCCCCGACCAAAGTTAAAAACACTGCTTGGAGCTAGGATCTGTGTTTGTACTGCTGGCTTCCAGAGACATCTCTCCCTTCCAAAGGTATCTGTGCCATGTGTTCATGGGAGGGGATAATTCTAGAAGGTCTAGATTTCTGCAGACCTTAAATGCATGAATAAGAATGAAAGTGCTGCTGTAGGCCTAACCAGTCAAGGTAAGCGCTGTCCTCTGTCCCTCCCTCAGTGAGAATGGTTACAGGTTTCACTTTTCTACATGTTTCACTTTTCAATAATAAACTGAGTTCATTCGGGGGGGGGAGGAAAAGAACATACAGAAGTGCTTGAAATGTCCTAATACCACTAGAAGGAAGCAAATTATTAAAATCAAAGCAGAATTAAATGAATTGGAATCCAAAAAAAACTATAGAAAGAATCAACAAAACAAGGAGTTGGTTCTTTGAAAGAATTAACAAAATTGACAAATCCTTAGCAAATCTTACCAAAAAAAGAAGGGAGCATACCGAAATAAACAAAATCACAGACGAAAATGGTAATATCACGACAGAAATTACCAAGATCCAGAGTATCATGAGGGAATACTTCTCAAACCTTTATGCCAACAAATTTGAGAATCTAGAAGAAATGGATGAATTCCTAGCCAATATTAACATACCCACACTGAACCAAGAAGAACTAACCCAACTAAACAGGCCTATTTCAAGCACTGAAATAGAAATGGCAATAAGAGACTTTCCACCTAAGAAAAGCCCAGGGCCAGATGGATTCACAGCTGAATTCTATAAGGTCTTCAAAGCAGAGCTCACATACTCATCAAGCTCTTCAACGAAATTGAAAATGAAGGTTCTTTACCAAACTCATTCTATGAAGCCAGTATAACCCTCATCCCCAAACCAGACAGAGATTCATCAAAGAAAGAGACCTATAGACCTATTTCTTTGATGAACATCGATGCAAAACTTCTCAACAAAATACTGGCCAACCGTCTACAACAACTCATCAAAAAAATTATATACTATGATCAAAAAGGTTTCATCATAGGGAGGTAATGCTGGTTCAACATATGCAAATCAATTAATATAATACAACACATCAACAGGAGCAGGGACAAAAATCATGATTGTCTCAATAGATGCAGAAAAGGTATTTGACAAGATCCAACACCCCTTTATGTTAAAAGCTCTGGAGAAACTAGGAATCCATGGAACATTCCTCAGTGTAGTAAAGGCTGTGTATGACAAACTGACAGCTAGTATTATACTTAATGGCAAAAAGCTAAAGCCATTCCCTCTAAAATCAGGAATGAGACAAGGATGCCCACTCTCTCCACTCCTCTTTAACATAGTATTAGAATTCCTAGCCAATGCAATAAGGCAAGAAGCAAGCATAAAGGGGATCCAAATAGGGAAAGAGGAAATAAAACTTTCCCTCTTTGCAGATGACATGATCCTGTACTTAAAGAATCCTATAGACTCTACTCCCAAGCTCCTTGAGCTGATTCAAAACTGTGGAAGGGTAGCAGGGTATAAAATTAACCCTCAAAAATCAACTGCCTTCCTCTACGCCAACAGTGAGAGGAATGAGGCAATAATCAGGAAAGCAACTCCTTTTGCAATCGCCTCAAAGAAAATAAAGTACCTAGGAATTACCTTAACTAAGAAGATAAAGGACCTTTTTGATGAAAACTTTAAAACCCTGAAAAAGGAAATTAAAGCAGAACTAAGGAAATGGAAAAACCTCCCATGCTCTTGGATTGGAAGAATCAACATCGTGAAAATGACAATCTTGCCAAAGGCTATCTACAAATTCAATGCAATACCCATCAATATCCCAATGTCATTCTTTAAAGAAATAGAAGAGGCAATCCAAAATTTCATGTGGAATAATAAAAGACCCCATATAGCAAAAACACTTAGCAGAAAGAACAGTGCAGGAGAAATTTCAATACCAAACTTTAGACTCTTTACAGAGCTATAATTATCAAAACAGCTTGGTATTGGCACAAGAACAGGCCTGAAGACCAATGGAATAGAACTGAGGACCCAGATATTAAACCACAGACCTATGTCCACCTAATCTTTGACAAGGGAGCTAAAAAAATAGAATGGAAGAAAGACAGCCTCTTCAACAAGTGGTGCTGGAAGAACTGGTTAAGCACCTGCAGAAAACTAAAGTTTGATCCTTCTTTGTCACCTTGCACTAGAATTAACTCCAAATGGATCAAAGACCTGGAGGTAAAAGCCGACACTCTGAAAACTTTACAAGAAGGAATAGGAGATACACTAGACCTCCTTGGCACAGGTCAAAACTTTCTTAATAAGGACCAAGAATAACAACAAATCAGATAAAGGCTGGGTAAGTGGGACTGCATTAAACTGCAGAGCTTTTGTATGGCAAAGATCATAGCTAGTAAATTAATTAGGAAGCCTACAGAGTGAGAGAAGATCTTCACAAACCATACAACAGACAAAGGCCTTATATCTAAAATATATCAACAGCTCAAAAAATTAAATCAATCCAAAACTAATCTCCAAAGAAACAACCATCTCATTAAAAGATGGGTCAAATACTTAAAGAGAGTCTTCTCTGAAGAAGAAACAAAAATGGCCTATAGACACATGAAGAAATGCTCAACATCTCTGGTCATAAAAGAGATGCAAATCAAAACAACTCTAAGATTCCACTTCATTCCAGTTAGAATGGCCAGGATCAAGAAAACTAATAACAACAGATGCTGGAGGGGATGTGGCCAGGAGGGATCACTACTACACTGCTGGTGGGAGTGCAAACTTGTTCAATCACTACGGAAAGCAGTATGGCAGTTACTCAAAAGATTAAACATAGAGTTCCCCCTATGACCCAGCAATTCCACTACTTGGCATTTACCCAATCATCCAGAAACAAGGACATAGTAAATCCACCAGCACAACAATGTTCATTGCAGCACTATTTACCATAGCAAAGATATGGAACCAACCCAGATGTCCCTCAGTTGATGAGTGGATCAACAAGATGTGGTATTTATACACAATGGAATTCTATGCTGCTGTCAGAAAAAACTACATTGCCCCATTTGTTAGGAAATGGCAAGACTTAGAAAAGATCATATTAAGTGAAGTAAGGCAGACTCAAAGGAACTTAGGCTCAATGGTTTCCCTCATTCATCATAATCAGTAGAAACCTTGGGCTCTACTAGCAGAGATCTGCAATAGAGCAAAACCTTGATACAAAAGGCCATATAGTATGAAGCTAATTGAAAGGACCTCCAGGATATCGAAACAAAAGCCATATAACGAATGATTGTTATCCTTAATGTACTATGTTGTCTCTCATCTCCTTTGCTCTCCCTTGGTTATCTCATATTGTTATAGTATCTCACTTTGTTATCCGATATATTGAATTTATTTGTATTTGGTTATTTGAAATTTGATAGGGAAGGGGGGAAAACCAAGACGGGTGGGGAATGTGGGGGGGGGAGTGAAATGGGTACCAAGACATGTGAAAGGGTATCAATGTATGTGAATTAATGCACCTTCTATCTGGCAAATATCATGTAACCCTTTTACTAATTACAATAAAAAATGCAAAAAAAAGAAAATAATCAGGATTTCTCCACAAAAAAAGGCCATATAGTAGGACGCTAAATGAAAGGATCTCTAAGATATAGAAACATAATCCATTTAATGAATGATTGTTGTTCTTAAGGTACTATGTTATCTCTCATCTCTTTGGCTGTCTCTTGGTTATCTCATATTGTTACAGTATCTCACTTTGTTCCCTGATATATCGGATATATTTGTGTTTGGTTATTTGAAATTGGATAGGGAACGGGGGAAAACAAGATGAGGGGTGGGGGTGGGGGGAGGGAAATGGGCACCAAGACATGTGAAAGGGTATCAATGTATGGGAATTAATGCACCATCTATCTGGCAAATATCATGTAACCTTTCTATTAATTACAATAAAAATATATGAAAAATAAAAAAGAAGTGCTTGAAATGAAACCCAGTGGATGGAAGACAAGACTGTCTTATATCACATTTGTATTTCTAGCTCATTCTGCCTTCTGGAACATCAAGAGATCTTTTGGCAGGACAGTGGGTCAGAGAAAACATTGCAGCTAATGGTTATGACCACACAGCATGTTTTAAATAGCATTCTGCACTTAAAGAATTTCCTCCCTTATAAGCCTTATTTTCCCCAAAGAAAGATTAGACCACACTACTCTGAACCCTTCCCCAGAGATACCTCGTAAATGTTTTACAATTGACTTCCTGAGCAGAATAGAGGGAACCCAAAGTTTATATCGTTTCCATGGCATAAATAATCCTTCTTCATCCTGTTTCAGGTACACACTTTCAAAACAATCACCTCTTGAGCACTAGTCAAGCCAACTCCAGTGCGTGGCTGAACGGGCATGTTACAATCAGAGGCACCTACAGGAAACTTGAGCTTTGTAGAAAGGAGGGGACTACAGGGAAACACCTGCCTGTGAGACAACAGAGGAAGCATCTTGAGAGAGAGTGTGGAAGTCACAGCATTTCTAGTGTCTGGCCATGACACATGGATGCCTCCATTAGGGGTCCATTCTCACATCAACACAGGAAGCTCATCTTGTACCCTAACATAGCACCTACCTCAGGTTTCCCTGGCTTGTCTGCAGCCCCTGCAATTTTTTTTCTTTGTTGTCTTTAATAAATACCTCTTCCTTTGTTTTGGCTGCATTGAGTACATTTTCTTAATAGCAAAGAAGAACCTTAATTTTATGGAGCATCCTTTAGACATAGTTAGACCCTTGCAGGCAGAATTAAATATTGCTTCCATTAAATCTGTCTTTAGAGTTTCAGGCTTTCCTCATGGGAGAGAAGTCAGGTTTTACTAAATCCAGTGTTTCCCACTGATAGTAGAAATGGGTAGAAACTACCCCATACTCACATTACTACTCTGAGGTTCAAGCTGCAGGAATGTGACATCTTTAAATGTTCAAGGAAGCCTCTAATGGAGTCTCAAACGGCCTTGGGAAAGGGGAGGAAGGATTCCTTCTCAGCACACCAGTCTGCACACTCCACAAAGAGACTGAGCAAAGTCCTCTACACAGCAACCCAGGAATCATGTTTGACATCCATGGTAGACTTACCATCGCACCCCTTAACTATTCAGCTCCTCAAATGTAGCTTTAGGTTATGTTAGAAAGTGTTAAACCACCTTCCCCATGCCAATTCCTTAATGTTTGTTAAAAATATATTTCTGAATTCTATGCTGCCATCAAAAAGAATGACAATGCCCTTTTGTAAGGAAATGGAAACACTTAGAAAAAAATCATATTATGTGAAGTAAGCCAGACCCAAAGGAACATAGGCTCAATGGTTTCCCTCAGTTGTCATAATTACTACAAACCTTGGACTCTCCTAGCAGAGTATTGCAATAGCTCAAAACCTACACACACAAGGCCACATATGATGAGGTTAAATGAAAGGATCTCCAGGATAGGGAAACACGAGCCATATAATGTGTGATTGTTGTTCTTAATGTACTATGTTATTTCTCATCTCTTTGGTTGTCAGTTATCCTCATATTGTTACAGTATCTTACCTCGCTATCTGGTACATTGTATATACATTTATTTGTTTATGTGAAATAGGAAAGCGAAGGGGGGAAACAAGATGAGGGGAGGAGGTGGGGGAGGGAAATGGGGACAAAAACACGAGAAGGGATATCAATGTGTGTGAAGTAATGTACCTTCTATCTGTCAAATATAACTGCAACCCTTCTATTGATTATAATAAAAATATATTTCTGAAAATGAACTCTAGGACATGGTAACAAGAGATTTATCTTTGTGATTGTTGTTCTCAATGTACTATGTGAAGTTATTTCTTTTCTCTTTTTTCCCCTTATGGTTAATTTCATATAGTTACTGTATCTGACTGCATTAACTGGTAAATTATATATGTGTTTATTTGTTTATTTGAAATAGGGAAGGGAGTAAAACAAAATGATTGGGAGTGGGATGGGGGAGAAAAAGGGGAACAAAAACATGAGAAAGGGTATCAGTGTTCCAGAAGTAATGCACCCATATACTTCTGGGCTGGGAATGTGGCTTAGAGTGCTTGCCTAGCATGCATAAAGTCTTGGGTTCAGATTCCTCAGAACCACATAAACAGAAAAGGTCAGAAGTGGCACTGTGGCTCAAGTGGTAGAGCATAGATAGATAGATAGATAGATAGATAGATAGATAGATTTACTGAATTGAACAAACTATCAAAGTACATTATGTATAGATATGAAAATGTCACAATGGAACCCACTGCTTTAGTCAACTAATATATACACTACTACAGAGTTGTTGCTTTTTTACTACAAACATTTTTTTTCCTTTTGCCAGTTCTGGGCTTGAGCTCAGGGCCTGAGCACTGTCCTTGCGATTTCTTAAGGCTAGAGCTCTACCACTTGAGCCTCAGCATCACTTCCGGCTTTTTTCTATGTATGTGGTACCAAGGAATCGGACCTGGGTCTTTGTGCATGCTAGGCAAGCACTCTACCACTAGGCCAAAGTCCCAGCCCAACTGCAAACTTTTTAAACATGTATTGCTGTACTGTCAAATCACCTAAAGCTGAGTCTCTGAGATAAGGATTTTCGACTTTGACTTCAAATTTTTTGAGAACCCAAATTTCTTTATTGTCTAGATCAAGGAATTCTCCTCCCCTCTAAGACTTATAAAATTTAACACTCCTAGGTACATAACACAAATTACATGCTTAGACAAGATACCCATATATTGTTTTGAAATTATTTATTAAAATACTTCAGGTTACACTATTAGATCAACAAAACTCCAAGTGCCTAGGGAATGTGAAGAGGAGTTGAGAGTTGACTTCCAGCCCATTTTATAGGAAATCACCATCTTCCCTTTTTCCTATGGTCAGCAGTCTTCTGTGCATACCTAGAATCCCAGCCCTCAGTAGGCTAAATCATGAGGACAAATTTGAAGTCAATCTTGGCTACATGGTGAAGCTTGTCTCACAAAAAAATGAAAGGGAACAAAAGAGAAAGAGAGAAAGAAATAGAAATGAGAAAAAAGAATTAAAGAAGCAAAGAAGAAAGAGTCAAAGAGGGAGAAAAAAATGAACTCTCTGTTTCCACAGGGAGCTGTGTGTAAGTAACTCTCTAAATAGTGCTTGTTTTCAGGCAGTTTCCAAATCCTGCGACTTCTTACTGTTCCTGGGAGACAGTAAAGCTAAACATACTAATAGCCAATCTTTCAGTAAGTCTGTTCTCAAGAAACCACACTAAGCAGTATAACCAGATCGATTCATACAGCCTTTACATCTTCAGGGTATAGGAACAAGCTACCACATGATAGATAAGGAAAGTAGGAACAAGCAAATTATCCACGTTGTCAACCAGTTTGTGGCAGATGTAGGACCTGGATTCTAGGAGCCCAATCAGAGCTTGTACTCAAAGTTTGCAGCACATTGCCTCTGTTGGCAGTGGTGAGAGTAAGAATGGTGGATAGAAAGACGGGATATTGTAAGGAAGCTGCCTGACTGATGCTGAGGGGACTACCAGAAACCCCATGACTTGGAAGGCTTTGCAGGAGTCAGTTTTTCCTCATTATCTTGTACATCACCTGTCCAAGGATATCATCAGTGAGGGTGCATCCTGAACTGTGCACTGTAATGTTTCTAAGCATTGCTATACATGCTGTTGGTTAAGACACAGACACACAGCCCTAGGAGCTGACCTAATGTGATCTAAAGAGACTAGAGGAACCTAAAGTCTCCCAGTGGCAAACCCCAAAAAAGAATAGGTCCTCAAAGCACACAATTTAAAGGACAAATCAAAATAACAAAGAAACAGTAGATGCCTACATGAAACCAATCAAATGCTATTTCCCCTTAGCTTCTGTGGCTTAAATTCTACTATCTGCTGATTGTGGAGATGGGTCCAAAAATACTGCTTGTCTTCTGGTTGGTTTGTTTTAGAAACAAACAAACAAAAACTTTTTTTTCTTTTTGCAAAGCTCCCTGCTGTCACTTTTTTTTTCTTTTTTTTTCCCTTGGGGTTTTTTCTGGCCAGTCCTTGGCCTTGAACTCAAGGCCTGAGCACTGTACTTGGGCTTTCTCTGGGCGATAGTTCTACCACTTGAGCCATAGCACCACTTCCAGATTTATTCTATGTATATGGTACTGAGGAATCGATCCCAGGTCTTTGTGCATGCCAGGCAAGCACTCTACCACTAGACCAAACTTCCAGCCCATACACTGTGTTACTTTCTAAGCATGTCAGGCAAAGATTCTTTATTGATACCTTCCTTGGTTTCAGTGTTGTGTTCATTAAAACCAGTGAAAAAGCTGGGCGAGGTGGCTCATGCCTGTAATCCTTGCTACTTAGGAGGCTGAGATCTGAGGATCAAGGTTCAAAGACAGCCTGGGCACAAAAGAATCTGAGACTGTTATCTCCAATTAACCTCTAGAAAATGGGAAGCAGGGCTTGGCTCAAGGGTAGAGCAGTAGCCTTGAGCTGAAGAGTTCAGGGACAACATTCAGGCCAAGTTCAAGCCCCATGAACCACCAATAAATAAATAAACAAACAAACAAACAACAGTAAAAGAAAAATTAGTAGTTTCTACTGACAGAGTGGGCCTAGGTACCCACGGAGGCAGCTTCCAGCTAAAGACTGACTCCTCCACTCTCCTGCTTTTGCAGGACTCATGGAATTAAAGCCCTTCCTTTGATGCAGGTCCATCCTTGGTGGGTTCAAATCTGAACACAAGCTTGGACAAGTGAGTCAGTCTCTCTAAACTTCATTAGAAAAAGCTGAGGGAGGGAGAGAGAAGAAAGGGAGGGAGGAAGGAAGGAAGAAGGAATGGAGGGAGGGAGGGAGGGAGGGAGGGAGGGAGGGAGGGAGGGAGGGAGGGAAGAAGAGAATGAGGGAGAGGGAAAGAGAGAGAAAGAAAGAAAGAAAGAAAGAAAGAAAGAAAGAAAGAAAGAAAGAAAGAAAGAAAGAAAGAAAGAATAGCCTTACCTTTGAAAAACTGGAATGATGATTAAATGAAAGTGGCATTTATCAAAGGCCTAGCAAAGAGTAAATTTTTAACTAGTTGGACTGTTATAACATCCCTGTCTCTTTCTAAATTCTATCAGCTTTAATTCCTTTAAACCTACATCCCTAAAGCAAACGTTCCTGCATCCTGTGTTCTTGTGCTGTGCACATATATTCCGAGGGAGACGCTGGTGGATGAGGGTCAGGTGCTCACTGGCCCTGCAGAAGATGTTGCTGGGGATGCCTCCTTGCCAGGGCAGTTCTCTTCCTCGCATCTGTCTGCTGTGAAGTGACCTTTGACATCTGGAAGGTCAAGCTGTCTATTTCTCTTAGCAACAGCATGGGTTTTCTCCGCATGGGCTCAGATAAGGACAGAGAATTTGTCCTCCACTCACACTCTGTCTGCCATCCTTTCTGCACAACTCTGTGGGTCTCTAGACTCTGCCAAGAGACCTACAAACCAAGTCAATACACTAAGGCCACAGTGAGGAGTGGAACAAGTGATACAAGTCTATGCCCATTGTGATGAACAGGAGCGGGCTAGCTCCGTCCACCAGGGCAGTACTTATAGCCAACTTTCCTAAGGATGTTCCAAGGATTTAATTTTCCAGCTTGCCACTGGTGCCTCTCAGGTTAACTTTCTTCATCAATTTTTGACAAACATTCATATGAACAAATACATTATCTGATGTTTCTTGGATCTCCCTGTCAGTGACCAACCAAGAAAAGAAAAACATTCCTGTATCATTTTAAGCCCTCAAACCACTGTTGACAACCAGAAGAAATAATGAGAAACAAGCAGACTCAGTATTCACCATGTGGAAAATGACCTATGTAACTTGTAGACAGGGATGGAAGGGGGGAAAACAACAGAAGAGGTGACATTACCCAAAAAGAAAAGCAATTGTTGCCTGACTTATGAAATGGTAACCCCTCTGAAAACATATTAATAACAATAAAATTGTATTTTAAAAAATATATGAGCAGATGTTTTGCTCTATCCTTAAGTAATACGTTTTTAATTTATTGTATCGTAATTATGTGGCTACAAGCTCCCTGCCCATACATCTCATGGACTACTACAGAGTTGTCCAACCTCAGTGCTACTGGCATTGAGAGAGAGATAATTATTTGTCTTGGGGCATGGCAGGCTGTTCAGAACATCCAGAGACTCTACCCACTAGGTGCCCAAGCATGCCTACTATGTGCTTCACCAAAATTATTTCCAAACATTGCCAAATACCTATTGTGGGTAGAAGTACACTGCCTCTGCTGGATAAAAGTAGACCAGATGGACATATAGTAAATACTTAGAGGGTAAAGTGAGAGTGGTAGAAGCTAGGAATCCATCAAGCGCAACATAAGAAAAAAATCTCACTCTGTCAGAGAAAAGTGACCTCTGATCTAGATTCAGAACATTTTGTCAGAAGTAATTCCTTCACCCAAACTCATGCTAGTCTTCTTGCCTATCTTCTCATCTAGGCTTTCTCATTTGATTTCTGGAAGGTAATAAATGTAAAACATCATCATCATCATCATCATCATCATCATCATCATCATCATCATCCTCTGTGAAAGTCCTATCTATATGCCCTGCTAGAGATCATACATAGTCTTGAAGGGAGAAAAGGAGAGAGATCTATGGTTGCAGCTCAGCTATTGTCAGTGAAAAAGGATGTTTGAGAAGCAAGCCAATGCTGGGTGGGAAATCAAAACTTGAGAAGCTGAGTGAATAGACTAGAATTCATCAACTCTCTAAGCATAAGGATGCAAGCTTGCATAAAAATAAGTCTGCAAAAGAAGTGAAAAGGTCTAGTCTATTTTCTATTGTGAAATATAACAAAAGTAAGTTGCAGTGACTACTTTTTAATTTTATGAGCTTTCGATGCTGTGTTCAACATATCCCCAGAATCCGATGCACACAACCACTGCTATTGTAGCTCCTAAGAGATGGCTTTCATAAAGAGAAAATCTTGCTCAGATTCATAATGTACATTGAGTTCCTTGTAGGTTCTTGGTATGCTATCATTATTACCTATGTCATAAAACATGTCTCTGGGCTTTTTGACTGGGCCTCTGCCTTTGAGCCTTGAATTCAAAATTAAAAAGTTGTAATGAAAATGATAATTACTCCTCCATCAGCCCCTCCCCAAAATACCAAAAAGTTAAATTTTATCAAATTACTAGTGAATGTCTTGGGACTTTACACACTAGTTATTGATTGATTGCCAGTCCTGGGGCTTGAACTCAGGGCCTGAGCACTGTCCTTGGGCTTTCTCAAGTCTAGTGCTCTACCACTTGAGCCATAGCACTACTTCTGGCCTTTTCTCTGTGTGCGGTACCAGGGAATCAGACCCAGGGCTTCATGTTTGCTAGGCAAGCACTCTACTACTAGGCCACGTTCCCTACCCCACACTATTTTTTTTAAATCAGTGCTGGTGATTGAACCAGGACCTTGCATATCCTAGGCAAGTGCTCTACCATTGAGTTTCAGTTTATTTTTGCCAAAAGTAAAAGTCACTTTCACATATCTCTGACTATATTGGTTGCCATGGTTTTCTAGCTTTTTCCATTTCCAGAAATCAACAACCCATTAGATTTATATCATTGTTAATTTGTCTCTTTGTATAATATAGATAGATGAGTTGTAGTCTAGAAACCAGTTTTCCTAAGTTTCCTCATGGAAAAAGCTGGCATCAGAATATTTTAACAATGTATGCAATAAGATGAGCTCTACTCAGCAGGCCTGACCTCGTGGGAAGATGTGTTTCTAATGAGTATATCAGATTCTACATGCTTCTCCAGTTGCTAAAGATAGTTAATCTTATTATGCCTTTGTACCTTTCAGGGTTATCCTACTTCCCTTTCCATAGAGAAGAGAAAAACAAAAGTTAGTCCAAACTGTTCCTAAAATCCCCACAAATTCTGAAGTGATGGAATCCAAATGACTGAGGTTTAAGAAAAGTAATAGTTACTTGAAAGTGGCATTATGAAATTATCTGGGTGTTCTTTTAGGGACTGTGGATTGGACCTTTACCACAGCCTCATAGCAACCAAACAGATAATTAATTCCATCTTGTATTTGTTATTTCTTCAACTGTTTTGGGCCAGAAAGTTGGCATCATTATTTGTTGAACGAATGGATGTAAGTTTCTCTGTTTGAATATGCATCTACTGATTTAGGACACAACTCTTTCTGAAAGTTTCATTGTAAAGTCTAGACAGTATGTAGCTCTTCCAATAACCTCAGCCTCACCCCAGTATAACTTCAAACATCATCCTTCCCCAAGTCTAGAGAGTCCAATCTGAAAAAAATCCAACCATCTTCCTAACTATTAGCATGAAGAAAGTAAGAAAAATAGCTTACTGCCTCTCTCCACAGGGCCAAAATCCATTTTCTATCTGAATTATCTTAGAAGCTCTGAATGGACACTTTATTCTCTTTCAGTATTGTGGAAACCTAGCCTGCCCAAAATCTTCATTCTGGAACCTTCCTTCAGGGACATACCTACCACTGCCACCTCTAACTTGGACTCTGGGCATATAATGCTTGCCAAAAACTTAAAAGGTATTGGTTCCACTGACTCATCTTTATTCATTGGGCACCTACCAGAAGGTGCATGGGTAGGTATGTGGGTAAGTGCACTTTCTAAGGAGTCTGTAATGGATTAACACAAATTTTCCATACCCAGAGCATATGAAGGTATCAAATGTGCTAAAATGGATTGTACTAAAATATTCATTGAATGAATTATTATTTGTTTATTTTGCTTGTGTCTAGTCATTAGAGAGATATTTAATTTTTTCATTTCTATTCATTCTGATACGGGGAAGTAGATTGGAGAAGGATCTATTGAGAATTCAAATGGTATTTATAAGGTACATTGTCACTTTTCAGTAGATCTGCACAGTAGAAGGGGATTATCACTAAGTGTTATTCAGGTTGGCCCGCTACTTCTTGCTATCTCCACTTGTCTTCAGATGACTTAGAAGTCATTTCCTGAGTACCTTCCTTGTTCCTCTCAAGAACCCTGCTACATGCTCCAAAACACTTAAGTCTTCTTCTTTATCAGAGCACTTAGCACACTGTATCCTAATTACTTGCTTAACTTGCTGTCCCTCTAATTGGATTAAGCTCCATGAAGGTGGAATAGCCCTTGGCTCAATCACCTGAATCTCTGCTCCTGACCTGGTCCACAGCTGCCACACTACACATGTTTAAGATGGATTTTTATCATTCAGTCCACATAAAGCTTCAGCCAAAGCTAAGGTGAAGAAAAGAAAAAAAACCATGGAGTGGCCAAACTGCTCAGCAGTCTAATTGGACATGAAAATGGATTAATATAAATCCTCTGCACGGAATCTGCAAACTCAAGGTAATAGGACCTGTCTACCAAGCAAGGCCAGGGGCTCACTAAACCCAGGTAAGAGAGGGAATGAAAGGAGAGGATGCTTTTGTGCTCTATAACAAAAAGTTATGCCAGTTTGTTTTTGTTTCTACCATCCGTTTCCCACCTTTTAACCGAGATGCTAATAAAGGAAGTGAAAACATGCCGTCTTCTGCGTTCTGCCTTCTAGAACCCTCCAACAGAGCTGACAGTAGCCAGAAGAAGAATGAAGAAGAAAGAGAATGAGTAATCTCTGCTTCAGCTTTCCATTGTCAGTTGCTGACAAAGGATCAGAGTCATGCCCAAGGCATGAGCACCTGAGGAGCCAAGACACAGGCTGTGCATTGACAGTGTTCACCAGACAGCCTCCGTGTCCTGTGCTGGAAGCTTCCTCAAGCAGCACACCCCTCCGCACGAGAACCAGGCATGCTGCCACGTGGTGCTCAGAACCCATCAGTCGGACTGGGTGTTCACACACCTGGATGGCCTCTAAGTGTCACTGAGTTGCCAAGTGGCCACCGGGACACAGAAAGACCATCATGCAGCACTGGTCAATGCAGATGTTCCTGTTTGATCTGTATCAGTGAAGATTGCTTTCGTGTAGGCTTGTCACTGTGTGGGATGTCTCTATCACACACACTGCCTCCGGCAATGTGGACCTAGCTGAATCTGTGCCCAAAATCAAGACATGCCCAAAGCAGATCTAACTATGAAGCAGCACTGAAGTGGATAGTTGGAGAGGAGTTTGCTCAGACTTCAAACTCTCTTTGCTTTCATCCTGAAATTGCAACTTGATGGATGGTGAAGCCCTAAACCTAGATCCACCATCACCACCCCCGTTCCTTCCTAAATTTCCATCCTCCAAAAGCTACCCTGATCCCACCATATTAATAATACTCATACTGAATTCTGACAGACAGGTAGTAGAAACCCAACATGATACTTTCTGTCCCCAAATAAAACCCCCTGGAAAACACTACGCCATTGACAAATGCTTGCTTCCCAGCCTGCCTGGTGACATGCAGGTGGCTGTAATACACACGCAGTGGCGGGGTGACACTTCGCAGACCAGAGCATCTGCTTCACAGAGTGACCTCAAGAGGTGGCCAGATTTTTGTGGTGATGCCGACCGATTCATAAAGCATTGGCAAGGAGATGGCTCTCCAAATAATTAGGTTTGCGAACTGCAGGTCTTAGGAAGTCATGCTGGACCGAAGTCGCCTGTGTTTCTTGGCTCCTCTAATCAGGACAATAGTGAAAAGAAATAAAGCCTTTCGTTACACTTTGCAGAGGCATTTCTCATAGCATAGGTGACACACTCAGAATGGAGTGACTTCTTCTGGCTCAGACCCCAGAATACAAGCATGCTCTCTGACTAGAAAGAAAAGCAGTATTGGAGTGACTGTCACAGCTCCTAACTAGAAAGCATGGGTATTGGGGAAGAGAAAGAAGAGTGACATGTTTGACCCCGTTAAATCCATATTCGTGCCTATATTGTCAAGGGTTGAAGGTTCACCGGGCCCAAGGCCAGAGCCCAGGCCCCGTCTAAGGTCAAGACTAAGGCACAAGCCAAGGCCCAAGACTTCAGCTGCCACTCTAGGCCCAGGCTGCAGCTCCGAAGGGTGCCCAGGACCTGGGAAGGTCCCACAATGAAGACTTCTGTCTGTCAGTGTGAGGACAGAAGGACTACTGTGGCTCCCTGGCTGCCATCTTCATGGGGCCAGTAGCCTGTGTCATTCTACCAATAAGCCTGAGACAGATCTGGTAATAATAATAATAATAATAATAATAATAATAATAATGTACCCAAGTACATTTCTTGGTAGAAATGTAGACATGAATAGAAAGTGAAATCAAATAGCAATAATCAATCTTCCTGAAGGAATAATCACTGTTGAGATTTTTAGTCCCCTTCTTTCATTCTCAGTGTATGTATGTACATTTTAAGTTGTGAGTGCTATTTTGCAATTGCTCTTTTTAATTATTAAAACTATGACTTAATAGTATTTTGTGTATTTAAACTTGCAATATATAATATTTTGTACATGACTGAATGCTAGAAATAGCATTTATTGAACAGGAGTCTGGCTGTACAATTTGTGTGTGTGTGTGTGTGTGTGTGTGTGTGTGTGTGTGTGTGTGTGTGCGTGCAGCAATACTACGTCTTAAACTGAGAGCCTTGTGCTCTTTGCTTGTTTGTTTTTCTCAAAGCTGGCACTTTGCTACTTGAGACATATCTCCACTTCTGCTTGTTTTTTTTTTTTTTTGCTGGTTAGTTGGAGATAAGCATATCTTAAATTTGTCTGCCTGGGCTAGCTTTAAGCCATGATCCTCACACCTCAACCTCCTGAGTCGTTAGGATTGAGATACCAGCACTCAGCTCTGGATGATCTCTCTTGACCTACATGAGAGTTCTATAAGTTAGATGCTATTAAATTGAGTCGCTGGATAAATGACCTGCTCTACCTCACTTCCATCAGGTGGGCAGAACACAGCTTTAATTTCTTTCTCAGAGCCCCACAAACCACCTTGGCCTGGGCCTGGTAAAAGCAGTTCCCATCTCTTCCAGGGCTGCCATCAACTGTCCAGCAATGGCTTCTTATAGCTTTCCCACACATCCTCCGCCAGTATTGGTCCTGGGCCAGCGTGACAGTACAATTTTCTCTGCAGTGTTCCCTGTATATCATTTTAAAGAATGATAGTTACTACCTCAGTTTGGCTAGGACCAGATATCGAATGAACTCTATTTTCTCTTTACTTGAAGATATTTAATCTTGTTCTTTCCTGCTTCTTTTTGTCTCTTATTTCAAATTATCTCCCTCCCATTTTTCTTCTCTCCCATTCTACCTTTTTTCTTTTTTTTCATTTCTATTTGTCTTTGTAAGATACTGTTTGTTCTCTTGCCTTCTGCGGTTCCATTTCTTAACTGTTCCTCTTTTCCAACTCACCCCAGGCCTTTCCCCCAACAAGTTATTTCTCAACTTCATTTTCAATAGGCTTTAACTCAGGAGGTATCATAGATTTGCTCTGATATTTTTCATTACACTGCGTGTAATGAAGGAGTGTAGAAAATCACCCATTCCAGGAGGATCTGCTGGCACACATTTCTCTACTACCAACCAAGTTAAAGGCATCTTTCCCACTGTCAGTATTCTTCTTTCCAGACTCTCAGCCCAGTAACCAACGCAGTAGTGTGCTGGAATGTCTTTCCTCCAGCCTCTCAGTCAGCAATCCACTTCACCCCAGGAATGCAAACACAAGTGATGTGTATGGGAAGATTATAATGTATCCTGCAGGTGGCATCTGGAGTAAGTTCTCCTTAACTTTTACCAAAGGCCAAGATGTGCCACAAACAACTTCACTGCAACACAACCTGCTACCTAGAAACCAGGTCCTCTGCTTCCTCTTGCTCCCATCCACTGAAGCTTAGATGTCAAGAATGTATGTGCCCCTAGTTTACAAAGTGAGCTGCAGCCATCTAAAAATGAAGTTTCTTTTGTTTTCTGGGTTGACTCTCCCGCAAGGCTTCAAGGAAGACTTGCTTGCCAGTGGATCATATTCTCATTGTCTCCCATCTCTCCTGATCTTTCTTTGCATCCTGCTACACCCTACCCTCTGCCCTCTAATTCTTCCATACACAAATGATGATAAAATTCAAGATCTCAAGCATTTCAGAATATAGTAGCTAGTTGGATGGTGAGTTTGACGGGAAATCATTCTTTGGGGGTGTGTCCAGGAGGGTGCTTCCTGAAGATAACATGTGAACCTGAGTGGACAAGGTGGGGAGATTGCCTGTGATGTGGGTAAGTACCCCAGATAGAATGGGTGTGGGGACAGAACACACAGCAAGTCAACAGTCACATTCCTCCTGACCTCTTCTGACAGCTAGCGCACATGCATCTCCTGCCTTGGACATCGCAACTCCAGATTCACTGACCTTCAGATTCTAGGACTTATTACCCTGGCACCTCCCCAGATCCTCAGGTTTTTTCACTCAAATGGAGAGGTACATCACCTCCCCTGCTTCTGGAGGTCTTTGGACTTAGACTGAGCCATATCATCAACGTTGTTATCTATAGCTTGCAGGTGACCTGTAGGGAAGTGGAGGGAGGGAAGGCCTTCTTGGAATGGATTCTCCTAATAAATCCCTCTTCCCCAGTAACCATGTACAACTTCTATTTGTTCTGTCTAGAGAACTTTGCCTAATCCACTAGTAGGAACAATTTGCACTGGCTCTAGTGAACCTTTGTTATTACTTTCACCCTAGTAGAAAACAGACAAGAGAGAGAACTGAAGTAGCACATTGCTGCAGAGTTCTGGGTCCTTACCAGCCTTACCTGGAAACAACCAAAGAGCCAAGACTGTGCGTGGTAGCCACCCGTGGAGTTTGTCTTCTAGATACATTTCCAGTCCTGATCTGTCTTCTGATGACATCACTGGTGACATCAGTCTCACACACATACACACACATCTGGATCTCCATGAATGCACAGGCCCCATTCAACTCAAGTTAGATCAAGGTCATGCTGTTTCTTTGTCTGCACCCTCAGCCTCTAGCTCAAGACAATGAGTGAGGACAGTATAACTACCAGTTAGCCTTGCACCGAAATAGGGAGGAATTTTGTATGCTTTCCTCAAGGATGAAAAGAATATGAAAATATGCCTAGATACACATCTCTCACTTAAGGCTGAGTGCACAGGATGAAGACAAAGTGTATGGAGAAATCCGGGGAGGGAAAAAAAATCAATGCTTTGAGATCTCAAATAGGAAGGAGTTAGAGTCAAGGTATTAAATAGCCGTGTTAGCTCTAAAAATAGGTGAAGTGTAAATTTCTTCTGAATGTAGATGTTCTAAAAGGGCAGAGATAGAAATATTTCTCAAATCTTCATACAGGGAAAGTCACTCAAACAAATCCTTCTTCGGGGAATCGATGCATTGAAAGACTAGGAAGCATTTGCAGAGCAAAGGCTACATAACACAGAGAGGTTACTTCCTGACAGGATAGTTGTTAAAAGAATCCATTTGCAGTTCCAATATTCAGGGTCAGTAATTTCTCAGGAAAAAAAAAGGTTAATGGAAACAAAACAGAATTCAGGACACATTTTTCTCAACGAGTATGTAGAAATACAAGCAAAAAATACACACTCTCAGCATCTCCATAGGCTACAGAATACAAAATCACTTCGATATTTGCTTCGGCTGGGCTCGAGACTGTTACAATGGAGAACAGAAGGGGTTTGGTGGGGAGATGGGATGCTATGTGTGTGGCCAGGCTTTGGACAGAATGACTTCTGGTCATTTACAACCAGGGTTGTAATAATTCCATGTCTAAAGGAAGAAAATCAGAGATGGGAATAAACTAATTGGTAGCTGGATAGAGCTGGAAACACGTTTTTAAATCAGTGTCTAGCAGAAAGCTTCCAGAAGTTTTTCAGAAAAGTCCACCAGCTAACAGAAACGGATCAAGAATGATACCAAGAAACTTCGTGGTTGTTTATCCAACCTCTCTGGAAAGAGGAAAGCTTGATCTGGGAAGAAGTAGAAAGGCTGAGACTGTGGGGAAATTGGCTTTGGTCCCAGGGTTCTGAGCTGCCCTGGTTTCCCACAAGGCAAGTCAAGAACCCAGCAAGAAGAGATGTCAAGGGAGAATTGTAGACTCACAAGAAACAGATGCTTTGGAAATCTGGGACAAGATGAAGGAGCAAACATGAGGCTAAAGAGAATTCTTCCAACTGGAGGAGGCAAGAATCCTCAAGTTCAAATGGCTGGTGAAAAACACAATACAGGCAAAAGCTGATGGCTCAAGCCCAGCATCCTAGCTACTCACAGATCTAAGAATGGAGGCTCAAAGCCAGCCTAGACAGACACCACCAGAAAACTTCAGTCTCCAGTTTATTAGAGGTGGGAGGGGAGGGGAAGAATCTAAAAGAGTGAAGCAAGAACCTGAGGCACTGAGTTCAAGCCCCAATATTGGCACAAAAATGGAGAATGGAGAGGGGGAGGGGAGGGAAAGAGATATACAGAGAGATTCACATGGGTAGCCAAGGAAAATATGCTCTGTCCTTTGATTTAAGGTGATGAGTGGTTCAGGCCAGTCTCCAGTAGTTTTTATTGAAATTTCACTGTCAAGGTCAGGACTAAATGTTCTGAATGTAGATGCTATTTCACCTTCACAGCAACCCTCCATCTGTATCTAACTTCAAGTTAAAGAAATAATATTTATGGAGAAATGATGGTTTGTAATTGGTACCCCCTTCTATTAAACTAGAGAATCAAAAGACCACGAACCTAGCAAGAGCTTAGGGTGTGGCTTTCACTCAGACCTTCCACCCTGACCTCCTTTAATGGAATTGCACTCTGGAGCTCCTAGCAGCTGAAATGCTAAGACAGAGCTGTGTGAAAAGTATCGTTAGGTTTCATGTAAAGATATCCTTTTCCACATTACATAGCATCCTCTTCATAAAGATAGAAATACTAAGCAGTATGGAGGTTTCTTAAAGAACTGAAAATAGACCTTCCCTACGATCCCACCATATCATTCCTGGGCATCTATCCTAAGCATCATAACCCAGGATATGATAAGGACACCTGCTCAGCTATGTTTATCTCTGCACTATTCACAATAGTCAAGTGATGGAAACAACCCAGATGCCCTACTGCAGATGAATGCATACAAAAAATGTGATATATATATATACATATATATATATATACAATGGAATTCTACATAGCCAACAGACAAGATAAAATAATGTCATTTTCTGGGAAGTGGATGAAGCTACAGGGAATCATGGCGCATGGTCTCCTTGATATGTGGATATTAAATTTAAACAGTACAAGAGCAATGACTCACTATTTGGGTACCCAATGTTATGGACATGGTCTTGGAGATATAAAAATAACTACATAGATACAAAAATCTATATACTCTATAGACATAATGTTTTATTACATATATTAATATGTACCTATGACATACAAACCCTCAGCTTAATTTTAATTATGTTCTAAAATCTAAGCACCAGTGATTATATACAGAGATTTCCTTCTTGAATACTTGTTTATTAAACATGACATTGGAAATGTGATGCAAAAAAACCAATGTTAAATTCATTTTTGCCAATTGTGTGGCTCGAACTCAGGGCCTGAACACTATCCTTGGACTTTCTCAAGGCTAGAGCTCTACCACTTGAGCCACAGCATCATTTCCAGCTTTTTTTCTATGTATGTAGTACCAAAGAATCGAACCCGAGCCTTCGTACATGCTAGGCAAACACTCTAATAAATTCTTTGATTAAAAAAAAAAGATAGAAATACTGAGCTTAGTACTGCAATTGTTGTATGACTCCTTGCACTGAACTTGCTTTTATGCAACTGGTCTTGTTTCCCTAATTACATGGAGTACTGGGGAACTCCGGGCTAGATTTATAATGCAAGTTCATTTCATTGTTTCTTGCTATATGTTTTAGTTGCTTGTGTACATTATTTAAAACCCTGTGTGTGCAAGAGCAGAAGTAAGAACACAACTGCATACATACAAATCTAAAATCGCTACAACCAGATATCAAAAACAGTATAGGCAGTAAGAGTTGCACTATATTTAATTGAAATTAGTGGAATTCTTGTCTCCTGTTCATTATTTCTTGTTAAAATTTATAAGTAACCCACTTTCCTTGTGTCTCATTTTTATTAAGGAAATCCATTTTCAACGTGCCAGAAACTTGAATTGTTTTATTCCTCATTAGAGAAGCCAAGTGTTCTGGTTTATATGGAACAACTCCTCCATCTACTGGCCAGATTTAATATGGGAAATCAGTTCAAAACCAAAAATAGTCCCCTGTAACTGTATGGAGATGGTTTTCCCCATATGTCTTTCTCAAAATGAAAGATTCTACAATTAATAATTAAATATATCTCCCCTGCCTTAAGCTTTATACCATCAGGAGTTTATGAGCCAATAGATAGTAACTTCATACACTATTGCAAAATTGAGAAGCTCCTTGAATCACCATGTCTAGTTCTGAAGAGAAGTAAAGCCAATTTTTTAACATAAGATATAAAGCATGAAGAAGTATTATAGATAGGCCTAATACAAAACAACTTAAGCAAGATGATTGGGAGGGGTTGGGGAGAGGGAAAGTGGAACAAAAACAGGAGAAGGGATATCAGTGTTCAAGAAGTAAGGTACCACTACCCAATGAATTTAATTGTAACCCCTCTATATGTTACCCCAACAATAAAATACACTTTTAAAATACCTTAAGATGTGATCATCATTTAGGTGTCAGTGGCTCATTCAGTCTGAGTTACTCAGGGGGGCAGAGACCTTGGGGGTTACCAGGGCAGAGTTCACTGGCATCTCCAGAATAACCAGAAAAAGTGTAAGGCTGGAGGTATGATTCAAGAGGCAAAGTACCTGCTTAGCTAGTGCAATGCCCTGAGTTAAAAACTCAGTACTACCAAAAGAAAAAAATACAACACACACACACACACACACACACCCTGGGTTTTCCTCTTCAAAACCCAGTTCTTGCATTTGCACAAAGTGTGATGCCATGAGCAAGTGGCTTTACCCTTTGTCAGTTCTCTCTTCCTATGTAAATAAAAATAATAGCAATTTCTTGGCTGTTGCAGAGCTGAATAAAACACTTTTTTGCAGTAGTAGTACTAGTTACAGTAACTGGTAGGCTTTAGTAGTTGTTGAAGTTTTTGTAAGGAGAAAATTCCATAATTTCCTTGACCTCCCAACCATTTCTGCATTGCCATGCTGGCCTAAAGAATCAATCCGAAGGATTTGAAAGCAGAGAGCTTCACAATCAGCAAGAGGACTGGGTGGAGACTAGAAAGGACAGGAACGACAACAATAGAGGAGATTGCTTCTTCCTCCGCCATCCTTGCACTCACCCCACATTGACAGAACCTCACAGGTAGCAGCCAGCCAAGAAAAATGGGGGTGCACAGAGCCCCAGCCAGGGCAAGGCAAGGATGATCTCATTGCTAAAATGTGTGGGTGCATGGGTGTACGCTCATAAACATGCATGCTTGCGTTGTCATTGTATGAGAATCTCAAGTTCCATTGACAGGGTAGCTCAGTGAGCAAGTACTTACCTAACAGGCATGAGGCCTTGGGTTTGATCTTTACCTTTACAAGAAAAGAATCACAAATCATACAAAAGAAAATTAAGAGGCGAGGTATAGCTACAAGAAAATGACAGCTATAAGACAAATTTTTATATAATAAGAAATCCCAGCCCACTGCTAGTGGCTCACATCTGTTATCCTAGCTACTCCAGAGGCTGAGACTTGAAGATTATGATTCACAGCTATCCTGGGTCTCCAAACCTGGGGGGAGAGAGGAGGGGAGAAAGAGAGAGACAGGCAGAGAAATAGACAGAGACAGAGACAGAGAGACAGAGACGGAGAAGAGAGAATTCTCCAGTGGCTTCCATCTATAATAGATACCGAAACCTTTTCTTTAAAAGGTTTTATTTTGTCTTAGTTTCACATGTTCCAGTTTATCCACTCAAGTTATACCAGTTGCTTTGGGCCCGTGGAGGGGTAGCACATTAAGTCAGGAGCACCTGGAAGGACAAAACTTCCTGCCTTATGTCTAGGAAGCAAATGGAGAAAGAATGAACCAGAGTCCCTAAGAGCACCACCCTGTGGATTGTGCGTTTAACACACGGGCCCTTGGGAGACATTCAAGACTGTCATACCAATCTTTAAAAAGAATATGTACAAGGACACAACTTTATGAAACCGTGCAGTTGAAATAATGAACATATCCATCACGGATAAATTTCTTCATGACGTCTTGGATTCCTTCTTCTGTTAAATCCTTGCCCCTCAGATATCAAACACTGATCTGCTGTTATTATAGACTGACTTGTGTTTCCCAATTTTTTTTAATTTAAAATTTTTAATCAGTGTAAAAAAATAATACAAGTAAGAGGCTGAGATCAGGAGGACCAAATCCAGCCAGGGCAAGACAAAAATTTTTTATTGTAATTAATAAAAGGGTTACATGATATTTGCCAGATAGAAGGTGCATTAATTCACATATATTGATACCCTTTCACATGTCTTGGTCCCCATTACCCTCCCCTCCACCACCTCCCCCGGTCTTGGTTTTCCCCCCTTCCCTATCCAATTTCAAATAACCAAATACAAATAAATCCAATATACCAGAATGATTCCTTTTTTTCCCCACCCGGAAGTCGCAAGAACAGCAGAGATAATGAGCGGTTTATTTGCAGTAACAACGTATCCGCTCTGCCTAGGGAACTAGCTCACAGAACTTTTCCCTGTGGCAAAACGCAAATGTCATACATAGAGGCCCTGTGGTGTGTACGCTAATGCTGGCGGTTTACACACTTGAGTTCATTATTCTCATTAATTTGGTGACTGTTAACAGCATTGCTATTTATATGATGACTTCGACTTTACAGATTTCAATCAGAGCTTTCAAAACACAATGGAGAATGTAAGGAGATGTATCTCTGAGTCACTGTCCCCATAGGAAAGCATATTTGGAAATCCAATACAAGAAACCACTGTGATGCTGGTATTTTTATTTATATTAAGATTCTTGGTACTGCTGGCTCATGCCTATAAAATTCTAGCTACTCAGGAGACTAAGATCTGAAGACCATGGTTCAAAGTCAGCTTAAGCAGAAAGCTCATGAGACTTTCATCTCCAATGAAAATGCAAAAAGCTAGAAGTGGAGCCATAGCTAAAGTGGTAGGACAAAAGCCTTGAGCAAAAAAGCTACCGGGCAGCACTTAAGCCCTGAGTTCACACCCCAGGAATAGCACACACACATGCACAAGCACACACACACACACACACACACACACACACACACACACACACCCCGATTCTTAAGGCAAAATCTGGAAGAACATTTTGTTTTCCTTATCTCAACAAAAGTAAGTTGGATATAGTAGCTCACACGTACAATCTCAGCATCTCAGGAGGTAGAGGTCGAAAGGATTACTGCCCAAAAAGGTAGTGAGACCCATCTCAACAACAACAACAACAAAAGTGGCTTTGGTAGTACACACCAGAGTTAGAGCTACACAGAAAGCACAGGAAAGAGAATCATGGTCTAGGCTGGCTTGAGCAAAAATACAAAACTCTGTTTCAAAAACAGCTAAAGTAAAAGAGAACTATGAGGTGTGGGTCAAGTGGTAAGGCACTTGCTTAACAAGCATGAAGCCCTGAGTTCAAACCACAGGACCACCAAAAGAATAAACAAGATGAGGGGCAAGGGTGGGGGGAGGAAAATGGGGACCAAGACATAAGAAAGGGTATCAATGTATGTGAAGTAATACACCTTCTATCTGGTGAATACAATGTAACCCTTCTATTAATTACAATAAAAATATATGGAAAAAAAGAATAAATAAGAAATGTGTCCTAAGCCAGGCTTGCACCTGTAATCCTAGCTACTCAGGAGGCTGAGAACTGAGAATCATGGTTCAAAGCCGTGGGGGGGGGCGGGTTTAACCTGAGACTCTTATTTCCAATTAACCTCTAGAAAACGGAAAGTGGGGCTTGGGCTTGGCTCAGGGATGCAGCGGAGGCCTTGAGCTGAAGAGCCCAGGCTGAGTTCAAGCCCCATGACCCACACACAAAAAAAAAGAAAAAGAAAGAAATGTGTTCCAAAAAAAAACCAAAAAAGCTGGGAAGAAGAGATAATTCAAGAAATGATCGTATCACTAATAAAAGATCTTAAAGGGCAAATACGTGCATAAAAATATACATGTTTCAAAAATGCCTGTGAATAAAAACATCATATGGAGGAAATGGAGGAATTTTCTAGATATTCCCTTTTATACAGATAACCTCAAAATAAGCAAATAAGAACTTTTATCAAGGAGGCTTATTTCCTAACAACAAGCATTCTAGGCTTAAATCTCTGTAAATATTCAAAGAGAATCCAGGAACCAGTGGCTCACAACTGTAATCCTAGCTACTTAGGATGCTGAGATCTGAGGATCTCAATTCAACGTTGGTTCAAGCAAACAAATACAAGAGACTCTTAGCTCCAATGAACCACCTGAAAATAGAACTGGAGGCATGGCTCAAGTGGTAGAACACTGGCCTTAAGTGGGGAGGGCAGGGCACCAAGGGAGAGGCTGAAGCCCTGTGTTCAAGCACCAGTACTAGCATTAAAAATAAAACAACAGAACTGGGAGTGTGGCCTACAGTAGAATGCTTGTCTAGCATGCATGAAGCCCTGGGTTCAATTCCTTTGTACCACATACACAGAAAAGGCTGGAAGTGGGGCTGGGGCTCAAGTGGTAGAATGCTAGCCTTGAGAAAGCCAAAGGACAGTGTTGAGGCTTTAAGTCTAAGCCCAGAACTGGCTAAAAGAAAGAAAAAACAACCAAAAAGGTAAAAATAGTCTTTAATTGTTGAGCAAATGCACAGCCCCTATCTCCCAAACAACTCTCCCTTGCCACCAAGAAGCTCCATCCATGTACCCTCATTTGAGTCTTAGTCACTGGCTATTCACCTGTGTGAGTTATGTTTCTGTGTAGGTGGGAAGTGTTTTCACAGTGTCCTTAATGTCAGCCCCTGCAACCATCTGACCACAGACATCTCAGTGCTTACCTGAGGATTGTGCCATAGATTGAAAATGCCATGCAGGGTCACTAGGCATTTCATTGTTGTTTCACTTGGTCCTGGCAGAGTTTGTAGTTTACAGTGTTGGGAATCAAATTTCAGGCCAAACACCTGTCAGGCAAGCCTCTACCAGCAGCCTCTGAGGAGGAGATGGAAAGTCAGCACAGCCATGCTGGAAACTGGTACAGAGGGTCCTCAAAAAAGATACATAATTAGATAGATAGATAGATAGATAGATAGATAGATAGATAGATAGATAGACCAGATGATCTAATAATTCCAGCACTGATTATATTTCTGAATAATATGAAAGTAGAAGGTCCAACATGTCATTATATTCTCCATTTCACTACAAGGTGGCCCACAATAATCTTTCTAAGAACGGCAATGGATTAGGAATGTGGCTTTGTGGTAGTGCTTGCCTGGCATGCACAAAGACCCAGGTTTCATTTCCAGGGGCGGGGCTCCATTCCCTAGCCTTTTCTAGAGACCACATGGGGTCCTTGGCATGGCTTCTTATTCCATCTTCAAAGCCAGCACTGGGTTACCTTTGTGTCCTTAGCTCTGCTCTCATCAAATCTTCTCTGAGTGACCCTTTTATCTCCCTCTTGGAAGGCCCCCTGAGATTCTATTGAACCCATGCCAATAAGGTTTCTCTTTCATCTTAATCTCAAGAGCCTTCATTCACCCACCTATGCACAATTCCCTTTGCAAAGCTTTCTGGCTGTGACGGAAATCCTTGTGGGTGTGGCTCTTTAGGCACCTCCTTATCAGCCTGTGGGAGGGGCTGTGGGCAGCCAGTGCCCTTGATGCCCTTGCTGTTGGCTGCATTGTGAGGAGTGAAGGGCTGCCTACAGCCGGGAATCTACCTTCTCCAGATCTATGAAATAGTCATGGGTTTCACCCGGTTTTTTTGTTGTTGTTGTTTTTGTTCTGTTTTGTTTTTGCCAGTCCTGGGTTTGAGCTCAGGGCCTGAGCACTGTCCTTGGACTTTCTCAAGGCTAGAACTCTACCACTTGAGCCTCAGCACCACTTCTGGATTTTTTCTATGTATGTGGTACAGAGGAATCGAACCTGGGTCTTCGTGCATGCTAGGCAAGCACTCTACCACTAGGTCACACTCCTGGCCCTCATCCGTTTTTAAATGAAATAAAATTCTCAAACTCTGATGGGTTTCAGTGAGGATGTTTGTTTCTTTTAGGTCTATAATGAAAATTATTTTCTTCATTAATGCTCAGTATCCCCGGTGCCCAATTTTTCTAAGGAATGTGAGGGGAAGAGAAAGGAGGGGAGAGGGGTTGATTTCTCCCCTTAGTTTTCAGAACAATTATTGAATTTTTATCATTTTTCCAAAAAGACCAATCAGTTTCTTTTAAGATGAATTCATGAATGTAGACATTTTGTTTCTAGCATCTACATAACTGTTGTGCGTGTGCCAGTCCTCTTAAGCCCTGGGCGCAGTCCCCGAGGGCTTTTTGCTCAAGGCTAGCCTGCTCTACCATTTGAGCCACAACTCCACTTCCAGCTTTTTGTTAGTTTATTGAAGATAAGAATCTTATACTTTCCTGCCCAGGTTGGCTATGAACCTACAGCCTTAGATCTCAGCTTCTAAGTAGCTAGGATTACAAGCATGAGCTGCCAGCATTATTATTTTTACCAATGTTTCCATTAACTTCTCTGCCCCGGCCTGCAGGGTAGTCAACTGGAACTCGAGGAGCAAACCTGAATGAGAGAGACAAACAAAGATGGGAAAGGAGACCAAGACAGTATTCTGATCAAGGTCTCAAACTTTATTTTTACACAGCTGCTTATATATGCTTTAGTGAGAAGGCAGTTAACGCAAGTGGGTTGCCTAGTAACTATCATCATGTGCTTGAGTCAGGTTTGGGACGTCAGGGAGGGTCAGGCTGCTCTACCAAACAGGATATTAGTCAAGTTCTTTCTGCCAGACAAGATATCGAGGTTGGGCCATTGTGGGAGGGGTAGAACAGATAGTATTTTCAATCAAAGTTTTACAGTTAACAGCTATTTGGTTCCCGGCACTTCTCTTTAGTCTATGAGAGATTTTTTTCTTCCCAAGGTGGCTTCTGACTCCTTTTGAAATAAACCAGTTGTCCTTGATAACTTTCTTTTCTGATACAAAATTACCTCGATCATTTTGTGCCTAGGATGCTCCAGGCCTGCCATTTCACCAAGAAACCTTGCTCCCCTTTGGTGAGAATTGGCATGCAAGGACCAAAATCTGGGCGTGGGGCTATGGAACTCAAAGATTTGTCTTTTTTTTCCAGTCCTGGGGCTTGAACTCAGTGACTGAGCACTGTCCTTGGGTTTTCTCAAGGCTAGAGCTCTGCCACTTGAGCCCAGCACCACTCCTGGCATTTTCTTATGTATATGGTACCAAGGAATCAAACCCCGGTCTTCATGTATGCTAGGCAAGCACTCTACCACTAGGCCAAACTGCCAGCAAAGATTTGCCTTTTTAGAACCAATGCCAGTGTAAGATTCTTTGTCTTTTATTGTTAGATATTATCTCAAAAGCAACTGAGGAAATAGAAAAACCAGACTTCAGCATCAGAGTCAAGGTATAAAGGGATTCGGTGTTGAGAAGCTATTTGCTAGCCCCCATAGTGTACTCTGTGGCTAATGTATTGTTATTTTTAATTTCTCTTTTTTAACTTTCAAATAAAACTATAATTATTTTACATATTCAAATGTACATAAGTATATGATATGTATAAATGCAATATGTGTGCATAAATTATTTAAATATATGAATGTGTGTATGTGTTTAAGTTTATGCGTATATTATGTGTAAGTTATATATTTAAATATATTTTCTATCTCTAAACATTTATACTTTTACATTTATATGTTTGTATATTTAAGTATGTTTATATGTATAATTATATATAACTGTTCGTGCATTTTAATTGTTATTATAAAGGTGATGCACAGAGGAGTTACAATCACGTAAGTCAGATAAATAATACATTTCTTTGCCAACAATGTCACCCCTTCTCTTGCTCTCCTGCGGTTTTTCCCTCCCATCCCTACCCACAAGGTTTTTTGTACTCATCATGCCAAGCTCCTAGCAAAGCCAGATTGTCGACCAAATAAGTAAGTCAGTAACTACATTAAAGGACTGAAGGAGGACTTCTTAATTGATCAGTGTTTCTTAGCATTTACTTTCTTAATGCTAAAGCCATACTCAAATTCTCAGCGATTTACTTTGACAATGTTTACTGCAAACTTACAGGTCATCAGCAGAGGGCAGTAGCTGACCACAATCTTATTGGCGTTCTTGTTTGATGCTATTTGGATTTTGTTTTGTTTTTGAGAAGGATCTTTCTGTATAGTCCAATCCGGCCTCTGATTCCCAGTCTTCCTGCCTCCACCTCCTGAGTTCTAGAATTGCAGGTGTGCACCACCATTTAATCAATCCCATAGTACCTTCTAGGATGGATTTGGAATAAAGAAATGCATCTTTCTCTGTCATAGTTTCATGCTTCCCACAAAGAATGGGAGTTGTGAGAAAACTCATTTTCTATTTTTTAAAACATTGAAAATAACATAACCAATCCAGATGTGGTAGCTCACACCTGTAATCCTAGCTACTCAAGATGTTGAGATCTGAGAATCGTGGTTCAGAGCCAGCCCAGGCATTAAAGACTATGAAACTCTCATCTCCAATTAACCACTAGAAAACCAAAAATGGTGTTGTGGCTCCAGGGGGAAGGTTACAGTAGCCTTGAGCTGAAGAGCTCAGGGGCAATGCCCAGACTCAGGGGTAGGGCCGTACCCTTAAGTTGAAGAGCTCAGGGACAGTGCCCAGACCCAGAGTTCAAGCCCCATGACCGACAAAAAAAAAAAAAAAAAAAAGAAAAGAAAAAGAAAATCACATGTCAATGTAATCTCTTCATAACTTGGAACTAAAAATGAGCCACATTAACAGCAAATTTGATTTTTTTTTACACTTTCATTTGTCAATGTTGCCAAATGATCTGTTGAAGAACAAAAAAAAAAGCATCAAGTTTGTGTGACATTGTATTTTATGTTACTGAATAGGCTGGATGGATAATTCATGCACATTTCTCCCTACACTGAAGAAATAACCGATTTTAGTTTACAAACATATATATATATATATTAGGTGATGCTAGATATCTAGAAATTTCTTGCTCGTCCTAAAATTTTTCACTGAGCTCCCTGATTCTAACTTCTGCTTTCCAAGAATACGGGCTATATTTACCCAATGCTAATAAATGACTGACTGCAGTAGGAATCCCAGACCCTGGCTAGGTGTGTGCAACATGTGTGTTCATAGTCTTCTCTAAGGCTGGAGATCCACTGAGCTAGACTGTCTTATATTACACCATTTCTTTTCTATTAAGTAATAATGTGCTTGGAAGCACACCATGTATTGCAAAACATGATGTGAGGTTAGTTGGAATTTGTGCTAGGACTTTTCAACACACTGAGAAGTCCAGTTGATATGCCACATAACAACATTTTAACCAAGCCAACAACAGGCTTTATGCACTACCCTGGTCACCAGACCTTATCCTATAGAAACACCAAAGCCATCGCAGTGTGTGTCAGTATACTCTGTCTGCACAAGGTTTCAGAATTTATTCCCAGGCTCCACCAGACTACAACCAAAGCCAGTGTGGAATACAGGCTCCATCACACTCCCTGTTGTTGTTCTGGAAAAAGCAGAAGCCCTGGCAGCTAAAGAGCTGGAACCATGCTCTTATCTCACCCGAAGGCCCTTTTCCATTGGCCAATGAAGAGACGCTTCTGTGCGTGGGTGCCATTACTATATTTGGGTGGCTTCCTCTCAGAAGATAAAGATGAACTCCATAAAGTATGCAAACTCTGCTTGTATACTAGCACAATCTTTTGTATTAGGATAGAAAAACTTATTATTGAGATATTGTATGTGCATCATAATATGGTTTTCAACTCTTTATGGTTTTTGTTTTCTCAAAAGACCCTGAGACCCAAACTCAAGATGTAGAATACAAGATGAGAAAGAAAGTGGAGGAGTGGAGGGGACAGATAGTGTGAAAGAATACTAACATCCCACATTAGATGTGATTAATCATTGGTGGCAAGGATTTAGGAGGCACTGTTCCAGTCAATACATCTCCAGCAATTTGCACTGTCTTTGGAAGAAAGACTCCATTCTGGGCAAGACAAGCCTAGTGAACTCTAAAGTTCACTTGTTTATCTGTAGCTATTGTCACTCGGCAGTTGAGCCACTCAGAGATTCACCAAGAGCTAAAGGTCCCCAACACTCAAAGCTCAGAAGGCAGCAAAGACTTCCAAAAAGCCTCTGAGATCTAAGGTCCCCATACATAAAAGTCTACATAGTAACATTAGAAGGCAGCTAGCTGGGTTTCAGAGAGCTCAATCCAGAGGGAAGAGACTGCAAGCTAAGATGGAGAAAAACAGCCCAGTGGAAGGCTGTGTGGAAGCAAAGTTGGAAGTACATAAGAACTGCAAGCTGGGGTCTCTAGAAATGTTTGAAAGAGCTACTAATGCTTAGGAACTCCGTGTCCTGATACCCAAAACCAAGTTGTAACTCTACCTGCTGGATTTCCAGAGCAATATTTCTTGAGTTCCTGAAGCAGTGATCCCTGAGCTTAGAAATCTTAGAACCATAGACCTCTAGTTCTCAAGCCTCACAACTACAAGCATCTGGGTCTCCAAGCCAAGCTTGTGAATCTCTGGAATTCAAGGCCTTCAACACTAGCAAGCTTCCTCCATGCCTATCTGATTTCTATCTGGATAGAGAAAAAAAAAATCCCACTGGCAGCTATTCAGTAACATTCGCTCTAAATCCTTTAAGAAAACAATAAACATAAGGAAGAGGCTGGGATCTTAGGATCACAATGTAAAGTCATCTCTGACAGGAAAGTCCAGGAGACTCCAATTAACTACCAAAAAGCCAGAAGTAGAGCTGTGACTCAAGTGGTAGAGTGCCTTGAGAAAAAAAAAAAAAAAAGCAAAGGAAGAGCACTTGAGTCCTGAGTTCAAGCCCCAATACTGTGAGGGGGGGGGGAGAGGGAAACTAATGATTAATTACTAAAAATAAAAATTATTTTAAAAGGAAACTATGATGACTTTCCAAATAATCCGGGCAGAAAAAAACCTCATCTTTGGCCTAGAAAGATCAAATCACTTTTCTGAACTCATGTTTACCTGGCATGGCACCAATCTAACCAACACCAAAAGCAGATTTGGAGAAGGCAGCTGCTCAGAGCCTCTGACTGCAGATCATCTGTGAACATTGTGCCTAATAAAGTGTGGCTATACGTTAAAAAAAAAAGGGGGTCACCCACAGAACACTGCATTTGTAGGCCACAGAAACACAGCGGTCGTAAGCCAGGAGTCCTATGCCAGAACGGCTGGGACTGGACTCGAGGTGGGGGGGCCGGCGAAGGCGGGCAGCCAGGGGGGTGAGGCTGCCCTCTCCCTCGGCCCCACGCCCCGGGTGACCACTCGCACTGGTGCCCCGGACAATCATCTCTGCACTTAAAAAGGAAATTTAAAAAGCACTGCTTCCTCCAAGCGCCGGCTCAGCCCTCTCACCCGGTGCCCCAGGGCGGGTGACAACCAGTCTAGTCGCAGGCCCTGGGCTCTCACACAAGGACCAAGTCCAAAAGGCCCGGCCTCCACTTCCTGTCCCTGGGCGGTCAGCAACCTCGGGCTATCTCCGGCGGGAGAGGGCGGGCAGGACCACGGGGAGGCCCCGCCCCTCGGGGAAGGTCCCGCCCCCTCAGACCCGCCCAATGTACAGGCCCCTCCCCTTTAGATCGCTCCCCTTACAGCCCATGGCCAGGGTTTGGTCGTCGCCGAGGCCCCGCCCCTCGCCACAGAGGCCCCGCCCCTCGCCAGTCCCGGCCGGCTCCGCCCCTCGTCCGGTGGCCCGAGGACGGCTGGAGGAGGAGCGTGGAGCCGGCGAACGGAGCTCTCGGTGCGGCCCGCTGCTTGGTTCCGACTGGGTCGTGAAGCCCCACCGTTCAATCCGCGGTGAGTACCGCCTCGTCCCACCCACCTCCGGGAGTCGGGTGGGGGCGCGCGGGCCACGCAGCCCGGAGGAGCCGTCGCGGGCCTGGTCTAGCGGCGCCCGGGGCCCCGCGGCCCGGGGGAGGCCCAGGGGCTGGTTCCAGAGGCGTGACCTCTCGGTGCTGTCCCCGTCCCGCGGTGTCGCGCCGGGGACCCCTCCCCCCAGAGCTCTGCTCGCCCCGCCTCGGCCGGGCGCCGCGCGGGGAGGGCGTCCAGGCCTCACAGTGGGGTCCCTGCCCGCGGCACAGACCGATGGGGAGCCCGGGTGGAGTGAAGGGGGCAGGGGGGGGTGAGGCGGAGAGAACCCCCCACCCCTCCGCGGAAGGGTTCCGCAGGCCGGTACGTCCCTGCTGCCTGTCCCCACCGGGCCGGTCATCCCGGCACACCCTCCTTCCTGTCCCACCCCCGCCCCAGGCCTCTAGAAAGGAGTTCCCAAAGTTTTATTGGGTCAAGCACACCCCTTGCGCTCTCCAAAATGAGTGACTGATTTGGATCTGCTGAGACATTTGCCATCCGTTAGTAAAACGCAGAAACTTTGAGTGTGTTTAATAATTCACTTGAAATTAATACTAGACGAATCCTATCTTAACACTTAAAAATCGTTTTGATTCTATTTTCTAAAACAAAGTGACAGAACACAGTGTGTTATTGCTTTCCATTTCTGGGAGAAAAAAAATTGTTTTTTTCTATTTCAATCTCAAGAGAAGTCAACCGGTACTCACCTGTGATCTCAGTTCTTGGAAGACCGTAGCCTGAGGATCCAAAGTTTGGGTAAGGTTAGCCTGGCCTGGGGCTACTTAGTCTCAAAGTAGAAAAACAATTAAATATTTTCATGCCTGCTCTTGTATGCATTCCATTCTAACAGTACACGCCGGGTAGTTTCTGGAGATCTCCACAGTGTCCAGCTGAAAAAGACAAATAACATCTTAGTAGTCTTGAGTAGTATTATGGTAGTGGTTTTGAGGCTGGGCGCACCACATTTTCAGAGTTGTTTGTATAGGAAATGCTTGAGTGACTTAACCCGCTGAGCCCACTTCTTGTTGGTAGTTCTTCCTGTAAGGGGGGACACCTCCCCCACCCCAGACCAGAGAGGGTGTTAAAATGTGATCCATGGGCCCAAGTTTGATCACTTGGGAGGCCAGACACTCAATGCCCACATTTGATGGTGACTCCTTTGCTGGTCTCCTGAAATCTCAGCAAGGTTCCTGTGTGACTTTAGTTGTTTCTTTGGTTGTATCAAAGCTGAACCTGTTTTGTGTCTCAGCATTACAGCATTGATGTTGCAAGCAGAATCTGTGGGTTTAGAGGAGATCTCTAGAGAGATGGTGCCAAGTGTGTAAGGGGTTGGTGTGAAGATTACCAAGTCGTTGACAGGTTATTTCTAAAAGAAGGAAGGAGCAGCGCTGTAGCTCCTTTCCTGGTGCGCATTGGCTTTGGGTCTGTTCTAAGAAGCATCTCAGTCTTGGTTCTCTTTCAATTTCCAATTTCAGAGGTCTGGTGTTATGTCTAGTCCTTGTCCAGCCCCTACCAGAAAGCAGTTGTCCAACATATCAGTGTGTGACACAGGGAGAGTCCTTCACTAGACTTCACTTCATCGGCACAAGTTCCTGAATGAAATGATATACAAAGACACATGGGGGGGAGGGGGAGAACTTCTCTACCTCTGTCCTCTCCCCAAAGAGTCTGTTGTGCTGAAATGGAACAGCTTGGACACTGCAGCTGATAATTCAGAATAATTTGTGCACATAAACCTGATTCATATGTTACTGCAGTGAACTGGCCGGAGCAGGGACTGGAATCTAAACTCGGAGTCCCTATTGTGTTCTCTATAGAAGATTCTCCACATCGATGATGGAATCTCACCTGGTCACCTTGTCAGGAGATAGTTGATAATCTGTTTATTACCTACCTAATTCTATACTGGATGCTGGGAATGTCCAGAGCACAAAGATACAGTCTCTGTCTTTCTGGGGATTACAGTCTAATAGTTTAGGTTAATGAGACAATCCTGCCAGAGTGTTTATGTGAAGCATGGTCCTGTTCCCTAATAAAAGACTGCTTCAAAAGCATGTGCTAAAAATGCCAATGCCACATTGTGAAAATAATGGTAAAATTGAACATTTATGAGCATGTGCCTGGCAAAGAACTTCCTTTGTCTTGTTTCCTCCAGCCTTCTTTTTATGGAATAACTCATTGTGTAGCATCCAGACTTTACAGGAAAATTACTCCTAATGTAGAGCAGTCACTAGCCAGCCTTGGGGAAGGTACTTGATCTTTCCTGGCCATAGCTACTTTGACTTAAAAGAGAAGGTTTGTGCTGTGCGCAGTGGCTCATGCCTGTAATCTTAACTACTCAGGAGGCTGAGATCTGAGGATCAAGGTTCAAAGCCAGCCCTGGCACAAAAGGACCTGAGACTCTTATCTCCAACTAACCTTTAGAAAATGGCAAGTGGGGCTTGGCTCAAGGGTAGGGTGGTAGCCTTGAGCTGAAGAGTTCAGGGACAGTGCTCAAGCCCAGTTCAAGCCCCATGACCCACAAAAAAAAAAAAAAATTGGTTTGAGCCGTTCATAGCAAGTGTTCATAATAACCAGTGCTTTACTGCCGCTGGCTCTTCCCAACTCTATGAACTGTGGCATCATGTCATTTTAATGTGCAATAAGCTATAGAGAGAATATTTACACCAAAATTTGGGCTCTTTCCCCTTGGAATGAACAAAATGTTTAAACGTTCACTACCACACCATTGTTATTGTCAGAGAAAAGGTATTTTGTGGGTTTTTTTGTTGTTTTGTTGTTGTTGTTGTTTTAACACAAAACAAACTTACCTGACCAAAGATATTAGATATTAGATATTCACATAATAAAATATGACTTTGCAAATTTTCAATATAAAGGGGAAAATAAAGAAATTGTAGGGCTGGGAGTTTGGCCTAGTGCTGTAGGGCTTGCCTAGAATGCACAGTCCAGGGTTCAATTTCTTGGTACCACATACATAGAAAAGCTGGAAGTGGTGCTGTGGCTCAAATAGTAGAGTGCTAACCTTGAGGAAAGCCCAAGGACAGTGCTCAGTGCTGAGTTCAAGCCCCAGGATTGACAAAAGAAAAAAAGGAGGAGAAAGAGAAGAAGAAAAAGGAGGAGGAGGAAGAAGAGGAGGAGGAGGAGGAGGAAGAAAGAATTGTAGTCTTTGTGGACTATACTATCTCTCACAACTATACAGCGCATAAAGCAGTCATAGACAATGTGCAGAGAAGCATGGGTGTCCCATAAGACTTTATTTACAAAAGCAGGAGCTAGGCCACAGTTTGCAGGCCTTTGCCCTAAAATATCAAAGCAGGAGCTCTGTTTCAAGGAGATCATTTCATAGGGAAGAAAAATCTTCAGGACTTTATCCTAGGGACCTGAATCCCCAAGATAGATAGACACAGCTGGAAGTAGGAACTGCAAAGCGTTTGGGATTGATCATGAGTCTACATAGCATGTTGTTTAAAGGAATGCCATGTGTGTTCAAGTTTTGAAAGCATAGCCATAGATGCTCAGTGGAAATCTGCATTCCCTCCTTTTTTGGAGCTATCCCAGGCCTGACATAGACAAACCTGCAGTCTAACCCAGTGTGTAGATTTTCTTATGTAAAAACCCATCGGATCTCTAACAGTTGTCCTAATTTCAGGACCAGCAACAAAGGATGTACTTAAAAAGAAGGGGACATCCTTGTTCATGTGTATTTCATACATTGTATAGACACATGGTATCTATACATGTGTGTCTATGCATGTATTATATACATAAGTGGTATGCCTGTATGATTATATAGCTCGTGAATTTAAAGTAACCTCTTAGATGTATAGAAGATGGACACCAAACCTCAGTGTATACAAGAAACAGGTTCTGGGGCCAAGAGTTTGGCCTAGTGGTGGAGTGCTTGCCTAACATGAACGAAGACCCGGGTTCGATTCCTCAGTACCACATACATAGAAATGTCAGAAGTGGTGCTGTGGCTCAAGTGGTAGAGTATTAGCCTTGAGAAAAGCCCCATACTGGCCAAAAAAAAGAAAGAAAGGAAGAAAGAAAGAAAGAAAGAAAGAAAGAAAGAAAGAAAGAAAGAAAGAAAGAAAGAAAGAAAAGTTCTGAGCAGTAGAATGGGATGGAAGACAGCTGGGAAAATTTATTTGTATAATACATGTATCTTTATATATTATTTTATTTTTACAAAAAAAATTTAAAGCCCTGAAACCTGAGTAAGCTGTATGTGTGTGTGTGATGGGACTTGAATTCAGGGCCTGGGCACTGTCCTCTGAGCTCTTTTGCTCAAGGCTAGTGCTCCACCACTTTGAGCCACAGCTCCACTTCTATTTTTCTGGTAGTTAATTAGAGATAAGAGTCTCACAGACTCTCCTGCCTGGGCAGGTTTTGAACTATAAGCCTCAGATCTCAGGCTCCTGAGTAGTCAAGTCACTTGTGTGAGCCACCAGCGCCAAGCTAGGAAGCTACATTTTCAAAACAGAGCTGTGTCTATTTCTTTGGTAATAAAACTGCCACCACCCTTCTCTCTCCCAATAAAACTAATTGTCAAATTACATTTCTAGCCTAGTATTAGCAATGCCAGCATATATAAACTCGAAGTATTGTTGAGAGCAAGCTCTTCTCAAGTGAAAACATTTTATTACACAGTATTAATATTTGACTCATATTAACTCCTGTCCAAAGTTAGAAGTACTTGATCAAAGTGTCTCTTAAAAGGCCATTATGCAATCTTTAACTGGTGTTATAAAAGGTTATTGTATAGTTTTTAAGTGAAAACACTGTTATACAAGACTCTGTTTCTGAAAGGAGGAAGCATAGGAATGTATATGTGCCTGGGGCAAAGCCTTGGATTTGCCAGAAGAGGTTAGGTGGCTTCTTTTGATGGGGGGAAGGGGTACAGTTAATTTTTGTTTTCTTCAGCCTTACTTACCCCTGTTTCCCAGCATGAGCAAATAATGCATTTGATATGAACAAAATCAACCTCTATAGTTGTTTGTCCATACTGAAGACACAGTGTATATATCTTTCTTTTTTATGCTGACTTATCACCAGCCTGCCTGGAAGCAGAACCCTGCTGGGTTCTCCTCCCCCTCCCCCAGTGGGAAGTGGGAAGATAAGTGAGAAGAGCCAGGCCTAGGGAACTGAAAACAGGCGCCCAGTGCTGTGGACTTCCCTCACAGTCTCTTCTGGCCCCCATTCACCATTAATTAGAAGGTTCTGCATGGATTTGATGCCTTCCCTTGGCCATTATAAGTTGTCCTTCACTTCATTATTATTATTATTATTATAAATTTTTGGTGAAAACATTCAGAAGCACAAAGCTGTGAGAGGGAAAATGAAAATCCTCACCCTCTACCATGGCCAATCTTGGGTTCCCTTGGATCTTTCCTTGACTTTACTCTTTCCTCTACCAGGCATTGGCATCTTCTTGTTCAACTATTGAAATTCACACACACACACACACACACACACACACACAATTCTTAGTTTTTTTAGAATCAATTATATATTATCCATCACCCAAGAGTCTTAAAACTGTCCTGTCCAGCTGGGCACCCATGGCTCATGCCTATAACTCTAGCTACTCAGGAGACTGAGATCTGAGGATCACAGTTCAAAGCCAGCCCAGGCACGAAAGTCCATGATGACTCATCTCCAATTAACCACCAGAAAACTGGAAGTGGTGCTGTGGCTTGAAGTGGTAGAACTCTAACCTTGAGCTGGAGAGCTCAGGGACAGCACCTAGGCCCAGAGTTCAGCCCCACAACTGACCACCCCCCTAAAATAAGCCCCCAAAACTGCCTTGTCCTAATATGCCAACTTCTTGCAGGAGCCTGAGTACTTGCTGTGTTTCTCATTCTCTCCTTTCATATTTGCTCTTCCCTCTAAATGTCTCAACCTATCTTCCTTCGTCCAGTTTTCTTAAATCCCGGAAATAATGCTCTTTCTGTGGACTTTTCTTAGGACCATTATTGTACTGTAATTAAATGTGTACTTATCTGCATCTCCTCATTAAATTGTAACCTTTACTTAAAAAGCACTGTTTTCCTTATCTTCCTTTCTCGGGAGGTTACTTAACTATCATAATGCAAAGAAGATACTCAAGAAATACATGCTAAATTAATTTGAATTGATCAAGGTTATAGAGTGGGAAATTTGAGTATAAAAAAATCTATCATATTAAAAGAAACATTTTCAGACATTACCTAGGGCTAAGACCATTTGATCCTATGTGCATATTGTTTTAAAGACTCGTGATGTACCAATATAAAAAGGTGAAGGGGAAGTGATGCTGTGACTGAAAGAGGTAGAAAAAGGTCAGGGAGAGCACCCAGCCCCTGAATTCAAACCCCATTACCAAAAGGAAAAAAGTGAAGTTTGATGTTTTGTTTTGTTTTGTTTTTTTTTAAGAATTTTTTATCACGGGGCCGGGAGTTTGGCCTAGTGGTTAAAGTGCTTGCCTAGCATGCATGAAGACCCGGGTTCGATTCCTTGGTACCACATACATAGAAAAAAGCCGGAAGTGGTGCTGAGGCTCAAGTGGTAGAGCTCTAGCCTTGAGAAAGTCCAAGGACAGTGCTCAGACCCTGAGCTCAAGCCCAGGACTGGCAAAAAAAAAAAAAAAGAATTTTTTATCACATATATTTGTTGAATTGTTAAGTCTTTTCTGACCTTAAAGTGCCCCATCCCAGGAAAACTCTCTGAAAATAAATAAATAAATAAATAAATAAATAAATAAATAAATGAAACAGAGGCACTTTTATGGATGACTGAAGTTTGGCTGTATTTTAATTATTTATTATTTTAAATCTTTTTTTTTTTAGGTACTGGGATTTGAACTTAAGGCCTCATGCTTGCTAGGCAAGGACCTCTCCCATCTGAGCCACATCCCAGCTTCTAAAATCTTTAGCTAAAGAAATAAGTTATATTTAGAATGCCTCCCCACAAGCCCCATGAAGTAAATCTATAGCTATACTATGAATGATTTAGTTCCCAGCATCCGTTGTGCTTCAGGTGTTAATACATTTAATTATCCCAGCAGCCTTTGTCATCCAAACTTAGAACTATACCCACAGGCATTGTTACCTTAAAACTGCAACGAACTGTAAGGATACTGCCTACGGCCAGTTAAGTGGTAGAGTTTGATTTTAAGTGCAGATTAGAAACCAAAAGAATTGGGGATTAGATGTTGTGAGCATGCAAAAACATGAAACCATCTAAACCATCTTGTTAGGCATGATCGATCTTTGGGGTCAGAACAAATTCTTATACCCTTTAATGCCTTGAAACTGCAAAAATGAGGTCATTTTCTAAACCATTTGTTTCTCTGATTGTTCATGTACTGTAGCTTTGTTGTGTTAGGAGTTAATCTAGGCACTCTGCTGATGTAGCAGTCTCTGTCTGGGCTTATGCTCCTCTACAGTTCTCTCTCATTCCCTCCTGACCTTAGAACTCTGGGTACCATGATGTCTTTGGGTAATGGAACTTACCAGGGGCTATTGCTCCAATATGGGGTGCTTAATTGTGCATTATCCTTGTGAGCCGTTATTATAGAACTACAAAGCAAAGTACATGGAATGCTGTTAGTCCATAAAGTGACCTTCTCTGTAATGAACCGGTGTGAATGTGAGGCTGAGAAGAGCGATAGGCAAACCATTATTGAGAGTCTTTCATATGTAAGAACTGAGCCGTGACACAGGGTTTGTAGGTGTGATCTTACATATAAAGTGGGATTGAGGCTAGCCTTGCATTTGAGGATGTTGTTTCATATGACCTGTGCTGTTCAGAAAGGGAACTAGTCACCTATCTTTGTAGCCAGGCCCTTTACCCTGGTGATTTTGAAGTTCAAGAGTTTAAACCAGATGTACACACAAAGGTTTGTAGTTGTCTTTATCAGTCCCTGCAGTGTCTGGCAAAGCCCTGCATAACAACCTCTGCTGTCTCCTTATCTTTTCTGTTTGGTGTTCTTTTACCCTCACACTATTCTGTAGTCCATTCCTTAAAGCCACATCAGTATACATCTACCTCAGGGCTCTTGCATGGGATACCCATAGCTTTGTACTTTCACTTCTTTCAAGGCTCTGTTCAGATGGCTCATGTCAGTGAGCTCTTTTGAGGTCATGCCTCACCCCAGTGCCCTAAGGCTTCTCCACTCACTATTGTTCTTGCCTTCCATTGCCACAGCAATGTCACTGTCTTGACATTCTTTTTGTGTGTATTTTAGTCTGGCTCCTTCCATAAAATGGCAGTACTGTACTGTAAGGGCAGAGAGTTTGTCTCTTCACTGGTATCTCCCTAGAACCTAAAGTGGCTCTTGACACACATTAGAGATTAACATAGGTATATACTGAAAGAACAAATGAACAAATGCACAAACAAGTGAATCATAAATTGTGTTTTTTCCCTTAGGACTAAAGATCATCAACCAACCTTATATTCAGTCATTTGATCATTAAAGCCCAGGAGGGTTATATGACTAAACAGAAATGCAACCAATTTATTTAACAACCATTAGATCTTTTAAAAGATCTGGAATATATTGGTTACATAGAGGAAAATAGAAAACTGGGAGAAAATAGACTGATGATCTATGTATTGAGTAAAGAAGGTACCTGACTACTGGGCAATGGCAAAGTGCTCTGACCTAGAGGAATTGCTGCACTAGAATTAGTACACAGAGCAGGAATGAGAAGAGAAGCCAAAGAACTGAAGAAAAGAGAAGCTGTGGGATCTAGCTGACCTGTTAGAGAGCCATCCTTTCTCCAAGATCCTCTCCAGCACTCACAGTTGTTAATTTACCAATATCAAGATATACTTGTATTTCGTTCTGAGTAAAGAGGTTTTGTGGTGGTTGTTGTTGTTTGTTTGTTGTTGTTGTTGTTGTTCTGGTGAGATCACATTTATCAAGAGTGAAACACCAAAGCAGTGATGTGGTCTCTGGTAAATTTCCAGTAGTAAATTCATCCACTTGCATCTGTATCACATAATGCAGAGAACTAACCAATCCTGTGCTGGTTAAAGAGCACAGCTGACAAAGAGCCATAGTAATTTTCTGTCTTGGGGAGTCCTTGGATTCTTTCTTTCACCCAAATTAGCTGTTTATAAGTTGCAGAATGTTTAGATTATACAGTAAGCACTTACTTTAGGAGTAGAACCAATTAATTTCTCTTTAAACAGAGGGGAAGATGAGGCATCACTAATCTTTTAGTGAAGTGAACCCTATAGATAAAGTGACATTACTTTGACTTTGAAATTGGGACTTAAGAAAATACAGCTGGGCAAGGTGGCTCACGCCTGTAATCCTAGCTATTCAAGAGGCTGAGATCTGAGGATTTCAGTTCAAAGCCAGCCTGGGCATTAAAGACCATGCGACTCTTATCCAATTAGCCACTATAAAACCAGAAGTGGCACTGTAGGGTGGGTGGTAGCCTTGAGCTGAAGAGTTCAGGGACATTGCCCAGGTCCAGAGTTCAAGCCCCAGGACCAACCCCCCCCCAAAACAAAACAAAAAAAAAACCCAAAAAACGAAAGAAAGAAAGAAAGAAAGAGAAAGAAAAAATGCAGTGTGAATAGTGTGATATATTTAAGTGTGAGGAAGAGAGGTGGGCTCACCACAAGAAATACAAAAGAAACTTCCTGCTGTTTGCTTAAAAACCTACTTCTGTGTGTCTTTTGAAATCTTCAGTAAAGTCTGTCTTGTGCTACCCAGGCTTCAGACCACAGAGAGGTGATTCTCAGCCGGTGACTTGAAAGTGCCTTCAAACCATACACATTCTCTGGAAGCCATTTGCATTCCCAAAACAAAAATCGCAAAGCCCAAATTATCCTCACCTCACTGCTAGTAACTCTAATAACAAGAGTTCTGCTGTCAAGGGCCATTTCTCTCCTCTCTCCTTCTGTGGTGTGTAAATCATGGTTAATACCCATGCCTTTTTATTGTAAGGTAGCCTAACAGGATTCAACTCTGATAGTAGAGACTGCTGAATCATAAACTTTTATACTCTATGGAATAGAGACCCTAAAGGGAAAATCTTTTTTCCCTCTGTTCATTGACATTTGGCTAATAAATAAAGGTCACCTGTTCTACAAATTTCTAAAGACCTGGCTTAAAAGGATAAAAATCATAGCATAGTACCACTCTTGGGTCAGTATTGACTCATTTATTATCAGCTAGGGTAGGGTCCATTATGGTTTGCTAACAAGGTGATGTTTTAGCTGTACTTAGTCTCCCTCACAAAACCCATTTTGCAGGATTGCTGCCTGGGTGTGGAAGTTCAGCCCAGGGTCATACATAACAAATCCCACTAGCCCAGATGGGGATTTTGTCCATGATTTAAACTAATGAGCCTCTTATCTTGCTATGTTCACAATTATGCAGAGAGCCAAATTGTGCAACACATTTTTGATCCGTCATTCATGTAAGGGGAACTCTTGCTGACTGCTAATCTCATGAATAGATGGAGACTAAAACAGCCCCAACTCTCCCAGGGTAACACAACTAGGTCTTATCCACATTAATATTTTAGCCATGTTCCTTGGAACAGAGAACATTTGGTCACTAGAGGTCACCTTCGTATCATTCAGTTTGACCTATCTGGCAGACAGGCAGTTTACAGAGGAAGAAATTCACATATCTAAGAAGACAGATAGGAAATTATTCAACTTTACTTGCTATTGAAGAAATGCCAAGATTGGCGGTTCAATCTCTCAACTTGGGTGAAATGTAAGAACAAGTTTTATTGCCTGGTTTCGGTAGCCCTGTTCACAGTGCAAAGAAGGATCATTAAATCCACTCAGCCTTTCCCAGCATCTTAGTGTATGTCATACAAGGACATTGGAGCTCTTTCACCCAGCTGTCCTGCTGCTAACAACTGAAAGCCAGGGATTTATTTAAGGGAATTGATTAGGGACAGCTTAAAGCTATGTATGTGTACAAAGTTTGCAGCATTATTTGAATGGTAATACTTTGAAACACACTAAAGATCTTAATGATAAGGATTTAAGTAAATTATTTATTCAGTTGGTAAATTTTTATTTAAAGGTGATATAAGGGCTAGGAGTTGGTTCTAGTGGTAGCATACATGCCTCGCATGGCTTCGATTCCTCAGTACCACATAAACAGAAAAAGCTAGAAGCTGCACTGTGACTCAAGAGGTAGAGCGCTAGCCTTGAGCACAACAAGGTTCAGGGACAGTGCCCAGGCCCTGAGTTCAAGCTCCAGGACAAGCCAAAAAAAGTGAGGTAAAATATCATGGCTATCCTAATGAGATATTTGTGGTCTACCACTAACTGGAAAAAAAATTGCAAGACAATGGGGATCTAATCCATTTAAAAACTACATTGAGAAGTCATAGTAAGAAAAAAATCCTCTGTAATTGTTTGGCCTGGCTGGGGCTTTCTGATTTAACATTCCACAGTTCCTGGAGACAGAAGTTGGTGCAGAATGAGCCTTGTCCTTTTCTCCTGCTGAGAAGCAGCTGCTTCAAATGGTGTGTAATACAAGGGGAGATGACCTGTTCCATGGTCGGAGTGCTGGCCAGATACCATGTATTTGACCTCTCCTGCCTGCCTCAGATACCTATGGCATGCATGATCTGTTACTGGTATATCTCCACACTGGTATATCTCCAGGAACAACTGGTTTCTCAACCAGTTGGTCAGTGCCAAAATTGTCTGGTACAGCCTTGGTATCCTGTATTGAAGCTTGGAACTAAAAGCACTTCAAATTTCAGATGACTTTCGAAGATTAGGAGGTTTACATATTTATAATGAGCTATCTTGGGGATGATAGTGAAGTCTCAACATGAAATTCAGTCCATGCTTCCCTTTAAAGTTCTGTGTGTACACGGTTAAAAACAAATAATACTGAAGGATACACCATTAAAAACTAAGACTTCCAGTGAGAAGCTGGTGGCTCATGCCTGTAATCCTAGCTGCTCAGGAGGCTGAGATCTGAAGGTCAAGGCCATCCCAGAAAAGACTCTTATCTAATTCAGCATCAAAACAGCCAGAAGTACAGCTATGACTCAAATAGTAGAGTGCTAACCTTTAGCAAAAATAAACAAACAACAAAACACTCAGGGACAACCCCCCAAGCCCTTAGTTCAAGCACCAGGACCAGTACCAAAAGAACAGTGGGGGAAGGGAGGAAGAGAGGGGGGAGAGAGACAGACAGACACACGGACAGAGGGAGGGAGGGAGGGAAAGAGGAGAGAGAGAGAGGAACCAGAAAATGGCAGCACTTGTCCTAATTTCCAACTTCAGGTTTGGACAATTGTACAATGTCACCTATGATGGAATCTTGCCTACTGCTAGGTGAGGTAAGTCCAGATCAGAGGTCAGTGTATGTTTTCAGAGGACTATACTCCCATTTCCCTCTTAGCTGTGGAAGGATACTGGGAAGTTGTGGAAATAAGTCAAGTTGGAGTTGTAGCTTGACAGGTGAATACTGGCTTTCTCAGTAGCTTCACAGAAGCCCATTTCGTTGCTAACAATATCATTCTGGTATTCATAAAGTTCTACCTACTCCCATTTTGAAAAGAAAACAAGTGATTCTTTTGTTTGTTTATTTTGGGGGGTTTCTTTTTTTTTTTTTTTTTTGGTCGGTTATGAGACTTGAACTCTGGACCTGGGCACTGTCCCTGAGCTCTTCAGCTCAAGGCTACCACCGTACCCCTTGAGCCACAGCACCACTTCTGGTTTTCTGGTGGTTAATTGGAGATAAGAGTCTTGGGCCCCGGGCTGGCTTTGAACCATATGATCCTCAGATCTCAGCCTCCTGAGTAGGATTACAGGCTAACCAGTGGTTCTTTAAGTGAATGTGTACCATAATCATTAAAGAGGGCCTTGACTGCCACAGTAAAAATGAAGTTTCTTTTTCAGGGAAGCGTGACCAGCAGTCATCATGAAGAACCCCTTCGTGCACCTTGTTGAGCCACTAGATCCTGCACAACCAGAAAAGAAATTCTTCAACTTGAATAAATTAGAGGATTCAAGATATGGTATGTACATAACTCTCAAGTAATTGTACTGATTTAACAGGTGGAATATCATTCGCTTAATGATTATGCGTTGTCACATTACCCTCTAGGAGAGTTGGAAGAGGGAGACAGAGGTTCTTGGATTAAGCACAACCACGAGTGCATGTGCACACACACGTGCACACACTTACATTGATGATTTTGAGTAGGTAATGATATATATTATTATAGCATACAGGTAGCACAGTGTTTATGTGTACTTATCAGTCCATTGTATATAAATTCCAACCCTTATGAGATCATGTTTGTAAAATATAAAAATTAGGAAGCTAAGTCCCAAAGAGAGTCACTGACACATGCTCAGATAGCACATTATTAAAGGAGCAGAAGGAAGCAAGAACCAAAGTCATTTTTATCCCACATTCCTTGTTTATACTACCTTTATTGCCTTTTCCATGTAACTTTAGTAATTTTTCTATAGCAAGGTAGAACTTCTGTTTTCCAAATAAAATTAATATTCTTTAATTACCTTAGTGTTATCTTAGAAACTTCAGGTGCAAGTGACCGTGATGTGATGTATAGGATTTTCCATTGAAAGCTATCTGGGGATATACTGTGGGTCCAGTTACAATAATTATAAATGAGTTAATTTCTCACTTCTTGAGCTTTAATTTTTGTAAGAAATATATTCTTTGTACATATAAATGTATATATTACTGATAGTAAAATGTGGTAAGTTAAGGAAAACTTCCTGTTATTGCAACCCATGGCAAGTCAACCATTGAAGATGAAAAGTGAACTAATATTTTGGTTTGCCTATTCATCTGTGAGTATTTTCTACCACCAAATATCGCCAGTGTCCTTGCTTTCCTGAAACTGTCTATTACTTTGTCTTCTTTCCCTGTTAGGAGAATAATCTGGTGCCTCATATCAAGTTTATATACAGATTGACTTCGAAGAATGCTCTTACCTTAAGATGCTGTATGACTTCAGGTTGTTTTCTAATGCATTCCCCTTTACTCCAGGACGCTTACCATTTTCTATCAGAGTTCTCTTGGAAGCAGCCGTTCGGAACTGCGATGAGTTTTTGGTGAAGAAAAATGATGTTGAAAATATTCTGAATTGGAATGTCCTGCAGCACAAGAACATAGAAGTTCCGTTCAAACCTGCCCGTGTCATCCTGCAGGACTTTACGTGAGCTTGATGTCACTTCTCTCTGCCTCTCTTGTCTGCCTGTCCATGACTATAACTTGTCACCCCATATTTGGTCACTTTAGAAAGCATATGGGTCTCTTCCCAACATCCACAAGAGTAAGCTGGGCTGTCTCAGACAGCTCTGTCGGCTCACAGCCTGCCCATTCCTGAAAATGCTCACTGCCCATCATGGCCTTTTTTTCTGTGGCATAATGTTCCCAGTTTTAAATAATGTTACCTTATTTCTTCCTGGAACCAAATTTCTTTTTTCTAAAAGGAAAATTACTGATATGTTCTTAGCTAACAGAGGGAATTATTTACTTGATATAATTATGACTTACAGCCTTGTTTTCTGAATTAGATCCATTCCTTTCAATTTGGTGTGAAGATGAAAGTGTGATCTACCTTCTCCAGGCCTTTACTCCCCCCCCCCCACACACACACCTCCTTTTGTAAATGGGAAGCAATTATGACAAAAAATGTTTCCAAGTGCACATGCCAGCCTTCCCACCATTTCTCAACCAGTCCACAGTTGGGACCTAGTTTTACAGCCATGTACCAAGAGTCCCTCAACCATAGCACATACTACCTATGAGATTTCTGCTCAAAGAAATATGCTTAGAAACCTGCACTTTCCAAGTCACCCACTGTTAGCTCATGTAATGAATGGTCCCTTGTCAGCACGTTAGTGATAGCAGAATTGCACAATCCAGTTATACATGGTTAGGGCTCAGCTGCTGTTGAATCCTCTCTTCCCCCAGGGGTGTTCCAGCTGTGGTTGACTTTGCTGCTATGCGCGATGCTGTGAAGAAGCTAGGAGGAGATCCCGAGAAAATCAACCCCGTGTGTCCCGCGGACCTTGTGATCGATCACTCCATCCAGGTTGACTTCAGCAGAAGGTGAGGCAGGATGATGGTGAATTTCTTGAGTGTTCTGCTTTGTGAAAAATCTTAGAATAGAAGCTGGCCTCTTCTTTTTGAAATGTGTTTGTCTACTTAGAAGAAGATCTTTAAAAGGTATTGCCAGGAAAATTCAGACTGAATGTGGACTTGGCAGTGAATTTCATTTACAGAGAGTGTATTCTTTAAAGATGTTTTTGTATGTGTATTTACTTGGGTTAAGAGCAGCCTGCATTTGTATTCGGCTTCAAGATTTAAGGGAAACACAATACATCAAGTTCTGCCATGAGAGCTTGTTACAATAAGTATGTACTTAACTGAGTTAAGTTTTGACTGTTTTCACCTCCTAGAGCTTTTATCTTTTATTGTTGCTTTTCATTTTGTTTTGTTTTGTTCATTTGGCTTTGATGGTAGTGGAGACTAAATTCAGGATTACTTGCAGGGCAGATCCTCTGCCATCTAAGCCACGCCCCTCAAGCCTGTGTGCTTTGTTTCTATCTGAGGGGTAGGGTCTCTGCGTTTTGCAGGAGCCTGCCTGGGCTGTGATCCTCCTACTCTTTGCCCCCTGAATAGCTGAGATTACAGGCATGACCTGTAAATGTGTACACCTGGCACTTTATTCCTCTTCTTAATCCCAAGTAGTTGCTTTGTATCTAGCTATTTTGTGGATCTCCTGTGTTTCTGTATGTTTTTCCCCACTTCTGTTTAGTCTTCGGTTGTTTTGGATAGGGATAACCTCTCTTCTCTGCTCCTATCCTCCAGACTTAACTAATAGCATTGTAAATTAAACCTTATTGCAATAGTAGTCTGGAGAATTTGTATTCTTTGTTCTAGAATTTCCACTTCCAAGCTGACATAATCCATATCTGAAATCCAGAAGAAGCCAATAATGTTCATAGCCAATAATGTCCATTAAAGTATTACTAGCAAATGATAGCCCAGGCACAGTCTACATGCTGAAGAAAGATGAACACTTTGTTAAATTGTAGTACATCCAGAAACAAATTATCAGGTTCAATTATGTTTATCTATAAAGTATTTTATTCTCGGAACAAGCTCAGGATATCTCAGTGAGCCAGGTACTAAATTGTATGTGTACAAATCTCAGCTAGACCAAACTTATATTAAAAGATGAGGTGCTAAGTGATTGTTACTGGGATTATAACTGGTCTTTGTTTATTTTTACAGTAAGAAACTATTACTTGATAATTTTTAAGTCTTAGGAAATAAACCTCTCAAAGAGAAATAAGATCAGCTTGGAGATTTGGTTGGGTTACAGAAAAACTCAAAGGAAATTTAGGAAATGATCATTTTCCAATCAGTATTATAATTTTTATCCTGATAAATATACTTTGTTCTCTGAGTTAACAGATCTTGGACAAAGAAACTGAATTCTCATCAACTTCCTTTTTCCTGTAGACTTTGTAGCCATCCTTAGCAATCTGCTTTCATTCCTCTAAATCACAGGGGGTAGGTTTAAAGTTTTGCTTCAAAAGCATTAAAGGCATAAGATGATATGATATATGATAGTTAAGGATGTTCGTAAGGTCCTTTCCAGAAATGGTAAGATAGAGGCAGCTTTACTGTAGAGATGCTCACTTCATGGCTTACCTGTATTTTGTCTGGAAGATCAAAAGACAAATGGAGATAGGAGTAGAATTTCAGAGATCTCTTGATTAGAAGCCAATGTATTCATGCTTGTTAGTGCATCTGCATCATCACTTAGTTTACCTTGACTTTTCCTCCTTTAGATCTCAACTTTCATCAAGTCTAGTTTCAATTTTTTATCTTTCCCATTTACACTATGAACATTTCATTATGAAAATTGCAAAATCCAAAGGATAACTTTCTGGTCTTAATATCCAAATCTTAAGCCAGCTGTTGCCTCCAGCTACTCTAGGGGCTGATAGCTAAAGGATCATGGTTTGAGAAAAATTCCCTAGACTCCATCTCCAGAATAACTAGCAAAAAGCATGACAAGATGTGTGACTGAAGTAGTAGAGTGCCATACTAACAGGTGTAAGGCCGAGGTTCAAACTGTAATACCACAGAGAGAAAAAATAACTCACAAAAATAGAGATCTAGTTGTAGTAATTGGAGAAGACAGTTAGAATTGTTTTCACTGATGGTGTTTTGACCTCCTGTCTTGTTCCTCATTGTTCTAACAGCTCTTCCAGAGATCATAGGTAAGGTGGTAATTTCTAAGTGCTCGGCCTAGTTTGAATAATATTGGTTTAATGTTGTGCTTGGGAATTTAGGAGATAGCTATTGTATACATCATTGTAATATTTTATACAATTACGATGGAAGTACTTCCTTTTTATTCTAGCAAGAATTTCTGACAAGACTTCATCAGTGCTTAAATTAAATTGTCTTCTTTTTAAATATGATTTGGGAATTTTTTTTTTTTTTGCGCTAATTCCAGGCTTGAGCTTAGGGCCTGAGCACTGACCTTGGGCTTTCTCAATGCTAGCACTTGAGCCTAAGCACCACTTCTGGCTTTTCCTATGTATGTGGTATACTGGGTCTTCATGCATGTGAGGCAAGCACTCTACTACTAGGCCAAACTCCCAGCCCCCTGATTTTGTCTTATTACTTATATTAACAGTATTTCATCTAGATGAGGCTAGATTGATCCAATTATGTTTTGGGGGGAATTTCTTGCACACCATTCATTGAAATTCTCAGAAACTATGAACTATGTACAAATGTGAATTCAAATTATATAATTTAAGAAGCAAATTTTCTGTTTGTCTGTGAAATCATTCACATGCAAGGTCACAAGATGGAGATAATTCAGGGAAGTCTAGAGTAATGAGAACTCTGAATTCTAGGTCTATTTATTCCATTCCAGTAGTTAGAATTAAGTGAATCAAACAAGGCATAGCGTAGCAGATTTTTTTTTTATTTAGAAAACTGCATAATTCCCCATGAAAAGGACAAATTACCCCCAACCCCCATATACCACTGAGCTGTGTCAGTGGGATAAAGAATTTTTTTGTTGGGATAATGTATAGTGGGATTACAGTTGCATTCGTCAGGTAGTGGGTACATTACTTCTCACACATTGATGCCCCTTCTAATGTTTTTGTCCCCATTGTCTTTCTCCAACCCCCTCCCAATCATCTTGTTTTCTCCCCTTCCCTTTCCTATTTTAAATAAATAAATAAACACATATACAGTATACCAGGTAACAAAGTCAGATACAGAAACAATATGAGATTAATCATAAGGGCAAAAACAGAAAAGAAATAACATAGTACATTAGGAACAACAATCACACAAGATAAACCTCTTGTTTCCATATCTTAGAGTTCATTTCATTTAGTCTCATCCTATATGACCTTCTTTTTTTTTTTTTTTTTTTTTGCCAGTCCTGGGCTTGAGCTCAGGGCCTGAGCACTGTCCTTGGATTTTCTCAAGGCTAGAGCTCTACCACTTGAGCCTCAGCACCACTTCCAGCTTTTTTCTATGTATGTGGTACCAAGGAATTGAACTGGGGTCTTTGTGCATGCTAGGCACAAACTCCTGGCCTCCTATATGACCTTCTGTACCTAGGTTTTAAGCTATTGTAATCCTCTGCTAGGAGAGTCCAGGATTTGTACTAATTATTATAAGTGAGAGAAACCATTGAGCCTGTGTTCCTTTGGTTCTGGCTTACTTCACTTAATATGATTTTTCCAAGTCTTTCCATTTCCTTACAAATGGGGCAATGTCATTCTTTCTGATGGCAGCATAGAATTCCATTGTGTATAAATACCACATCTTGTTGATCCAATCTTCTACTGAGGAGCATCTGGGTTGGTTCCATATGTTATGGTAAATAAGCATAGCAGATGTTCTATCTTCATAGGGAATAGGTTTTTACCGGGAATTACAGTAACCTGGGCAGCTTGGACATGACTGGCTGCTGATCCTCCCAGGAATATGTTGCTTTGGTTACACCAGTGTCTCCAGCATTGTCCTTCCAACCCTGCTTCTGCCCGGGCAGGTCCTGACAGCCTCCTGCTGCGGGAGGGACCAGGGCAGAGGACAATAACATCTTGAGTCCAGAAGGACGCAAAGTAGAGTAGAAGAGATGAGCAGTGGACACATGAGCAAGAACCTTACCCAGAGATAGACAGAATGGTTGGACATCCCTTCTGTGGTTTTTTTGTTTTGTTTTGTTGGTTTTTGTTAATGAGCCTGCTACAAGCCAGTATTTGTGCATGGAACTAGTCAGTGTAGAAGAAGAGATTCATGAATGTGTAATTTTAATTTAATTTAATTTTAATTTTAGTTGGAAAGTAGTCACCTAGAAAAGGCAAAAAATCATCCTGGAAGTGACTGTGATTCTCGACATTGCCAGTTTACAGCCACATAAACAAGGGAACATGCCATCCCACATATGGCAGCTCAGAGAAATGCAAGGTGATGGAGGAAAGGGAAACAAAAACAAGCATTCCCTAAACATCTCTGCTGCTGCTGTTGTGTGAATGTCTTAAATTTGTTTATTGAAGCCAGACTTTACTATTAATTTTAACATTATTCAGCTCATGATTCCTTTCCACCATGCTTGAGGGTACTATAAAGAATCATGTGAGCCAGATAACTTGTTTGTATAAATTTTGAAATTTGACCCTGTTTTTCTAGATTGTAATAGTGAAATTTATAATACCATCCAGCAAGTGGGAGAATACAGCTGCAATTTTGTGCATTCATTACCCACTAAATGTAACTGTTAACTTCTTCAGCTTTGCAATTCACACGGTTAGTTTTTCTTTCTAATAGGGCAGACAGTCTACAGAAGAATCAAGACCTGGAATTTGAAAGAAATAGAGAGCGATTTGAGTTTCTGAAGGTATGGGCCAACTTTGATTTCACAGTTGGGTTTCTGGGTCGTGGGGGGTGAGGGAGGGATGTAGAGATGGACTGGTAGAAGTATGGCAGGGATTCATGGAATTCTCTTCTCGTTCAATCCTAGTGGGGTTCTCAGGCCTTTCACAACATGAGGATTATTCCCCCTGGCTCAGGAATCATCCACCAAGTGAATCTGGAGTATTTGGCAAGGGTGGTATTTGACCAAGATGGATATTACTACCCAGATAGCCTCGTGGGCACAGATTCACACACTACCATGATTGATGGCCTGGGTGTGCTGGGTTGGGGTGAGTCTTCTCCCAGGTGTCTGTTCCATGTGAGCTGTTCTAGAGTATCCTAAGTCACATCGTATCCCACGGGTGTGGACTTACATGACCACCGGTATTGAAGGAGTGTTTTTGTCACTGATTTTCACTCATTCCTGTACTTAGCAGTGCCCAGAAAAGGTGCTCAATCTATATTTGGAAAAATCAACTTGAATTAGGTGTTAGAGACACTTCACATGAGTGAAACTAATATAAGATGATTAACAACAGAGACATATTTGTTTTTCTTTTTGTGCCAGTTCTATGGTTTCTACTCAGGGCCTTGTGTCCTCGGCTTTCTGCCTCATAGATGGCAGTCCATTGCCGAAATTACACTCCCAGTCTAGCTTTTTTGCAGGTTAACTAGAAATGGAGTCTCACAAATTTTTCTGCCCAGCCAGGCTTTGAACTTCAGTCATCAAATCTCAGCTTCCTCAATAGCTAGGATTCTAGGTGTTAGCAACTGGTACACAGTGAGCCATGGAGACTCTTAACCTTGACTTTACTGTAGCCCTGGGGGTTATAGGTGTCACATACTTTGAAAAACACTTGTTAAAATTTTTATAGGACGATTGGGCCTATGTTCCTTTGAGTCTGGCTTACTTCAATTAATATGATTTTTTCTAAGTCTTTCCATTTTCTTTACAAATGGGGCGATGTCGTTCTTTCTGACAGCAGCATAGAATTCCATTGTGTATAAATACCACCCACATATTGTTGATTCACTCATCAACTGAGGAACATCTGGGTTGGTTCCATATCTTTGCTATGATAAATAGTGCTGCAATGAACATCATTGTGCTAGTGGATTTAGTATGCCCTTGTTTCTGGACGGTTGGGTAAGCCAGACTCAAAGGAACATAGGCCCAATAGTCTCCCTCATTTGTCATAATCAGTAGAAACCTTGGATTCTCCTAGCAGAGATTTACAATAGAACAAAATCTAGAGACATTAGGCCAAATTGTACGACACTAAATGTAAGGACCTCCAGATAAGGAAACAAAAGCCATATAATGAGTGACTGTGGTCCTTAATGTACTATGCTATTGCTCATCTCTCTTGCTGTCCCTTGGTTATCTTATATTGTTACAATATTTTACCTTGTTATCTGATATATTTTATATGTACTTAATTGGTTATTTGAAATTGGATAGGGAAGTGGGGAAATCAAGATAAGTGGGAGGAGAGTGGGAGGGAAATGGGGACCATGTCATGAGATAGGATATCAATGTTTGTGAAGTTATGCACCTTCTATCTGGTGAATATAATGTATCCCTTCTATTAATCACAATAAAAAAGAGACAGAAGGGGAAAAAAAACTTTCTTATAGAAAACTAAACATTGTAACTGGGTTTGCAGAATTCTTAGCTGGGGTAATGGTGAGGAGGGTGAGTTATTTTCACCATGCTGTTTCCTTGCAGGAGTGGGAGGAATCGAAGCAGAAGCTGTCATGCTGGGCCAGCCAATCAGCATGGTGCTTCCCCAGGTGATTGGCTACAGGCTGACAGGGAAGCCCCACCCTCTGGTGACATCCACTGACATCGTGCTCACCATCACCAAGGTAAGGACCTGCTACCGCTCCTGCTGGATTGGAAAACCAGTGGCAGTGGAGTCTGGGTTTCCATGTGCTGTGGAAATTCTGGGGATGATGTACTGATCATTTAAAGGGGTGAGATTGGTTTTGATAATTATGTTCATTTCCCTTTTTGATAATAATGGTTCATCTTCCTTTGGTATTCATTTTGCTTTTGCTTAGTTTTTTAAAGTGTCACAGTTAAACTGTATGTAAATTAAGATATTTATATGCCTGCTGCTTAGATTTAGCAGATGATAAGATTTTACCTTATTTTGAAATCTTTTCATAGAAGTAATATACATTGTTTATGGCTGAAGCTGCCTTCCCATACAAATGGTTATGCTTCTACTTTTGCTGCTTCTTCTGCTGCCACTGCTTCTTCATCCTTCTTCTACCTTTTCCTCTTCCTCCTTTTCTTCCTCTTCCTCCTCCTCCTCCTCCTCCTTCTTCTTCTTTTTCTTCTTCTGTCAGTTGTGGGGCTTGAACTCAGGGACTGGGCACTGTCCCCAAGCCATAATGTCACTTCGGTTTTTTGAGTGGTTAATTGGAGATAAGAGTCTCACTAGGACTTTTCTGCCTAGACTAGCCTCAAGCAGCCATCTTCAGATCTCAGCCACCTGAGATTACAAGTGTGAACTACCAGTGCCCTGCTGATTATACTTTTGATATATTTTTTTCCACATGGCTCTTTATTTGAATAAATAGCAAATTAGTTTCATGAATGTTGTTTGACTTTTAAATTTCTCTTTTGTATTGCAAGTTATATTATTATAACAGACATTTTCCCAAGTTGGAAAGTATTAGGATTTATGGCTTTTTCTTTTTTTTATAATTTAGATGCTTTGCCAAAAAAAAAAAAGTCGAGTGCTTACCTAGCATGCACAAAGACCCAGGTTTGATTCCTTGGTACCACATACATAGAAAAAAAGCCAGAAGTGGTGCTGAAGCTCAAGTGGTAGAGCTCTAGCCTTGAGAAAGCCCCAGGACAGTGCTCAGGCCCTGAGTTCCAGTCCCAGGACTGGCAAAAAAAAAAGGGAAAAAAATCCAAAAGAATTTCTGTTTGATTTAATCTTTATGGAATAAAGAATTGTATTTATTGAAGACCAGATCATAACTTATAACAAATATCTGTACACTCTTTTTCATTACATTTTTTAAAGGATCAAATGCAGGCCTGTAGTCTCCCTATTTTGCTTCCCTACACCGCTGGAATGACACATGCAGCCAGTGCACCCAGCCAGCTGGGCGCTTTTCCCACAGCTAGGATTACACACTCACACCACTGCACCAGTCATTGGTTGAGACAGAATCTTACAAACTTCAGTGTCTAGGCCAGCCTCAAATCATGATCCTGTGACCTCTGCCTCCCAGGTGGCTGGGATTTCGCCTTTGACCATGGTGCCTGGGTAGTCCATGTTTCAGATGTGGAATAATACAGTTTGCCACAAACTTTGGAAACACATAACAAAAAGAGGTTTTCATAATCTGTGAAACCAGCTTTATGCAGAGCTCACTTAGCCATGGCTCTCACCCCTGGCTGTTGGTCTGTGTAGAAAAGACAGTTGCCCTGATATGTACTGTAACCTGAATCTTGCTTATTATTACCTTTGAAAGTAAGTCACTTACTTAACTAGTGTGATTACATAACAATTGAGTTAGATTTATTTAGTTTGAAAGAACTTAAATTTTAGCACTTCTATTTTATTAGAGCATTTGTTTTTTTCATTTTGAAAAAACTTATTCAGTGTTATTTAGAGGATTACCTTTTCTTAAGAAGTATATATAATTGTACAGGAGAGTCGGGAGAAAGCCAGTACCGAATCCCTGCTCCCCAGTTTTACTCTCTTACCTATTCACACCACATTTCCCAAAACTAAGAACTTGGCAGGGCTGAGAGTTTGGCCTAGTGGTAGATTGCTTGCCAAGCATGCATGAAGATTCAGGTTCAATTCCTCGGTCCCACATACATAGAAAAAAAAGGAAGTGGTGCTTAGGATCAAGTGGTAGAATGCTAGCCTTGAGAAAGCCCAAGGACAGTGCTCAGGCCTAGGAGCTCAAGCCCAGGACTGGCAAAAAAAATAAAAATAAAAATAAAAAAGGACTTGGCATGTGGCACTCCTCAGAACTCCCCAGCTTTCCCAGTAATGTCATTTACTATCCCTGGGATCAGGATGCCATGTCACTGAGATTACTTTTTTAAAGTATTTTTTAAAGTAATCTGAAGCATACTGGACTAACCTATTATTTGTGCTTATTCAAAAGGCTAGTACAAGAGGGTAATGGTGTGTTTTCAATGTGAGCCATCAAGTTTCAGGCTTCTCTGTTGTTTCTTCTGCTTAGCACCTCCGCCAGGTTGGTGTTGTGGGCAAATTTGTTGAATTCTTCGGCTCTGGAGTAGCTCAATTGTCCATTGCTGACCGAGCTACAATCGCTAATATGTGTCCAGAGTATGGAGCGACCGCAGCCTTCTTCCCCATTGATGAAGTTAGTATCAAGTATCTGGTGCAGACAGGTAAGCGAGGCTGGGGAAGGCAGAGGGCTTCTGCTGAAAATCTCATTAGACATGGAGAATCCAAGCCCCCTCTTCCTGTGCCCTAGGGTAGAGTTACACGTTTTCTCCTGCCTTTGGAATCAAAATGTGTTGTTGGGCTTTAAGAAAGTGTACGGATGGTCCAACCACTAGAAAGAGCTCGATGCATTCTTTTTTTTTTTCTTTTTTTTTTTTTTTGCCAGTCCTGGGCTTGAGCTCAGGGCCTGAGCACTGTCCTTGGGTTTTCTCAAGGCTAGAGCTCTACCACTTGAGCCTCAGCACCACTTCCAGCTTTTTTATATGTATGTGGTACCGAGGAATCGAACCCGGGTCTTCATGCATGCTAGGCAAGCACTTTAACCACTAGGCCAAACTCCCGGCCCCAGAGCTCGATGCATTCTTGATGGGCAGTTGGACCCAGCATTTGGCCTATTTAACTGTCAAGGAAGCAGGACCACTGGGCATACTTTGTGAGCGTTATTAATCTTCAACAGCAGGATCTTGATAAGAATTAAATAGCAGAGTTTAAAGTCATATTTCTGGTGATACTGCACTTTGAACTTTGGAGACAAACAGGTTTGGATTCTAGCTCAGCTATTTACTGGCTGTACACCATGGAACAGTTTCTTGAATTGTTAAACAAGAATAACCTTATGGTTATGATAAAAGATGATAGAGTATGAAGCAATTCTTTAAAGCACTTAGCACATCGTGCCAGGCACACAGGAAGCAATAACTAGTGAGGGATTTAGGCTGGAGTCAGTGGGTCATTAATTCAGAAGGGATGTGGCATGCCAGTCTTCATAACCAGCTGAAGGCAGATGTGGAGGTATACTTTGACAATTAGCTTAGGCTTAGCTTCCTCCTGATCAAGGGTTGGAAACCAAAAGGAAGAGGGGCACATACAGATAGATCCAGAATTCTTTCCAGAAGATAGTTACTTCGTGAGGAACAGCAGGTCTTTCACAGCTCTATCCAAATAAAGACAGCAGGATCAGACAGTCAGCTGTTGCTAAGTGTATGTGTGAAATGCATATTCCTTTCATAGCTGCCGATGGAGGAAGTGAGAGTTTTTAAGATCTGTCACCAGGAAATACTAACATGTCACTTTTCACCCCCTTATGCCATTTAGGTCGGGATGAAAACAAAGTAAAGCACATTAAAAAGTATCTTCAGGCTGTAGGAATGTTTCGAGATTTCAGTGACTCCTCACAAGACCCAGACTTTGCTCAGGTATGAGATAGGAGCATCTTTCACCAAACACGTTTCTTCTTTCCCCAAAGTTGCACTTACTGGTGTCTGTTTTCTCTGGGATGGAAGGTGCAGTACACTTGTGAGAATCCAGTCACTGTCAAGTCCTGGCAGGGGAGCAGGTGGTAAAGGCTGAAATATGAAAAGGATAAGGAAAGCATGAGAAATGTTTGAACTACTAATTGACACCTTCTGCAGGGAAGAGGAGCAAGAGCTATTTACAGGCTTGAGTTTATCATGGACGTAGTCCTGAAAGAAACCAAGGTACAAACGCATCCGTTGATCCTATTTATCCAGTGACTTACCTTTATGTCCTGGGTTGCAATTTGAACCTACGTATTTTTTTTAATAGCCAAGATTGGAGAGTAAGCCAGACTTGGAATCCTTATTTTTATATTTTATTGGGAGAAGGAAGAACATAATGAAATTAAAGACCATTTTCTGGAATTAGTGACTTGCTAGCGTATCTTCCCAGATAACCTTGGAATTGTGTTGGTTTGTATACAAACAGAAAAAAAAAATACAAAACCCTCCTCAACCTAATGTGAACAATAAAAACTGTATATGATGAACTGTTTCACAGACTGGGGTGCGTGAAGACCCCTTGTGTCTCCTGCAGCGTCTGCTCTGATCTCTGAGAGGCAGCAGGAGGTCCTGCCTGACCTGCCTGAGTGTCCAGCGGGATCTTAGGAAGTGAATGACTCAGGTGTTAAAATGAGCCTGGGCTTCTTTGTCATAGAATGTGATCATTTTGTTTATTGGCTTACGTTATATTTCATTGCAATGTTTGATTTCTCTAGCCCTGCTTGTGCTGCTTCTTAGTACCTGTAACATGAATTCTGCAACTCCTTTTGCCCCGGGTTAACAGGTCGTGGACTTAGATTTGAAAACAGTGGTACCTTGCTGCAGTGGGCCCAAAAGGCCTCAGGACAAAGTCGCTGTGTCTGATATGAAAAAGGACTTTGAGAGCTGCCTTGGAGCTAAGGTAGGGCCTCTGGACTCGGCCAAGCGTCCTGTTTTCATACTGCTTTTCATACCCCACTCCATGAGGAATCTTCCTAAAGCCTGCTACTGAGGGTGTGTCTTGTTCATTCTAAAATCTGAAATCCCTAGTGATTCCTTCACTACTCACCAGCCTGGCAACTCACGTGCTACCTTTTTATGTATGTCTGCTTTTCATGCGAGTGTCCACTTTGCTTATCCCACTCAGGCCATCGTACTGTGGTTCATCTCACCCCTTGCCTGTCTGGGTGTCTCTTCTCCATCACCTGGTGTCCTGTTCTGTGAGTGCCTTCAGACTTGGCTCAGATACTAGCTCTGCAACACAGCCTGACTTCTCCTAACAGAAAGTCTTCTTTGCCCCTCAGAATTTCATGGCACTTGGGCTGACAACCTTTGATGGGATATCATTTTTTAAAGTTATGTTGTTGGTACTTTATTTACATGTATGAATTCCCTTACTGAACATGCTTAGAACATGATCCTGCTTAGAACATGGGACCTGTGTTAGAATTACTTTGGTATCCCATAAAATACCGAGCGTAATGTCTGTGCCTAGACTTTCAGTTGAACGTTTTCCAAATAAAACAAGAAACAATCAGATGTGTGGTGACCAGCATTCAGGAAGCTGAAGCAGAGGGATTGTAAGCTCATCTTCAGAAGTCACATAGTGACAGTCTGTTTCAAGAAAAGTTTAATGAAAGGAATTCACCCTTGGACACTGGCATTATACCAACTATTCAGCTGTATTTACATTAATGATCATAATAATTGACTCAAATCAAAATGCCATCTTTCTCCAAATTTCCATCAGTAGCTATTCATCTGCTTCCATTAATCCATACAGGAATGTAAACAGAGTCTTCACAGACTAATTTTGAACTCAGTCCTAAATATCAACATTCTTATTTTTGAGAAAAAAAGTAACTTATTAATTCCAGTGCACAGTGAGATTTAAGAATTCTGACTGCCTTCTGTAAAGACTTAAAAAGAATGAAGAAGCCAGGTACTGGGCTCACACCTGTAATCGTAGCTAGTAAGAGTCTGAGATCTGAGAATCGTGGTTTGGAGCCAGCCTAGGAAAGAAAATTACATGAGAATTTTATCTCCAGTTAACCAACTAAAAGCTAGTAGTGGAGCTGTGACTCACTAGAGCACTAGTCTTGAGCAGACAAGCTAAGGGATAGTCCTAGGCCCTGAGTTCAAGCCCCAGTACTGTTACACACACACACACACAAAGAATGAAGAGAAGCTTAATTTTTCTGTAACATTTTGAAGTTAATGAGAAGTGATATTTGTGTTTGGGCAGTAATTGTCCCTTAATATTACAGTTACAAAGCCAAGCACTGGTGGCTCACACCTGTAATCCTAGCTGCTCAAGTGGCTGAGATCCAAGGATTGTGATGTAAAGCCAGCCCATACACAAAAGTCCTTGAGACTCTTATCTCCAATTAACCACCAGGAAACTAGAAGTGGTGCTAGGCTTAAAATGGTAGAGTGCTAGCCTTGAGCTGAAGAGCTAAGGGACAATGCCCAGGCCCTGAGTTCAAGCCCTGTAACTGGAAAAAAAGTTACAGTTACCAAAATATTCTTCCTCCTACCTAAGTAAAAACTTTTGACCATATATATTCTTCCTTCCTATATTGATACTTTGTTTTTTCTTCCTGTATATAATTTTATAATGTGTCCTTTTTGTACCTGTAGCAAGGATTTAAAGGATTCCAAGTTGCTCCTGCCCATCACCAAGCCCGTCAGACATTCATCTACAATAACAGCGAATTCACCCTCACTCATGGCTCTGTGGTCATCGCTGCCATCACCAGCTGCACAAACACTAGTAACCCATCTGTGATGCTAGGAGCAGGTAAGTTCGCGTGAGTCATCCCCACAGGTGTGAGACACAGCCCATCCGGTCCCTGTGCAGTATATGTCCCTTTCTGGTACAGAGATGTCTGGCCCAAAAATATCTACACAAGAAATAGTATCCAAAGCAAAGTATTAAGGTACGATTCATAATATAGACTTACAATATAGACACTTCTAATATAAAGACATAATAGACTTCTTTAGAATTACCACAGAAAACTGAATTTCCACTAGAATCTGTACCAAACATTGGGATTTTTTATTTTTTAATGCTTTCTGGTTGGGTGCTGGTGGCTCACACCTGTAATTCTAGCTACTTGGGAGGCTAAGATCTTAGGATCGCAGTTTTCAAAGCCAGCCCGGGCATAAAAGTCCCTGAGACTCTTGTCTCCAATTAACCACTGGAAGTGGTGATATGGCTCATGCGATAAGAGATAAGAGTGCTAGCCTTGAACTGAGGAGGTCAGGGGCAGCACCCAAGCCCCGAGTTCAAGCCCCATGACTGCCACACCCCCCCCCCAAAAAATGCTTTCTATCCTGGCATAGACTTTATTCTCTGAAAAATCTCCTGAGCGGTGGAACTCCATGCCATCTTGGTGGATTGGCAGTTGTGTGTGAGTCGGGGCACAGGGCATGGGGTGATAAGGCTCAGTGCACTTGACCCCTTACACAACTCGGTGAAGCAGTTAATGTGTACTTGCAGGAGGTCACTAACACACCATCTCTTCAGATGCCACATACGGAATTACTGTGTCCACAGACCAGGGTGGACAGAAGAACTTGCTTTTTGAAGGGTTCATTTGTTGCCACTTAAACTTTCCTTCTTGCTTTAAAACACATCACAAGCTTACATAGCCCTTGTCCCCTAGCTATCAGTATGCAGATCTCTAGTAATGGCAACTGAACTTGTCCAAAGTTCAAAATCCCAGGAGCTGATGATATTACACTTAAGAAATACCTGTATCTCGGGCTGGGTGTTTGGCCTAGTTGTAGAGTGCTTGCCTAGCATGCACGAAGACCCGGATTTGATTCCTCAGTACCACATACATAGAAAAAAGCTGGAAGTGGTGCTGAGGCTCAAGTGGTAGAGCTCTAGCTTTGAGAAAGTCCAAAGACAGTGCTCAGGCCTTGAGCTCAAGCCCAGGACTGGCTAAATAAATAAATAAATAAATAAAGCCTGTATCTCAGTTTTTTTACTGGTAGCCAGTTGTATTCCTTGTCAGCCAATACATGATATATTCTCCAGTTCTAATCTCTGTCCACACAGAACATGATTAAAAAAGTAACTTTTCCACCAAAACTGAGAAACTCATTTTGTAACTTATTACTAAATGTTTGGGGTTTATCTGTTAAAGAAAAACATGAAAGTAAGCAAGCCCTTTCTTCATTTCTGTAACTGACTTGCAGTTTTACTGAATGCATATACATGTCCCTGGGACATGAACTTTTTTGTATTCTGTTAGGCAGAAACATCTAGCTCTGGACTGGGAGTTTGGCCTAGTGGAAGAGTGCTTGCCCAGCATGTACGAAGCCCTGGGATCGAATCCTCAGCATTTCATATACAGAAAAAGCTGAAAGTAGTACTACAGCTCAAGTAGTAGAGTGCTAGCCTTGAAAAAGCTCAAGGACAGTGCCCAGGCCCTGAGTTCAAAGCCTCAGGACTGGCCAAAAGAAAAAAAAGAAATGTGGCTCTTTGCTGAGGTCCTCTTGGCCTGAAACAGATGTTCATGCGCCGTTTCACAGGGCTGCTAGCAAAGAAAGCTGTGGATGCTGGCCTGAATGTGAAGCCGTACATCAAAACCAGCCTGTCCCCTGGAAGTGGTGTGGTTACCTACTACCTGAGAGAAAGTGGTGTTATGCCTTATCTGTCCCAGCTTGGGTGAGAGTTTTCTTTGACCTTCTTGTTTTTGTTGTTTTTTTTATTCCTTGTGTCTCTTGCTATGTCCGTGGAGCAGCTGTGGGTGTATCTGATACTGTCTGGTTACACAGCAGAGGGTAGATGGACTTCAACCTGACACTCAGGTACTCAGGGCCCTCCCTGCTCTACAGGTGTGCTGGTTGTTCATGGCACAAGGGCGCCATCTAAGGGCCAAACTTGTGCTCTGCATTCAGGGCCCTGTGCCCCACTGTAGCATACGCCCTTTGCTCACGTGTACTGGAGTGTGCCAGGAGCTGCCTCGTGGCTCTGCCACAGAGATGTATATCTTTTGAGATGAAAATAATTAGTTACCATGGCTAACAACATTCTGATTCCTTCAGTCAAGTTAGTTATTAGTTGCCAAATAACTTCTCCAGTTACCTGTTATTTCTAGTTTATACACTTATTTTCCAGGCACTGGTGGCTCATACCTATAATCGTAGCTACTCAGGAGGCTGAGATCTGAGGATCGTGGTTTAAAGCCAACCCAGGCAACAAACTCCGTGAGACTCTTATCTCCATTTAGCCCCTCAGAAACGGTACTATGACTCAAATGGTAGAGCCTTGAGCAAAAGGAAGCTCAGGGATATCACCTAGGCTTGGAGTTCAAGCCTCAGGACTGGCAAAACAAAACAAAAACCTCGACATCATTGGACTCTTTGTTATAAGTTTCAAAGATGTGAGTGGGGCTCCTCTTTGATAGTGTATGGAAATGCTTTACAGTGGAAATACCACTCTCCTGGCCTTCCTCACTGTGCTCCTTGTGGCCCACAGCCTCCAGGCTGGGTTAGGGGCAGAGCGGCTCACTGAACATGATTCTCTTTCTTGTGCCTAGGTTTGATGTGGTGGGCTATGGCTGCATGACGTGCATAGGCAACAGCGGGCCCTTACCCGAACCCGTGGTAGAAGCCATCACTCAGGTAAGTAAAGAAGAGCCACCACCAGTCTTCAGAGATGTTGTTGGTACTTTTCAAATCATAGAGGACAAACAAATGCTGGTGTTTCAGAACAGTCCACTGCATTTGAACCTCATTTTGCACACCTGTACATTGGAGGTGGCTGTAGTGTCAGTTTACAGGAATTCTGATAATGAACACGTCTGTACCCAAGCAAGCTTAATTGCTTAATTCTTGCTGGTTTTGATGCCAGTAAACTCCAGAATTGTTTGCTCCTGGTCAAGGGACGATTGGTTCAGAGTCAAGCAAGTCCCCATGTGTTGCCTTTATTTGTGTTATGAAGTTCTACAGCCTTGAAGCTACTGTTCAATATGTATGCATCACCTGGCTTCCTTCCCCTATATCTGCACTTTCCCACCAGTTCTTGTTTGGTTTTTTGGGTTTTGTTTTTTGTTTTTTTTTCAGTCCTGGAGCTTAAACTCGGGGCCTGAGCACTGTCCTTAGGCTTTTTCCTCAAGTCTAGTGCTCTGCCACTTGAGCCACAGCACCACTTCCAGCTTTTCTATGTATATGGTACTGAGGAATTGAACCTGGGTCCTCATGCATGCTAGGCAAGCACTCTACCATACACCAAACTCCCAATCCCTCCCACCAGTTCTTAAGCCAGGCAGCCATAGCTAGGATACTACATTCTAACCTCCCTAATCTCTCCTCATGAACAGAAATCACTTAATACCCCTCTGATGCTTTTGCCACTAGGAAGCTACTGTCTACCTTCTCCCTGTGTCAGAAGAGGACCTGGTGAACAGGCAGCTAGCAAAGCAATACATTCCAGTCATACGAAAGCTGTTGCAAATGGTGTGTGATAAGAAGTCTATCTCTTTGTGACCTGGTTTTCCTCTTTCCTTACTCAGGGAGACCTCGTAGCTGTGGGAGTACTATCTGGAAACAGGAATTTTGAAGGTCGCGTCCACCCTAACACCCGGGCCAATTATTTAGCATCTCCTCCCTTAGTAATAGCATATGCAATAGCTGGAACCATCAGGATTGACTTTGAGCAAGAGCCATTAGGTAAGGTTTTTTTTGTTTTGTCATTGGGATTCTTTTTTCCTACTGAACTGAAAGAGAAAAAGAATTGAAGTAAATTGCTGTTTTTGTTAGTGGAAAATGATGTGTAGAACCTCCAAAGATAAAAAGAGGAGAAGCTCTTCAGAATTCCCAGTGACCGAAGTACATATCATGATGCTGAGGGTGAGAGGAGGCAAATGGGAAAAGTAGTATGGTTGGCTATTGTGGTTTGTTCTGAAGTTCAGTCCTTCCCCCACCCATGGGGACTTAGACATTGTTTTCATATATACTTTGTGCAACACACTCCAGATACTTCAGCATCTCAGTATTCACAAGTGATACTTTGTCTTCTTTCTCCTTACTTGCTTTGTGGTCCTGAATTCATTTTAAGCAGTCTCCCTTAGAAATCTATAGCATGACAGGTAGTATGTTGGTTAATCTTTATTATCTGTGGATTCCTCAGGGCTTGTATTCAAGTGGAGACACTGTCCCTGATGACATGCCCCAGAGCCATATCGGCTGCTTTCCTGCCATGTACAGGGAATAGGGCCAGGAAGGCTACACTCTGCCTTTCTGTTTCAGCTGTCACTATCAACAAGTGTCCTTGTTACTGCATTTATACCATTTATACTCTTTTATTTTTGCTCCCCCCCCCACTCCCGACACACACACCTTTTGTAGTGACTTCGTTGTTTAAGATGGCCCTGGGCCCGGGAACATTGCACTGAAATGCTGTCTGGTATCCTAACACAAGTGGACTGTGATCTGCCTTGGTCTTGGACAGACTTCATGCAGGCATGAGTTAACAGCAGTGCTGTTGGCTCTCAGTCCATTATTCACGAGTCCTCAGTGTACAGTCAACATCCGGGTCCCTAGGGGATTAATTTCAGGACCTTGTATACCCAAGTCTGCAGATGTTCAAGTACCTTTTATCAGACGGCCTCATATTGGCATATAACCTACTCAAGTCATCTCTGGATTGAATACCAGTACAATGCAAATGCATATGAATACCTATTTAAATACTGTATTACTTGGAAAATAATGAAAAGTACTATGTCCTTATAATTTTAGTACAGATGTTATGTTTCCCCTAAGTAGTTTCAAGATATAGTTCAGTTGAGCAGATGTAAAACTTGCAAACATGAAAGACCCACCACGTATTGAATAAGATGTCTTTAGACAGAAGCACTTATAACCCAACGCTGTGTATTGGCCAGCAGGTCTGAAGGCCTAACCTGTATTGTCACTAAAGGAAGGGATGACGTTCAGTAATTTGGTACTGACTCTTCTAGCACAGAGGCACCGGAGAAAGCACCTCCTCTGTGCAGTAATGAAGTGGAGTGATGGCTGGAATGCTGCTCATTGATGACATTCTTATTTCCCCCAGGAGTAAATGCTAAGGGACAGCAAGTGTTTCTGAAGGATATCTGGCCAACACGCGATGAGATCCAGGCGGTAGAACAACAGTTTGTAATCCCCGGGATGTTTAAGGAGGTCTATCAGAAAATAGAGGTGAGGCCCTCTCAGAATCTAAGAGAAAGACTGCTGTGCGTTATAGCTGCACACCTTCGGGGAGTATAAGCTATAGGAAATAATATTTATGTCTCTGGATAATTAGGGAAGAGGTTTTCAGTTACATGATGTTCCTAATTTGGACACATTTGTGGTAGGTAGCTCACCTCGTTCTCACATACCTGACTGTCACGTGGGGTGACGTGTGGGTCACTGTGTTGTATCACTGAAGGAGATTCTGTTGGATTGGTTGAACATACCATTCAGTGCATTTTTCGGTTGCTTTAAGAATGTAGTAAAGCAGGCGCTGGTGGCTCATACCTGTAATCCTAGCTACTCGGGAGGCTGAGATCTGAGGATCAAGAGTCAAAGCCAGCCTGGGTGGGAAAGTTCATGAGATTCTTCTCTTTTTTTTTTGTCAGTCATGGAGCTTGAACCTTGAACTCTGTTTTCTAGTGAGTGGTTAATTGGAGATAAGAGTCTCATGGTCTTTAGTACCTGGGCTGGCTTTGAACCGTGGTCAGCCTCCTGAGTAGCTAGGATTACAGGCATGAACCACCATTCATAGATTCTTACCTCCAATTAACACCAGAAAATCAGTAGTGGAACTGTGGCTCAAAGTAGTAGAGAGCTAGCCTTGAGCAAAAGAGCTCATGGACAGTGCCCAGACCCTGAGTTCAAGCCCCATGACTGCCAAAATACACACACACACACACACACACACACACACACACACACACACATACACACGTACATATACATACATCCACATATACATAGTAAATATATGATGTACCAAACTCTAGAAATAAGAACTTTCTGTGCCTTTTACAAACAGGAAAAAGTTAGTGGGGCTCAGTGTAGTTTCCTGAGGTTCTTTGATGTTACTCCTTTTCCTGCTTTCTGTGTGAAGGTGCTCAAGGACTTGCAGTAAAGGAACCTGTCCCACTAGGCCAAATTCCCGGCCCAGCTTATTTATTATTTATTTATTTATTTATTTATTGCAACTAATAAATGCTTGACTTTATTTTTATTTGAATATATATTGCATTATTACACAACAATCATTTTGGAAATCAAAGAAGAAAACTTACTAGCCATACACTACATATTTATTATAGAAAAGGTAAGTACAGCTCATTTATTTTAAGTTAATAAAGTATCATATAAAGGAACTCTTTTGTATTGACTATTTAAAGAAATGGTTTTTGTTGTGCATCTGATCCAGAATATTTTGCATATTTCAATTTCCCTGGGGTGGAAGACGATCTAATCCATCTGTATTTTTCTTTTTTCTTTCATTCTTTCCTTTTTTAAGACTGTCAACGAAAGCTGGAATTCCCTAGAAGCTCCATCAGAAAAACTGTATTTCTGGAACCCCAAATCTACGTACATTAAATCACCACCATTCTTTGAAAATCTGGTATGCCTTTTTTTATTGTAATAATGAAGTCTTTGAAAAGCTCTTTTTCCATGTAAAATATATGTTACTACCCCATTCACTTGCTTGAAGTGCCATTTTGTTAACACCTTTGCCTAGTTGAGAAGACAGTGTTGTCGCTTTCGTAGGACACTGGGAGGTCTGTTTGTGGGGACCGTTTCTCCATGTAGGGACTCTGTGGCTGTGAGGAGGCCACTGAGACACTCCTAGACAACATTCTGTTCTCCCAGTAGGTCACTGAGAAGGACATGGCAGAGAAGCCAGAATTCCAGTTGTCCCCCATACCTAAGGAGTTGTGTGGAGAGGAAGGAAGACTGGTTGGTTTCATTGCTTTAGAGAGCATAGTGCTGATTCTCTGCTTTTTCCTCTGAGTGAATTCACCTTACTTCGCTAAGTACTCACTCAAACCCAGAAAAGGAAAATTACATGTGCATGGGTGAAGAGCTGGTGGCACACAGTTTGGATCACTTGGTAATATGTTTTAAGAAAACCTGGGCAAGTGCTAACTTGTCATTTTCTTTACTAGACTTTAGATCTCCAGCCTCCCAAATCTATCATGGGTGCTTATGTGCTGTTGAATTTGGGAGATTCAGTAACAACTGACCATATCTCTCCAGCTGGAAATATCGCAAGAAACAGCCCTGCTGCTCGATACTTAACTAACAGAGGGTAAGTCTGCAGGAGGAGAGAAAACTAAAGGCAAAGTAAGAAACCCGGGCCTAATGAGTCCAGTGTGTCTCTTTTACCACATGGTCTTTTTGGAATCCGACTTGTTCTTCACTGAACCCCGTGACATGAAAACTAGTCAATTTTTGTTAGTTACTGGCTCCACAGCAGAATCTGTCAGCCTATGACTCCCAGCAGGCGGCAGCAGAGTCACCTTGTTTTTGAGCAAGTTGTACCTTTCAGCCTGCCTCCCCCTTAAGGTGTCATGCCTGCCATGCCCAGCAGTGACAGAACCCCAGAGGCCAGGTCCTAGTTGAGAAGCATAATATGTTGGGTCTTTTCATATATTTTTATTGTAATTAATAGAAGGGTTACATTATATTCATCAGATTGAGGGTGCATTACTTCACATACATTCTCATGTCTCGGTCCCCATTTCCCTCCCCTCACCCCCGCCCCTCATCTTGTTTTCTCCCCTTCCCTATCCAATTTCAAATAACCAAATATGCATATATCCAATATATCAGATAACAAGGTGAAATACTGTAACAATATGAGATAACCAAGGGACAGCAAAAGAGATGAGAGATAACATAGTACATTAATGACAACAATCACTCATTATATGGCTTTTGTTTCTATATCCTGGAGATCCTTTCATTTATCATCATGCTGTATGGCCTTATGTACCTGGGTTTTGTTCTATTGTAAATCTCTGTTAGGAGAGCCCAAGGTTTCTACTGATTATGACAAATGAGGGACATTGAGCCTATATTCCTTTGAGTCTGGCTTACTTCACTTAATATGATTTTTTCTAAGTCTTTCCATTTCCTTATAAATGGGGTGATGTTCTTTCTGACAGCAGCATAGAATTCCATTGTGGATAAATACCACATCTTGATCCACTCATCAACTGAGGGGCATCTGGGTTGGTTCCATATCTTTGCTGTGGTAAATAGTGCTGCAGTGAACATCGTTGAGCTAGTGGAGAAGCATAATGTTTACAGAGAACTGCTTCAGACTTGCAGTTCACTTATCCATTCATCAGTTCCCAAGACATGCCAGTGGCATTAGGTCAGTGGTATTAGATACATATTTTCTATTGTACTGATGGGAATTGTGGTTAGAGGTTCTCAAGTCTGATTTCCCGTGAGAATGCCATGGCTCCTATCCCAGCTTGTAGTCAGCGCCTGCAGGAATGGAGCTCAGAGGTGGTGATTCTTCACCATCTTGACATAGGAAGTCTTTTAGGAATTGAATGAAAGGAAATATATTTTCTCAAAATGCACCAACCCACAACATTTTAGATAGGACCTCAGGGGTTCCGAGGCAGGCTTACCTGCTCCCGAGTCCAAGTTAGACCAAGCATTAAATTGTATTAATACTCATGCCACTCCCCAGTGTTTTCAGAAATGGGCCAGTCATTGCGTTCATTATAAGATAATGTTCTTGATGGTGCAAACTCCCATTTATACTGGTTCCCAAAGATGAGACTTTTCTGTTTTGGGGGGCGGGTCAGAAAAATTTATCCTGCTGCATTGGTCCCACTGTGCTTTTATTTTGTAAAGTTCTAAATTATGTTGCCATCATATTGCTTACCTTTGCATGCATTTCTTAATACCTCAGGGACCAAGTCTAACCTACTTCGGATTAGCACATATATATACATATATATATGTGTATATATATATATATCGAGAGTTCTAAATCAGAGGCCCAGCCACAGGGGTTCCAGCATGTTAATTCTGTCCCACTTATCCACATCAGGATGAATAATAGTGAAGGGCAGAGAAGAGAGATTTATTTGACATGGGCATACCACAAGAAGAAGATAAGCAAGCACTTCAAGCCCACCTTTGGGTAGCGGGCAGTGCTTTTTCTTCTTCTCCTTTTCTTTTTCTTTCTTTTTTTTTTTTTTTGTGCCCATACCAGATCTTGAACTCAGAGTCTGTGCTCTTGCCCAGCTTGCTTACTCATGGCTCGCACTCTACCGCTTGATCTGTGAGTTCTAGCATTTTACTGGTTAATTGGAAATGGAGTCTCACAGACTTTTCTGTTTAGGCTGGCATTCTTTCAACTTCATTTTTTGTTTTAAGTCTCAGTCTCTTGGATAGCTGCAATTATAGGCATGAGCCTCTGGTGCCTGGTGTTTGGTTTTATTGGTTTGGTTTTTTGTGGTGCTGAGATTTAAATCAAGGTCTTATGCTTGTTAACCCAGCACCCTTACCACTGAACCATGTCCCTTATACCAGTGCTTTTTAAAAGCAGTTTCTAATATATTTTCAGCATATTTGTTGGCTCCCATCTGACTAGCCTACCAGTTATGTCCTTGTTTGTATTTTATTTTTACTTTATAGCTTACCCTGATGAATAAACAAAATAAGTACTCTTTTTTAAAGTCCCTCTTGGTTTTCCTATCTAGGTCTGAATGCCTCTGAGTTGATCCAGGAAGAAACTGATTTCTGCTCTTCTCTGTCCCATGTGTCACTGTGCCTAGGCAAATCTCTAAGAACAGCTTTTCCACCTTGTAGAAAGGGGCTTGGTAGCATCGGAGAAATGTCTAAGTCTATTGTAATTTTCTGTTCTTGGGGCAAGCCAAGTGCAGTCTGTGCTCACTTTAGTGAACTCGTGCCTCTCCTGCTTGTGTTATTAGCCTAACGCCGAGAGAGTTCAACTCCTATGGCTCTCGCCGAGGGAATGACGCCATCATGGCACGTGGAACGTTTGCCAACATTCGCTTGTTAAATAAATTTTTGAACAAGCAGGCACCACAGACGATACATCTTCCTTCCGGAGAAACCGTGAGTCCTGCCGCTTCTGCTCAGAAGGCAGCATTTCTCAGGCTCTGGGGGACTGGCTGTGTACACCATGCTTTTCCTCTTACTCTTTTTTCTTCACGGCTCCAGCCTACCATGAGTCCCTTGTAGTTCTGTGTGCCCGTGTTTGTGAACAGTTATGGAGATTAATTCTACTCCATGGTGTAAGTCTTATTTCTTTAAAATTTCATCTGTCAAGTATTTAAAGGGAAATTCCAGATCCGATTAGAGAACATTTATCAAGAAGTGCTAATATTCAGGGCCGGAAGTTTGGCCTAGTGGTAGAGTGCTTGCCTAGCATGCACGAAGACCTGGATTTGATTCCTCGGTACCACCTACATAGAAAAAGCTGGAAGTGGTGCTGTGGCTCAAGTGGTAGAGTTCTAGCCTTGAGAAAGCCCAAGGACAGTGCTCAGGCCCTGAATTAAAATTCCAAGACTGGCACAAAAAAAAAAGTGCTAATATATGTTCTTCGGAGTATTTGATTTTATTTGCTGCTTCAGCCCTACAGCAAGCCATTTGGAGCTGGTATATGGCTGAAGTTGGTTACTCACAGATGAGGTGTTTGAGAACCCACAGTCACACAACTCTGGATTTAAGTCCCAGGTCCAATTCATTCCTGCCATCAGCCCATTATTTCCCTCTGTAAGCTTTGTTTCTCTAAATTAGTATAGTAGAAACAACACCTTATAGGCTTGAAGGCATAAAACAAGTGGAATGACATGAAAATGTGGATAATGTCTACCATGGGGTAGAGATGGGGAGGCGGGAGGTAGGGGTCCTCAGTGTCTTTGATGCACCTCCTCCTCCCCAATGAATGCTGGGAAACTGCCAATTTAACCCACTTGAAAAATAACCCCACCAACTTATTTGAGAATGATGGTCACTGGTACCTGTAGCGTTTGCTGCATTCCAGGAACTGTTGTAAGCTCTCTAATCCCCCTAAGAACCCTTTAAGATGTGAACTGGCATTATCTGTGCAGCATCGAGAGGTTATGTAAGCGAGCAAACTGTTTGTTGGGTCCTCACCTAGGCACTGGTGGTTCACACCTGTATTCTCAGCTGCTTGAGAGTCTGAGATAGTTAGATTTGCAATCAGAAGCTTGCCCAGGCAGAGAAGAGTCCATGAAACCCCTTCTCCATGAAGACTTGACAGTGCATGGCACATGCCTGTTACTATGCCTATTGGGAAGTGGATTGTGCTCAGGCTGTGTCAGGATAGGAAAAGAGGCTATCTCAAAAAAAACAAAACTAGCAAAAATCAACAAGATGTGACTCCATGGTCTGAGCACCTGCCTAGCAACCTTCGGTCAAACTCCAGCTCCATTTTATAAATTCTATTTATATCTAATTTTACACATACATAATTACATAATGTTATATACACATGTAGAACTCATCTTGGTAGAAATAAGCAGGTAGACTCATTGAGGACTCGTAGATTGGGTTTCCCATTGGCTTCGCATTGGCTCTGCTGTCTAGAGACCTTCCGTCCTCTCTCCAGAGCTCACTAGGCCTGGCTCCATTTCAGTTGCCTTTTCTCTGCATCTGTAAACCGTTCCTCTTCTCCTCCTTAGCTTGATGTGTTTGATGCCGCTGAGCGGTACCAGCAGGCGGGCCTTCCCTTGATCGTCCTGGCTGGCAAGGAGTATGGCTCAGGCAGCTCCCGAGACTGGGCAGCCAAGGGCCCTTTCCTGCTGGTGAGTACAAAGCAGAGCGTCCACAGCCACTACCCCGAGGCACTGGAAGGGAGGTCGGGAGGTGCCAGGAATTGACTGCTGCCCTTCACCACCAAGTCGTTCTGGGGTCAGCTCTGGAAATCGTCTGATAGGGATCTTCTCCAGCTTCTTGGTGAATCTAGATGTTTTTCGCTCAGCAGAGGGAAATGCTGTAACATTCCTTTAGGTCAGCAACCATGTCCTAGCAACCGTGGGCCTTTGAGGGTGTCTGTAGATCATCTTTGGGGGAGCATCTGGGAAGCTAACGCTTCGTCCAGAAGTGTATACACAGATGTCTTTTCTATACAGTTTCAACGTGTCCATAGCATTTTCAGAGGTTGGGGATCCAAAACGTATTTGAGGCCACTGGTGGAAGTTTCCTTTATAGGAAAAAGAAAAAACAGATGTTTAATTCAGTTCGATCCTTGATACGGGAAGCATATGGGCCGTGCACAGTAAGGAACGGCCGCCGCCACTGTACCATCTAGGAGGCCACATAGATAGCTGTGAGGAGCTGTGAGGAGCCGCGCCTGCGCCCTGCTCTTCCAAATAGGCTCTGGGTGTCTCGGGTGAGGACTGCACACTTCCTTGCCAGGGGGGTGTGCCGTGTGCACCGCCAGGCAGCTCCCCACAGCCCACAGCCCAGTCACGGCTCGATGCACCCCCCCACCCACGGGGACTCAGGGGGCTTTTACCTCCTGAGTGCCTGCTCTCTCTGAAGGCAGAGAAGCTTCCATTCCCCTAAAGGAAAAAGAGAAAAAGAAGCACCACTGTGTACAACTCCTCTGTTGACTCTTCAGGGAATCAAAGCCGTTCTGGCGGAAAGCTACGAGCGCATTCACCGCAGTAACCTGGTGGGTATGGGGGTGATCCCCCTCGAGTATCTCCCCGGGGAGAGCGCGGACAGCCTGGGCCTCACGGGGCGGGAGCGATACACCATCAGCATCCCAGAAAACCTCCAGCCGCGCATGGAAGTTCAGGTCAAGGTAAGAGGACTTCCGGTCCCTGCACCTGCTGTACTTCCTTACAGGAACTAAGTTTAAGGGAGACATAAGTCATCCCTCAGGGCCGGGAGTTTGGCCTAGTGGTAGAGTGCTTGCCTAGCATGCACAGAGACCCAGGTTCAATTCCTCAGTACCACGTACAATCATATACACATAAAAAAGGCCAAAAGTCGTGCTGAGGCTCAAGTGGTAGAGCTCCAGCCTTAAGAAAGCCCAAGGACAGTGCTCAGACCCTGAGCTCAAGCCCAGGACTGGCAAAAAAAAAGAAAATCATTCAGCAGCGTGACGACTCCACATGTGACCCAGTCATAACACTCGTGGGCATCTTCCCAGATCACTACAAGTGAGGACACCATAAACACATCTGCACATCCGTGTTCACTGCAGCACTATTCAGAATAGCAAGTTACAGAAACAGCCCAGATGCCCTACAACAGATGAGTGGCTCCAAAAAAAAAAGTGGCACCTGTGCACAATGAAATTTTATTCATCCATTAGAAAAAATAAGATCGCATCATTTACAGGGAAATGGATGGACCCAGAAAAAAACCATGCTAAGTGGGGTAAGCCAAACTCAGAGAGACAAAGGACACATTTTCCCAGTGTCACCTGTTTCTCAGGCACTCACCCCTCACCTCTATTACCACTCCAGTGGGCATGCAGAGTCTGGTTCAGTGGGTCTAGGCTGGGTCCAAGACCACAGGTTGCAGGTACCAGGGCCCCACTGAGCAGCAGGCTAAGGAGCCGTCAGGCTGGTGTAGTCTCCTGAGCCCTCAGCCATCCCCCCCTACTTCTTCCATCTTCTCTCTCTTCTCCACCACAGCTAGACACGGGGAAGACCTTCCAGGCTGTCATGAGGTTCGATACCGACGTGGAGCTCACGTATTTCCGAAATGGGGGCATCCTCAACTACATGATCCGCAAGATGGCCCAGTAGACCCACCCCGGAGCCACTGGCCATGAGGCCCAGGCTCTCAGCCCACCCTGCCCTCCGAGGCTGCAGTCCTGTGGACAAAGCCAGTGGGCCCTGCAGTTCTGATCATCATGCCTGGAGGCACAAAGCCAGACATTTCCACATCCTCTATTTCTATTCCTCTTTTGATCCTTTCCTAGAACTCAGAAGCTAGAATCATGAGACGATTGGTAGTATCAGAAAGAGAATAGCTTGTCTTTAAAATTACTCATCATGGGACATTGATTTTTCTTCTTTACCCATGCCCAGTAATCTTAAGCTGAACACTAGCCAGCATAATACTTTATATCCTTTTTATTGTTCCTCATTTTCCTCTGCTTAGTGAAGCCCTTCCCTCAGCTCAGGCCTGGTGCTGTGCTTATTACAGCAGTGTTAACTGACGCAGGCAGGCTAGAATCAGTTCACACTTCAAATCACACTGCCTGATTCCCCTTCAAAGCTAATGATCCAGATACCTTGTGGACAGGGCAGACATTAGAATTTTTTAAATTGTGTACCTTTTGAGAGATCAGCACACAAGAGAAAATGTTCTCTTATTATCCTCAACAAATTTCTTTCCTAGAAAATTTTTCATTTGTCAAGAAGAAACCTTTGTTTGGAAGTGGCTGGTGGAGAGAGAACATTTTATAACTTGAATGAGATTAAATCTATTTTCTTGGAAATTCTGTTGACTTTGGAATTGAGTTTGGCTGGGCTGGGGGGAAAGAAGGTGGCTGGGTTTTGTGATGGCCAGAGCACATCTTTCTGAAGTCTGCATACCTCTCAGGTCCTCTTATTTTCTGCAACGAGATTGGATCTGGGGAGATGCATGCAGGAAGGAGCCAGTGTGGCTTTTGCCCTTGAAGGAACAGATAAGAAAGGCCAGCCCCCAGCACGGCCAGGATCTAAGTGTGTGAGCTGTACTTACTGTTCTGAGGCTTATTTGCTGACCTTTGCTGAAAGCACTGCAGGACATGTCTGAGCCTGCTCATGCTGCTATAACAAAATACCACAGATTGTATGGCTTAATCAGTACAAGTTTATATTCTCCCAGTTCTGGCCCTGTACATTCTAGCTGATTTGATTTCTGGTGAGCCCACTCTTCTCCTGGCTTCCAGATGGCCCTTCCTCATATTTGCAATAGACAAGGGAGAGTGAAATGATTTTGTAGTATTTATGATAAAAATGCTATTTGTATGAGATAAGACCCCCTTCTTGTGACCTCACTTAGCCTTATTTTCTTACTTAGCTCCATGCAAAAGTAGTGGCTGGAGACAACACATGAATACTGAGAGGACACAAACCTTCCGTGCCTACAGAGAACCTAAGTTAGTCTCCTTCAACGGTATTTTTAAACATTATCATTCACATTTTAATATAAGATTCCAGTATCGTGGTTAGGAACAGTATTATTAGTCTACTGTCTAGATAAGAGGTAAACTAGCAAGTCATAAGTCTAGTAAATGGAGATATCAGAACTTGAAAGTTGGTTTTCCTACCAAAAGCTAGAGCTTTCTCTAGGTCTTACCGGTTTATAAATCCTTGATTTCCCCTCTGTCTATTCTGACTGGAAGCCAGCCTGCTGCCTCGGGCTCGGGCACCCAGGCTCCATTCTTAACAGCCTGTGCCTGTGATAGACCAGAGCTGCACTAGAATCAGAGAGCTAAGGACATCCCCTAGCTCCTTATTCAGCTTTCTGAACCCCAGCTCCACCCACTCAGTTACTGATTACAATGAAATGGTTGGAGAGGAGCTTGTTTTATATTTTCCAAAATACTTTTATTGACAAAAACCATGTATTTACTGTGTTCAACATGAAATATGTTTTGTGAAGAGGCTTGAATCAACACATTTTACCTTACTTTCTCATGGGTAGAATACTATTGATGATTGTCAGGAATATATTAAAAATAATACATTATTATTCATTGGAATCACCATGTTGGACATTAGAGCTCTTGTGCCCTTTCACATCAGCCCAGTACTTCCAGTTTGATTTTTTTTGCCCAGTACTTCCAGTTTGATTTTTTTTGTCTGTTTTGTTCTGTTTTGTCTGTCGGGGGCCTTGAATTCAGGTCCTGGGCACTGTCCCTGAGCTCTTTTGTTCAAGGCTAGCACTCTACCACTTTGAGCCACAGTGCTACTTCTGGTTTTCTGGTGGTTAACTGGATAAGAATCTCATGGACTTCCCTGCCTAGACTGGCTTCAAACTGATCTCAGTCTCCTGAGTAGCTAGGATTATAGATGTGAGCCTCCAGTGCCCAGTTTTTACTATTTTTACTCATTATTACTGCCTTTAAGTAGTTGTCCAAAGGAGTTTCAACTCAATATGCAAGTTATGATTCCTTAGCTTTTGGCAATTACCCTTCTGTTCTTTGCTTCCATGAGTTTATATTCTATATGCAAGTGAAATCAAGTAGCGTTTATTTAGCAAAAAATCCACAAGTGACAGGGAAGTACTGCATGTTTTCTCTACTCATGAACCAGTAATGGACTCTGAGTATGGTTCTTAATCTTAGCTGTTGCAAATGCTGCCACCATGAATTTAGAAATATGGATATTGCTTCTCCTTTCACTGCCTTTGACTCTATGTCCTTTGACTGTAGGACTGCTAGATCATATACTTTTAGTTTGATTAAGACTGCATATTGCGGCCGGGAGTGTGGCCTAGTGGTAGAGTGCTTGCTTATCATGCACAAATCTCTAGGTTTAATTCCTCACTACCACATACACAGAAAAAAGCTAGAAGTGGTGCTGTGGCTCAAGTGGTAGAGAACTAGCCTTCACAAAGCCCAAGGACCGTCGGTGCTCAGGCCCAGAGTTCAAGCCCCAGGACTGGCAAAGAAAAACAAAAAGACTGTATATTGTTTCCATCATGGCTCCGTGAATTTTTCCATTATGGTTGTACATTTTCATCGCACTTATCTTTGATCTCTTTGGTCTCTCTCTCTTAGTACCATTCTAACATCTTTGAAATTATATCTCACTATAGTTTTAATTTTCAGTTCCCTGATGATTATTAATGTTGGATACTTTTTCACATACATATTGGCCATTTCTGTGTATTATGTCTGTTAAGGTCATTTTTAAATTGGATTATTTCACTTTTGTGGTTGAGTTGTAATATCTATAAGTTCTAGATCTTAACTCCTTATCAAGTGTATGACTTGAAAACATTCTCTCTCCTTGTTTCCCTGACTAAAAAAAACTAATTTTTATGTAGGCTTGTGTCTGCTGCTTATGCTTTTGGGGATTATAGCCCCAACATGAATTATAATACCAATGTCACAGAGGCATTTAATATTTTCCAGTATTTTCTAGTGTCGGGTTTCATGTTTAAGTCTTTAATGTAGTTTGAGTTGATTTTTATACATGGCATCAGATAAAAATCCAATTTCATTTTTTGCATATGGACATCCAGTTTTCCCAACACCATTCATGAGACTTGTCCTTCTTCATTGCATGTATATTTTTAGCTCTCTTGTCAAGAATCAATTGGTCATATATGTATTAGTTCATTTCTGGCACCTCTGTTCCTTTCCATTTGTGCTGTGTGTCTATTTTTATGACAGTACAGTGCTGTTTAGATTGCTACAGCTTTGTAGTGTGTTTTGAAATATCTTGTTTCACAATTGGGCCTTTGACTGAAGACTTCATTTCAGCATGTAAACATATCAGGACTGGATGGAATTCTAGAGATAATGAGGTCCGTGGTTGTAGAACAGGTATCTGAACCACCTGAAGAACTCTGAAAACTACAAATGCCTTCACGTCCTGTTAGGGTACTCTCATGGGAACTGGGCCTGTGACCATGAGAAAGAGTCCCCAGCTGAAGTGCAGCTTTCACCAGGAAATCCAGTGACCAGCATTTCAACTGTTGGATAAGACTAGATCAACGCCTGGAACTGACTTGATTCTATGTGAAAGTCAAAGAAATTCTTGATTGTCTTGTTTTAGCTTGTTTTCCTTCCTTGGCTGAAGGACTGTTTGCCTTCACCTACTTGTTAATTTCTGATACACATTTCCAGTAGATACTTCATATATCCTATTATAGTTTTTAAACTATAGCAGCAAAGGAAAGGAATCCTATATAAAGAGAGTCTAATGAAATACCAATACAAAAGAAGCTCCCAGCCAGTTGATTAAAGCAATCCATTTTATTGCATCTTACTAAGACTATTAGGAATCATCAGACACCTACTATGTAAAACGTACTTTTCATACATTTTATGAAAACTAATCCTTAGGCTGTTTTTCCTCATTTGCAAAACAAAGATCAGAGCAGAGGGCCCAGGAGTTTGCCCTAGTGGTAGACTGCTTGCCTAGCATGCACAAAGACCAGAGTTCGAGTCTGCGTTACCATATACAAAGAAAAAGGCAGAAGTGGAGCTGTGACTCAAATGGTAGAGCTCTAGCCTTGAGAAAGCCCAAGGACAGTGCTCGGGCCCTGAGCTTAAGCTTGGGACTGGCAAAAAAAAAAAAAAATCAGAGCAGAGAGAAGCTACCTAACTGGCAAACTTCTCAGGCCGCTTGCCTGTACGACTGCTCAGCATCTTGTCCACCTACAAGGTGACGCGAGTGTCGGCCAGCTGTGCACTGGACAGTCCCCGGTAAAGGGCTGTGAGGTCCTGCGTGCTGGACTATGACCTCTAAGTTTTACAGATGTCATTGCTAATCTAGTGATACACAATGTCAACCTGTTTTAGGAAGAAGCTTCAGTGAACTTCTGTGTGGGAGGGAGGGAAGGAGGGAGAGAGGGGGGGGTGGGACTAGGGCCTGACATGAGGGCCTGTGGTCTTGACTTTTTTTGCATCACCCTACCACTTGGCCACAGCTCCACTTCCAGCTTTTTGGTGACTAACTGGAGTCTCGTGGACTTTCCTGCCCAGAGGTTGGCCTTGAACTGTGAACCTCAGATCTCGGCCTCTTGAGCAGCTAGGATTACAGGTATGAGACACAGCACCCAGCTCAATCAAATTCTTGATCTGACTGAAATAATAAAATTCTTCCTGTTGTCTCCATGTTTCTGAATTGGCAGCAAACCTTTCTGAGAGACAGCAGAATATTCTTGGGTACATATTCTGATTATAAAGGGCAACCAAACAAAACTACTTGGCAGTATCACTCAAGGGACCATGTTAACCATTAACCATTATTATTGGGTAACAGCTTCAGATTACTGTGTAAAAATCATGACACAGGTAGGAAGAAATAAGTAGAACTTAGGAGTCTGGTACAATACAAAGAAGCCTTTTCAAGGAATGCTGTGTAATTGATGTTCCCTCACTACTAAAGTGCTTCCACTGCCAGGCAATACATTGCACCATAAACATATGTATGTGTATATGTTGAATACTTGGAATGACATAGGCACCAGAAAAGAGGAACCAAGAAAAGGAATACCAATGGAAAGAGAGAACTAGAAAAGACAGCAACAAGAGTTGCACCATTTCTTTGATTTTTGTTTTTGATGGTAATGGGGTTTGAACTTGTTTAGCAGGTACTCTACCACTTGGACCATATCATCCCTTTTTTTGCTTAGCTTTTCTTTTCTCTCTGTCTCTCTCGCTCTCTCACTTTTTTTTTTTTCGTGATGAGATCTCAAGCTTCCTGCCCAGGGTTAGACCATGATCTACCTACTGCATATCCCCTTAGCTAGAATTCCATCTACAAGACCAAGCTCCTTTGTTTATTGAGTTGAGGTCTCAACTTTTTTGTCCCAGGGGGTCTCAAGCTATCATCCTCTGGATTCTCCACCTCTAAGTAGCTGGGATTGCAGACATGTGCCAGCCTTCTGGAGGTGTTTTTAAGAAAGGAGTGTAGCACACAAATGAAGCATAACCACTGACAGATGGCTGGGTCTGGCAGCCACAATCACTGCTAGCCTTGAACTGTTTCATCAACTGACATGTTAACTTAAAGCCCTTTATACTACTTAATAATTTTTAAAAAAAAAAGAACAATTTCAGCAGATTTTAAGGACAAAGGTCTATGTGGTGGGTATGGAAAACCTCTCAACATCCCATCTGTTCACCCCAGTGTACACTGGGACCTTATGTGAAGTAGGGTTTGTTTTGGGGTTTGGGTTTGGGTTTGGGTGCTGTCCTGGAGCTGAGTTTTGGGTGTTGTCCTTGAGTTTTTTTCCCCCTTCAAGGCTAGCCACTCACGGGAGCCACAGCTCCATTTCTGGCTTTTTTTCACAGACTTTCCTGCCTGAGCTGTCTTCAAACCACAATCCTCAGATCTCAGCCTCCTGATCACTAGGAATACAGGCGTGGTTACTAGAACCTAGCAGGCATTCAGTTCTTAAAAGAAGGATTGGTTTAAACAAGACTAACTTTTCCCCAAGCACTATGAGTTCTGTTAACCTGCAGCGTATTCGATGCTATGATGCACTGTGTGTTTTCTGTATATGATGCGGTTCAAACTGTTGAAAATGGAGGTGAGGTTAAGTGATAAGTATTTATTACAGAATAAGTTGTCAAATATCACAGGGGTACAGCAATTCATGGTTGTACCCATCGGATTAATTTCACTCAATCACCATTGCTCAGAGCAAAAGACGAGGTCTTGAGTCATTTAGACATTTCTGATGGAGCAAACTGTGTCCACTCATAGTTAAAGTCCTTCCACTTTGAGTACCATGTCTGAACACTGGTTGCAACATCCTCTACTACAAAACTTTGGATTTTGATGACCGGAATCTCAAATGCATTATACTTCACATGGATTCCCCAGTCATGGCTGCAGTCTTGTCTGGCACAGAAGATCTTTGCTTTCTTCACAAAACTCCCATAGCTCTTTGGCTTGGGGTGTTGCTTAATCACAAAACGCTCCTTGAAGGTATTTCCAACTACAGTGTAATGGCAATCCTAAGGTAAAGGGAGATACAATGCACATAAGAACATGTTAGAAGGGCTGGGAGTTTGGCCTAATGGTAGAGTGCTTGCCTAGCATGCACAAAGACCCGGGTTCAATTCCTCAGTACCATATACATAGAAAAAAGCAGGAAGTGGTGCTGAGGTACAAGTGATAGAGCTCTAGCCTTGAGAAAGTCCAAGGACAGTCACATGTTAGAAGAAATCTTTTTCTTTTCTATTTTTTTTTGTCAGTCATGGGACTTGAACTGGGCACTGTCCCTGAGCTTTTTTTGCTAAAGGATAGTGCTCTATTACTTCAAGCCACAGCTCTATTTCTGAATTTTTAGGTGATTAGTTGGCAATAAAAGTCTCAGAGCCTTTCTTGCCCTGTCTGACTTCAAACCCTGATCTTCAGCTCAGCTTCTTGAGTAGCTAAGATTGCAGAGGTAAACCACCAGGCTCCTGGAATGACCTTTTTTTTTTCCAGGAAACTAATGTATTCTATTATTATTGTTATTGTTATTATTACTATTATTGTGATGTATGGGTTACAGTTACATTTGTAAGGTACTGAATACATTACTTCTTGAACATTGTTACCCCTTCCCATGTTCTATGACTTTTTTTTTTTTTAAGGAAAAAAAGTTCAAGCCAAACATGGTGGCTCACAGCTATAATCCTAGCTATGTGAAAGGCTGAGATCAAGAGGACTGAAGTTCATAACTAGAACCCAAAGTTTAGAATCTCCTTTCTCAAGGAGGAGCTTGGCATCCAGGGCACATTTGCCACCCCAGTTGGGAACTATAAATAGAATCATGGTCCAATCCATGGTGAAGAAAAAATGACTATCTGAAAAATAAAAACAAAAAGGACTGAAGGGATGACTCAAGCGGTAAAGCATTTGCTCAGCAAGCAAAGGCCTTGAGTTTAAACCCCAAGAGTAAAAAATAAATCCACAGTGACCTCAAAGGTATATTCTCACTTAACTCACAGAAAGAAATACCGAGTCACCCAAGGGCCAGATCAGGATCCATTCACCAAATTGCACACAGAGACAGAAGTGTTAAGTGAGGTGATCCAGAGTACCTCACAAAGAGGAGGAAAACGACTTTCCAGAAAACCTGGCTTCTGGAAGTGGATGTTCTTCACTGATTCAAAAAGGAGAGCTGTTAAGATCTGTGACATGCGAGGTCACAGCTGAACTCTGTTCATCTAACCCTCTGACAAAATATGTATCATATCACTCTACCTTGTCGTGGGCCCTACAACCTATTCTTCCTGTCCAACTGTTATCTTGTCATCTATTATCTTCTTGTGACACTGTAAGGTATTCTTATACAATTTACACTAAACAAGAAAGCCCCACACTTTCTTAAATACAAGAGCTATGACATCAATAGCAACAGAAATAATAGTACTCCTTCCATATTTCACTCATAGACAGTTAACATTAACTCAGCCTGGAAAAGAAGCAGGGTCTTTGGGAGAAGACTGCTCACCTCTATCACTCGGACATCAGCCGTGTAGCACGCCAGGGCCTTGCACTTGGCACACAGCAGTTTTTTACTCTCCTTAACAGGAGCAGGTCTGGGTTTTTGTTGACTTTCTCTGATGAATTTTTCATCAACCTGTATCTGGTAAACCTAATCCCCAAAAGAAAAGCCTTATTAAATGGAATTCTGAGAACTGCCACAACATAAATGATTTGCAACTTTCATGAAAATTTAACACCCATTTGTATTGTTTTGTTTGTAAGCATCTCACAGGTGATTTATTGGCTCTCCTAATTCTGTAGCCTCCAAATGGTCTTTCAATTGCTTCTTCAAAATTCCCATAGAAGCACTAAAGCCAGGGGCCAATGGCTCACGCCTGTAATTCTAGCTACTCAGGAGGCTGAGATCTGAGGATCACAGTTCAAAGCCAGCCCAGGAACAAAATGTGAGACTTTTATCTCCAATTAACCACCAGAAAACTGGAATTGGTGCTGTGGCTCAAGTGGTAGAATGCTCAGGGACAGCACCCAGTCCCTGAGTTCAAGCCCCAAGACTGCCCTCCTCAAAAAAAACTTTATAAATCCTTTTTTTTTTCCAGTTCTGGGGCTTGAACTCAGGGCCTGAGCACTGTCCTTGGGTTTGTCAAGGCTAGTTCTCTACCACTTGAGCCACAGCACCACTTCCCAACTTTTTCTATGTATGTGGTATCAAGGAATCAAACCCAGGTCTTCATCCATGCTAGGCAAACTCCGAGCCCTACAAATCCTTTAAATATAGATACATACTATTGTTTCAAACATAACTGCACCTACTGTGTGCACTAACCAGTTGAGTGAAACAAGAGAGCCCCATTATCTAAAATCTGTTTTTTTCTCTCTTTCAACCACAGAAAATGATGTTGAACTCCAAGAATTTAACATGGATATTTTTTAGCCAGTTAGTGGTATTTGGGCTTGGACTCGGGGCCTTGCACTTGCCATGGTGGCAAACGATGGACCACCTGAGCTTTCCAATCAGCTCTTAACCTATACATAATACACTGAAATCCAACCTGAGTCTTCATCATATGCTATAAAAGGGGATTTCTTCTTGTTTTATGAATATAAGAGTTTTCCCCAGGTTGTTCTGGTAAGGCTTTGTAAACAGCACTAAGCTGATCACTGACGAATCTTGGGATGAACCCAAGGTCTTGCTCCCAGTTGTCATGGATGACCTGCCACCAATGACTCCTGGCTCCCTCTCCTCCTTTACTATATCTGCCTGTGTTCTCTCTGTGGATGCTATTAAATAGCCCAAGTCAGCACATGTGTAAGCTGCTTTCTCTTCACCCCACTACTTATTTTTGTGTGGGTGTGCCAGTACTACAGTTTGAACTCTGGGCCTTCCTGTGTGTTGTCTCTCAGCTCTTTCCCCCAAGTCCAATACTCTACCATTTGTACAACTCCACTTCTGGCTTTTGTGTTATAAAGTGGAGATGAAAGTCACAGATTCCCTGCCTGGGATGGCTTCAAACCACAATCTCAGTCTCCTGCATAGCTAGGATTACAGGCATGAGCAATTGGCTCCCTGTTTCCATCCCACTTCTTTTCCTGTGTGCAACAAAATGATGTATGCATCTGGTCTACCTGTCTTCCTCTACAGTTACTATATTGCTTCTGTCACATGAGTCAAAGGAGCTTGTCACTCAATAGAAGTGAGAAATTGTGCCACAAATGAATCATTCAATTCAAACTCAAGCTTTTATTAGTAACATCCCTTCAATCTACAAATTTTCCTGGACAGACAGGTCAGTGGAAAGAAAACCCCACTAGCAAAATCAAAAGAGAGGAACCAAATTTTTCCTGTAGTTCTCTCACCAAAAAGGTAGTTTTAGATCTATTACTCTCCAGACATAAAGAGAAATATCCTTTGAAAGTGTGCTGGTGATGTGGCTCACCAGTGGTAAAAACACTAATTTCACATGGATGATGCCCTGGGTTTGATGCCCAATACCAGAATAAAAACAAAAAAGTAAACACTGACCCCCAAAATCATAATTTTGTCATAAAATATGGTTAACTTGTTTTTATAACATGGCTTCTCATTAATTTTTCTAGCACAGAAAATACTGCTTAAAATTATGAACACTATAGAAGCTGCCTGCTGAGGTGCAAGGTCCGTGTTCATGAGGTCAGGTTGTGCTTCATGTTCTTCCCAACGACAACTCTCATTTTTTTTTAGCACATACTGTGCTAATACTCATTTTGTTCTCATAACTGTCCACTGAACTTTAAAAAAAAACTGTTTTAGCCAGGCACCTGTAGCTCATGTCTATAATCCTAACTACTTAGGAGGCTGAGATCTGAGGCTCAAGGTTCAAAGCCAGCTTGGGCATGAAAGTCTGTGAGACTTCTATCTCCAATTAACCACCAGAAAACCTGCATTGGTGCTGTAGCTCAAGTGGTAGAGCACTAGCCTTGAGTTAAAGAGCTCAGAGACAGCACCCAGGCCCAGAGTTCATGACTGACCAAAAAATAAATAACTATGTTTCCCCAACTTTACAAATGAAGAGATTGATGATTCACAAGACATTGTCAATCATGATGTAGAAGTAGCACCATACATAGAACAGGGATTTGGATCACTGGTTCTAATAAAACTCACGGGGCCAAGAGTTTGGCCTAGTGATAGAGTACTTGCCTAGCATGCATGAAGACCCAGATTCAATTCCTCAGTACCACATACATAGAAAAAAAGCCAGAAATGGTGCTGAGGCTCAAGTGTTAGAACTCTAGCTTTGAGAAAAAAGAACCCAAGGATAGTGCTCAGGCCCTGAGTCCAAAGCCCAGGACTGGCAAAAACAAACAAACAAACAAAAAACCTCTTCCCTAAGCCTGGGATATTTAATCTTCTCCCCAGATTCTGAGATTATAATTCCTGTAAAGGTTCTGGAGACACGGGAGGCATACATGGGTTCTGAAGACACAGAAAGCATACATGCATGTATGGCTGTGTTTTTTACTGTCTTAATCTCTTTTGATGATTCTGTAACAAGTTGAAACACAATGACGCACTACCAAGAGCTGTCCAGAGAAATGTGTGTGACTGTCCCTTCCCTGCAGGGCCACCCTGTGCCTGCCCCATGACCCAGTGTGGCTCTATGAGCTTTCTGTAGGTAACAGAGAAAGGAGTTTGAGGAACAGGTGAGGAGAAAAGTTGCATCCTGCAGTGTCAAGATGTAATTCTCAACAAAAACTGTCTCTCAGTTTATGAAAAAACATATCACAGCGTGCCTTCTACATTGGGAAACAGAAAATGCAGGTATTAGCACTGATGACATCCATTTCATTACGTTAAAACATAGACAATACAATTAATTGTTATCGCAGAGCGGAACTTGAAACATAGATATAATGTTTTAATTAAAACAAAAAATCTTGACTAGCCAGCTGCTGGTGACTAAACCTGTAGTCCCAGCTTCTTAAGAGGTTGACACATGAGGATCATGGTTCAAAGCCAGCCATGGCTCAAATCCAAGAGACTCTTATCTCTAACTAGTAAGTAAAATGCCAGAAGTGGAGCTGTGGCTCAAGTGGTAAGAGCCAGCCTTGAGCATAAAAAGCAAAGGGACTGTAAAAACCCCAGTACTGGCATTAAAAAAAAATCTAAACAAATAGTAAGGGGTGTCAGAATTTTCTGAGTAATACCTACTCATTTAAATTGGTACAAACTAGAAAGATGATTGGCAGTGTTTATCAAAATGAAAATTGCTTTGACACACAGCTTTGACTCAATGATTCTACATCTAGGAACTTTGAGACATATCTATGTTTAGACAACTGGGTTAGAAATTTCAAAGATAGCCAGTGCTATGATTGAAAACAATTTCAATATCCAATAAGCAAGAAACAGCAGGTCAGCAGTCCTGGATCACATACTTGATGTTAAGCTACTGCTATGCTAATACAGCCAGACCCTGTTAGAGGAACAGAGGAAGATGCTTACCGTTTTCTCAAACTGTGCTTCATCCCATGCCTGAAGTCTGGCAATGGATTCATTCATCATTTCTTCCTTATATATGTTCATCTGTTCTTTTTCAATTACATCAGCACTGCTTGTCAAAAGGAAGCACTTGCTACCTCTTGCTCTTCCTCTGCCTAGCAGAAAATATTTTTACTTAGTGTCTTTGACTGAAAATTTGGATACAATATGAGAATATATAAATTAAGGGATAGAACTATTCCTAGAATTAAACTTTGCTTCCATGTATTCTGCTTTCCAGGAAATCTTAACTTCCCAAAGTAGACATAAACTGCAGATGCCCACCTGTGGGTTAAAGATACACACACACTGAACATCCACCTCAGCTAACTCTTTTAAGGACTCCAATGATGAAGTGTGGGGGCAGCCATCCTGTCAGAGCCATCCAACATCAACCCTCTATGTGACAGAGTACAATATGATGAAGAATAAACAGATATTCCCCAAGAACCTTTTATGCAATGAGGAAATCAGTTCACAATCACTATAACATAGGTAGAATAACATAAATGCCATTAGAAAGACAGATAAATTGGAAGGCATGGTGAGACGGAGGCAGGAGACAGAATAAAGATCGGCAGTACAAGAGTGACTCTCAACAAGCAGTTAGCCAAGTCCAGTGGCTAAACTAGCTAACAAACCAGGTGCATAAATGGGAAGTGAGTTAGGAAGATAAATGGATGCTGAAAACTTTGAAGACCCTGCAGCATTAAGAGAAATGGAAAATCACTGTTCTATCTAAGGAAGTAGCAAGCTCAGGGATTTTTTTTTCCAGGAAAGTAGTGTGACAGTTGTTCTAGAAAGTGGAGGTAAGTGGCACAAAGGAGAGGAGACCAGAACAGAGATTCGAGTTCAGTGGCACAGAAGAACTCCAGAGCATTTCTTCTGGAATGCAGTGAGCCTCCAGCCTTGAGGGTCATAAATGGCCTACATGTGGATTAGTAAGGCCTCAATCCACGTCAAAACTGTCCTTTAGTAAACACGTCCATCAGTGCTGGCCAGGTTAAGTGGTGTCACTGAGAGCTAGAATCACAGTGCTGGAGAAGTTGGTGAGCAAGGCTGTGACCACCCAATTCCTGACCAGGTAAGTCACCAGTGGTGGCACTGATCACTTATTCAACCATGGCTCCATAAGAGAAAAAGTTCCAAATGACAACCCACAACTCAGGCAAAATGCGAGCCATGCTGGGAATGGGCTCCTAATGACATCTCACCTCTGGTTTGGATCATTTTGATGACGTTGCCCACATACTCATACAGGATGATCAGATTGCACTGCGCGATGTCAATGCCTTCGTCAGCAACCGAGGTGACAATCAGAATATTGTTATTGCTGTTGGCTCTGAATGCATCCAACACATGCTTCTGTGCAGGGAGGGTCATTCCTGGTCAGAGCAGAAAACACAGGGCAACTCACCAACCACAGTACTTTTTTCCCCTGGAAAACCAGAATGCTTATTACATGCTAGGTATTGTGCTAAGTGCTTTCTATTCATGATCTCCCAATCACAGGCAGCTGGGCCCAGCCCTGTGCCTGTTTTTAGAGAAGACATTTAGGTTGGCCTTTAACAGCTAGAAATCTGTCACAATACTACCTAAAGTCAAGTCCAACTGCTAGCACTAACTAGTTGTTTGACTTTAAGTAATGTTATTCCAAAACAACTACTGAAATAATGACCTTTTCACCAATAGCTACTAGTAATATCTTTAAATGCATATAGAAGTCTACAGCTGACAAATCATTTTCAGATCTACTCACTCATGGGAAGTTTACAAAGCCCTTGTTATTCATGCTGGAGCAAATTCTGTGGTGCCCCTATATGCACAAGGACTTCCAGGTTTCAGGAATTTAAGTCCATAACCCAAACACAAGGCCCTGACATCTTCTATAATCTAACAGTCATACACTACCAGGCCTTCAAATGTGAAATTCTGCATGTTCCTCCATTAAACTCCCTAGTCAATTGACTTAAGTTAAATCAAAAGGAAGCTCAATTTAGGTGGGGCTCTCCTATGCAGATAATTTTTATAAAGAAGGTCTTAGGCCTTTCCTGAGCTCAGAGGCTTCAAATAATTTATGATCGTGGAATTCCAACTACCTGCCCTAAACCCTCAGTCTTGGTTTATCAGCCCAATTGTGCAAACATACATCTACAAATACACACATACATATAAATATATACATACCATGTATATGGATAATCTCCTTGTTCTTCCTAATATAAATACTAAAAAGATTGGGGCAGGGAGTATGACTTAGTGGTAGAGTGCTTGTTTGGCATGCATGAAGCCCTGGATTCGATTCCTTAGTACCACATACACAGAAAAAGTGAGAATGGTGTTGTGGCTCAAGTGATAGAGTGCTAGCCTTGAGCAAAAGAAGCCCAGGGACAGTGTCCAGGCCCTGAGTTCAAGCCCCAGGACTGGAAAAAAAAACAATAGTATATGATAGCTAGTATACTAATTTAGTACAGATAAAGATAGACTATAGAGCTAGCACACAAAAAGGACTTTTCTACATATAAATACCTGTTACTTCCCCTGTTCTGCCACGTCCTGTCAATATGCCAGGTTTTAAAAACTTCAGAGCAGAATTTTCTTCAATCCAGTTCTTTAAAGCCTAAAATTGAAGAGCAATTATCTATTGGAAACAATTCAGTATTGTATCAAGTCAATATTGACATATATTTAAAAAAAAAAAAAAGGTAGAACTTTCTGGGCACCGGTGGCCCATGCCTATAATCCCAGCTACTCAGAACGTTTATATGGGGAGGATCACAATTCAAGACCCCTTCTCAACCCAGAGCTGGGCTCAGTGGTGCACATTTCCTAAATTCAGGGGAGGCTAAAATTGGGAGGATTCCATTTCCAGTCTCAAACAGAAAAATTCACAAGATGGGTTGCAGTGCATACCCACCATCCTAACTATGACAGGAAGCTAAAAGAGGTGTGTCCTGGGTCCAGGAAGATGTCTGAATAGGAAGCAAGGTCCTATTCAAAACTAACCAGCACTAAAAAAGAGCCGGAGGTGTGGCTCAGCAGTAAAATACCTGCCTAGAAAGTGTAAGGCCCTGGGTTCAAACCCTAGCACTACCTAAAGAAAAGAAAACATAAAGTTAATATACTGGTGTGTGTGAGACTGACAAACCATCTTTAACTGTGTACACTAACTTTAATGGTATAGATCTGAGTGACCTATTACAGTTAAATCTCTAAAATGTACTTTAAGTGAAAAACTAGGTGCACAGGCAGCGAGTAAAATAAATAAGTTTGGCAAGACCACAGGATGCAAGATCAGTATAAGTAAGCCATATATATGAATAAGCAACAGATACAAATCATAAATAAAAATGAGCAATCTATACAATCAAACATATAAGTGAGCAATAAACACCTCAAGTTTGAAAGAATTCTAAAGAGCCACTCCAAATACCATCACAAAAAAAAAAGCTAGACTTCTATGCTGAAAATGACAATACATTTGGGTACCATGGTTCATGTGTATAATCTGGTAAATTGGACTTAAAAAAATCTCAAAATGAGGGGTCGGGAGTTTGGCCTAGTGGTAGAGTGCTTGCCTAGCATGCACGAAGACCCAGGTTCGATTCCTCTGTACCACATACATAGAAAAAAATCCAGAAGTGGTGCTGAGGCTCAAGTGGTAGAGCTCTAGCCTTGAGAAAGTCCAAGGACAGTGCTCAGGCCCTGAGCCCAAGCCCAAGACTGGCAAAAAAAAAAAAAATCTGAAAATGCAAGAGATGCTATTAAGATAGTGGAAAAACAAGCTGTAGCCAAAGGGATGTACTTATGAATTACATGTCTTGCAGAGGACTTTTTTTGTCAAAACAGAAAAAGAATATTCCAAAATTCAAAAACAAAATTAGCCACATGTCTCTCTGATGCTGAGATAAATCAAGGCCTCCTAGCTCAATCACCTATCCTGCATCTCCAGCACAATGACCCAATTTTATTTGGCTTTGATTGTTGGTTGTTTTGTTTTGTTTTGTTTTTGCAGTACTAGGGGATGAACTCAGAGCCTTAGCAAGTACTTTGCCTTTTGAGCTATGCCTTCAGTCCTTCAGTTTGGATTTTGTTTTTGTTTTGTTTTGTTATTGTGATTAATAGAAGGGTTACATATACTCACCAGATAGAAGGTGCATAACTTCACAAACACTGATACCCTTTCTTATGACATGGTCCCCATTTCCCTCCCACCCTCCCACCGCTTATCTTGATTTCCCCCATTCCCTATCCAATATCAAATAACCAATTAAGCACATATAAAATATATCAGATAACAAGGTGAAATATTGTAACAATATGAGGTAACCAAGGGATGGCAAAAGAGATGAGAGATAACATAGTAAAAAAGGAACACACAAAATACCAGCTCCTTTGAGACACAGCAAAGGCAGTACTCAGAGGAAAATTTGTAGCTCTGAGTGCCTACAATAACCAACTGGAAAAATCGCAAACCAACAATTTAATGTCCCAACTTAAGCTCTTGGAAAAACAGCAACAAACCAACCCTAATCCCAGTAGAAGGAAGCAAATTATTAAAATCAAAGCAGAAGTAAATGAATTAAGAGTCCAAAAAAAACTATAGAAAGAACCAACAAAACAAGGAGTTGGTTCTTTGAAAAACAAAATTGACAGACCCTTAGCAAATCTTACCAAAAAAAGAAGGGAGCATACCAAAATAATATCAGGACAGAAATTACCAAGATCCAGAGCAGCATGAGGGAATACTTCTCAAACCTTTATGCCAACAAATTTGAGAACCTAGAAGAAATATATGAATTTCTAGCCAATATTAACATACTCACACTGAACCAAGAAGACCTAGCCCAACTAAACAGGCCTATTTCAAGCACTGAAATAGAAATGGCAATAAGAGACCTTCCACCTAAGAAAAGCCCAGGGCCAGATGGATTCACAGCTGAATTCTATAAGGTCTTCAAAGCAGAGCTCACACCAATACTCTTCAAGCTCTTCAACAAAATTGAAAACGAAGGCTCTTTGCCAAACTCATTCTACGAAGCCAGTATAACCCTCATCCCCAAACCAGACAGAGATTCATCAAAGATAGATTTTGTTTTTAAGACAGATAGGGCCTGTCTAATTATTCCCCAGTTAATCTCAAACTTATGATCGTCCTGCCTCTGCCTCCCAAGAAGCTGAGATTACAGATCAACTCCATCACATCCAGCCTAATTTTAATATGGGCAAAAGCCATCAGAACAGACATTTCACCAAAGATGACACAGACATAACTAGTAAGCATAATGAAAAAATAGCCAGCCAGACCAAGAGTTTGTCATGGTAGAGTGCTTACCTAGCATGCATGAAGACCCAGGTTCCATTCCTCAGTACCACATACGTAGAAAAAGCCAGAAATGGTGCTGTGGCTCAAGTGGTAGAACACTAGCCTTGAGAAAGCCCAGGGACAGTGCCCAAGCCCTGAGTTCAAGCCCCAGGTCCGGCAAAAAAAAAAAGAAACAGCCAGCCAGAGAGTGAGGAAAGGGGGTACCACTGTCCAAAAAGAAATGTACTATTTACCTGACTTATTGAACTGTAATTCCTCCATACATCACCTTTATAATAACAATAAAAAATTTTAAATAACCAGCCACATTACCCATTAATGGAATGCAAATAAAAATGCACACCCTTAGAATAGCTAGATCCTATTGCACACCCTTAGTTAGAATTTAGAAATATGACTAAAACTACAAAAAGAGGATGAAGTGCTTAGATATTAAGACATGCTTGAGGTAAGACCATGAAGTATGAGTATAAACAAACAGATAATCAAAACAGATCCACATTGCAGAGCAGTGCAGAAAGAACAATCTTCCAATAAACACTGCTGGTCCAGTCTGTTACCCAAAAAAGAAAGGAAGACTTACATCCACAAGGGCTCTGGTTTTCACAAAGAGAATGGTTTTTGTCTCTGGATTTACGTGATATTCTTCTTGTAGGATCAAGTAGAGGTCTTTCAGTTTAGGGTTCTCGTTGCTAGGATCCAAGGAAATACTTTCTAGTTCTTGTACCTTTTCTGCAAATGGAGAAAACTTTTCAAATGGCTTCTAAATCCGAAATTTTGAGGGCATGTTGAAACTCAGATCAAATAGTTAGCCTCTCAATCTCTGACCAGAACTTTCTGAATAATAACTGCCAATTTAAATTTGGTACAAACTTTAGGAAGGCTATTTGGCTGTGTTTGTCAAAACAAAAAGCTGACACAGCATTGAACCAGTAATTTTCCATGTAGGAATTTTGAGACACAGTTACATTTAGAAAACTATGCTGGAAATTTCAAGGATAGTGCTATTATTGAGAGTAAAAAACAACTTCAATATCCAACAAGCAAGAAACAGTTACAGTAGATCATAGACCACATACTTGATGTTAATACAGCTCTACAGCTATGCTAATATGGAAAGATCAGAAACATATCTTTTTTGTTGTGTGTATGCCAGTTTTATCTCTTGAATTCAAAGCCTGGGCATTGTCTCTGAACTTTTATTGCTCAAGGCTAGCACTCTACCATTTGAGCCACAGTTTCACTTACAGGTGGTGATTAATTGAAGATGAGAGTCTCACAGATTTTCTGCCCACACTGCCTTAGAATTTTGATCCTCAGAGCACATTCTCCTGTATAGCTGAGATTACAGACCTGTGCTACTGATGCCTAAGCATATACATATCTTAATTAAGTTAAAAGCCAAAGTAACAGGACAGGATATTTCAGCACATCTGTAAGCAGGTATCTACAGTTATTTGTTTATTTATTTATAGTGATATATAGAGCCAGATCGTGCCAGATTGTGAAAGTCTAAAATTAAATTTTTCAAAATTGTGAGAGCTCATCTTTAATTTTATTTTAAAATTCCATTATATAACTTAACAACTTGGTGACTTATATTAAAAATACAATAAATAGCTCATGCTTATTTTCAAATACTTTATTGCATCTTACTCTTTGCTCATATTATTTACATTCAGTGTGTCTGTATGATAGAAATACTATAGAATGCTGTGCTAATTTTCATTTTTGGGCATTTGTTCAATGACATGATATTGACTATGTGAAACTGACAACAATGGAAGTGTTTACGGAAGCCCAAATAACACCAAAAATTTAGTACAGTATTTATTAACTCTAGGCTGTGTGCTATATATCAGCACATCAGTAAAATTTAAACTTGGGGTGTGTGTGTGTGTGTGTGTGTGTGTGTGTAGTTATCATGCCCAGCACAGCAATGGATTTACATAAATACAGCAAGTACTTCCGTTTTGGCCAAAAAATTAATAATGATCATATCTGGGAAAAATATTTGGAGAAAGAAGAGAAACTTACTTTTGATTTAAAATCTTTCCTTGTTTTGGTAGTATTTAGAGTGACATTACAGCTCATTCTGGTTTTCTCTTTATATGAAGTGTGTATAAATTAGTCTTATTAAAAAAAAAAAGCCGGAAGTGGTGCTGAGGCTCAAGTGGTAGAGCTCTAGCCTTGAGAAAGTCCAAGGACAGTGCTCAGGCCCTGAGCTCAAGCCCAGGACTGGCAAAAAAAAAAAAAAAAAAAAAAACTTTACAAACTTACTAAAAGTTATACAAAAAAGTTAGAATCGCTCTCTCTCTCCCTCCCCCCCCCTCTCTCTCTTTTAATGACAGTCCTGGGGCTGGAACTCAGAGCCTGAGCACTTTGGTTTTCTCAAGACTAGAGCTCTACCACTTATGCCACATCACCACTTCTGGATTTTTCTATGTATGTGGTACCAAGGAATGGAACCTGGGTCTTCGTGCATGCTAGGCAAGCACTCTACCATTAGGCCAAACTTCCATCCCCCCAAAATGTGACAATCTCTTTGACAGTAAATTTGTACTGTTTACTTAGTTTCCAAAAAGAATTCAGTATGAATAACAAAGATCTGATATTCATACTCACAATGACCCTCTAAAAAAGTATGCTCAATACATAATAACTTCTATTGTAATTTAAAATAAAAAATAAGCAAGGGCCAGGAGTTTGGCCTAGTGGTAGAGTGCTTGCCTAGCATGCACGAAGACCCGGTTTCCATTCCTCAGTACCACCAAACACAGAAAAATCCAGAAGTGGTGCTGTGGCTCAAGTGGTAGAGCTTGAGCCAGGAGTAAACTCAAGGACAGTGCCCAGGCCCTGAGTTCAAGCCCCAAGATTGGCAAGAAAAAAAAGCAAGGTAATTGCCATCTGTATCTATTGTCTGGAATTGTTAAACTGTTTAGGAGAAATATCCTTTGTAAATCTTATTATTTTTCCTTTTTCCAAACATAAAATGGTAGGAGCAATAGACTCTTTACTTGGGAACTAGATTTCACTGGAGCAAAATGATTTCACTGGAGCAAAATGATTTTACCTTTTTTTTTCAGTTTGGGGGTTTTATACACTCTACCACTGAGCTATACCCCAATTCCTATATCTTAAGCCCAGGACAACAGCGGCAGCATCCAAACATATGGATGCTAACACAATACCAGATATGCACGTTGCCTTTCAAGCCACCAGGCTCCATTGGCTTTCTCCTCTGTAAACACATTCCTTACCTTCAAACCTTCGAGTAAGATCTTGCTCAATCTCATCAAATCCTGCCACACGGACATTGTTGAAGAAGTCTTTCAGATAATTCAAGGCATCTTTCATTTGTGCATGCTCACTGATAATGAGAGCATCGTTATATCTCTGTTTAAAAATAAAAATCAAGTGTCAATATGTTTCCAAGTTCTCCATTTAAATTCAATTATCTGTACTCAGTAGTCTGTATACAAAGACAATGTTTCTTGTCTCTTCCAACTGAGTTTAACAAGAATGGCCCCTAATGGTTCTATGGAAATATCTGAATCAAAGACTATTTTTTTTAAATGTTAACTGCTAGAAACAATGATCAAAGCACTTTGGATTCTAGGATTCTCTCTTGGAAAAGAAAGCAATAACCACATAGCACATGCATACTTAGATTTTTAAAAAATAATGAAAGCAAACTAAATTCCACATTAACTCGTGTCAAATCTGGGCATTCAACATCACCATCTTTCCAACCATGTCAAATATGGGAATGCCAGAGGCATGGCTAAGAACCTGAGCCTTCATTTCAGCCTGTGGCCTATTAAGTTTCAGAAAATAAAGATGATATTGATTAGGACAGCACCTAGTCTTCTTCATGGGAACTTCCTGAGAAGGATGAGTGAGCTCATAGGAATGGGAGGAGATGCTAACATTCTCTCAACTGCCACAGTCGAGTTTCCAGGAAAGGTCAAAGAAGGGACATACCCGCAGATGTGAAGTGTACAGGAAGAGTGCTCTGCAAATCCTGCTCTCTTCCTCCTTGTCTACCATCCGAAACACTTTGCACTCTTTATGAACCCCAACAATCCACTGTTCATATTTCTGTGTTCCAATTTCTCTATTTTGAATCTCAAATAAGTGTCCTGGGGAAGAAAACAAAGGTTGTTTTTTTTTTTAACTATGCAGTAATGCCTTTTGCAGAGCCAAACAGGAAACAAAGACCAGGAGCTCAAATGATGCTTGTCACAGACACACAGCATAAAGGCATCTCCTAAGCTAAGCTCTGGCTTCATTCCAAAATGGAGGAGCCTGTGGTGGTCCAGGCTCAGGGGTTAGGGATAAAGAAGAGAAAAGCATATGTCTGTGAGTTTCTGTAGTATCTGTTCTCCAAGGTAACTGGGGATGAGCACTGGACAGTAAAATTCAGTCAAGAGTTTTGTTTTTGGGTTAAATGCTTTCCTGCATGCATTGCTTTTGAATAAAGGGACAAAGGAGGCAGCCACTAATAAATCGAATGAATCCTCAAGAATGTACAGAATGAACATGTATAGACATTAAAATAATGTTTATAATTAGGAAATGGGCAGGACTGGGGAAATAAAAACAGTGAATGCAGAGTACCTGAGGTGAGGAATAAAAAAGCAAACATTTACATGGCCCTACCATCACCTTTCTATTGCACAGTACCAGTACATCTCCAATGTCAGAATGTCACTATTTCCATTATGTAGCATAATGTATGGTATAACAAATATTTATTTCATGAATTGAGGAACAAATAAAAGTGAAAGGATAAAATGGAGTGACTTTATGAATTAAAAAAAAAAGAATTAAAGATCACTCCTAGGTTTGAGTCCAAGCAAGATGGGGGAATAATTCAATACCATATAAGTAGGGAAGTCAGGAGAGAAAGATGAACTATTTAAAAGATGGTATTTTTCCAGATGTATGTGTCCCAATGGATTTTTCTTGTCTGTTTTGTTTTATTATGGTGTTAAATGCTAAGAGAGACTAAAAGAGGGCTTACAAAGCTCCTGAATAACCTGTAATCAGTAGAGTCCACATATAAACATTGTCAAGGAGAAAACAAAAAGACCCTAGCAAACAATGCAAGTAAAAGAAACACAAAACATGAGATATAGCACATGCAAAGCTGAAACCGAACTTACGAAGTTCTGCAGACACATTCTTTGCCAAACATTCTGTCTCCTTCATCAGCTGAGATATGATGACTTTAAATTTGTCAGTAGTCCGTGATTCTACTTTCCTGAAAACTAGAGCCATTAAAATTAAAGTGGGTGAGGGCATCGGGGGACAGACAGGGAGAAGATGGAAATCTCCAAACCTTTTGTTATCTTGGTTACTCTCTCTGAGGACCTAGAGGTCACAAACCTCCATACAACCCATGCTCAAAAACCTTCCCCAAACTTCCCTGCCATTCACTGAACTGATTCGCACAGCTTTTCCTTTGTCTGGGTCTAACCCAGCCTCTCCTGATTTCCAAGTTTCCCTTGTGCTAACAAATCTAGCCATCTCCTTCTTCCCTGAAGCAATTTTTCCAGCACACATGTCATACCTATCTGCCTAGGCCATGTGTTCACTCACATATGTGAGCTGAAGCTGCAGGGTTCTGTGATGGAAGGATGAGCAAGGGATGGTGGAGCACAGGGAGGAATATCAAAGTCACTGAGGAAGAGGCAGCACTATGCAATAAACATGGGAAGCCAGGTGCCACTGGCTAATTCCTCTGATCCTAGCTTCTCAGAAGCCTACCATCTGGGGATCCCAGTTTGAAGCAAGCCCAGACAGAAAATCCTGAGAGATTCAATTTCCAATTGATCAACCAAAAAAATAAAAAAAGCTACACAAGAGGTATACCACTCAAGTGGCAGAGTGCCAAGCTGTGATCAAAAAAGCCAAGTGAAAGTACAAGGCTCTCAGTTCAAGCTCCGGTGCTCACATACACATGCGCGCACACACACACTCCGCCCCCACACACAGGTAATAAATAGGAGGAAGCAAGAGCAGGTATAAAAGAAGGAATACAAGGTCAGAAAGAAAACAAAATGACATGTCTGAAGAAGTCAAATATGAGGAACGTAACCTGGCAGGGTGTATGAGATTCGGGGTAGGACAAAGCTCTGAAGGACAGGGAGTCAAATGATAAAGAAATCCACACATAGCTAGACATAGGGGCTCACACCTGTCATGTCAGCTACTCAGGAATTGGAGACAGGGAGATTTGCAGTTCAGTGCCAGCCTTGGCAAAAAGTGAGACCCCCATCTCAACAAATACAAGTCACAGAAGTGACAGACACCTGTAATCTCAGACATTAAGTAGCAGGTCTGTGGGTCAAGGGGCATCCAGGACAATAAGTATAAGACCATATCTGAAAAATAACTAAGGTGAAGAAGAAGGAGGAAGAGGAGGAGAAAGAAGAGGAGGAGGAGGAAGAAGAGGAGGAACAGGAAGAGGAGGAGGAAGAAGAGGAGGAAGAGGAAGACAAGGAAGAAGAGGAAGAGGAGGAGGAAGAGTAAGACAAGGAAGAAGAGGAGGAAGAGGAGGTGGAGGAGGAGGAGGAAGAAGAAGAAGAAGAAGAAGAAGAAGAAGAAGAAGAAGAAGAAGAAGAAGAAGAAGAAGAAGAGGAGGAGGAAGAGGAGGAGGAGGAGGAGGAGGAGGAGGAGGAGGAGGAGGAGGAGGAGGAAGAAGAAAACACTTAGCTAGCCAAGTATGAAGGCCCCGAGTTCAAATTCCAGTACTGCAAAAAAAAAATCACATGGGGCACTAAAAAGAGTGTGCAACTTCTTTATACTCTTAACAGCTAACTCCCCAAAGGGGATCTAACTGTGCCCCTACCGACTTCATATGTATTTCTTTTGCCTGAGACTCAAATAGTTATGGGCTACTCAGAGAGCAAAGATGAAGCCTTCTCTACCTATACCTCCATATCTCTCCCCATGCAGGACTGGCATTATAATAAAGTCAACAAGTATTTGCTATGCAATCTTATTTTTTTAATCATGTGCTAATCATGTGACATCAGATGAAGTCAGATCACTTCCACTGCAATGATCATATATGCATTCGAACACAATGACCACACACAGCCCACCTTCGGCAAGGAGCGCATGGCAGGGCTGGCCTGACCTCTGGTACCACAGGCTTAGATTTCCTCATCACTGGAATCACTGGGCACTACTGCTGGCCTTTTGATGGGGGTTTTCATGGAGCCTAAGGTGGGAATGTTGCTTCCTTACAGGCTACGGCAAAGATTCATTCATTGCCAGAGGCAAGAACTCAGGAAAACAGACTGCAAATGTAACTGTGCAATGTTTGGGATCAAATAACTTCCCTATTTCACAAGTTTTTGTTAGTGTATAATAATTTGTACAACATGAGGAGTTTGGCTGTAATAGCTCCATAGAGGCATATGATATTCCTCGATCACACTCACTCTTTCTTATTCCTCTCCTCATCACCTTTATTTTCTTTCTGAATTTTTTTTTTTTGCCAGTCCTGGGCTTGAGCTCAGGGCCTGAGCACTGTCCTTGGACTTTCTCAAGGTTAGAGCTCTACCACCTGAGCCTCAGCACCATTTCTGGCTTTTTTCTATGTATGTGGTACCGAGGAATCGAACCTGGGTCTTCATACATGCTAGGCAAGCACTCTACCCCTAGGCCAAACTCCCAGCCCCTCTTTCTAAAATTTTTAAGGGGTTTAATTATATGATTTCATGATGTTCCTCCTCAGTTTTCTCCTAAATAGATATGGGGGGAAAGAGCAGAGTCTATCTACATGGCTCCAAACTGGAGGCAGCAGAGAGGAACAAAAACCTGAAGTGTTGGTCATGGCTGCACGTACATTTCTGAGGTTTGTACACAACGTCCTCCAGCTCCTCCACGTTCTCTCTGATGGTGGCGATCACAGACACATCTAGGGCGGCACACAGTCTGCAGATGTACCCCATGGCTTCCTCGATGGTTGCGGCGTTCCCGACGCCCACGGAGGCAGTCAGCCCCACGACCTGAAAGGAGCAGTCCAGCACATTTTTCCTGACATTCTCCTTGACACTGCATAAAGAAGGCTCCCCTTTCAAGCCAAGTCTTCTCTGTTCTTTACCTTTGTGTCCTCTACCATAGGGAGAAGATCCTACTGAAGAAAGACTAAAATGAGACACATGCTCACTCCAGTCTCAGCTGTGTCCCACTCACCCATGGTGTGCCCCTAGACAATTCCTGTCCTTCCTCAAGAAACATGGAAAACAGCAACTGTATAAAATGAGGATCTGGGTGGGTGTGGTAGATAGCCACTCAATTACTGAGTGAGTAACTCACCAGTAAGGAATTTGGTTAACACCAATGTTGCTCTAGAAGAAGCTACACGGTATGTGAGTACTTTGGAAGTAGGTGTGTGTGTGTGTGTGTGTGTGTGTGTGTGTGTGTGTGTGTGTGTGTGCTTATTTTCCTCTTATGTTCTACCATTTGAGCTATGTCTCCAATCTGGCATTTTGCTAGTTGGTTGGAATCACCATCTACACTACAATTTTTCTGAGTTGTCTTTGAACTTCAATACAGGTAGAGATTATAGGTGTGAGATGCCATAGCTCATCTTGGAAGGGTACTTTTCTCCTATGAGCTAAGTACTTTCTTTTAACACGAACATTCTAAATGTGTAATTATTAGAGCTGAAAGCTTTTTTTCTTTTTGTTGAACTCAGAGCCTGGGTTCTGCCCCAGCATTCTTTTGCTCTAGTCTAGCACTCTACCATTTTGAGCTACAGTTTCACTTCAGGTTTTCTGTGGTTAATTGGCACTAAAAGTCTCAGAAGGGGCTAGGAGCGTGGCCTAGTGGTAGAGTGCTCGCCTTGTATGCACAAAGCCCTGGGTTCGATTCCTCGGTACCATACATTCAGAAAAGGCCAGAAGTGATGCTGTGGCTTAAGTGGCAGGGCACTAGCCTTGAGCAAAATGTGTCCAACGACCCTAGACCCTGAATTCAAGCCCCAGGACTCGTTTAAAAAAAAGTCTCAGGAACTTTCCTACCCAGGCTAGTATCAAACCACAATCCTTAGATCTTAGATCTCAGTCTCTTGAGCAGCTAGGATTAGAGGTGTGCGCCACCAGCAACGTGGCTTCTCTCCATTCTCACCATGTCTAATAACTTTCTGCTGAGACAAGGCAAGGCGCAAGAGGCAGGGCGCAAGACTTGATTACCATTGGTTACAAATGTGTTATTGTTTATCACTCTCTGCTAGAACCTAGAGTGAGGATATTAGCTGGAGAGACTTCCTCAGGAGGGGTTTTTGGGGGGAGATTTTCCTGCCTTGATGAAGCTGCGTGGCGTCTCTGTTCGTGCCCCGGGGTAAGAAGGCTGAGTACGGGAGGACAGTAGGCCCTCTCCTCTCAAGGCTCGTCCTGGTCGGGGCGTGTTTTTCCCCATCCCTCCTACTAGTTGAGAGGGACCGGGGACGAAGGACCCCGACACTCTTATGTGAAAATTGATGTGCTCATCCACTCATCTCACCCTCTGCTCTCCATACATCTAGTTATATTTATGATTCCCTCCTCACTCTATCCTGCTAGGAAAAGTCTGCAAGACTATCTCCAATTAACTACAAAAAAGCTGGAAATGGGGCTGTAGCTCCAAGCGGTACAGCACTGCACTAGCCTTGAACACAAAAACTCAAGGACAATGCCCAGGTCCTGAGTTCAATCCCTAAGCCTCGCCAAAAAAACCCCAAAAAACAAAAAACAGGTAAGTGGAAATATGGCTCAAGTAACAAAAGCATCAGCTATTAGCAAAAAAGCCAAATGAAAGTGAGAGACCCTTAGTTCAAGCCACAGTATGAGCACACACAATATTCAAAACAAATTGCAGAGGTATTAGATATGTACAAACCTTTTCCTTGTTTTGAATGACAAGGAACACGGTACAGGGCCAGGAGTTTAGCCTAGTGGTAGAGCGATTGCCTAGCATGCACAAAGACCCAGGTTCGATTCCTCGGTACCACATACAGAAAAAGCTAGAAATGGTGCTGTGGCTCAAGTGGTAGAGCATTAATCTTAAGGAAAGCCTAAGAACAGTGTTCAGGCCCTGAATTCAAGCCCCAGGACTGGCAAAAAAAAGTACAGTACAATAACAACTTACTTGGCCTTTACATTATACTATATATAAGTAATCTAGACATTATTTAAAAGTACACAGAGAACGTGTATAGTTGCAAACAAACACTGTATCATTTTACAGAAAGGATGTAAACATTTGCGTTGAGTCTGTACAGAAGAAGAGGGCCTGAAAATAATCTCCCTCCCTCTTGGATACCAATAGAGCTACTGGTTAAGTGAATAAACGAATAAGTGAATCAAAACTAATCAATGAGTTGTGTGATGTGAACTAGAAACTTAGGAAGACAGTCTTACAAGTGACTCAGATGTAAGTAAATAGGACTGAGGAAGATTACAACCCTTTGAGGAAGTCCACGTAAGGGAAGATACCTGGGGCAATGGATCCGAAGGTCCTCCGAGTTTCTGATCTAGGTAGTTAAACATGATCATGTTGTACGGGTGGTGTTTACTAGTATTATGGCACTCATCAAATATCATCAACGTGAAAACAGACACTGAGGGAATGCTTCCTTCCTTAAGATTGTTCACAAGAATTTGTGGCGTCAAAATGATGATGTCATTGTTCTCAATGGTCTGCTGCACGGGGATGCTCTCAGCTGTTGCTCCAGAAATGCCTGCAACTTTGTACCTGGAAAACAATGGAAGTGACTTAGTACCAACCCAAATGTGGGCGAGCAAACTCAAAGATGAAATTTGAGATTAGAACAGCTATGGATGAAGTCCTTCCTGAGTCCAAAAGAAATACAACTGACACTCTTCAAGTCCTTGGTTCAGAATCTGACATATTAGGGCTGGGAATGTGGCTTAGTGGTAGAGTGCTTGCCTAGTAGGCATGAAGCCCTGGGTTTGATTCCTCAGTACCACATACCCACAAAAAGCTGGAAGCAGTGCTGTGGCTCAAGTAGTAGAGCGCTAGCCTTGAGTAAAAGAAGCTCAGAGACAGTACCCAGACCATAAGCTCAAGCCCCAGAGCTGGCAAAAAAAAACTGACATATTACAGTGACCCCAAAATGGAAGCTGGCTATTATTAGTTACAGTGTGCATTATTCTTCCAAGTCACTATGAGGTAGAGAATACTTAAAAGGGTAATACCAGGAGGAAATGATGGCAGATGCCTGCAATCCCAGCACTCAGGAGGCTGAGACAGAAAGATCAGGAGTACAAGGTTAGCGTGGCCTTGTTTCAAAAAACATTTAAAAAGCAGTATCAAATAAATGACAAAAACAAAGCAATTAAATGTACCATTTATAAATGTATCTACTCAGTCATGTATTTTCTCTGTAAGAGCAAACTATGATAATTAGGATTTCTGGCATAACAAAACAAAAAATAATGTAAATCCACGAAGGAATTACTTTTCAATTGTTGGGAGCCAAGCTAAGCTGCCATATAGTGGAATCTAACTGATAAGAAAACCTGGTGTTTATCTAACTGATAAAAACATCTACAGATTGGTGACTTCTATAAAAGAGAGGATCAATACAGTCCAAGTAATGGTTCTTAGATGACAATACCAGCCAGTAAAAGTGGCAATCACTAATGAGTCATAATTGACTCATTTATGTACCAGTGAGAGGGAGGAATGTGAGGCCTAAATTAATCTAGAAGTTTGATGAACTGACAACCTACTATGGTCCGATTTAAATGGACTCCTCCCCTACCTTCTTCCACAGCTGGGCCCTTTGGTGGGAATCCTTGTTGTTATAGCCATAGGACCGTGCATACTCAATAGAGTCATGAGTTTTGTAAGGCAGCAAATTGACTCCCTGGCATCTAAACCTCTTCAAATTCATTATCACAGGCTAGATTTAGCCACCCAAGAGGCAGGTGAAGGCTCAGAGGCCAGCATCTCCTGCTAATTCAAGATGAGGGGTGGGGGTTGGGGGAGGGAAAGAGGAACCTTCTATCTGGCAAATATCATGTAACCCTTCTAGTAATTACAATAAAAAATATATGAAAAAAAACACAGCAGTTCTACCAGGGCTGCCGGAACCCAAACCAGCTAAATGTAGGCCATCGGCACCTATGGAAGGGTAGAACCGAGCGGTATCTACCAACGAGGGCTCAATACAAAGCGTCGTTCGGGCTCGTGGAAGCACACCCTCTGCTTAGGGATTGGGTCCAGTCAAAATCCCCTCTCAAAAAGGATCCTGTAAAACACTCCAGGGGGATGGGTTCCTACTTCCTTCCATGGGTTAATGCCAACCCTGCTTGGAGGATCATTCTCTCTAGAACACAGCTCTACCTCAAGCCCCCTTCACCTGTATTATAACAAAATTTGGCCTTTTAAATTAATAAAAAAAAAAGGAGGAGGTGTCGGGAGCCAAGCTAAACTGCCATATAGTGGAATCTAACTGATAAGAAAACCTGGTGTTTATCTAACTGATAAGAACATCTAGTGATTGTAAAACCTCATCCATTTAAGATAAGCTTGACTAATATCCTACCTTGTAGAATAATCTTTAACCCTCATCCTTGGTGCATTCCTGGAGAGTAGGTGCAAATAGCATTGCTTAGTAACCTGCCCTAGGTTAACTACCTTCCCTGAGATATATAAGCAGCCGTGCGAAAATAGAGTTTGAGACCTTGATCAGAATACTGTCTTGGTCCCCTTTCTCGTGTCTGGTTTGTCTCTCATTCAGGTCTGCTCCTCTTCGGGCTCTAGTTGACTACCCTGTGGGCCAAGGCACTCAATAATATAAAAACTGAGTCTAGTAAGTGAGGGTAGCTTATATCCATCATCCTAGCTACTCAAGAGGATGAAATCTAAGGATCCTGGTTTGAAATGAGCCTGGACAGGAAAGTCCATGAGACCCTATCTCCAATTAACCACCAAAAACCCAGATGTAGCTCAGTGATACAGCCTTGAGTAGAAAAGCTAAGGGACAGCACTCAGGCCCCGAGTTCATACCATACAACACACACACACACACACACACACACACACACACACACACTCACACACAATTCTGTTTTTAATCACGGCTAAACAAAAAACAGAACATAATTCAAATGATAGTGGCATAGCATTCACCAAACAAGCACAAGGCCCTAGGTTCAATCCCCAGTACTGAAATAACTTTAAAACAACACACAACACATTGATTACATGAAACTATAAAATTAAAAAGTTGACACTCTGTTATACCTACCCAAGTCTTTCAAAATACGTGGAGAACACAGACTTTTGCTGTAAGTACACAGGAACGTGATTAGCAAAAAAGGCAACCTTCCCTTTTTGTCCTGGAAATTTCTTGAGATGATGTTCACAAATAAGAAGGGAAACCAAAGTTTTTCCACAACCTTTTAATAAGTAAGAAAAAATATATCACTACTGTTACATTATATATTTCTGCAAAAAAGGTATTTATTTAATCGGGACTCTCATAACACTGTTTGAATGACAAGTAAACTGGTTGTAAGTAATAGAACAGGCTTACCAGTAGGAGCACATATTATTGTATTTTTTCCTTTCTTAGCAGGCAAAGCAAGCTCTAGTTGGTAATTTCGTGGTTTTAATAGGCCATTCAAGTTGGTATAAGCCACATCTATAACACAAAAGGAACAAAATTACTAAACAGTGTGTGCTCCAGGAAGCTGGCAGTAATCGTCTGGGAGACATCAATTCTGAGATCTCATTTGTGAAGGTTTGGGAATCTTGTCTCTTAATAACCATTCTGGTTTCTGCGCTGAGTTGAAGCACAGAATTCTCCTTCAGCAGCAAAGTATCAATGGCAAGAAGGGGAGAGAAAAGTCTTATTAAATTCACTCAAAAAGAGATAGAAAAAAGAAAAAAAGAAAGGAAGAAAGGAAGGGAGGGAGGGACAGAGGGAAGGAGGGAAGGAGAAAGGGACCAAACAAGACTCATCAAGATCCTTGAACAAAATCAGATGGTTAATTTTGGAATCTCAAAACAGCTTCTTCATAAAGAATAACTATGCTTGGTATCCTTAATATGTGGATATTATATCCAAACAGTACAAGAGTGATGACTCAATATTCAGGTACCAGGTTATGGACATGGTTTTAGAGATATAAACATAACTATATAGACATAAAAATCTATGATGGGATATATACTCTATAGACATAATGTTATAGTATATAGATTGATATGTCTATAACATATAAACCCTCAGCTTAATTTTAATTATGTTCTAAAATCTATGTGCTAGTGATTGTATATAGAGAATCCCTTCTTGAATACTTGTTTGTTAAACATGGCATTTGAAATATGATGTGAAAATCAATGTTAATAAAATCTTTAAAGAGAAGAATAACCATGCTCTATACTTATTTGGGTTCTCAAATATTTTAAAATAAATAATCAGTGGCTTGTAAGCATGTAAAATGTTAAGGAAACATAATCAAAGTAATCATGGAGCGAGTCTAAACTAGCATTTTTAAAAGAGGGAAAATTTCTGGAAGATTAAAAGACTTATCTTCATTTAAAAGACATGTAAGGATCTGTAAGCATCAGAAATATCAGAAGCAGGGGCCGGGAGCATGGCCTAGTGGTAGAGTGCTTGACTCTAGCATGTACAAAGCCCTGAGTTCGATTCCTCAGTACCACATACACAGAAAAAGCTGGAAGTAGTGCTGTGGCTCAAGTGATAAGAGTGCTAGCATTGAGAAAGCCCAAGTACAGTGCCCAAGCCCTGAGTTCTAGCCCCAGGACTGGCAAAAAAAAAAAAAGAAGGAAATATTAGAAGCAATCTGTATTCATGGCTTATTCAACAATGGGGGGAAAAGCCTTGCAGAAGTAATCTATACTCTCTCGTTTCATTTTATTTTTGTTTTGTTCTTGTTTTTGTTGGTCATGGGGCTTGTTGTCCCGGAGCTTATTTTGCCGAAGGCCAGTGCTCTACCGCTTTGAACCACAGTGCCACTTCTGGTTTTCTGGTGGTTAAATGGAGATCAGAGTCTCACGGACTTTCATGCCCAGGCTGACTTCAAACTGTGATCCTCAGATCTGAGTAGCTAAGATTACAGGCATAAGCCACCAGTGACCCTCTTACATTCTCATTTTATTATACTACATTTTCCTCTGACACTACTTATTAGTAATCCTCATTCCCTTTCTGATAATCTTTTATAAATACCTGTTTTATTATGGCATGGTATATAACCTTCTGGTGGTCTCACTATGAAATTTGCTTTAGGCAACATACAAGAGTACTCGCTGCCTGACTTACAAAAAGGTAACCCCTCTTTGCAACACTTCCGTAACAACAATAAAATTATATTTAAAAAACACTTCCTAGTATACAGTAAGAGTCATACATTTCAAAGTGTGAGTTATTGTTATGTTCTAACTAACTCAAGTCTGCTGAAGAAAGAAAGAAAGAAAATAAAAATAATGGAAGGAAATAGGGACAGGGCAAGGAAAGAAATAGGGACAGGGCAGGGAAAGGGAGCTGTCACAGCCTACAGCAACTTGGAGTAAGAAAGAACCAAGGCAGAGGGGAAAAACACCAACTGCCAGCGTGGCCTGGGAATCATGCAGCACATGACTCACTGAAAGGAGTATTTTAGAAAGCAAGGCTACTTTGTGATCTCACAGCCACTGAGTGTCTGAAATTCCTCGTGCAGATATACACGTATTGTCTTATTAGCAAAACAAGATTTTTAGAAGAGAAAATAAAAGCAGAAGCAGCAGTCATGCAAGGAGAGAATCATATTTCTCACTAGGAAATATCTATTTTCAATTGAACCTTTTTACAAGGCTGACTGGACACTACCAAAATATGTTCCTCCACAAAACACCTGAAGGGTGCCACTGTGGAAAAGCACAAGCAAATGTTAAGTACCTGGAAGTGGGCAAGAATTCTGACTAAGATTCAGGCAGTCTGGATCTTCCTGGTAGAAAATCTGTATGCTGGAAGTTTCCATTCTGTCATCTTCAACATCTTTCAGACCTTTATGAGACAAAATAATCTTTGATCCTCAAGGTAATCTGATCATAGTTCTGATTTAAAAAAAAAGAACTCAACAATCCTAACACTAAAAATTTAACTATTAAGATGTCTCACAGCTATACCCTTTCACTTCTTAAAATAATTATTCTGAGTTTAAAGTCTCAATTTGTATTTGAATTCCAATGTTAATATGAAATATTAACATTGTGAAATATGAAGCCAGAAACTATGCAGCTTGTAAATCCTGCAAGGCTGAAGCTCCAGGTTAACAAGTGTCCAAGGGATTCAGGTGCACACGACAGAAAAGAGGCTTGACGTAAAAGACATTCATGTTTTTTCACCTCTGACTGACTTTTAACTCAAGAAATCAGATATGTATTTATATAGACAGTCTATGGAACAATTTCTGATCTAAAGAAGTCTAGGTGAGGGTGTGGGGGGGGAGGGAAATGGGTACCAAGACATGTGAAAGGGTACGTGAATTAATGCACCTTCTATCTGGCAAATATCATGTAACCCTTTTACTAATTACAATAAAAAATGCAAAAAAAAAGAAGTCTAGGTGATCTTCAGACAGGAGTACTTATCAAAGTCAGCTATATGAAGCAAAGTTCTAGAAGATGTGAACTTCAAGTCAAAGGATGGCTCAGACAGCCACAGCAAATGATCCTGTCTCTTCTCTTGTTAAATTCCAGATGGTTTCCATAGAAGAGAATCAAGCAAGGGACTCTTGACATTCAGAGTCTATTCTGCATAGACAGTAAATTCTTATATTTGAATACTGAACCCTAGAATTCTCAAGTGATTTCTAAATAACCTAAGCTCACACTCTGCCTGCCTTCAGATTCTTTGGGCTAGATGGGCTAATTCTGTGTGATAATAATTTTCTTTGTCCATTTATAAGGAGCTATAAACAATCAAACTAATTCCATAGTCAAGTACCTCCCTCACAATGCAACTTTGTGCTGGTCTCTTGCATAAATGAAGGGGAAAGCAACTCTGCTGGAGAGCTGAAATGGGTAGGATTGAGGGAAGCCCCAAAGAGAACCAAGAAGTGGTTTGTACAACATCCCTTGTATCCTCTTCAGAAGTCATTTTGGAATATCGTACCTTCATCAACACACCACAGTTGACTGAACGTGTTGTCTTCTTTCTCCAAAGCAAGTTTCAAAATCTTGGGCCAGTTCTCTTTATCTGATCTGATAAGGCATTCAACCATTTTCTCTGCACCTGCCATCCTTCCTATATTGAGGCATATCTAAGCAAGGCAAATGCAGTGTACTAAGTAATCATTTTAACTGTTTTCCTTTTTTAGTCTTTCTTTTCATGAAAGAAATAGCAATTCCACTACTACCTAAGTGGAAAACACTCTGAATCCCAGTCTAATGGGCATCTGTTATCTCCATTTTTGCGCCATCCTACACTGTGGCAAGGCACTCCTCCCTTCATTTTTGTCCTTCACTAACATCATTAGCCAAATCTTCTCATCTTCTGAGAGTTTACACCTATTTGTCATTAGCAATATATGTTAGCTACTCATAATACAAATTTATTGTTGGAAAAATGGAGCAATGGTAAGTCAGACAGGATGTGAGTTTGGGATATATTGTAAACATATATGGAAACGTAACAATAAAATCTTCCCTATATATCTGTTATCTAATAAAAATGCTAAATATATCTATATCTACAGCTACCTGTCTATCTCTCTGTCTAGGAGTATAAGTGACATATTGAATACAGGGATGTTTGGCAAGATATAATGAACATTAATGTTTTTGCAGAGTGGAGGGATTTGTATGACTTTATTATTGATTATAAAAGCTTTTGATTAAAAATAATAGTGGTCCAAAACAGTAGAGAAACAGAAGACACTTCTCATATTCTAATCATTCTCTCAAAATTTAGTATTTTATGAAAACTTACCTGCTGAATTTCTTCACATTCCTGACTAATTAAACATTCCGATATATCAGGAAGGATATCTGTTGGAATAATTCTGTACTTAAATTCTGGTTGTAAACGTCTTAAAAGAGCTCTGTGTTCCTCTAACTTCTCAAGTTTTTGGAAATCCCAAGTTTCAATGGCTTCATATAGTCCAGAATAACCTGAACGGAAAGAAAATGAGGATGTTTATGAGACTAAAGAAGAAACATTTAGACATCAATATAACAGAACTCATATTTGAATATATGGCACCAAACTCTCAAATGTCTGTACATCACCTCATTCACTGTTATGTTTGAGTCTCAAGTGCCATCACAAAAAGCTGAAGGCTTGAGCTGGGAGTATGGCTCAGACCCTGGGTTCAATCTCCCAGGACTGAAAAAATGATGAAGTTCTAGAGTGAAATGATGAAGTTCTGAAAACTAGATGGTGACTATTTAGACATAACTAGATCCAGAGGGCCTCACTTCATCAATGGGTTAATGTACTAATAAGCTCATATTGCATAGGCTATTAGGAAGTAAGGCCTGGTTAGAAGAAGCTGGGTCACTGCGGGACATGCCTCTAAGAATACATCCTCCTGGCCCTTCTGACTGCTGTCAACTTCCTACTCACCAAGAGATGAGTACTTTGCTCTCTCACAAGCTTCTCCACCCATGTATTTCAGCCTCCCACATACAGTCCCAGAAGCAGTGGATTGAAACTTCTGAAAACATGAGCCAGAGTAAAGGCTACCTCCTTAAAGCTGTTTCCCCCAAAGCCAATGGTGAGAGGCTCATAATATAGTTATCAATGATTCTTCAATACTAATTTAGGAATCTCTCAGTTTAGATCTTCTAACAATGATAAAGTACTGAGAACAGATATGAAGTCTTATACTTGGTCTTAGTATATATTCCAAAACATCCCATAGACTTCACCTGAAAGTTTTGGATTTGTTAAATATGTTAAATTCATTCTAATAAAAAAAGAAGTAAAAATATCCCAAAAGACATGTCTTAATTCTTGCTCACAAGGAACTTTCCTTTTATACTATTTCAAGTAAAAAATACTAAGTAAATGAGAATTTGAGGGAAAAAAAAAAAACAATTTCCCACAAGAATATCTTACTCTAAGGTTTCTCTAGCAGAATCACCAGGCTTAAGACCCATACTTCCTTCAATAGAAGGAAGACAGACAGAAAGACAGACAGACAGACAGACAGATACTCATGCATTTATACATATGTGTATATGTGTACATATGTGTGAGTGTGTGTGTGTGTGTGTGTGTGTGTCTGTGTGTGTGTGTGTAACCAAAGAAACCATAAAGAAGCTTCTGTGAGCAGACATGCCTGGAAGAGATAAGAAATCCCTGGTATTCTTAAAAGAATCTCAGACAGATACCTGTATATGGATCTGTATATTCAAAACAAAGTATAAGAAATATTTTATAAACTATAATCAGAAACAGAAAATGATACTACAGCGTATCTGTTTTCAGAAAATACCACTGGATCTCTTAATGGGACAGTTCAGAAGCATGTGCATGTAATTTTTTAACATGTTTCATGATAATTAAAGTTTATATGTTTTTACAGGGCACCTTTTTTTCCCTTCATTGAGGTTGAGTTCATTTTTATATTCACACTGACATGAGTCATTGTTCTGAGTTACAAAGCTTATGAATAACAAAAAGTACAAAGACCTCAAGTTTTACATAGGAAAAAAGATTAACTCTTCGATAAAATTTTTTCTTCCCAATCGGGTGATATGTACATTTCTTTCTTATTCCCTCTTTCTCTCCCATTCCCTCCTCCCCTCACTGCAAAGGGCACTTTTAAAACAAATCATATGTGCTAAGTTCAGAGGAAAGAAGTTATGATTAGTAAAAGATGTGCAACACTATTTTTATTGTGATTTAAAAAAACAACAACAGCAATATAACAAGGGGCCGGGGATGTGGCCTAGAGGTAGAGTGCTTGCCTCACATGCATGAAGCCCTGTGTGTGATTTCTTGGTACCACATACACAAAAAAAGTCAGAAATGGCGCTGTGGCTCAAGTGGTAGAGTGCTAGCCTGGAGAAGAAAAAATAACCACAATGAGAAGATGTGAAGTGCCATGGGGTCTCAGGTCAAGGTGGGCCGCAGGCAGAATGGAGGCCACTTGGGGGCAGTGCACCCCGAGGACTCCGTGAAGAATCTGTCCATTGTTGGAGTGTCATGTAGCTTTATGAGGACTTAATCTGGGCTGCTGGAGAACACTGTCAGAAGAACATGTTGGAATGATATCTGATTGCCCTAAGCAACTAAGCTAAGCTCTGACCGCACTGACAGTACTGTGGTGTGTCTAGAATCACATAATGGGAATATTACGATCCAGAAACATGATGGCAGAATAGTGGCAGTGCACAAAATGGACTCGACATTTCATGGCCATTTTCTAGAAACCTGTCATAGAGATTCATCATAGCTACGCTAATTACCTTGCAAAACTACTGAAGTGGCAATTAGATCGTTAGATCATTAGCTTAACATACACTGGGCATTTTTCAATTTATATAAGTTGCCTTTAAACCATCCTCTCAAGATGCGAGTAAGAAGGGATCCCAATTTTCTTTTTTGGTACTGGAAATGGGGCTTGAGCTCAGTGCCTGGCAAAGTCCTTGAGCTTTTTCATGCTCAAGGCCAGCTCTCTACTTGAGGGACAGCTCCACTTCTGGCTTCTTGATGTTAGTTTATTAGAAATGAGGGTCTCGTGGACTTTCCTGCCCAGGCTCGCTGCAAACTATAATACTCAGATCTTGGCCTCCTGAGTATCTACAGTATCTAGGAGTAAGGACAGCAATGAACCACCATCACCTGACTAAGAAAGGATCATGTTTTGAAAGGGTTTTTTGTTTGTTTACATGTTCTGTAAACATGCCCCATGTCATGCCCCATGTCATGGGGCCTGTACTCTGGAACTGACCACTGTCCCTGAGCTCTTCAACTCGAGCCTAGCACTCTACCATTTAAACCACAGTGCCACTTCCAGTTTTCTACTGTTTAACTGCAGATAAGAGTCTCCCTGACTCTTGGTTGCCTGGACTGGCTTCAAACTATGATCTTCAGTTCTCAGTCTCCAGAATAGCTAGGATTACAGGTGTGAGCCACCACATCCAGCTTCTTGAAGCATGTTTTTCTGTGTGTGTACAAAGATAATATATTTGCAGTAAGGAACAAGGGGTTTTCACCAAGAGGAAATGGCTGTGACAAGACAAACCAAAATGAGTATTTATGTAACAACAAGTGAATTAGTTTGACTGTTTAGCCAAGAGGTAAACTATTCAGCACAGGTTACCTTATCTACAGATTTTTTTATATACAATAAATAAATCTATTTGGAGGTAAAAATAAAATAAAAAATCTTAAACATAACATGAAATTTATCATACTAACCATTTTTGGAGTTAAATAAATTTGTGAAACGGAGCCCAAGAACTTTTAAGTCTTGTAAAACTGAATTCTAGGGGCCGGGAGTTTGGCCTAGTGGTTAAAGTGCTTGCCTAGCATGCATGAAGACCCGGGTTCGATTCCTCGGTACCACATACATAGAAAAAAGCCGGAAGTGGTGCTGAGGCTCAAGTGGTAGAGCTCTGGCCTTGAGAAAGTCCAAGGACAGTGCTCAGGCCCTGAGCTCAAGCCCAGGACTGGCAAAAACAGAAAACAAAAAAACTGAATTCTAAACCCTTAAATAGTAACTCCATGTCCCCATCCCCTAACCTTCTGATAACCACCTCTCCTATTTCAATAAATCTGAGTCAATTGTTCATACAGAATCATGACATTTGCTTTACTGGGACTGCTAATTACTTAATATAATTGTCCAAAGGTTCATGTATGTTGTATGTTGTGATAAGATTCCATGTTTTCTTCTCTTTTTTCAGTTTTTCTTTTCCTTTTTTTCCTTTTGCCAGTCCTGGAGCTTGAACTCAGGGCCTGGGTACCGTCCCTGAGCTTGTTTTTGCTCAATGCTAGCACCCTACCATGAAGCCACATTCCCAGCCCTCCTGTTTTTTTTAAAGCTAAATAATATTCCATTGTGCTTTTGGTATTATATGTAAGGACTCCCTGCCAAGTCTAAGGTCGTAATGGGTTTTTTTTCACCTAGAGTTTTATAGCTTTTTGTTCAGGTCTTCAGGCAGTTGTTAAGTTATAATTATTCCATAAATATTTTGGAGCCAGATTATCAATCTCATTGAGAAGGCATATAAATGTTTAATAGAATTGTACTAAGTATAGCGATCAATGTAAGGAAAACTGATATTCATATAATACCAACTTTTCCTATCCATGTGCCAAAATGTGTCTCTTTACTTTGGATTTCTTTATTACTTCTCACTAATATTTTATCATTTTCTCCATTCAGTGAACATATTTTTACACTTATTCTTAGATATTCTGCATTTTCTTGTTATTGTCATAAATAGCATGACAAGCCAGGTAATCCTGACCATTTAGAAGGCTAGCAGCTGAGAATCACAGACAGCCACAGAAAGAAAATCCATGAGATTCTTATCACTAAGCAGTCACCTTATAAATAAATGGCATTTGGGATTACATTTTTCTGTGTGTCTCCTGAGGATATAACTATAACTAGGTTTTGTATACTGATTTTACATTCCACAGTCTTGTTCACCTTTTCCACTGGTTACCATAATTTCTCTAGATTTCATGGAATGTTTCGGGTAGATAATTATATTATCTGCCTGAAAACAGTCTTTCTACTTGAGACCAAGAGATAAGAACTATATCCAAATACTTGAACATTAGTAGCTTTTTCCTTCTATAGTGTTCTAACACAGCAAAGCAATAAATGTTAATTTTTGAGAAAAACAAACTAACCTGCTTGGAATAGGGCATCCAAAAATCCACGGAACCAGCCTTCATCCTGGAGCTCCAAAAGAAACTGCAGGAAAAGTGAGGCAGCCTCCATCGGGCCTTTACTGGCTTTCTGAGCCTGAATACACTGCATCTGATCTGCAAACAGAAACACAAATGATTCATAGGACTACAGAACTATCCTAGTCAGTGGAAGAAAAGCCAAAAAAAAGGGATACCAGATGGAATGGGACCCATAGCAAATACAGCCTTGACAGAAACGTTTAGACAGCAGCAGATTCTCTGCCTGAGCTAACCATGCCCATGTCCCTTGATTCCCATCCTATAGGACCTTCTCATGTGGTGTATGAATCTCAGAGCACACTCTAGAAATTTCTCTAAGACATTTGAAAAAGTCTCCCTTCAACAAGGGAGAAGTCATAGTAGTACCGGATTGAATGGAAAGAGAACGGATCCTCTTAAGTGTCTAAAAAGCAGAGCCACTAGGAATTTCAATACCAAACTTTAGACTCTATTACAGAGCTATAGTGACCAAAACAGCTTGGTCCTGGCACAAGAACAGACCTGAGGACCAATGGAATAGAACTGAGGACCCAGATATTAAACCACAGACCTATGGCCAACTAATCTTTAATAAGGGAGCCACATGGAAGAAAGACAGCCTCTTCAACAAGTGGTGCTGTCAGAAATGGTTAAGCACATGCAGAAAATTAAAGTTGGATCCTTGTCACCCTGCACTAGAATTAACTCCAAATGGATCAAAGACCTGGAGGTAAAAGCCAGCACACTGAAAACTTTACAAGAAGGAATAGGAGATACACTAGACCTCCTTGGCACAGGTTGAAACTTTCTTAATAAGGATCTAGAAACAACAAATCAGAGAAAGTCTGGATAAGTGGGACTGCATTAGACTGCAGAGCTTCTGTATGGCAAAGGACACAACTGGCAAACTAACTAGAAAGCTTACAAAGTGGGGGAAGATCTTCACTAACCATACAACAGACAAAGGCCTCATATCTAAAATATAGCAACAGCTCAAAAAATTGAATCACCCCAAAACTAATCTCCAAAGAAACAACTATCCCATTAAAAGATGGGCCAAAGACTTACAGAGAGTCTTCTCTGAAGAAGAAATGAGAATGAAGAAATGCTCGACATCTTTGGCCATAAAAGAAAGGAAAATCAAAACAACTCTAAGATTCCACTCACTCCACTTAGAATGGCCAGGATCAAGAAATCTAATAACAACAGATGCTGGCAGGAATGTGGCCAGGAGAAATCACTACTACACTGTTGGTGGGAGTGCAAACTCGTTCAACTACTATGGAAAGCAGTGTGGCAGTTCCTCAAAAGACTAAACATAGAGCTCCCCTATGACCCAGCAGTTCCACTACTTGGCATTTACCCGAATGTCCAGAAACAAGGACATACTAAAGCCACTAGCACAAAGATGCTCACTGCAGCACTATTTACCATAGCAAAGATATGGAACCAACCCAGATGCCCCTCAGTTGATGACTGGATCAATAAGATGTGGTATTTATACACAATGGAATTCTATGCTGCCATCAGAAAGAATGGCATAGGCCCATTTGTAAGGAAATGGAAAGACTTAGAAAAAATCATATTAAGTGAAGTAAGCCAGACTCAAAGGAATATAGGCTCAATGGTTTCCCTCATTTGTCATAATCAGTAGAAACCTTGGGCTCTCCTAGCAGAGATTTACGTTAGAACAAAACCTAGATACATAAGGCCATATAGTATGACGCTAAATGTAAGGACCTCCACGATAGAAACAAAGCCATATAATGAGTGATTGTTGTCCTTAATGTACTATGTTATCTCTCATCTCTTTTGCTGTCCCTTGGTTATCTCATATGGTTACAGTATTTTACCTTGTTATCTGATATATTTTATATATCTTTATTTGGTTATTTGAAATAAGATAGGGGAGGGGGGAAAACAAGATGAGAGGTGGGGGTGGGGGGAGGGAAATGGGGACCAAAACATGAGAAAGGATATCAATGTTTGTGAAGTGATGCACCTTCTATCTGGTGAATATAATGTAACACTTCTATTAATTACAATAAAAATATATGAAAAAAAAGTAGAGCCACTGCTGAAGTAGCAGTATGAAGAGGTGGAGGGCCTTCTTACCATGGCATTGGTAACAATTGGCAGACCCAGAAATCCATTCAAAATAAACTGGGATACTCATGACAGTCTGTATAGGCTTTCGCTAAGGAAATAAGAGATCTAACAGAAAAAAGAAGGGGAAAGCATGATGATACATGATTATAACTCCAGATACTAGGGAGGCAGAGGGAGGAGGAGGAAGAGGCCAGCCTCCAGCAAAAGTATAAAACCCTATCAGAAAAACGCACTGAAAGCAAAAGGATAGGGACATGGATCAAGCAGTAGATGCAATGAGTTCAATCACTAATACACACACACACACACACACACACACACACACACACACACACACACACACACACACCACAACCAGCATATGAGATAGACTTTGCAAAAAATAAATAAATAAATCCTGTAGCCCACACTCAAGTCTCCCAAACACCACAGAAAACTATATTAATAAGCAAAGCCCAGCAAGATAGGTGTAGCATGCAAGATCTCCAGAAGAAATATAGCTTCCGTACTCCTCTCTCTGGGTGCAACTTGTGCCAATGATCAAGTTCATGGAGAAGAGGATTATAGTGGACAAGGTGCTTGACATGTTGCTACTCCCTTCTAATGAAGTAAAAATGTACGACGTCTCAAATTGAATGCCTAGCTATAATACATGACAGTGTCTCCAGTTCCTGCCTAAATCCTGACTGATAGAATCTATTTGGCATAACTATGGATAAGCAACAGAATCAAAAACTTCCAAAAGGCTAGACAAAGAAAAATTTGAAAATGTTATCAAGCCAATGAAAAAATAGAGGAGAAAGTAATAGATTTATGTATACACACATGATAAAGCATAGAGGCACAAATCTAAGGCCTTGTGCATGCTAATCACATGCTAGTCATATACTAGTCACAAGCTCTACCACTGCATTACGCCCTCAACACAACAAACAACTTGCATAATTTAGGCTGGGAGATGGTTTCTGGGGGAAGGGAAAAAACAACCCCTGCACTGAATTTCTCAGATTAAAAGATAAAATAGCCTGATGTAGTGGCTCCCACCTATAATCCTAGCTACTCAAAAGGCTGAGATATGAGGACTTCAGTTCAAAGCCAGCCTGGGTACTAAAGACTATGAGACTCTTATCTCCAATTAACCACTAGAAAACACAAAGTGGGACTGTGGCTCAAGGGCTAGGGTGATAGCTTAGAGCTGAAGAGCTCAGGGTCAGCGCCCAGGCCCAGAGGTCAAGCTCCACAACCAATTAAAACAACAACAAAAAGCTACCTTTGTATTATAATGAACTTGAGGAGAATGAACATACTCTTCTATGTTTTCTGCATATCACTTTTCAGTCCAGATTCTAGATGAAAAACTTGATTATAAAAGATCAGTATCAGGGCTGGGTACAGCACACTGACAAAGCGCTTGTCAAAAAAAAAAGGGAACACATTGGTCTTGATCCCCAGTACCAAAAACTAACACACACACACACACACACACACACACACACACACACACACACACGCGCAAATGACAGTTTTAAAAGTATCAGTGGAAAACACTTGTAAATAGACATGAAGAAGTCCTTTTCAAAAATTGCTGGGAGCATGGCCTAGTGGTAAAGAGCCTTGCCTAGCATGTATGAAGCCCTGGGTTTGATTTCTCGGTACCACAAACACAGGAAAAGCCAGAAGTAGTGTTGTGGCTCACATGGTAGAGTGCTAGCCTTGAGAAAGCCCAAGGACAGTGCCCAGCTCTGAGTGCCAGCCCCAGGATTGGCAAAAAAAAAAAAAATCTTAAAATCACACCAAAAATTCCTTAAAATCTATCACAGATAGTAATATCTTTCTGGGTATCTACTTATATATAAATATGTAATGTCTAAAAAAATAACATGTAAGCTACTAATTAAAGGACTGAGTCCTCTATTATTCCCCAGGGTCAAGCAAAATACCAGGTGCACTGACCAGGTGAGGTCACTGTGACCTTCGTCCCCAGAGGTGGTAGCATTCCATAGTGGACCCCCAAGAGACCATAACCCATTTTCTATTCTCTGCTTCCTTGTTAAGCCCTAAGCTCACTCCAAAATCCAGTCCTGGGCACAAACCTCTAATCTCTCAAGAAGGTCTGTGCATTGTTCACAGATGATAATTAGGTTCCCCTGAAAGACTATTCTTTTTTATCTTTTTTTTGGGGGGGGGGTCTTTTGCCAGAGGTACTGGGCTTGAACTCAGGGCCTGAGCACTGTCCTTGGGCTTTCTCGTGGCTATTGCTCCACCACTTGAGTCACAGCACCACTTCCGGCTTTTGCTGTGTATGTGGTACCGAGGAATCAAACCCAGGACTCTGTATATGCTAGGCGAGCACTCTACCAGTAGGCCACGCTCCAGGCCCCTAAAGACTATTCTAAAGTATATATCAGCATATAAACATGTATACTGTTTTAACTTGAGAATTTATTGTGAGGAAAACTTGGTAAACTAGGTAAAGGCATAGATGTGTCTATATTAAACACACATAGTAGTTACCTTATTTCTAAGGTGATCTCAAGTTATATGTCAGTAAATGTTGATTTAGATCTGCACATATTGATGGGAAACATGTATGCTACTTTAATGACTGCAAGGAAAAGAAAATCACCATATGGTTCAGGCAGAAAAAAGTTTCGGGGTGCAAGGGGTCGGAGAAAGGAGAGCAAGCTGTGGGCCACACAAAATGAAGGCCTATGGAGACAGAGGAGAAGGAAAAGAGAAAAAGGAAGAGAGAAGAGATGCTTGTCAAGCTGGATTATATAGAGAAAGGCAGGAGGTGGGACCATAGCAGATGCGGAAGTGATCTCAGAGCCTAGTGAATCTCCAACTGTTTGAGCAGTGCGGTTCAGGAAGACCTCAGCAGATGAGGTGGTGACTTCAGAGCCCAGGATACTTTGCTGACTGACAGTCAGGTGATTAACAGTCAGGTGACTCCTGGTTCCAGGCAGGTGAAGAGGAAGGGGGGAGGGGCTGTTCTCCCCACACACCCGACAATTTGAAGGATTCTGCTGTTTGTTTGTTTTACTTAGCATTAAAAGAAATAGGAAATAGTACAAGAAAACACAAAATCTTCTCCATATCTCATGGAACAATTGTTCCTCCCCCAAACCAAGAATTTTTGAAAGTAGAACCCTTGGCACCGAAATTCTCCCTATATCATTATTCCTAGAGTTTGTTTCATCTGTGCCTCAAAGAAAACAGGGAGGAGAGAGAAGAAAAACAAAAATGGCAGAGTCTAAATATACACAGACTAAAGTAAAAATAAGACAATTGAAAAATATGTTAAAATGAAAAATTATTAGTCAGAATATTACTTTCATTTAGTAACTAGATGATTATTATACAAAAAAGCCTAAATATTTGTTGCTTGTTAAAAACTAGCAATTATTGCCAGGCATGGTGGTTCACGCCTGTAATCCTAGCTACTCAGAAGGCTGAGATCTGAGGATCAAGGTTTAAAGCCAGCCTGGGCACTAAAGGTCTTGAAACTTTTATCTCCAACTAATCACTAGAAAACCGGAAGTGGCACTGTGGTTCAAAGGGTAGGGTGGTAGTCTTGAGCTGAAGAGCTCAGGAACAATGTCCAGGCACAGAGTTCAAGCCCCAGGACCAACCCCCACCCCCCCAAAAAATTAGCAACTATTAGTTGCTAGGAAAATGGAGAACAGGAAGGGAAGAGGCCAGACTTGATCATCAACAGGTGAGGATTGTTCGTTGGGGAACAGCTAGGTGCACAGACTTTCCCGAGGGATTGGAGGTTTGTGCCCAGGACTGGATTTTGGGGTGTTAGCCTTGAGTGAGTAAATTCAAGACAGCACTCAGGCCTTGAGTTCAAGCCCTACAACAAAGAAAAAAAAAAGTACATATTTTCAGGCTCTTCCCATTTGAGCAAGAAGCTGTACAAGTATTTATCATTACGATCCCTAGCTCTATGCAGACTTATTTTTAAGTCCAAATTATTCCTTTAACATCATTATACTATAAATTCACTTCTTTAAAAAATGTTTGGTCAAGAGACTGAGATCTGAGGATCAAGGACCTGAGACTCTTATCTCTAGAAAATGGGAAATGGGGCTTGGCTCAAGGAGTAGGCCCAGATTTCAAGTCCCATGACTCAGAAAAAAAAAAAAAAGTTTGGGCCGGGCACTGTGGGTGGCTCATGCCTAGCTACTCAGGAGGCTGAGATCTGAGGATCATGGTTCAAAGCCTGGGCACTAAAGAACATGAGATTCTAATCTCTAGTTAATCCCCAAAAAATGAGAAGTGGGGCTGTGGCTCAAGGGGTAGGGTAGCCTTGAGCTGAAGAGCTCAGGGACAGCACACAGGCTCAGAGTTCAAGCCCCATCACCCACAAAAAAAAAGAAAAAAAAAGTTTGGATTGGTGCTGGGAGTGTGGCCTAGTGGTAGAGTGCTTGCCTACCATGCACAAAGACCCTGGTTCAATTCCTCAGTACCACATACATACAAAAGCTGGAAGTGGTGCTATGGCTCAAGAGGCAGAGTGCTAGCCTTAAGGAAAAAGTCCAAGAACAGTGCTCAGCTTTGAATTCAAGCCCCAAGACTGGCAAAAAAAAAAAAAAAAAAAAAAGTTTGGATTTACTGTTATAGCCACATTTATAACTAACTCTAAATGTCTGGTTTCAACACTGATTAGCAAGCCTTATATTCTAAGGCCACACTTTAATGAACTATTATTAATTTGAGGGTTGGGCTTTCAATTGCTTGCAATCCTGTTTCAAGTAATTTTCATAAGGATTTAATATGATATAACTTATTTGCAATAATGTTTTCTTGCTCATACATATAAAAAACTTGTTAAGAGGGAAATGGGGAAAAAACATGAGAAGGGGTATCAATGTGTGAGAAGTAATGCACCTACTATCTGGAGATTGTAACTATAACCCCTCTATACATTACAATAAAAACTTTAAAAAAGAAAACTTGTTAAACACAAAAACTGGAAGACTATTATTCTCAGAACATGCTGAGTTTTATCGCATAATTGTGTAGTTATCTTCAACCACATAGTTTGAACCAGCAATTTGATGCTGGTTCCATTATAAGAGACCACAGTCACCTTGTTTTTCTAGAATGCTTATTTCTTGACCTCAGAAATACAAAATTGAGAAGTGCTTGCCTAGCATGTATGAAGCCCTGTGTTTGATTCCTCAGTACCACATACACAGAAAAAGCTAGAAATGGTGCTGTGACTCAAGTGGTAGAGCAGGAAGCCTTAAGGAAGCTGAAGGACAGTGCCCAGGCTCTGAGTTCAAGCCCCAGGACTCGCAAAAAAAAGAATCATATGCTGAATTGAACCTTTGTATAACTACTTAAGGATAATAAAAAAAATTAAGTATGAAAATCCCATCAGTGTGTGTGAGAAAAATGATTCTCTTGTCAAATAACTCACAGGAAACAAGCTGTTTCTTTCTGAGAAAAATAAAAGTTTCTGTTTCGTTTTACCAAAACTACACAGCTGGATGTGTGTGAACAAGTGAGTAAGCCTGGCTCCATCTGTATTTAGAAACCATGTTTTCAAAACAAACCTCTATATTCACTTTCCTCAGCCTATCATGTACCTTCATACACACATCCTCTCCCTCTCCCTCTCCCTCTCCCTCTCCCTCTCCCTCTCTCTCTCCCTCTCCACAGGAGCTAATCCCATGTATAGCCTCAAAGGTCTACAATGCCAATGTCAAAAATTGCAGTTGTTTGTTTTCAGCTCTCATGTTGCCTTTGTTTTCAACACTCAACCATTATCTGCTTCCTTCTCCCATGGTTTTCACTTCATCCACATCAAGTTCTTTCTCTCTGTCTCATTACTGACAGGCTTCTCGGGATCCTGTCCCACGCTCTTTCTTCTCCCCACTGAAAATCTCTACGTAGAGATTTCCTCAACCATATAGCTATACCCCAAGCCATAGTCCTAATGCAGCCAACCATCTGAAGATTATCTCTTTCAGATGCATCCAAAGTACGTCAGGAGAAGAGCAGGAAGGTTGCTGTTCGGGTTGGGGTTTTATTTTGTGTTGTTTAAAGACTATATCTCACTGTGTAGTCCAGGCTGGCTTTGAACTTGAGATCTTCCAAGTGTTGTGATTACAGGTATGCATCATGACACCAGCATTCTGTCTCTAGACTGCCACTTCACTATCCTAGAACTGCATTTGCTAGTCCATCTCTTCTTAATCCTATACCTATCCAGGATCAAAAATCAGTTATACTTCTACGATGCAAATTCTGTTTTGCCTCTTCATATTTGTTTAGGGGGTACATTTCCAAACTTCATGTCTTCATTTTCTCTTAAATCTCATTCTGTCAGTTCCTACCTTCTTTTCCAAATTTACACCGTAGAAACACTGGATTCCTGGGACCTGTCGGTCCACCTTTGACCTTTGTCCTTTTCACATCATAAGCCTTCTTACCTGCAATAGCTTGTCTCCTTCCAGATAGCTCATTCCTACCTTTCATCTCAATTCAAATGCCACAAATCTTGAAAGCAATGCCTGGGCCCTGGAGACTAGGTAGATACTTGAACTATGTACCCTATGCTTTCCAACAGAGATCTTGCTCAATCACTTGTCATTTAGTTACATGCCTTTACACATCCACTCTAACTTGAGAGGCCAGGGACTACTCTAATGTGCTCACCATTTATTTATTCTTCAGCTCCTAGCAGGGCACTTTCTGGTAGTGAACTCCAACTTTAATTAATGTAATGTCTGACACAAGTTGTTTGTTTTACACAGTGAGTACATTAAAGAATGGAAGTCACACCAGTGTTTCATTCAGGGATTTCTAAATGAGATATATCTCACATGAACTTACAGTCTTCAAGAGTCCAGGCTACAATGGTTATTAAGTTGTCATTTCTCTCTGGATACAACTAGAAATGTTACTGTTAGTAGTAGTAGTAGTAGTAGTAGTAGTGTGTGTGTCCTGGAGGCTTGAACTCAGAGCCTAGGCTCTGTCCCTGAGCTTTTTCTGCACAAGGGTAGCACTCTCTACCACTTGAAACTCCAGCTCCACTTCTGGAACTACTCTTTCTGGCCTCACTCCACAAGCTATACGTAGTTTGGTTTTTGGAAGGCAGTTAAGCATCCAAATTACCTGCCTTGTTCTTGATGCAATTTAATCCAAACATTTAGGCACTTGGAGACTTAAATGGAACTGCCAGATTCCCTCTCTCACCTGGGCGCCTTCCAAGGTGCCAGCCACCTCGGGCTCTGGCTGGGGGAAGCCTCCAGGCTTTCATCTCCAGGGCACAACCTACTCAACAGCACTCACAAAGCGGCTAAGCCTTTCAAAGCTACACAGAAACGTGTCGTAAGGCCCACACACGTTCAGTGTGGGGAAAGTTGGGAAGTCCTGGCAGATTTTGCAGCTTCCTTGTAGTTCGAAGATCATTTTGCATAAATCATGCGTATGCATCCTCAGTCCTGCCCCTCCCCCCCGCCCTTCTCACCCCCTCCCAAAGTAGACGCCAAGGTGAGCCCTGATTTTTATTGACTCCGTGTGTGTGTGTGTGTGTGTGTGTGTGTGTGTGTGTGTGTGTGTTGGCTCCTTGGTGGTTAACTGGCATACGGGGGCGGGGGGGGGGGGAAGGGCTCTGGTGTCGTCTGGGCTGGCCTTGAACCCTCAACTCAGCTCTCAGCTGGGATTCCAGGCGTGAGCCAACAGCACCTGGCCACCGCTCTGCGCTCTGAAGTTTGTCCCATCCATCTCTGAAACCAGTTCGACCCTCGACCCCAGCCACTTGCCCAACCCCGCGCAGGGACTCCAGCTCTCCCCGGGGAGCCGAGGCCAGGCCAGGCCCCACCCCGGCTCCACTCACCAGGCCGGGGCTGGGAGGGGAGGGAAGGGCCGCGCAGGCCCTCGGAGGTCGACGGGCCCCGACCGGAGCGCCTTGGGAGAGCCAGCCGGCAGGAGACACTCACCGTCCCGCAGCCAGGTGCCCATGTAGGCCAGGATGTAGGTGGGGTCCAGGGTCTTCCGGACATAGTCGTGGAAGGCCCGCAGGTTCCGCCGCTGATCTTCGGTCATGCCGCCGCCGGCCAGGTCCCCGAGCCGCCACCGTCTCCACCCGGACCGCTCTGGGTCCCAGGGAAGGCTGGTCCCAGGACGGGGAGGCGGGACGGGGAGGCGGGACGGGGAGGCGGGGCTTGCACAAAACGCGTCCTGATTCCCTCCGGGACCCCAGATGGAGGAAACTGAAACCCCAGTGTCTCCCTTTCCAGTTTCGTTTCCTGATTCCGGGTCCCCCAGCCTCCGCTGGGTCCCTGACCATGTGGCCTAGTGCAATGCCATGCGCGCCATTCAGTATGCAATGCAATGAACTTCAAAAAAGTGCCCGCAGTTCATAGGCCCAGTGCCTAACAACGACCACTATATACACATCGGTTTTCATTCTATACTGATTATTATTATTATTATTATTATTATTCGTTTGCCTTTCTCTGCTCAAAGCTGGAGTTCAACCACTTGAGTCACCCCTCCACTGCCTTAAATTCAAGTACACTATATACATGTATCAAAATATAACAAACTCCTGGATCGGGAGAATAAAGGTTGTCAAAATGGCAATACTGCCAAAAGCTATCTACAAATTTAATGCAATACCCATTAAAAAAAAAAAAAAAACCTTCTTTAATAATAGAAGAAGCAATCCAAAAATTCTTTTTTTTTTTTTTTTGCCAGTCCTGGGCTTGAGCTCAGGGCCTGAGCACTGTCCTTGGACTTTCTCAAGGCCAGAGCTCTACCACTTGAGCCTCAGCACCACTTCTGGCTTTTTTCTATGTATGTGGTACCTAGGAATCGAACCCAGGTCTTCATGCATGCTAGGCAAGCACTTTAACCACTAGGCCAAACTCCCGGCCCCGCAATCTAAAAATTCTTACGAAATAATAGAAGACCCCAAGTAGCAAAAACAATTCTTAGTAGGAAGAACAGTGCTGGAGAAATATCAGCACCAAACTTCAAACCCTGTTATAAAGCCGTAGTCATAAAGTACTTGCTCCTGAACAGGCCTGAGAAACAATGGAATGGAATGGAAGACTTAGAAATGAACACAGGCCTATGGTCACCTTATCTTTGATAAAGGAGCCAAAAACACTAGATGGAGAAAAGCCTTTTCAAAAATTGGTGCCTGCAGACTTATCTATCATGAATAGAAAACTAGTTAGATCTTTATATATCACCCTGCACCAGAATTCCAAATGGGTCAAAGACCTCAAGGTAAGATTAGATACTCTGAAAATATTACAGGAAAGGATAGTGGAAACACTAGAGCTCTTTGGCACAGATCGAAACTTCCTAAATAGAGATCCAGAAACACAACAAATCAAAGAAAGGCTGGATAAATTAGATTACATTAAACTGCAGTGATTCTGCATGGCAAAGGACATAGCTATAAAGATAAACAGAAAGCCCACAAGTGAGAGATCTTCACTAGCCAAACAACAAGGGGCTCATATTTAAGATATACTTAGTGCTCAAAAATTTAGATCCCCCTAAACAAATCCTTAAAGAAGCAATACTAGGCCACACTCCCAGCCCCTTAAAAAGAGACTTCTCTGAAGAGGAATTAAGTATGGCTAATAGACACATGAAGAATATTCAACATCTGGCCATAAAAGAAATGCAAATCAAAACTACATTGAGATTCTACCTCACTCCAGTTAGAATGGCCATGATCAAGAAATCTAATAACAACAGATACTGGCAGGGATGTGGCCAGAAAGAATTGCTACTGCACGACTGGTGGGAATGTAAGCTTTTTCAATCACTCTAGAAAGCAGTATGGAAATTCCTCAAAAGCCTAAACATAAAGATCCCCTATGACCTAGCAATTCCACTCCTGAACATTTACCCAAATGACCATAAACACAGCCACACTAATACTACCAGCACAATCATGTTCATTGCAGCATTGTTTACCATAGCTGAAATATGGAACCAACCCAGATGCTCCTCAGTAGATGAATAGATTGGTATATACACAATGGAATTCTATGTTCCATCAGAATGAATGACATCACCCCATTTGTAAGGAAATGAAAGACTTGGAAAAAAATCATATTAAGTAAGCCAGACACCCCCCTGCCAAAAAAAAAAATAGGCTGCACGGTTTTCCTCATTTGTAATTAGTGTATCTCTATGATAGTCCTAGCAGAGAATCACGATAGCTCAATAGCTATGTACATATGACCATATAAAATGATGCTAATTGAAATGAACTCCAAGCTATGGAGACAAGAGGTGTGTGTGTGTGTGTGTGTGTGTGTGTGTGTGTGTGTGTGTGTGTGCTGTTTGCAGTTCTTTTTCTTTCATTTTTTTCCTTTCATTTATTCCCCCTTGTCTCTGTTTTTTGTTAGTTTTTTTTTTAATTTCTGAACCTTCTGCCTTGTAAGTTTATTTCATTTGGGGAATGGAAGGGGAATCACAGAAATGGTAAGACAAAGGGTAAAATGATGCAACAGCGATACTCACCAGACATTATGTTGGAAATTAACTTTACAACTTGAGGGGAAGAGAAGTCAGGGAGAGGAAAAATGAGAGAACATGTGGGAGCAGATAATACTGTTCAAAAGAAATGTATTCAGTACTTTACTTATGTAACTGTAACCTCTCTGCACATCATTTCTACAATTAAAAAGAATTTAAAGTGATATCAGAGGTTCAGTGCCAGAAGCTCACACTTGTAATTTCAGGAGACTGAGATCAGAAGACAGTGCTATGAAGCCAACCACAACAAATACCTTGGACTCTTATCGCCAATTAATCATCAAAAAACAGAACTTGAGGTGTGATACAAGAGGTAGAATGCCAGTCTTAAGCTAAATAGCTGAGGGAATGCTTGAGACCCTGAGTTCAAGTCTCAGTACTGGCAGAAGAACATTAAAAAAAAATCCAAAGAATCAATATTGGAGCCAGGAGCACTGGCTTAAGCCTGTTTGCCTGCTCTACTAGAGTGGCAGAGACCTGGAGATTTTGATTCAATGCCAAGCCAAGCCATAAATAAATTAAAAATTCCAAAAAAAGAAAGAAAACAAACCCCATCATTTTGTACCATATATGCTAATAATAGAAAAATTAAATTTCATTTCAAATTGCTTGTTGCTAGTAGATGTGCAACTTTCTTTTGTTTCATGACCTGGTATGCAACACTGATAAAATGACTTATTAGTAATTGTTCAGAAATTTCTTAAAATTTTCTGGTAAATAATCACATCATTTTATTTCTTCCTTGAATATCTTGATCTTATGACTTTTCCATTGACTTTCCTTCTAGTTTCAATTGTTTCCAATCATCATACAATTTCTTCCATAATTTTCTTCCCTAACTGCAATATGTAGGGATTCTAAAACTTGAGTAAAAGAGGTGAGAGCACTCTTTACAGATCTCACAGTTATAGATCTGAGGGGCATAGCTTCAATGGTAGAGTGCATGCCTAACAAGCAGGAGGTCCTGAGTTCAATTCACAATACAGGGTGGGGGGAGAGGGGGAGGACTTTAGGGGATTAATAATGTCTGAAAACAAACTTCACTTTGAACAATAAATTTACATACTACTCTGATAAATTTGATCTTCAATTTACAAACCAAATTTTCAGTATTATCAGTTAATAGGTATGCATAAGTTAAGTCTCCAGGGGAAGAGCATTTCCCTATGATGTACAAAGCCCTGAGTTTAAATCATATTACCACAAAACAACAACAACAACAACAAAAAACCTGTGGGGAAATGATCAAATGATCAGTGTTTCACAAATTTTTTTTTTTTTGGCCAGTCGTGGGGCTTGAACTCAGGGCCTGAGCGTTGGCCTTGGACTTTTCTCAAGGCTAGAGCTTTACCTCGAGCTTCAGCACCACTTCCAGCTTTTTTCTATGTATGTGGTACTGAGGAATTGAACCCAGGTCTTTGTGCATGCTAGGCAAGCACTCTACCACTAGGCCAAACTCCCAGACCCAGTGTTTCACATTTTATTATTTGGTGCCCATACTAGGGAGTGAAATTAGGGCCTAGCTGCTGTGTCTAAATTTCTTTTACTCAAGGGTAGCACTCTACTACCTGTGCCATAGCTTCACTTGTAACCCTTTTTTTGAGTAGTTTACTGCAGATGAGTCTCACTGACTTTCCTGCCCAGGCTGGCTACAAACTGTGATGCTCTGATCTCAGCCTCCTCAGTTGCCAGGATTATAGGCATGAGCCACGGGTGTCAGGCTCAGTATTTCATATTGTAATGCTGGCTGATGTTTTCTTTGCACACTTTTTACCAGCTTAACAAATGTATTCCTGGTTTGTTGATATTTTTGTCCTGTGTTGAAATTTTCAACAATACAACACACTAACTGAGGTGATCATCCATTCCACTAACACAGAATCTTATTGATTTACTGATTTCTGATTCAACTTTCTAGAACTTTTTGTTTTGATGTGTTCATGAGGGATAGACTACAATTTTCTTGTAATCCTTTTGTCAGTACTGGAATTTGAATTCAAGGCCTTGCTCTTGCTAGCAGGCATTCTCCACTTGAGCACCTCTAACAGCCCTTTTTTGTAGGTTACTTTTTGAGACAGGGTGTTATTTTATGCCTGGGCCGCCTAGACTGTGATCTTCCTGTTTGTACCCTCCTGTGTTCATGGGAAGACAGGCCATGGGGCCCTGCATCCTGCTGTTATCCTCCTGAAAATGGAGCCTTATGAACTACTTTTTCCCAGGCTGACATCAAACCAGGTTTCCCCTCTTCACCTCTGAAGTGACCAACTTGAGCCACCATACCCAGCGTCGTTATTAGGTGTTAAGGTCAGGGACATACTGACAGTCACGTAACAAGAATTTGTGTAGGGGCTGGGATCACGGCCTAATGGTCGCATGCTCACCCAGCATGCATGAAAGCCTGGGTTTGATTCCCCAGAACCACATACACAGAAAAAAACAGAAGTGGCACTGTGGCTTAAGTGGCAGAGTGCTAGCCTTGAGCAAAAAGTGTCCAAGGTCAGTGCGCAGGCCCTGAGTTCAAGTCCCAGGACCGGCAAAAAAAAAAAGCAAAACTTGTATCATTACAGGCCAGGATACATAGAAAAAAAAAAAAAAAAGCCAGAAGTAGTGCTGTAGCTCAAGTGGTAGAGCTCTAGCCTTGAGAAAACCCAAGGACAGTGTTCAGGCCCTGAGTCAAGGCCCAGGACTTGTATCATTTCTAGTATCATTTCTCCCTTAAATATTTAACAAAATCTACCAACAAAATTATTTGGGCTTAGAATTTTCTTTGCTTAGAGATTACTTTGAATTAAATTATTTTATTAACTATAAGGCTATTTTGATTTTTTTAATAATTTCATCTTAAATCTGTTTGGTAAATTATGCTTCTAATGTCGTTGGAAGCAGAATGAAGCAAACTCAGCCAAACACATGTGGAAAATTGGGCATTAGTCCAATGTCTTGAACTTCTCACTTGGATAGTTTAAATATTGTAATTGCTCAAATTTTTGACTCCTGTCTCCCTGACAGAACCCCAAATCATTTGTCTTAAACTTCCCCATTCACAAATCTGCTCAAATAGTTTAAAATTTTAATGTGTCAAATTCGCTTTTTCAATATAATGTATTTTACTATTTCCTCTCAATTATTAAATTCATATTTCTTCACAATATATGTTAGTATCTCTTTGTTTTTGGTCTGAGACAGGACCCAGTACCTGACACTTTTGCTCATTGGATAGCATCCTAAGAACTGAGCCACATCTACAACTCGTTATTTCTTTATATTTATATTTTTTGTCAGTCCTGGGCTTAATCTCAGGGCCTGAGCACTGTCCTTGGATTTTTCTGAAGGCTAGAACTCTACCACTTGAGCCTCAGCGCCACTTCTGGCTTTTTCCAAGTATACGGTACCAAGGAATTGAACCCGGGTCTTCGTGCATGCTAGGCGAGCGCTCTACCTCTAGGCCAAACTCCTGGCCTCATTATTTTTATCTTATAAAAAAAAAAAAAAAGCCATTCTTAGAAGGGCTGAGGTGCTTTCCTTCCTGTGCCACATAAATTTTTCACAGGGAGTCAATATCAGATGGAAACACTGAATTGGCTCCTTGCAGCTGTTGAAATTTCTTTTCTTCCAGGGACCTCTCAGTATTTTTACACATCAGCTAGCACTGGCTGCTTCTTACCATCATTTGGTGTAGGGGCTAGGAAGACTGACCTTTAGTCACTTCTCCCTACACCTTTGGCTTACTTTTCCTTTATGTAAGGTGGCTCTTTGGGGATGTTGGGGTTCATCTAAACCAATGGGGGCTCTTGCTACTTGTCAGAGAATCTGAATCCTTTCTGGAGATTCTTTAGAACACTTGGGTTCATTTGCACTCAATAGGATGTGCTGCCATTTGTGATAAAGGATATAACATTTACTGAAAAAGCTGTTTGTATTTGAGATCTCTGTTGTGATTTGCTAGAGTGAAAAGCAGTGTACAATTCTAGCTTACTAGTCTACTACCAAGAGAGGTAAGAAAAAAGGAAGAGGGGAGAGGGAGAAGAAAAAAGAGGAGGAAGCAATGGAGGGGCGTGAAACAAGGCAAAATAAATTCTGAATTAATGAAACTTTTAAGTGTTCTTACGTGTGTATTAGTGTCAATGTTGCTTTCAAGTAGATTCTTGTCTTGTTCATTAATTACCACCTGGAAATCTGTTGGAGAAATCCTGGCACTCAAGATCTTCTGAATTTGAAACTGGGTACAAGGAGAAAAGGGAAGACCAGAATGTTTCAACAAATCCATCAGCTGATTCTGACATACACTAAAAATCTCAGAACTTGAGATATGGAGGAAGGGAACTTCACACACTCAGTGTGAAGATGGATAGTGTGGTAGGTGTGAAAGATGTTAACCCCTCTTTCCCTGTTTCATTTTTACCATGTCATGTAGCAGCATCTCCCATCCCATCTTTCCCCCTAGAGTCTATTTTACCGAGGACTTGAGTGGGACAATAGAATGTGGAAAGGTATTGTCCTGTCAGCCAATTTAAAGAGATCGCATATACTTTCCTTCTCCTCCCAGATGTTCCCAGCCAATCACTAAAGAAGTGGGTTTGTGCTACCTCATCTTAACTGCTCCACCAGTGTCTTTGCCTTTAATTACTTTAGCATTTTCTATCTGTTGCTACCCATTACTAATTTACTCACTGTGTTCTGAATCATCTCTCCCACTTAGCTTTGATTCTTAATCAGTTATTGCCCTCCTTTATTTTTTGTCTGTCCTTGGGTTTGAACTCAGGACCTGGCCTCTGTCCCTAAGCTTCTTTTGTAAAAGGCTAGCACTCTACTACTTGGGCCACAGGGCCACTTTGGGCTTTTGTTTATGTGGTACTGAGGAATTGAACAGAGGGCTTCTTGTACGCTAGGCAAACACTCTACCACCAAGCCACCTTCCCAGCCTTGCCCTCCATTATCAACATCTCCTGACCCAGGAGCGCCTTTGAAAACCACCTCTCCTTTGACTTCATACACATCTAATCTGAGCTCAACTCTTTCTATCTGAGCTCAACTCTTTCTTAGCCAGGCCTCTAAGAAGTTTCCTCACTACTTCGTCTTCTCTGCGTTTTTTCCTATGATATAAATTTGCTCTACACTACTGAAATTGCACCTTTATTTGCTTCAGATGACAAGTTGGATGATTTAATAATGCCAACTCTCCTTACTCTTAAACCTCAACCTCCTTTACCTTTAGTTATTTCTCAACATGCACAGCAGCGTGCACACGCGCGCATACACACATACACACACAAAGTGAAATCTACATGGTGTCCTATAATTTATCCATCAATTCAGTCATTCCATCATATCCTATACATCATACACTATCCATCCCACATTTTGTACTGCAGTAACTCTCAAATCTTGTACTGTCCTAAATATATCATAGTCCAATTTGTGCTCTTGCAGACTATTCCTTTTATGGCAATATTAATCACTACTAGGCACAAATGGTTAAGAAAATGTATATAGATGAAAATAATACAGCTGTGGCAAACTGCTAAAACTTGCCGAGGGTAGACAGGAAGTTTCTGTATTAAAACTATTTTTTTTTTCCATCAGCTTCAAAATATTTCAAGACTGGGGCCGGGAGTTTGGCCTAGTGGTAGATTGTTTGCCTAGCATGCACAAAGAACAGGGTTTGATTCCTCAGTACAAAACACCTAGAAAAAAGCCGGAAGTGGTGCCCCTATTTTTTCTTTTTTAAAGAAGTGCTTTTATGGCCAGTAGCGTAGCCTAGTGGTAGAGTGCTTGCCTAGCATGCAGGAAGCTCTGGGTTCGATTCCCTAAAACCACATACACAGAAGGAGCCAGAAGTGGAGCTGTGACTCAAGTGGCAAAGCACTAGCCTTTAGCAAAAAGTGTCGAAGGCCAGTGCCCCAGCCCTGAGTTCAAACCCAGAACTGGCAAAAAAAAAAAAAAGTGTTTTTAAATACTAAAAGTCTGTCTACATGGGTATGTCAGATTGAGAATGTATATTCAGCAAAAGGGAAAAACACAAGCACAAAAGTAGACTTGTCAGATACCAAGTTTTTGCTACAGTGCAGTTTTCTCTTCCTCTGCTTCTCACTCACTGCCCATTACTAGGGAGACTGGGACTGAAGATAGCCTAAACCAGTAAAGTTCCAAACTTCTGAAAAACTTCCCAGAGAAATGTCCTAAAAGACTGTGTGACCATACCCAGCAGTAACAGAAACAATTATCCTTCATGAGAGAATGATGACTTAGAATCATCAGCTTGCCTTGTGTATGGCACATATCAGCCATCACTATAGACTAGATGGACTGGTGTGACTCCTGCACTTGGCTAGCTTGGTGAACTAAGCCTCAGACTAGGAAGTAACTTCTTGGGTTGCAAACCCAAGGATGATTAATGAGCAAGCATGAAAGGCTGTTTTCCTTATACAAATAAAAATCACAAAAATGTGAAAACTTCAGGTAAAATAATGGGCACTGAACATGGATGACCACCCTAAAATAATGTCAGTTTCCTCTCACTTGCCAAGAGGGGGAAAAAACACCAAAAACAAGATCATAAAAAAATGTAAAAGGTGAAGGGAAAAGGAGACAAAATGGGAGAATGCAGAGTATGATCAGTGTACATAGTCAATCAAACATTACTATTTAAGCACATCAATGAAAGGATGAAAGGATGTATACCAATATAACTCACAGGACTTTCTGACTAGTGAAAAGACATTTTATAATCATTTATAGCGCACTGAAAGTTTTTCAAAAATCATTAGGTGACAACTGGAAATGTGGCTTAGTGGTAGAGTGCTTGCCTAACATGCACTGAAGACCTGGAATCAATTCTTCAGTACCACATAAAGAGAAAAGGCCAGGAAGTGGCACTATGGTTCAAATAGTAGAGCTCTAGCTCAGAGACAGAGCCCAGGCCCCGTTTAAGGCCCAGGACCAGAAAAATGTAAAAAACCCATTACATGAAATAATGAAGTGAGGAACCGTTTAAGAGAAACACTATAGGGCCGGGAGTTTGGCCTAGTGGTTAAAGTGCTTGCCTAGCATGCATGAAGACCCGGGTTCGATTCCTCGGTACCACATACATAGAAAAAAGCCAGAAGTGGTGCTGAGGCTCAAGTGGTAGAGCTCTAGCCTTGAGAAAGTCCAAGAACAGTGTTCAGGCCCTGAGCTCAAGCCCAGGACTGGCAAAAAAAAAAAAAAAAAAAAAAAAAAAAAAAGAGAGAGAAACACTATATACAGCCAAGATGTCCAGTTCCTGGCAGAAGAAATGCCATGAAAAAAGAATATAAGGAAAGAGTGGTGCCTGCACAGACCATCATTCAAGGCAGGTTACTATAGCCACAGTACAAAATTGATGAGAGAAGCCCTCGAGATGAACAGGAAGCTCATTAGGCACAGATTTTTAGGGCATTACCACAGTACTGCAATTTTTTTGTCTGGTGTTAAAACCCTCAAGATAATGGAAAGCTACTAAAAGATTCTTAAGTACAGACATGGAAACCTTTTCCTTTTGGTGGGACCAGAATGAGTTCAGGACCTTGAGCTTGTATAGCTGGAGATTCACCACCTAAGCTCAGCTTTTTGCTGTTTAATTTGGAGATGCAGTCTCACGGACTTTTCTGCTCTGGGTGGCTTTAAACCATGGCTCACGCCTATAATCCTACTCTGAGACTGGAGATCACAATTCGAAGTCAGCCAGAAGCCAACCCCAGGCACTAAAGAACATGAGACTCTTATTTTCAATTAATCACTAGAAAATGGGAAGAGGGGCTATGGCTCTAGGGGTAGGGTGGTAGCCTTGAGCTGAAGAGCTCAGGGACAACCCCCAGGCCCAGAGTTCAAGGTACATGAACTCAGTACCACATAGAAAAAAGACAGAAGTGATGCTGTGGCTCGAGTGGTAGAGCTCTAGCCTTGAGAAAGCCCAAGGACAGTGGCAAGGACCTGCACTCAAGCCCAGAAACACTTGGTAACTAGATGAAGAATACGCAAGACCAGGATTGAAAGACAGCTTGACTACAAAATTTCAGTTTATTCCTTGATCAGCTAAATTCTAGTCCTTCCACAAATTCTCAGTGTTTGTACTTACTAAAAATTGTCAACATCAATGAGTGCCATTTAAAAGCAGTTTACAAAAAAAAAAAATTTCAACATAACCTACAAGACTTGCTTTCCACTGTTCTTTTGCTAACCCAATTACTTCTTACAGAACATGTCATGCTTCCCATCTGCTTTTGATTGCTGCACGAATTTTTCTTCTTCACCAACCCAGACTATTTCTAGTTAATGTCTCTGTTGGAATTCCAACAATTCCAACTGAGATTATGTCTCCATAAGGAAATTATACTCTCTTCAGAATGATACATTTACTTAACATTTGTCTTGTTGGACTAACAACCTGTAAAAATCTAAGTTTACCTGCTTCCTTTTGCACTAAAAAATACTCCAGAAATGCTACACTGTAGGAAATCCCAGTTTCCATTGGAATGTGCACAGCAGCAAAGCAAACTGAAAGCTGAATTTAGTTATCACTGAAGTTATTATGCACTGCAGTCCTATACTAGAAGAGATGCAGAGCATTATCTTCTCTAATACAGGATATGAAATAAAATAGTTACTTTGTATAAAACAAGATCACTTTGTTTTTAGTAAGCTAAATGTTCCAAACCACATTTTACTGGAGAAAGAAAGCAAGTAACATATTCCTCAGCTACACAGGAGGTTGTGATCTAAGGATTATGGTTCAAAGCACTAAAAAGTCCATGAGACTCTTACCTCCTTCATCTAGTCACTAGAAAACTGGAAGTGGCACTATGGCTCAAGGAGTAGGATGGTAGCCTTGAGTTGAAGGGCGCAGGGACAGCTCCCAGGCCCAAAGTTCAAGTCCCACAACCAACCAAAAAAACAACAAAAAAACATTCCTCAAAGTCCGAAGGCACTGAAACAATCAACAAAACCAAGAGATACTTGTAAATGCTGACCACCTATTTTCAAGACTTGGCTCCAAGTAAAAAAAGGAAGCAATAGTACACAAGAAAAGTTTTGAATTTTTGTTTTAAAGTGTTACTACTTTATTTTTTTCTTGTTGAACACATTTATGATGTTACTGACAGTCTAGAAGTATATAAATATTGTTTTCTTTTGGCAGAAGTCAAGATAAACTGCAAACTAAAATGCCCAATTCAGCCTGAAGAAATGAATCTGAATCAAACGTCAAGAAAAATAAGACTGCCTAAAGGGATTTGCCTAGCTTTTAACACATTTCCATAATAACTCTCAAAAACAAAATCAAAAATACTCACTGACTACCTTAAAAATATGTCAATACCATATGGCTTTATGAAATAACTTTTAAAATTTACATTTTTTTTTTATTTAAAAAGGATCCCAGTTTTAAATAAACTGCTAGCAGTATTATTTTCTTCACTTAAAAGTGCTTAACTCAGAGTAGGACATACATACTTTTTGAACAAATAATTTTTACAAACACAAAATAAAAATCACTTAAAACATTTTTGAGGAAAACAACTTTTACCAAAAGTCATCTTTAAACCGCAGATGACAACATGTTCTTTTTTTCTTCTTTTTCATTTTATACCATCAAAATCCTCAATGAGATGCTTTGGCAGGTTTAAGATACATCACAGTCTCTACCAAGAGTCACTGACACGAATGATGTCCTTGGAGATGGCAACTGCCTAGATGGCTCAGCGTGAACAGAAACATTAGTAGGCTGGCTTTCTAAATCAGAGGCAAAGATGCTCTCTTCTCTTACATCAAGAGTCTGTTCAACTTCAGCTGCTGCCTGGGGTGGAATATTATTCACAGTTCTGTTGGCAGTATTCAAGTTTTCAGTAAGTATACTACCATCACACTCCTTATCAAGGACAGTAAATTCATCCTCTATTGTGACTACATCTTTAGTTTCCAATGATTCCAAGGAAGAAGCCAAATACTCACTCTGTAGAGGCTCTGGAGGAATACCATTGTCACATTCCATGTTTACCTTTACTTCTGAATCCTTATCACTGTCACTGTCAATGGTAATAACCACTGGGGACCGAGCATTATCTCCATGATGTTTCTTGTGTTTCTTCTTGTGTTTCTTCTTTTTCTTCTTATGGTGTTTAGCTATATCAGTAGCTTTTCCTTCATAAACTATCTCTACACTTAGGCTGCGCGTCCTCCTTTTCCTCTTCTTGTGTTTTGTCTCTCTGTCTGATGATCGTCCATCTGAAAGGCTGTCACTCTCATTTCTGTAGTTTCCATCCAATTTTGAGGATTTTTGGTAATGACTGTCCTTTACTTTAGGAGTAAACTCATGAGATTGTTGAGCCACCTCATTCGTACTCTCCAAATGCCGTGTTTTGTACTTTCGTTTGCCTCCAGGCTTTTCATTTCTCACCCGGTCAGGTCCTGTAGATGCAGTCCTTGACCTATTACTGGACAGGCTCCTTGATCTGTGCCTTTCATAATAATAATATTTCCGCTCACTGTGATTTTTTTTCCGAGCATTTGTTCTTTCAGAAAAGGACTGAATCCTGAACTCTGGACTTGAAGATTGTCTAGAATAATGGGCTCTGGACAGAGTCCTCCTCCTATAAGATGACTCATAACCATCTCTGTCCTTGTTTCTACTATAGTAAGTATATTCCCACTTATATCTGCTTCCATAGTTGTTTCTTAAATAGTAACGGTCTCTAGTTCTGCTCCGTGATCTTCTCTTGCCATGATCACTGCTGCGAGACCGTGATCTGCTGGTGCTTTCACTACTTAGAGAAAGAGTTTGGCTTCTTCTCGACCAGCTGCTATCTCTAGTTCTTGAACTCTTCTTGTCTCGTCTCCCTCTTGGTCTGCTACTAGTCTCCCTGCTTCTGGAACGTTTGCTCTTCATCCTTTTCTTCCCATGGTGCTTCCTGTGATTCCTCTGATCATGCCCACTTCTACTCTGGGAACGTGAATCTGAACTTCTAGATCTTCCCCTCTTCCTGTGTCTGTGGTTAGGTGGGGAGCACCCTCGGTTTCCTCTCACAGATGAACTCAGGTCTCTGGAAGATGACAATGATGCAGATCGCTTCTCTTCCTTCTTTGATTTGATCCTTGTAACTGAATCGCCTTTATTCATTTGCTCATCCTTTCCAAGTACAGATCGTGGAGTTGAACATCTACTAACATCACTATCACCCGAACTGGAAGACTGCTCTTGTTCTTGTGCCTTCACTGTCTCCATTTTGTCATATGAGCCTAACTCCTCAGAATCAGAGGACAGTTCAACAAGTTCTGGGGTTCTCTCGGCTAGTGGTTTAACAAAGCCAACAATGACACAGTTGTCTGAAGATGAATCACTGTCATTATGCAGGTCCCCACTGGTTTGTACACCTTGATTCTGAGAAGTGGTTCCTCCTGTGACAAGTTCTTCATCTGAACTGTCAGAAGAATTTAAGAGGGAAGACATGGCTACATGTACCTGCTCTGAACTTGAGTAAGATGGTCCTGGAGTTTCATCATCCCATGGTGCCTGACTAACAGTGGCTACATTAATGTCTAACTCCTGGGTCTCAGTTTCATCTGGAGATATTGTTATGACTGAAGAGTCAGAATGACTGCCTTCTTCATATGAAGGAGCAGGGCAATCATAATTAGCATGCTGATCAAAGGCAGCCATGTTAAAAGGAGATCGAGCAAAACTGATAAACTCATGTATAAAATGCTCAGTCCGATTTAGTAAAAATGGTCTTAAATCAGAAACAAATGCCTGACTCTCCAAGTCATAGCGAGTAACATTACTCATAATGATGTGCTGGACAATATTGACTAATGATCCATGAGTTCCAAAAAGAACTGTAAGTTCACGTTTTAGCCAAGGAACTAATCTGTGAAGGCAAGCTGGATTTCTACGAAAAAATTCAGCCGAAATATCCCTGTAACGGCCACCATCTTCAATATTTCTAACTCGAGCACCAGCACGATAGAGGGTTCGTCTAAAATTAATAATATCTTGCTCTTGAATTTTCCGTAAAGCTCTCTCATCTGTAGCAGTCCTTACTGTAATCTGTCTCATAATCGGAGGAATTTCAACATCTCTAGCTCTTGAGATGCCTAACCCTTCAAACAGCACTCCACTATCTGGTGGTGTTGTTGTTCTTCGATTTACAGTAGTAGTAGGTGAATAGATGGAACTATTTCGTTCCCTTGTCATTGTGGTGCGGTAGCGAAATCGTCGATCAGGAGTAGCAAAAGAACCATTATAAGAAGGTCTCAGGACATACTCCTTGAAGTCATCTTCTGCCCTCACTGAATGAAATATAGAGTCAAAGGGCTGTTTACACAGTGGACACTCAGCTTTGTTTTTTGACCATTCCTGTACACAGCGAAAACAGAACTTATGCAAGCAGCGATCTAAGTAAGACACATTATCAAATCTGTCCAAGCATATAGGACATTTCGAATCTGGAGACGCATCAGCTGGTACTGCCTGCTGCAATTTGCTAGTGCCCGCTTTAGGTGAAAAGTTGTCCATTTTAAATTCCTTGGCTGCTGATGCCATTATCTGTAAAAGGGAAAGAAATATATCAGTAAGCTAATGAAAGAGTAACTGGAAAATTTAAAAAGCTGGAAGTGGTGCCGTGGCTCAAGTGGCAGACTACTAGCCTTGAGGGGAAAAAAAAAAAGCTCAAGGACAGTGCTCAGGCCCTGAGGACTGGCAAGGAAAAAAAAAGAGAAATATTTGACATACATTGACATATGGCGGTGGTTATTATTATAATATTACTAATGTTACAGGACGATTGCCACATTATTTTATGTAGCTGATTACACTGATTCCTTTTCTAAGTACTCTCATGCCTTTCTTTGCCTTTTTTTCCCTTCACTTTTTGGCAGTGAAACTGAACTAAAGACTTGCCAGGAAGTTCTGTATCCATTAAACTCATAGTTGCTATGCAAGATACTGTATCACTAGAACCTTATATCCAGGCCAAGCCATCTTAGCTTATGTATTTAATGCAAAGCAGAGCCATAAAGATGTATTTATAAAGTGAATCTGCTATTGTGCGGTGGCTCATGCCAGTAATCCTAGCTACTCAGGAGGCAGGGATCTGAGGATCAAGGTTCAAAAGCCAGCCCACATACAAAAAGACCTGAGACTCTAATCTCCAATAAATCACTAGAAATCCAATCTCCCATTAATCACTAGAAAACGGAAGTGGGGCTAAGGTTCAAGGGTGAGGCAGTAGCCTGGAGCTGAAGAACACAGGGACAACACCCAGGCCCAGGCGTAGGGCGGTAACCCTGAGCTAAAGAGCTCAGGGTCAGTGTCCAGGCATGACCCACAAAAATCTCTGCATTGTATTTTGGCCCGTTACTTACAACCTCCACATAAACTCCCAATCTCCCCCCTTTGCTAGCTAGTTTGCTCTAATCATCCTGTATATAATTAATCTCTGTTCCTCACTCTCCCAAATCAGTATGAAGCTTGAACTCTGGGGCATCTACACAACTGCCGACTCAAAACTGACACTCTAACATCTGAACCATACCTCCAAAGCCTGGCTGTTTGCTGGCTATTTGGGGGACAGAATGTTAAGGACTTTTCTGCCTGGGATGGCAATTCTCCAAATCTTAGCTTCCTGAGTAGCTAGGATTACAGGTGTAAGCCACTAGTACCTGGTTAAACATTTCTAGTTCACATAAAAATTATAATCTAATAATCTACCTCAGTGGTTGAGACTTGCCTCACATGAGCCTTTTCTTCCACTTCCTCTATCACAGGAAGTTCTATCACTAGTCAAATTGCAAATATTAACTTAGTTAAATAACTGTAATTTTCTAAATTACAAACTCACTGGCCTTAACAAATTGCATGAAAAACAAAACTCATAACAAAACCTGTATGTTTCTAGTATTCTATTTTCAAAATTCACTACTTTTAAAAAATATTTAACAAACCTTGGAAATCTGAATTATAAATAATTCTCTTTGCATTTTTGTGTTTTCGTGGTCCTAGGGATTTGAACCTAGGAACTTGGCAAGTGCTACCACCACTTAACTATACTCCCAGCTTTTGTCAATATATAAATTTCAACATTCTCCTCTACTTATAATGCTCCACTGAGAAGGAATAAAAAAGATTAAAAATCAGAAACGGGACCAGAGATACTATGTAAAATTAAGAGAAAAGAGAACAGTGAAGGAAATGGGGAAGGTTCAAGAATATTTAGCTTCACCTACAACTTATCACTACCAAAGGAATGCACATTAACTATAGTTTATCCTCTATATAAAGGAGGGATAGCTAGACTTTGATCAGGGAAGGCAACTTGTAAATTCCAAGTTTATATATCTTAATTTGCTTCTTTGGAATGCAAAATTTTAGTGTTTATCATTTCTAGGTTACATAAAAATTAAAACATAGGGCTTGGAAGCTGGGTACCGGGGGCTCTTGCCTGTAATTCTAGTTACTCAGGAGACTGAGATTTGAGGATCACTGTTCAAAGACAGTCTGTGTACTAAAGTCCCTAAGACTCATCTCCAATTAACCACCAGAAAACAAAAAAACAAAACATAGGGCTTTGAGTGTAGCTCAGTAGGGAGCACTTGCCTGGCAGAAGTAAAACCTCACTATACCCAGCACTAAAAAAGAAAAAAGAAGAGTATATGTTTTAATAAGCAATGAAAAACTGTTTTTTTTTCTTCTTCCGTTTTTTAAGTCTATTAACCAGTTTGAAGATATAGGCTAATGAGTGACCCAATCACATCCTCATAACAGGTAAAAAGAAGAGTTCTGTCTTACACACAATAAGTTTATAACTACAAAAACTGGTACTCATTAAAATCATAATCCAGCTGGGTGCCAGTATTTCATGCCTATAATTCTAGCTACTCAGGAGGCTGAGATCTTAAAATTACCTTCCAAAGCTAGCCTGGGGGCTGGGAATTTGGCCTAGTGGTAAGAGTGCTTGCTTAGCATGCACACAAAGCCTGAAGTGGTGTTGTGTCTCAAGTAGTAGTGTGCTCAGTACCTGAGTTCAAGCCTCAGGACCCCCCAAAAAAAATAAACAAATGAACAAACAAAGCTGGACAGGAAAGTCTAAGATTTGTATCTCCAATTAACAACAGAAAACAGGAGTGGCCCAGTGGTTCAAAGTGATGGAGCAAGAGCTTAGGGAAAGTGCCTAGGTGCTGATCTCAACCCCACAACTGACACAAAGAGAAGGAAAAAAACAAAAACAAAACAACCACAATCCAAGCTGGGTGTGGTGACTCATGAGATATGAGGATCAAGGTTCAAAGCCAGCCCAGGCACAAAAGGACTTGAGACTCTCATCTCCAATCAATCTCTAGAAAATGGGAAGTGGGGCTTGGCTAAGGCGGTAGCCTAGAGCTGAAGAACTCAGGGACAGTGCCCAAGCCAAGTTCAAACCCCATGAACCCCCCCCAAAAAAATCCACAATCCATTATCAAATAAAGAATTATCTTCAAAAAATTAGTAACCAAGACCACTTATATTGTATAACTTAATATACGTGCAGAATAGACAAATCTATAAACATGGAAAGTGAACTGGTGTTAGTAATGAAGGTTCCTTCTAGGAAGATGAAATTGTTCTGCAATCAAATTATGGTGATGGCATCACTCAATAAACATACTAAAAACTGGATAGGAACCCTTCAGGCCAAAATGTGTGGGTGGGAATTGCAGATAATCCACAGGAACACATAGGAGGTGGAAGGTACAGAATCCCAAATGCCTAGACCAAGGATAGTTTATAATAACAAATAATCATAATTATACTACCTAGGCAAAGTGGTTAATAAAGTTTCTACGTGGATGAAGTAGAAAGCCATCCCAGATGTTAAAACCAATTAGGGTCCTATACTTAAATTACCTTAATCCTCATTTCCAAAGAAGTGGGAAGAACTGTTGAGGTTCCCCAGTTACCAGATACACTGACCAGATTTTACCATTACCAAATTTAGTTTCAATTCCAGCCATAAAAAGAAATGCTTGGGGGGTGGGGGGTAGGGTAACGGGTACCAAGACATGTGAAAGGGTTATCAATGTATGTGAATTAATGCACCTTCTGTCTGGCAAATATCATGTAACCCTTTTATTAATTACAAAAAAATATATTAAAAAATAAAATAAAATACTGTAACCCCCCCCAAAAAAAAGAAATGCTTGGGCTGGACATTCAATGGCTACTCCTAGGAACTCTGGAGGCTGAGACTAGAAGAAAAATACCAATTAACCAGAAAAATGCTAAACCGAAGGCATGGATTAAGTGATGAATGTCAGCCATGGGCACAAGAGCCTCAGGCTCAAGAGTCTAAATTTCAGTAAGGGTATAAAACAAACAAAACAAAACTGCATGACAACTCCCCCACCCTCCTACTTACTCAAGCATGATTGACTGGCCTATACAATTTTGTGCATCACATACAAAACAAAAAACGCTCACCACTATTAACATAAATTATAAGCTGTTTCCTAACTTAATCTAGAAAATTACCAAAACTTCTGTTCGGTTTCACTCATCTCAGCACTGCCCTCTTTCTGCCTATGAAATCAGCAGGCCGGAAGAAAAACTGAACTCACTGGACAGTGCACTGGGGAAGTCCAGGGCAGAGAAGCCCTGTTCTGAGTGTGCGACGTGTGCAACAACGCAGTCAACTCCAGGAGTCCTGGGCACGGCTGTTTCCAGGGCCTGGAGAACTGCGGAGGCTCGGCGACAGCACCACACGCATTACATAACCTCCAACCAAAACGCCGTCATTCCCATTCCACAGACAGCTCCGAGGTGCGGGTCCTGCCAAGGTCACGCTCCTCGTCCATGGCAAGGCCACCATCGGAGCGGCCTTAGGGTCCCAAACGTCAAGCTGTCCCGGGGGCGGCGCAGTCCGGCGCGCCTCAGAATCCCACCCCTCGCCCGCCCATCGCCGCCAATCCACAGGTGCCACAAGTGGCCTTAGCCCGCGCGGCCTAAGGGCTGGGGCCGGCGCCTCTCCTCCCACCCCGGGCGTGCTGCCGGAGGAGTGGGACATCGGACCACAAGCCCTCCGACCCCCGCGCCCCATTGTTTCCGACCCCACTTACCTCAGAGGACGCGGGCGCAGGCCCGGAGGGGGCACTCGAGGCGAGGTCCCGGTGGCCCAGTAAGGTAGGTCGGTGACGGCAGGACCCGCGTAGGCGCACACGGCGACTTCTCCGCCTACCCTCCGGAGCAGGAGTAGCCGGAGTCGGCGGAGGCGCCTCGCCCTCCTCGCGAGACAGCGGGGACCCCGGCGGCTGCTGCGACCCCTGTGACGTAGAACGCTCATTACCGAAAGCATCCCGGGGGCGGGGCAGGAAGGACGACCCAGCCCGCTTCCCCAAACCACGCGTCAAAACACTCCCCACCGCTCTCGCGACAGCAGCATCCCGGCCGGGGGCGGGGCCTGAGGCGGGGGCGGGGCCTGGCAGGGGCCGGGCCTGCGGCGCGAGGCCCACCCCGCCCCCACCGCGGCCCAGGGGGCACGCTGCCCCGGCTGGTAGGGGGTGTAGGGGGACGGCGAGCTCCCGGTCTACTTTCACGATGCCACCCAGGCCTCCTCCAACCCTCCCGGGAATTACCAACATCACCTCTACGCCGATGGAAAGGAACTGCTACATCCCTATCACCAAACCCAGAAATGCGAGCCCGAGCCCAAACCGGGGCCCAATCAAAGTCTTCCCAGCCGGTCGATGCTAGCTGGCAGGAGATCGGGGGCCCAACCTCCTCCCCAAACACAGCGGGATTTTCCCCCTCCCCCCAAAGGCGGCTTTGTCCCTGAAACGTGTTGCAACACTACACCCCGGGTGTGCGGGGCGCTGGGGCTCGACCGTGAACGGCTCAGGCCTAGCGTGCGGGCGCGGTCACCGTCTTCAAGGGGGGGGATTGCGCGCCCTGGCGCCAAGGTTTGGGCTCCACGTTTCACGCAGGCCTCGGCCCCCGGGGCCGTCGACAAACACCTGTTGACCGGCTGGGACGCCACGTACGCCTTCTTACAAACGTGTCACACCCACCTCTTTGGGCAGCCCCGCGAACTCTTTAATCAAGAAACGACTCGAGTTATACGGAATGGTGGGTGGCATTATTCATGCCAAAGATGAACGCTCTGCCTGTACCCCGTGGACACCGCGCGGGGCGCGGGGAGACATGAATTCTCCCCGTGCGAGGCGTCGAGGTTAACGTTTGAAACGTGGATTGTTGCCCGAATAAAACTCTTCCGTGCATACGAAGGAACGCGTGGCGTTACCGCCGCACGGGCCCTGGGGTGGGGCTGGGAGGAGGGCAGTTAAGAAGATCGGCTTACCCCTCCAGAGAACCGAAAATAAGCAACTTTGGACCCATTTTCGCCTCCGCTGCCCGGATCCATCCAGCGAGGCAGGCGCCGTCCCCGGTCACGTGACCACGCGCCCAACTCCGGGCGGAAGAGGCCGGCCGAGCCCGCGGGCCCGCGTCCCGACAGCCCGTGGGAGGGCGTGCGCGCCCGGTTATAAGATGGCTGCAGCTGCTCAACGGCCGCCGCCCCGGAGCAAGCTGTAGGCCCCGCAGCCCCCCGCCGACGCCCGCGCGTCGCCGCCGTCCGCTTACCATGAGGCCGGTGAACCGCCGCTGCCTGGACTGGATTTATTCCGTGGTAAGTAGTTGGGGCCAGCGGCCCCCCTCCCCAGCGTCGGCGCCCTGGGCCCACAGGCGCTAAGGCCTACGCGACTTCTTCAGCGACCACAAACCCCAAACCCCATTCCAGAATTAAGCGGTTCGCCCGCTCACCTCGACTCCGCCTCTTCCTGCAGGACACGCTCTTCCGCCTCCTACGCAAGGGCTGCGGGGCGGGCTCCGCGGGGGCCGCAGCTCATTTACTCAGAGGCCTGGTCGCCTCGGGGCCGGGCCGGGGCGGGGCAGCGGGGGCGGGACAGGGCGGGGCAGCGGGTTCGCCTTTTCACTAGACCGGCCGGAGGCGGGGCCTCAGGGCAGCGGGGGCGGGGCGAGCTCACTGGGTCACAGGTCGCCGCGGGGGGTGGCGGAAGGGGCGGAGGCGCGGGGCAGCGGTGGGGGGCCGGGGCGTCCCCGTCCTCCAGCGGGACGTAGCGGGAGCGAGGCGGGGCGTCCGGATCCGCTCACTTTTCCGTCTGCTCTCCTCGCCTCCCTCCCCCCCCCCCCCCCCCCCGGCCCCGCCATGGTTCCAGCTGCTGGTAATGATCGTGGTGCTCTCGTGGGGATCGGTCATCTATGCCTCCACCGTGGACGCCCGGAGACAGCTGCACCAGGAATACCCGGACAAAGTCTTCGGAATGAAGGAACTTTTCTAAGTCTTCAGGATTTAATTCCCTGTCCCCTCATGTTTAATCTGACGCCTCTGTACGTTTAAAAAGCTTGTAAATGCAGTTTCCAAACTTAACGTTTGCTTCGTCCTTTGTAAGCAGCCCTAGTGATAATTTTTATGGACTAACGTCTTTTGCACACGACGTCATAAAATAACAAGCCTTTCTATCTAACTGCTGCTTCGGTTCTTTTAAAACGAAACTCGGGTGTTGGTCCTTACATTCGTATACTGAAATCATTTTCGTAAGAAAAATTATCATGTGATCACTTTTTTTGCTTCCTGCTTTTCAAATCATGAAAAACTAAATGGTTTATTTTTTGTTGTTAGATTTTTCAGTCAAATTAGATTATTTGCTGAACTAGACAATGTTTGGAAAACAACAGAATACTTTTCGGAGAACACATTTTATTATTTACTTTTCCAGGAATATATTCAGTAAATATAGTACATAAGTACAAGTAGGCTGTTATGTAAGTTTTGAAAGTTGTACATAATCTTCAGTGATGGTTATCAGGAAAATCTTTCATTGGGGGAATTACTTCTCCAGTCTCCAGAATTGTATCACCCTAGAGGAAAAAAAAAAGCATAATAAAACTCAAAGTCTGCAGAGGTGGTAGGTAGATCTATTCATGTTGGTGAGAGTGCATGGAAAAGTTAGCTGTGTCCTTGCATTCACTTTTAAAAAGATTTCAAGCAGGTACTGGTGTCTCTTGCTTATAATCCTGGCTACTGAGGAGGCTGAGAGCTGAGGACTGCAATAACCTACCAAAAGCCAGAAGTGGATCTATGGCTTAATAGTAAGAGGACTTCACTGAGGTAGAAGCTGTTTAAAAATGGTAACTAATACTCACAATTTTAAGGTATAAGTGAAAAAACAACTTTAATTTAGAGACACAGTGACTGGAAAGGGCATGAATTTTGTGTCTCCAGGTGGTCTGGGATAACTTTGCAAGATCCTGAGAAAGAGAAGCCCTAGAAAGAAGTGGGAAATATATTCCATTAAAAAAAAAAAGAGATAGTAATCTTATTTCTAGCAACTGAATATGCTAAGCAATTTCCAGTTTCTTACTGGCTTATTTACTGGAAACAGGATGTAAACTTTGGCTGGGCAGTTTAGCAATCTAGGCAAAGACAGGCTCTCAGGCTAAAAACATGGAAACAAATGTAGTGCAAAGAATGGTGGTACATGCCTATAATCCCAGTACTCAGAAGGCTGATAAGTTCAAGGCCAACCTCAGTACATCATGAAACTCTCAAATAAAGGCAGTGTGAAAATGTCTCCTATAATTTGAAAGCAGAGTGCCTAGTTGCTTGAGGTTCTAAAAGTAGCTGTTTCCAGAAAAGGGGAAAAATTATAGAGTATGTGAAAACTGCTGGCTGTCTTAGAAATAAACTTTTAAGGCGTGGTGGTTCATGCCTGTAATCCTAGCTATTCAGGAGGCTGAGATCTAAGGATCCAGGTTCAAAGCCAGCCCAGGCACTAAAGACTGTGAGACTCTTATCTCCAATTAATCTCTAGAAAAGGAGAAGTGGGGCTGTGGCTCCAGGGGTAGGGTGGTAGCCTTGAGGTGAAGAGCTCAGAGACAATGCCCAGGTCCAGAGTAGGATGGTAGCCTTGAGGTAAAAATCTCAGGACAGTGCCCAGGCCCAGAGTTCAAGCCCCAAGACCCACAAAAAAAAAAAAAAAAAAGAAAGAAAAGAAAGAAAGAAAGAAACATGAGCCCAGGGAAGAAGTTGTAACTGAAAGAAAAAAAAAAATGAGACAGTATTAGGACACCAGACTGCTTCTGAATCCTTGCACAGAGTTAGTACCAGGGAGACTTGGTCCTATGACAAAGATTAAATCAAAGTGAAGACAATCTTTGAACTAATCTTTCAGAGGGCCTCCATAATTGCCAGTGACTTAGAAACGGGTGCTTGAGGGCAAACAAAGCTTGTTAACTAGTGAAAGAATGAATGCTGGCATGTAGGACTGACTAGAAACAAATGCCTGACAGGTTTTTTTGGTTTTGGGTTTTTTTTGCTTGTTGGGTTTTTCTTTTCCTCACCAATTATTAAGATAAATCAATAAGTCAATAAGCCACATACATGGTCTACAAAAGCTTGAAATGAAAACTTCTAGCACTTCTAGCTCCTCCCTGTGAGCAGGAGGCAAAATCTTGGGGGTTTTTTTGTTTTTTTCTTGTGTCTGTCTGCGCTGGTACTGCAGCTGGAACTGAAGGCCTAGATTCTGTCCCTAAGCATTTGTGCCCAAGACTAGCACTCTACCACTTGTGCCACAACTGCTTTTTGGTGATAACTTGGAGATAAGCGCCTCACAGGAATAAGGAGCTGGTGGCTCATGCCTATAATCCTAGACACTCAGGAGGCTGCGATCTGAAGATCATAGCATGAGCAAAAAAGTCCCTAAAACTTCTTATCTCCAATCAACCAACGAAAGATGGAAGTGGAACTGTGGCTCAACGTGATGACCATAAGCCTTGAACAGAAAAGCTCAGGGACAGTGCAAAGGCTCTGAGTTCAAGCCCCAGGACTGGCAAGAAAACAAAAAAGTCTTACAGGCTTTCCTCCCAGTGCTGGCTTTGAACCGTAAACCTCAGACTTCAGCCACCTGAGTGATTAGGATTACAAATTTCTGAGCATTGGCCGTAGAATAACCCTGGCCATGAAGATGTTAGTGTTGCTTGATTTAGTCGTCCAGGAATTGCATCTGTCTTTAACCCAAGAGAAGGTACTGCTCATGAGTGAAGAGGTATGAACGAACAGTGCCCAACTCAAGGAAGCAAACTTTGAAGGCTGTACACCCCTAAGAAAGTTCCCAATACCTACTCAGCTATGGTATAGATTGATAATAACAAACTACCTAGACAATGCAAACACCAGGAAGGACAGTAAGCAAAGGTGTCTCATCTATGACTAGAAAAACAACATCGTACGAAACAATAATCTCACCAAGAATAAAAATTTCAACTGAGCCAGGTGCTTATGGCTCAGATCTGTAATTCTAGCTTCTCAGGAAGCTGAGATCTAAAGACTGAGATTCAATTATCTCCAACTAATCACCAAAAAGCTGGAAACTGAGATCCACTGGGTACTTTGAAGCCAGCCTGGGCAGAAAAGTCTGTGGGACTATCTCTAATAAATCAGCAAAAAGGTAGGCTGGAGATGTGAATCAAGTGGCAGATCAATCTCTTTAAGACCCTAAGTTCCAACCCCAGTATAGACCAAAAAATAAACCCAAAAGAAATACACATACATATACACTCATACATACACAAATTGCCTAATGAGTAGTAATAATGATGAAAGACCTCATTTTGAATTAGTATTAGGGCGTATATATCTTAAATTCACAAACGGAGGCATAAAGCCACAGAAGACTTTGAAATAACAGGAATTCTGTTGCAGATCCCATGCTCAGATGTCTTGTCAGACTATGCCCTGAGTCTTTTGTACTACAACTCACTGTAGGATCAGAGAGGTTGAACATGCAAAGCTGAACACTGACATGTCCACTGCCAATTTCCAATTTCACCTGTAGTTGCTACCTCCTCATACTATTATATAAAATGGGCACATAAATGAACAGTATGAAGAAAAGAACATTTTAGTCTAATAAATAATCACTTAGAGAAGAACAATAATATGCAAACAAAATCGGTTTGGGACTTACTGGGAATATTCTGGGCTTCCTTTCAACAACGGCATACGGTTTCGTCTGCAATAAAAATATAATAGAATTTCTTGTGGAAATAAAACATTCTATCCTAAACTGTAAACTTAAGCGTTGGGCTTTCACAGAACACCACATTCACATCTGTTTATTCAACATATCTACTTAGCTCTCAAGAGACATCTGAAACTGAAACAGGTCCACTGCATACTTCCTCAACCCCAACTGCTCCTCCCATACTCCATTACCCTCTGTGCAAAGGCCCGTAGCCTTGACTCCTCAGCAGATTCTGTTGGGGGTGCCTTGATGTACCTTGATTCCAAGTGCTTCTCACCACCTCTAGAACTTTAATCCCTTCCACAATCCTCAATCAGTTGGTTTTTTTTTTTTTCAACATGGACTGCCCAGCAATACTTATTGGCCTTCTTGCTTTCATCCGTGTCTGCTACAGTTCAGACATACCCCTTTAAGATGTATCACTTCTCCACTCATATTTTCATTATATTTAAAGCAAAAGACTTTAAATATAAAGTCCATGCTATGGTCTCAAAGGCTCTACATGATCTGACTCTGGGCTTATTTATCTCCCTCTACACATTCTCCCTCATTTGCTGTGCCTATGGTCATAGCAGCCACTAGGTTCAGTCAGTGAGCCATTATGCCTAAGGACCTTTGTACTCACAAATACCTCTACCTGAATGAAGAAGACTCTCAGAAAACTGCTTGGCCCATAGTCTCATTTTTTTTCTGTGTTTCTATTCAAATATCACTTCCTCAGAGAGGCCAAATTAAAATGGCAGTCCCTGCCATTCTCTGATCCTTTGCCCTGTTTAATTCTTGTACTAGAAACCCGATTCCTTCCTACATGTGATAAACTTTTTTCATTGGTCTGTTACCTGTCTCCAAGACTGGAACAAATAGTTCATGAGGGCAGTGACACAATCTGCTTTGTTCATTGCTGTATTCCTGTTTATAAAATGCCTTGCAAAGAGGAGATGCTAAATAATTGTGGGATACAGTTACATGTAACAAAATTCTTAAAATATGTAGACATTAAAATGTCATTATAAGAACTGTGGCCAAAGGCAAAACATCAAAATGTTTTCCAGGAAATGTTGAATCAATTAGAAAGCAGAGGAGTGAGCCAAAGCAAACTCGTTGCAATCTTATTGAAAACCTCAACTAACACAGTCAAGTATGTCTGCCTCTGTTTAAGGAAAATCACCTGGCCTGGTAGTGAGACTCCATATAGACAACAATAATGTCCTGTTCTGTCATCACCCCAGCAAATATGGTTTGTCAAATCTGCTTCTGAAAATATCCCTCCAGTTCTAAAACAATTTAGTTATAGACATGATAAAGTAAATCTAGAGTATAAACAAATGCCACCTTTTTTTGGGGGGGGAGGTCATGGGGCTTGAACATGGCCTGGGCACCGTCCCTGAGCTCTTCAGCTCAAGAAATCCCATCTTTTTAAAAGTTGTGAATGCACTGGGATAATCTAAATGTTTTGATTGTAATATATAAAAAATAATCCAACCATTTGAAGGTCGAATGGGTTAAGTTTAAGACTCTATTTAAAAATGCATAATTAAGTTCAAAATATCTATTTTTTAGAGTTACAAGCTTTGCCTATGAATACTGAAAAAAAAAAAAAAACCTAGTCTTTTCACCAGGTGTGTGTGTGTATGTGTGTATGAATGACTGGTAAAGTGGTACACACCTGTGATCCCAGCTATACTAGTGGCTGAGGTGGGAGGATCATAGTTCAAGGCCACCCAAGGCAAAAAATTTGTAAAGACTCATCTCAGAAACAAGCCAAGTTTAGTGACTCACACCTATAACATGAGTTATTGGAACACACAGGTAAGATAGCAATCCAGTCATGGCTCAGACAAAAAAAAAGCACAAGGGACTACTGAAAAAAGGTGCCAAGGGCATGGCTCAAAGATGTTACAGTGCTTGCCTAGCATAACAAACACCTGAGTTCAAAATCCCTACACCACTTAATAAACAAAAATTATAAATTCAGTTTAAAGCATTAAAAATTTCATAGAATTTGAAAACTGAATGACAAGAAAACAATAGCTTTTAAAAATAATTACTAACTTATTTCCAGATTACCATGACTAGTTTTTTCTGGATGTTATATATTTTTTTCCCTGCAGATCCAGGCATAGGTGACTCATGCTTATAATCTTAGCCTCTCAAGGGGCTGAGAATATCATGGTTCATAGCCACCCTAGGCAGGAAAAGTCCACTAGACTCCATCTTCAATTAACCAGCAAAATGCTGGATTAGAGGCATAGCTCAACGAATTGTAGAGTACTAACTGAGCCCAAGAAAGCAGAGGTAGAGCTTAAGGTCCTGAATTCAAGCACCAGTACCAGCACAAAACAACATAAAATTAAAAAAAAAAAATTCAGGGCCGGGAGTTTGGCCTAGTGGTTAAAGTGCTTGCCTAGCATGCATGAAGACCCGGGTTCGATTCCTCGGTACCACATACATAGATAAAAGCCAGAAGTGGTGCTGAGGCTCAAGTGGTAGAGCTCTAGCCTTGAGAAAGTCCAAGGACAGTGCTCAGGCCCTGAGCTCAAGCCCAGGACTAGCAAAAAAAAAAAAAAAAAAAAAAAAATTCACTGGAAGTACTATTTTCTTTATTGTGTCATATGTGCTAAAATAGTGAAGGAAAAAAAATAACATGTATAAATGGCAAATCAACATATTGATGAATATACAAAGATTTTTAAACCCATCAAATAATAGAAATTACTAACCTGATCCTTAGAGATCTAAACTGTAAGCCCCCTTAATTGGTTGAGAAAGACTTTGTTGATTTTCAAGGTGAGAACATGAATTTAAATTTCTTTAAATAAAAATAGTGGTGCTGTTGCTCAAGTGGCAGAGTGATAACTGTATACTCCTAAGGAAGTAAAGAGGAACTTAGGTTTGTTGGTTGTTTTGTTTTTGATGGGTTTTGGGGCTTGAACTTGGCCAGGGTGCTGTTCCTGAGCTCTTCAGCTCAAGGCTACTGCCTTTCCCCTGGGCATTGTCTCTGAGCATTTCAGTGCAAGGCTACCGCCCTATACCCCTTGAGCCAAGCCCCACTTCCCATTTTTCTAGAAGTTAATTGGAGAAAAGAGTCTCAGGTCCTTTTGTACCCAGGCTGGCTTTGAACCTTAATCCTCAGATCTCAGCCTCCTTAGTAGCTAGGATTACAGGTGTGCACCATCACCCCTGGCTGGAACTTGGATTTTATCCTCAAGTTAACCAACTGTTAACACTTCAGGTGTACCTTCCTTTAAAAGTGTCTCCTGGTTTCACACCTCCCCCCCACCCACCCCTTTCCAGTCCTGGCTTGAACTCAGGGCCTAGGCACTGTTCTTGGACTTTCTCAAGGATAGTGCTCTACCACTTGAGCATAGCACCACTTTTGGCTTTTCTATGGATGTGGTACCAAGGACTGGAACCTAGGTTTTGTGCATGCTAGGCAACCACTCTACCACTAGGCCAAACTCCCAGCCCTTCATCTCTCTTTTTCATCTCTGCTGTCTTCATCCTCACCCTCACTGAAATACTAGCCTCCAGTGAACTGCTACTGTCTAAAAGTTTCTCCCCTCAGCTCACTCTGGATAGCAGTGTTTTTCTAAATTTCCTTCACATTCAACGTGTAACTTCTCTTTTACAAAGGAATTTCCCAATGACCACTAAATACAATATCCTGCCTAATTTTCAAGATCTTCCTTAAATCAGTCACAGCCAAATGAGTTGACCGAGAACTTCTATCCCAATCACCTCTGTTTTGGATACAATCCTTAGTCACTCCCTATTTTCCTGTTAACTGGGATAACTTCTCCATATTCTTTTTTTTTTTTTTTTTTTTTTTTTTTGCCAGTCTTGGGCTTGAACTCAGGGCCTGGGCACTGTCCTTGGACTTTCTCAAGGCTAGAGCTCTACCACTTGAGCCTCAGCACCACTTCCGCCTTTTTTCTATGATGTATGTGGTACCAAGGAATGGAACCCAGGTCTTTGTGCATGCTAGGCAAGCAAAAACTTCTCCATATTCTTACCCAAATAAAATCTACCTCAAACACTCAAAGTATGTTATATGCACTATATACAATGCTTGAGGCTGGATATTTACTCTTCCCTACTCTTTCTAGGGAAAGAGGACATACTAGACACTCCACAGTTATTGATCAAAGGACATCAACTGCTTAGTAAAAAAACAAAGATGACATCAGTGATCATAATTCTAAAGAACCTACACAATCAACAGAAAACAAATCTGGTAAGGGGACTTTCTAAAAAATTCAAACATTTTTAATTATTGGTCTTTTGAAAGACCAATAGAAAACAAACATCAACTAGATACTCCATAGCTTGTTAGTCTCTAACTTGTAATGTTTTATTTGGGAAGCATCTGAAGGTTATAAACATTACAAAAATAATGTTTTCTGAATCATTTTTTACTAAATTTCTCACCATTATAAATTTCCTATACAAACAATATTCTTAAAAACAAATAAAAAATTAACATTGTCATATTCAGGGACACTGTATGCATGGATTTTCATTGTACACAAATACCACAATGAAATCCTCTTGTACAACTAATATATGCTAATAGAATAAAATTTTAAAAAGAAAGCAAGACCTGGCTGCTTAGTGTCCTAAGATGCAGCACTGTTCCCATGCTTTCTTAGTGGAGAGAGATGGTGAAAATAAATATATAAAAACACACATTCACATTTACATTCATATTTCTTCGTCTACCTCTGGATACATAGTGAAAACCCCGAGTTCATACCAATACTTGCAATTCTGTTCCAGCACCATAAGGTTTTTCCTCTTTCCATATCTCTCTTTTCCAGCAGTAAGAATTTGAGGTCCCTTTATTATTATCATATATGCTTGCTTATTGCATATCCTTATATGTAACAAATTTCCCATCATTACCACTACACTTTAACATGTGTAAACTTCTCAACTAATGCAGGTTCACATATGCTCTGGGTTGTATTTTCTATCTGTCACCAACTTGTATCATCTGTCACCAACTTGTATCACCATCCTTCTGCTCAGACTCCAGTAGCTACACCAGCTTCCTGCTACTACTGCTTTCCACACAGGTGTGCTCACCTTACCCACAGCCTACTCAGGATCTAACAGCCTTCACTAAGTAAAAAAAATGCGTTCTCCGGGCCAAGAGTTTGGCTTAGTGGTAGAGTACTTGCCTAGCATGCACAAAGATCTGGGTCTGATACCTCAGTACCACATACATAGAAAAAGCTAGCCTTGACAAAGTCCAAGGACAAAGCTCAGGCTCTGAGTTCAAGCCCCAAGACTGGACCAAAAAAAAATGCCTTCTCACTCTATGCTTGAATACTCCATACAGGGAAGTCTGCCGCTCCCTTTCATGTTATTCCAGAAACTATATGCTCCTATTACCCTGTCTGGAATCCAACACCATGTACTGCACTGTGCTCTCCCTCGTATTTAAAACAGGGACACTGGCTCCGTTTAGTCAGCCCATGCAAGATCTGGCAGTGGGAGAGTTCAAGTTTTTGAACATGCTGAATTTTAAAGTGGGAAAAACAAGGCAAAAATGAAGGAAAGAGAAAGAAGATGCTGTCAAAAATAACCTCTGTCTAATTTTGAATTTCATCTTGTATTAGATCTGTGCTCCAAAAATGGAGCAGAAAGTTTTTCCCTTCCTGCTCAGAACTCTGATGTTCACACTAGTATTCTGTCAGTTACATTCTGATTACTTAAATACTACTTCCAGGAGGAAATGTAGCTCAAGTTATAAACTAAAGAATAATATTTTGGAAAACCATACTGACTTACCTACTTAACCATTAATAGTAAGTTTCATTAATTATTTTTACATAAAGAGGCTCAAAGTACTTTGAAATAAGCTTTTATATGGCAGTTTATTTACACAATACAGATATGGTATGCCTATATAGGAAACTGTTTTGGATAATATTTTAAATAAGCTTGTACTTAGAACATACTTACAGCCACATGATATTTGAGGTAATAATGAATAGTCCAAGCAGGTACAAATACACTAAAAATAGCAAACATGCTGTTTCGGTATGTGCTATAGACCTAGGGAAAAACATACAACAACAACAACAAAAAAAGCAGATAATCCATCATTAGGTTATACCATTATTCTACAAATCTCTAAAATGTTTCCTTGTATTTTATAGTGAATTTTACCCACCCAAACACTTTTATTAACTATAGGGGCTATTGGGAGATACCTTACAGCATCTAAAACAAGGCTCAGTACAGGCAGCATTTTGCAAGACTATATAGCAAAGCATTTATTAATACTTTTCCTTTTAAAGCATAAGGCCTCTAAAACATATCCATATTTCAATTTTGTTAAACATAGCATAAGAAAAAATTTTAATAGACTTAACAAGAATGATCAAACCTATAGAATTTTTAAGGTAAAGTCACCTCCTTAATTTATCAACTTTAGTACCCACTATCAATAACACATGCATTACTTTTAATGTAAGGTAGATATCCTCTAGCACACATTGGAAAAAGATTTTTTTTTTTTTTGGGCTAGTCGTGGGGCTTGAAATCAGGGCCTGAGCACTGTCACTGGGCTGTCTCAAGGCTAGAGTTCTTCCACTTAAGCCACAGCACCACTTCAGCTTTTTTATGTATGTGGTACCAAAGAATCGAACCCAGGTCTTTGTTCATGCTGGGCAAGCATTCTTATCAGTAGGCCAAACTCTCAGGCCATAAAGAATGTTTTACATACTAAGGTAAGAGTATTCTACACTCACTCTAGGATGCCTTCTGCCAGACTATTTCCAAACAGAAATACAAAACAATGGAAAATGGAATTTTTCCATGGCAACTCATCTGACTGAAACACACCTATAGCCTTTTCAGGATATGTAACAGTATTGTAACAGATAGGATTGCACAATATAAATTCAAAGTTAAAATGGAAGTCAATACATGGTTACCTACTGCTTTCAATCTCCAGGCTGACAGGTGAGATCAACTTTCAACCAGTGATTGCCAAAATCAACAGGGAATGTCAAGGATACATAGGGTTGGAAACAACTTAAATTACAAGAATGGAATATTAGCACCGTAAGTATTTAATATCACTTTCTCAGAAAATTCCACCAATTCTGTTGTAATACAAGAGGAGAGTAGAAAACAGGTGAATTTCAGCATGAACTCCCTTCAATCCCTAGCTGTGACCCTGGGTAACTCAATGAATGTTGTTAGTCTTCAGTTTCCTCACATTTAATAAGAGGATAAGAAACAGTTTCTATTATACAAGAGTAATGTATATAATGTCTTCAGAATACTAGGCATCTGCACAGCAAAAGCATCATGCTATATTTATTTATTGCCCATCCTTGAGCCTGGCCTGGGTGCTGTCCCTGGCTCCTTTTTGCTCCTAAGTCAGCACTCTACTACTTGAGACACAGCGCCACTTCCAGATTTTTATGTGATTTATTGAGATAAGAGTCTCATGAACCTAGCTTTGATGATCCTTAGATCTCAGCCTCCAGCTCCCAGCATATCATGCTATTTATTACTATTATTAGCCAATATTATAGGTAACTGGAAGCAACTGTAACACACTATTCATCTTTCATAATTGATATGATTTAATTAACAGACCAAGAAAATATCCAGAATTGTGAAAATAAAAGCCAGACTTTGGCTATTACACTCTGTCACTTGAGCCTAAGACAAGTCTTTGGCTAGTGAGGGGTTTTTTTGTGGTTGTTGTTTTGGGGGGACGATACTGGGGTTTAAACTCAGGACCTTGCTCTTGCTAGGCTAGCATTCTGCCACTTGGATCTTCGAATGACTGACTTGCCCGCCCAACAAAGTCCAAGAATGCAGTTTTACTTTAAAAGGGAAGCAATGTGTGAGAAGCATAGAGTGACGGTTTAGAGAGGTCACTTTACAAATCCTGACTCCTAGAGTGATACCTAGTTACCTTGTCCTTTTATGCGATGACAAAAAGCTACGTGCCAGCGAGAGGCATGTGGTCTTAAACTCTAAGATCCAGAGATGGCAACTCCAGCGAATTCTTTGCCTGCTGTTCTGAGGGAAGAGGTAGACATGCGGAACCTATCAACCGCGTCCTAGTCCATCACGCTTGGACGGCTACCGGGCAAGGTGCGGAGCCGGCGGTGCTGGGCCCCGCTGAGGCCGGCGCGGGCCTCGGAGGACAAGCCGGCGTAGCGTCTCCGCTCCCCCCGGCCGCTCCGAAACTCACGATCCCGGGAGGAACGACGGGGCCGGCGGGGGAGCGCGAACGGAGCTGCCGGGAGACACCCCAACTCACCAGCTTCCTCCAGGGGGCCCCGTTCTCCACGAACTTTTTCCAGAACCCCTCGACCGACCACCCCTTCCTCGGGGGCAGCACGGGCTCCCGGGGACTCAGCTCCTGGTCCTTCAGCCATCGCCTTCTGAGCTCCCGCAGCTGCTGCAGCCTCAGCTTCTCATCCCGCGTGTACCCCGCCATGTGGCCGCGCCAGATGTCCGGGGAGGGGGACGACCGAGAAGGAGGCACAGCAACAAGGAACCCCGGAACCACGGCCCGGTCACCCTCGGCCGTGCGCGGGGCGACCTTGCGGGAACGCTTGGGAACGGCGCGCGGTGATGACGTAGCTCCGTAACGCCAGCAGGGTCTGGGCATGCGCAGAGCTCGTTCTCTCTTACCCCCCCCCCCCGCCCCCGCCCCGCCCCGCCCGCCTGAGTATAAAGGACCTGCGTGGAGGTGGGCGGGGCCTGGTGGAGGTGGGCGGGGCCTGGTGGAGGTGGGCGGGGCCGGGCTCCTCAAAGATGGGATTCAAGGAAAGTGGTCGGGACTTACATGTCCTGGGAGCCGGGAATGTGGGGTCCGGCTGCAAAATTCTTTGTGTGTGTCCACCCTCCTCCACCTGGAGCTCCTCTCTTCCTGATCTGTACTGTGAACCGTCCACGTTCAAGGCGAGCCGCCATCTCAGCGAGCTCTTCCATTGGCGCAGTGGAAGGAGCAAGAGGATGAGCTGGCACCTGGGAGGATTTCCTAGGGTCACCCTCTGACCAGCCGTCCCACGGGCAAGACTACCCCGAAGGTATGGTGACAAGAACCTGAAAGAATGTGCGCGAAGGGTGCTCGGCAGCATGGTCTGCAGCAGCAAAACACGGGAGTCTGCCCCAAAAGTTCCTCAGCAGAGACTAGGTTAGTACGCTAAAGCAATGGGGTGCTCCTGCAGTTATAGAAAGTCATATCCACGTAAACAGCTGTCATCTCGGGAAAAAACTAAACTAAGTGGGAAGAAATGTACATTGCCTGCTATCTTATTTATTTATTTAATTTATTGCCAGGCCTGGGCCTTGAATTCAGGGCCTGAGCACTGTCCTTGGGAGCTTTCTCAAGGCTAGTGTTCTACCACTTGAGCCACGGCACCACTTCCGGCCTTTTGTGTGTATGGTACCGAGGAATCGAACCCCGGTCTTCCTGCATGCTAGGCAAGCACTCCACCACTGGGCTGGGCTATGCTCTTAGACAAACTTTTTTTTTTTTTTGCCAGTCCTGGGCCTTGAACTCAGGGCTGTCTGAATTCAAAAGGCAAAGTACTTGTAATTCTCTCTCTCTCTCTCTCTCTCTCTCTCTCTCTCTCTCTCTCTCTCTCTCTCTCTCTCTCTCTCTCTCTCTCTCTCACACACACACACACACACGCACACACACACTCAAAGCTAAATGTACTTTCTGAATTTTTTTTAAACAGTGGAAGTGTAAGCAACTGAGTTTTAGAACAAGGCAACTTGTATGGAGAGGGAAGAAATGAGACAGGAATTGGACAGAAATAGAACCTAGATGATTCTGGATATGGCCTATCTCATAAATTTGACATTAGAACCAACTAACCATCTCACATAATCTTCAAACAAAATTAAACTTATAAAGTGCATGGGCCAGGAGTGTGGACTAGTGGTAGAATGCTTGCCCAGCATGCTCAAAGACCCAGGTTCAGTTCCTCAGTACCACATACACAGCAAAAGCTGGACGTGGTGCTGTGGCTCAAGTGGTAGAGCTTTGGCCTTGAGAAAGCTCAAGGGCAGTGCCCACACCTTGAGTTCAAGCCCAAAGACTGGCAAAACAAATAAGCAGGCATACTTACTTACAAAATGCAGTCTTTAAAACTCAAAAGTAAAATCAAACACATGGATCCAACTAATCAACTTGGTAGCATAATCTCAAAGACATCCAATTAAAAATAAATTTTAAACAAACAAAAAACTCCACAACTTTTAAACCACCAGAACAGCCATAGGAAAAAAAAAATCAACCTCACAAAATAACTACAAACAAGAGCCATACCCTGTTTGAAGTAATCATTGTTGGTAGTGGTTGGGGTGGTTATGGCATTGTTCATCTTAGCCAGAAAATAAATGTTTGAGAACTGAGTTTTTAATTTGTCATGTTTTTTTTCATGGTGCTGAGGGTTGAACTGGGGACATCACATATGTTAGACATCTGCCACTGAGCTGCATCCCCAAATCTTCAACTGGTGTTTTGGTTTCGGAGAAAGACATAAATTACGTAATCATGAAATGGGGACCAAGACATGAGAAAGGGTATCAATGTATGTGAATTAATGCACATTCTATCTGGCAAATATAATGTAACCCTTCTATTTCTTACAATAAAAATATATGAAAAAAATTATGTAATCATGAATGAGTCAGTATAAACTCATGACAATTTCTTTTTTGCCAATCCTGGGGCTTGAACTCAGGGCCTGAGCACTGTTCTTTTGGCCAGCGCTCTACCACTTGAGCCAAAACACCACTCCTGGCTTTTTCTATGTATGTGGTACTGAGGAATGAAACCCAGGGCTTTGTGCATGCTAGACAAGCACTCTATCTCTAGGCTATGCTCCTAGCCCCAAAGAGTTCTTTCAACATGTAGATTATTGAGGAGTTCAGAGAGCTCTTAGGTTGTGGGTTATACCCAGTAATGTTTACTGCATTAGAAATTAAAACATTTTTTAATGTCAATATGTCGGGGAGGGGAGTTTGGCCTAATAGTAGAATGCTTGCCTAGCATGCATGAAGCCCTGGATTCGATTCCTTGATCAGACATACACAGAAAAGCCGGAAGTGGTGCTGTGGCTTAGGTGGTACAGTGCTAGCCTTGAGCAAAAAGAAGCTCAGGGACAAGGCCCAGATATTGAGTTCAGGCCCTGGGACTGGTAAAAATAGATAAAATTTTTAAAAGTAAAATAAAATAAAGACGATAGGGTCATGTCAAAAGTTCAGTAGGCAACTTGAATAGGTTAAAACTGGTCTAAAATTTTGAGCCTCAGTGATTATTACATCAGTGGAATTTGAAATATATATTCACATACATTCAAAATAAATTTTAAAATGTGTTTGTTGCTTTTGGCTGTTAAGCAAGTTATTATTTTGAAATCTGGTAAGAAAAAAATCAGATATTCCCCCCTGCCCTGGCCAGTCTATTCAAATTACATCTTTTTTTTATTACATCTTAAAATAACAAAATAGTTGATGGAGAAATTTTCTTCTAAGAAGCACTTAAGGGAAGGAGAACAACAAAATGGTGAGGCAATGGACCAAGAGTGAACCAGTGCAACAGCAATAGTCAAAAGATTCTCTGTTGGAAATGAACTTTACACCTGGAGGGGAGTGGAAATGGGAGAAAAACGATGGAGGGGTAATAGTGTTCAACAAGAAATGCACTCATTACCTCGCTTATACAACTGTAAACCGCCCCCCCCCCCCCGTACATCACCTTGACAATACAATTAAATGTAAAAAAGAAGCACTTAAAACTCAGTCCAAGTAGAAGCATGGGCAGGGTTAGAATAACACCGTTTTGCAACATTCAATAATCAGTGTGGTAATCATCCATCAATAGCTGTGTCAACAAACAACTGTACCCTCTGGTGGAAGGTTGCCACGACCTCTGTGAAATAGCATTGCAGAACAAATTGAACTTGAATGTACTCAGTTTCTAAATTATACTGCTCATTTGCATGAAATGCAGAACACAGAGAGACTCCTTACATGGTACCAGAGTGATATAATCCGATGAATCCAGACTAGAGGAGTTTTCTGAAAGTTATTTCATTCTTAAACAAAAATATATTGCAGGGAAAGTGAGAGAAAAAGAACCCATAAAGAGAGAAATTAAAACAGTATACTAGTAGTTTATGATATTAATAAATTATTAATAATTTTTGCTTATAATGATATTGTGGATATGTTCAAAAAGAGATTTCTGGGTTTTTTTGAGATTCTGGGTTTTTTTAAAGAAATATAGTCTATAATATTTATTGGCAAAAGGTTATGATGCTTGGAATTTACTTCTAAATAAGGGGAAGGAGGCAGGAAACAGGAGGGGAGGAAAGAAGTGAATTTGGTAATGAATTGGCAATTGATAAAAATTATAGGAGGTAGATGGGAGCTCATGTGTTGTGTTATAAATACTCAAAGTTCTTCAAATAAACGTTTTAAATAAAAGAAGCCCCAAGTCTTGAAGTACTAAGTAAACTATGTATTTAAGCTAGTCTTAATCCAAATTCTGCTTATTGCAGCTACATTTTATACTAAACTCTGCATCTTACCCTTAACTATTATGACGAGATCCAATCAATTATTGCTCAAGTGTCAGTGAGTCCTTTATGCTTAGCCTTGCTAGAAAGGAAGAGATTCAAATCACCAACAAGGCATTTCAATGCCTTCTTTTGCAAGTGGGGTTCAATGCATCTAGTAATTTCTTGACCTAAAACCTGTTTTGTCTTTTCTGGAAAATGGTCCTCTCCCCTCTAAGAACTGAGATTGATATGGTTAAAAATCAGGAGCTGGGAGTTTGACTTAGTGGTAGAGTGCTTGCCTAGCATGCACCAAAACCTGAGTTTGAATCCTCAGTACCACATACATAGAAAAAAGCCAGAAGTGGTGCTGAGGCTCAAATGGTAGAGCTCGAGCCTTGAGGAAAGCCCAAGGACAGTGCTCAGTCCCTGAGTTGTCTCCAAGACTGGCAAAATAATAATAATAATAATAATATATTGTTATACCATTGGCAACTACCTACCATGTTCTGTTCTGTCTCATTTTCCTAGGCCTGTGAAACTAACAAGACTGAACTAAGTGAAAATAAAGCAGTGTGAGTATGTGTGTCACAAGTGAAAAGTATGGACTCAGCAGCTCTTAACTTACTGAAAACCTGTTTGCAGGCTCTATCTGGTGAACCAGATCTTGCACTCAGATCATCCTTCTGTCCATACCACCTGAAATTCATAATCTCACTGACCCAACTAGTACACTTATTTGTAGCAAACCAAGACCCCTACAGGCTTCCAAGAATATGGCTGACACTATACACTGAACAATAATTAGACATTTCCTGATAACTACCAAACACTTCCACTAGAGGACACTCTGGCTTGCTGAAAAATTATAACTACATCTAAACAGTTTTTTTGTTTGTTTGTTTGTTTTTAAAATCTAAATCTAGGTTAACTAGTCCATAAAACTGGAAAGGATCTAAAGCTCAGTGGCCAGAGAAACTAGAGGCCAGAAGATTAAAAATGAAAAATAGTTTTATGTTGGTAATCACTTTTTCAAGGTTGCATCTGTCTAGTAGCCTGGCAGGTGCTATACAGGTACTCTACTTGTGGGCTATGCTTCCAGAAAATTCTGCCTTGATATATTTCACTTTATGCCTGGGCCAGCCTGGGCTGCTACCTCCAACTTGTGCTTCCCAGTGTGACTGTACATGCCAGGCTCACACCACTGTGCCTTGGCATTGGTTGAGATGAAATCTGGCCAGCTTTATGCCAGGCCTGGCCTCTACCCCCTAAATAGCTAGGATTACAGGCTTGGGTCAAGGAGCCCTCTTCTATTTTCTATTTCTTTTTTTGGGGGGGGTTGATTGTGGGGCTTGAACTCTAGGCCTGAGTGCTGTCCCTGAGCTCTTCAGCTCAAGGCCAGTGCTCTACCACTGGAACCACAGTGCCACTTTAGGTTTTTTGGTGGGGAATTGGAGATAAGAGTCTCCTGAACTTTAGTGCCCGAGCTGGCTTTGAATCTTGATCCTCAGATCTCAGCCTTCAGAGTAGCTAAGCTTACAGGCATGAGCCACTGTGCCTGGCCTGGCTATATTCTCAAAAGCCAGTAGGCATCTCAGTTTGCGCCCCATTGAGTACACTAGTCTGGACAGAGATTATGGATTCCAAGTGGTGTGGACAGAAGGCTGATCTGAGTTCAGGATCTGGTTCACCAGATTGAACCTGTAACCAGGAATTAAGATGGGAGTCCATTGCCTTGCCCTGTTTCATTAAGTTAGGAACCACATTCTCCCATCATTTAAAGACCACTTAAAGTAAATAATTGAGGCAGGGAAGTTATTCTTTTATCTCCACATAAGATTCTCCCATCTTATTTTTTATCTTAGGAAACCTGCATCACCTTATACATAAGTTTGTATATCTTTTTTGATCAGCATTTTAATAGCAACTGTGTGTGTGTGTGTGTGTGTGTGTGTGTGTGTGTCTGTGTCTGTGTCTGTGTCTGTGTCTGTGTGCAAGTCCTGGGGCTTGAATTCAGAGCCTGGGAACTGTTCTTAAACTTTTTAACTTGAGTGTGGCATTCTAACAGTTGAGGCACAGCTCAAATGGTAACTGGTCAATAGGAGATCAGAGTCTCTTGGATTTGTCTGTGCAGGCTGTCTTTGGACCACACTCCTCAAGCCTCCTGAGTAGCTAAGATGGCAGAGGATAGCCTCTGGCACCCGGCAATAGCACCTTTAGAAAACATTTTTCGTTTTAGTAGTAGCTTTTAAAAAGATTTTTGAGGGGGCATGGTAGTTTAGCCTAGTGGTTGAGTGCTTGACTAGCATGCACGAAGACCCAGGTTTGATTCCTTGATACCACATACATAGAAAAAAACTGGAAGTGGTGCTGAGGCTCAAGTGGTAGAGCTCAGGCCTTAAGAAAGTCCAAGGACAGTGCTCAGGCCCAGAGCTCAAGCCCCAGCACTGGCAAAAAAAAAAAAAAGATTTTGAGACTTTTCAATAATTGAATGAAGGCACTGCCATTAGCAAAATAAGAAGGAGGACATTTTGCTGCACAAATCGGAAAAATCTGTGACGATGTGTAAGACAGGGCATTTAGAGATACATAAAAGCCAGCATACTCTACACGTTCATAGTGAAATTCATTCCTTACAGAGGCATACACTCTAGCTACATTTACAGAAAGACAAATGCTCCATCTCATTTAGCTAAGGAGAGATTTGCATTTGCCCTTGATTAAATGTGCTCTCCACTCGTCCATGAGCACACATGTTGACACAATGCCAACAAGTATTTGATGAGTCATATCAGTCCAATTACATTTGTAACACACATCTGCATCATCCTGGATCATAATCTTTGTTTTTTTTGTTGTTGTTTTTGTCTTTTTTTTATTGCCAATCCTGGGGCTTGAACTCAGGGCCCAGGCACTGTCCTTGGGCATTCTCATAGTGCTCTACCACTTTAGCCACAGCACCACTTCTGGCTTTTTCTTCCTATGTGGTATCAAGGAATTGAACCGGAGTCTTGGTGCATGCTAGGCAAGCACTTTACCACTAGGCTACTCTCCTGGCCCCCTGGATCATAATCTTTTATTTTGCTTCACACGACCTTACTTGATACTTCAGTCAGTTCTCAAAGTTCCAGAAGTGGTAATGTGAGAGGAGGCAGATGATGAAAACCTGTCCTCACAGGAAAAAAATACACAATTTAGAACTTCTAGAAACATGAAAGGTATACACAAAACAAGGTCTATGCCAAATTAATTAGTGCTAGAATTTGGGTGAAAATATATACTTATTCAGTAACAGGCTAATTTCTATCGGAGATGGTTAAACTGGGCTTAGATGTATTTAAAAGGTTTTGTTTTTGTTTTTGTTTTTATTTTTTTGCCAGTTCTGGGGCTTGAACTCAAGGTCTGGGCACTGTCCTTGCATACTTTTTGCTCAACACTGTGCCACTTGAGCCACAGTGTCACTTCAGGCCTTTACTGTGTATTTGGTGCCGAGAAATCAAACCCAAAGCTTCATGCATGCTAGGTAAGCATTTTACCACTAAGCTATGCTGTTGGCCTAAAAGGGGGGCATTTTAAAGACTAAAAAAATATAAGGTTTCATAGTTAAGGGGTTTCTCAGATAAGAGGTTCCACTAGATGGCCCTGTTTTTTAAAACACTACAAAGCTAGAGATAAATGCGGAGCTTTCTGATGAACTATAACTCTCAGACCTTTTCAAGGATTTAGGATATTTTATTATCCACTGTCGCTGGTTTTCTTAAACTCTTACTGATGTAGCAAATTTTACCTTTTAGTCTGACACAGAAAATGTTGTGGTAATTTAACCCAAAGTTTTCTTTAACAGAGAGAATTTCATTTTGAACAAATTGTTGGAAATGAAAACCCAGCACAGAAATGACAGTCAGTCCCCCATAGTGCTGACTCGGCTGGATGTGGAGAAAATCCAGAGAGAAGCCCAAGTTGTAAATTTGCCTTGCTCCAAGTGGATTTTAAAACCTACACAGATTCTACCTCCTTTCTTTCCTCAGCTCTATTTTGAGACACACATTTCAAAATCCCTCAGGTTATTCTGCTATGTTATATGGATTCTCACAACCTCAAGTAAGTCCAAACCACCCAATTAAAAATATTCTCAGAAGCTAAAATGAGATGATTATTTTTTTTAAGAAAGCATTAACCAGAGCCAACCAGGAGGCTAGTATAACCATCTAGAGCTAAGGAGGCCTAAGAAGCAGCAGGTTGCAAATATATGGAGTGTTTCAGAAATAACATAGGCAGGATACACTGATGGCCTGAGTGTGGTGGGGAGAAAGATATTAAGAGGGGTAGCCAGGCCCCCAGATAGCGGGTTTACGATAGATGCACACATCCAACAAGCAAGCATCATTTACAACCAGGTTACCAATTGATGCATGGCAGAACCATCAACTCTATTCAGGGGAGATCACACCTTCCTTGCCCTCTTAAGCTATAAAGAATGGTCACATTCTGTTGTTCTGTGAGGTATATTTTGCCTCTGAAATCCTTGGATGCTCAGTCACAGGTGAGGACGGTAGCCTGTAAGACCCAGGTATATGGGGGAACCATTAACAGGAACAGGGCATGCCTTTCTTGAGAGGACTGAGCCAGAGTGCTGGTAGAGAACTAAAAGAGTATATTCCAATAATCTCCAACCAAAGAGTGAAGTCGACCTGGTCTGTGTCCCCCATGGAAATGGATGGGGGATGGCCAGAGCAGGGTTCCATCAAGATACTAGAAAATACAAGGTGCTAGTACTATTCTCAGCACCCTTGCTCCTACTTCTCTGCTGCAATGGAAAGAACTGCTGGAAGCCCTCAAACTGTGACTTCATATCTACCTAGGCCAAAAGCTACCTAAAGTCTGGCAGATGGCAGATGCACAGCCTGAAGAGGCCTGCAGAAATCTACACCGCAGGCAGATGTCATCTCCTCTAGATCCTGTGTCTGCTCACCCTACGAGGATCAGCACCTCACCAGGATTCAGAACTCAGCACCTCTGATCTTGCTGCCTACTGCCAAATCCAACAGCAAAAGCCCTAGTGAGCATTGTCAATTTCACTGAAGATTCTGAGTGACCTGGAGGCAAGGGAGGGCGAGGAAGGGAAGTTAAATCATTCATTCCACTAGGAAGAAACCAGGGTAAAACTCTACATTCTACCCTTTGACCTTTAAAATCACTCTTGGAAGGGTGACCTTGATCAAGATACACTGTACTCACCTACTGACACATTGACTTGAAATCCCTTTGTACAACTACTTAAAGATAATAAAAATAAACTGAAAGAAGAGGATAAATAAATAACATAAAATCCCTTCCTGGCTATGATTTTTATCCCCAAAGTGCCTGCAGACTTTGATGCTTGCTTCTCTATCTTACATTCTCAATCTCAACACCCCTAAATTCAACATTTTTTTTCTTTTCTTATGTAGGCAATTTAGTTCCTTTCCTAAATACAGTTCACAAACTTGCAGACCCAAACACTTGTGGCTCAAGATACCCTGGATTTAATAAAACTCTATGGAAGTAGGGAATGAAAAATTTGTTGTTACTTCATATAAATATAATAATATGTACAAGTATAAAAATAAAATACCAGTCATTTTGCCTTATGAAGATCTAAAGTTAGAATCATTAATACTCTTTCATTAAAGAGGAAAATTAAGCCCAGAAATGCTAAATATAGAACTGAGAGATGTGGGCCAGGAATGAAGCCAAAGCTTCAATAATGTGTGCATATATATATGTACACACATATGTGTATATGTGCCTATGTGTATATATACATATTGTGTGTGTGGCACACATGGGCCTGCCAGTCTAGGAGCTTGAACTCAGGGCTTTTTTGCTCAAGACTAGCACTCTACCATCACAGCTCCACTTTTGGCTTTTGTTTCTTTAGGACTTTATTGGAGATAAGGGTGTCACTGACTTTCCTGCCTGGCTTCAAACTACAATTCCTAGATTGTGATAGCCTCCTGAGTAGCTATGATTATAGGCATGATCCACCAGGGCTCAGCTCATGCTGTATATTTTTTTTATTATTTAGAAAATACTTTATTAGTTTCTGTAATCAAACCCACATAGATAAGACCTTACATATTTAATAGTGTGTTTACCTCTGTACAAATGAAAAAAATTAAGTTTAACGTTTCTAGACCAATATGGCTATTAATTTCTGTACAATGCCAACTCAACACAGTAAACTGGGATACTTTTTTCCAAAGTTGACAGCACAGCTAAAGTTTCCAAAAATTCAAATTATATATATATATATTTATATTTATATAAAAAGATCAATAATAGCAGTATGTTATGCATCGATAGCAGCAACAGCTTTTCCAGGTTCTGCAGTCATCTGAACAAAATTAGACATCCAGCACATTCCATTAATAAAAAGAAAAAGATAAAAAACAAAACCCCAGAAAAATGTGAAGTTCTGTTACTGTTGTGGTACCTGGCACCATTTTTTTGTATTAGCTTCTCAATCACCATCATGCTGTATATTTTAAAGAACTATTTGCTGGGAAATATTTAACTTTAAGCCATACATTACTCTACTTGAAAGGCCCAATTGGCCAAACAACACAAAATGAGTCTGAGTTGAACAAAATGAAACCAATCAGTGCACAGAGCCGTGAAGAATTCTCTAGTCCTGAGAATGAGAATGCATCCGGTTCTGTGGTCCAGCATTTATATTGTTTTTCTTTTTCCCTATTTTTCTCTATTAAAGAGGAGGGGAATCAGGATTGTTTTTTTTTTTTAATTTTGAGAAAGTATGCCACTATGTAGCCTAGACTGGTCTTGAACTTTCAGTCATCCTAGTTCAGCCTTCTGAGTGCTGGATTGCAGGAGATGCACAATCATATTCCACAGAGATGACTAGTTACCCATGATGAGATTATGAACCTCAAGGAGCACTAAACTGATAAGACAGTGTCAAGCAACTAAACTTTGACCACTGTGTTTCACTTAAGCTAATCTTGGGCACTTCCACATAACTATTCAGTCTCTCTGTTCTACTGCAGTAGACTTGGCTTTTCTCCTGAAAACTTTCTATCACCCCTATTGATAGCAACCCGAGGGCAGGATAATACTTTGTATTACTTCTCTGAGGACTGGGATCTGACTCTGGGGTTGATTTCTGAGTCCCAGCAGTGTCCTTCACCAGGGCCAGTGATTCTAGTCAGAGAGGGGCCTGCCTGGTCCATCAGCTACCCTGGTTCTCCTCACTGGCCTGGGACCTTGGGAATGGCTTGGGCCTTGTCAACCCTGCTTTCCTCAGCCTATCTCTGCAGTGGGACCAAGAACTCTGAGCTGTGTGGCCCTCCTCCATCACCCCACAGTCCTTGCCTCTTCATCCCCTCTCCTTTCCACATCAAGGTGAGTTCAAGAAACATAGCAGAGTTGTGTTGACTCACCTTTCCTCCATTCTCTTTCTGGAAAGTAGATGTGGTCAGCAAAATGAGAGAACTTTTCGAGCTTACCTAAAATTTTCCTCTTTTTCCAATCTCCATTGCTGGTGCGGATTTTTTTCCTTTTGAAATGCAATATTTTTGCCCATTTCATTAGATGCTACAGAAAAAAAATGTGCTCTCCTCTGACTCCCTTGATCCTGAGTTACAGAACAACATTTACTAAGGTCTGCTGGTGACTTCAGGGGGGATGGATGGGAATTACACTTGGGAAAATGCAAAGCACAAAATACAGTGTCAGGGCAAAATAAAAGAAAATAAAATAAGGATAAAGGGAGTGGGAACAAAACAACAGCCTTATTTCATAATGATTCTAAAGATCGAGATGTTTTAATTTCATATTTACTTAAATCATATACTTTGTTTTCAAGAGCAAAAAGAGAGAATGAAGAGATTGAATTTTTTAATCTTTCCATGCACTAACAGTAAACAGTTGCCCAGATGAACAACAACAAAAAAAATCCTCATGTAATCAAAGAGACTTTAAAAATAAAAACTACCAAAATACCCTTCTAATCTCATGAGCTATCAGCCTGGCATAAAGTGTGTTCCAGGCCCACAGGGCTCTTCCCTGAGATGGCCCCTTCCACCAGCAAGTGAGCTGAACATCTGACCCGGGCATCCTTTGCATTCGTTTATCTTACACTGTGAAACGAATTCTTCCATTACTTGTAGAGATTAATTCTGGGTGCTGACGATGTTTTCCACTTGTGCTTAGCCACATTTTAAGCAACACCCCAGGAGACAGAGTCCCTGCTGCGTATAGGGATTTAGCTGCACCCCTCACATCCAGATCAGCAAAAGAGTGGATAAATCCCTAGGTGTGAGGTTCATTTTATTAAACCCTTAGAAAAGAAAGAAGGAAGGAAGGAAGGAAGGAAGGAGGGAGGGAGGGAGGGAAGGAGGGAGGGAGGAAGGGAGGGAGGGAGGAAGGAAGGAAGGAAGAAAAGGAAGGAAAGGAGGGAGGGAGGGAGGGAGGAAGGAAGGAAAGGAGGGAGGGAGGGAGGGAGGGGAGGAAAAAGAAGGGGGAGGAGGAGGAGAACCTAACCTGTGCTGGGAGAAGATCAAGCTCAGCTTTTCTGATGCCGCTTTGAGAAGAGCAATCTTAGAGCATCTTGGAACCTGACCCTCAACTCCACCCCCTCCCCCATTTCCACCTAGATTGCAGCTGAGCACTGAGCTAAAGCCATCCGATCCCTGGAGTGCAGCCATGGCTGCTCCTGACCTGGGTCTCTAGCTCTTGAGAGCTGCTTATCTTATTTCCATGTTTGTGCTTCCTGGCTGGCTCATTCCCATGTGTTCCTCGGATGATTCTGTGCTGCCCCACATGTCACTTTAACCCAGTGAGCACATGAGGAAGAAATGCTCTTCCACCTTGCAGTGTAATGATCCCTTCCAGTCCTAGTGGGCAGACAGGCCTGTGCTCATCACCAAGGCCTTTCTGCTTTGCATCACAGGGATCTGGGCTTGGAGGAGGGGATGGCTGGCTTCATGTAAATGCAGGTTCTTCAACTATCTGCAGGACAAGGTAAAGTAGTTAGCCTTGCCCAGGACCTGAGGTTCCTCATTTGTAAAATGGAGATGTGGGGCCCATGTTTAAAATCCCATTAGCCTACTTTTCTTTGTGTCAGTATATTCATGTCTGGAGATGTTTCTACAGATCTCATCTAGACATTAGGAAGTTCACATTTTGGCTGGTAAAACAGAGCATGCACCTGAATAGAACTCTAAGCTAAGGAAGTTACTCATGTCTCAGGTTCAAGGCCGTGTTAACAGTTCAGGGTTGAGATGCTGATGCCTCCACCTCTTGTGGTGTACTCTAAGGTGGTGGCTCCAGCTTTTACCATCGTGCCTACTTTCCAATTGAGGATGAAGAGAAAGGTAAAGGATCAGCTCATGTTTTCTGTTTAAAAGCATACAACATTTTTTTTTCCCATGCCATTCACTTGAATTTAGTCATCTGACTACCTCTAACTGCAAGGGATGGTGGGAAATGTCCTCTTTGGCTATGGCCCCCTAAAAAATTCTATTTCTGTGCAAGGAGAGGAGCCTGGACATTGGATACAATTAATTTCCCCTGACACATATGCACACTAAGCTTTAAGTAGTGTGACATTTTTACAAAAGTACTAGAATTTTAGCTTTGAATACAACAGCTGGAAGGTGTACGAGGCTCTGAGCTTCCATGGAAAATAATTAATCTATTTCTGGAAATGTGGTTTAGAACAGACACCCCCTCTTCAGGATTTACAGAAGTAGGATCGGGTTCTGTGCAGTCTTTACAATATTTACAAAGCCAGTGGACTAGGACATACAATAACAAGTATTGGACAAGATGTAGAGAGATTGTAACTTGTAACTTCACCGATGGGAAGGTAAAATGGTACAGCTGCTTTGTAAAACATTTGGTAGTTTCTCAAAATGTGTAGTTAGAATATAACTACACAATTCCATTCCTACTTGCCTAGTCAATGAGTATCTACGGTCAGATAAAAATTTATGTGTGAGTACTCATAGAAACATCCACAACATCCCCAACATAAAATGATTTAACTATTCATTCGTGGATAGAGAAACAAAACATGGTGATTCCATACAACGGAATACAAATCCATCCAACGGAATTCCAGTGATGGAAATAGAGCAAAGTGCGAATCCAGGTATTCATAAGAATGATCTCAGACCCTGCTGGGTGAAAGCAGGGTTTGACAGGCACAGGTGGTCATACATTATAGGATTTCCTGGATATGAAATTTCCATCATGGGCACATTGAGATACATGAAGTAGGTCAGTTGCTCAGGAAAAGGGTGAAGTGGAGGGAAAAACTGAACAAATATGGGCACAAAGTTTCTTGGGGAGGGAATGATAGAGGTGTTCTGAAATTCAGTGGTGGCAGTGGTCGTCACTGAACTCTGTGAATTTACAAAGAATTATTGTTTACCTTGTCAGTGGACCTGGCTGGTACTGTGAACTAAGTCTACAGAGGCCAGGGCCAGTTTAAATGATGAGAATAGCAGAGATGAATATGGCTGTTCTCTGCCTGCAGAGAGCTCACATCTTAGAGGTTGCCAAGGGAAATTTCACTTATTAATATTATTAGTTCCAGGATACATACATTAACTGCACAATTTAAGTTATTAAGTTATTATCAGCTCTGCATCATCCAGAGACTCAAGTCAATATGATGTGGAAGAAAGAACCAGCTAGCTGAATCCTCCCCATATGCCAAATCCATGAAATTGTGAACAATAATACATTGAGTATTGTCTCATCTGTGGTCATTTGTTGGACAGCGATAAATAATGGAAAAAAATCCCCTAACAAGTGAAGCAACAATTCACTTAAAAAATAAATAAAATGTCTGATCCAGATCCAGATCTGGAATTAGACCATCTAGAGCTACACATACATATACAAACATATAAACCTCTCAGGTTGTTAGTATCGCAGAGGAAAGCAGATAGTCTTATAGTATTGTTGGTTGACAGAGTTTGTGTGACTTTTCTGGAAGATAATAAGGACATAATGATCCGTAAAGTTATCGCCTGTAGATTATTTAAAGCAGAGAGAAGGGGACAATAGTGTGGTCTAGTAGTAGAGTGCTTGTCTAGCATTCATGAAGCTCTGGGTTCAATTCATTGGTACCACATATACAAAAAAAAACTGGAAGTGGTTCTATGGCTCAAGTGGTAGAGTGCTAGTTTTAAGAACGTTCAAGGACAGTGCCCAGGGCCTGTGTTCAAGCCACAGGACTAGTAAAAACAAAAACAAAACAGAGAAAAGTTGTTAACTACAAAGTCATCAGCCTAGGACTGATTAAGTAAAATGTGGGGTCCTTCCCAATGACATTGTGGGTATTGTTAGGATGACTACATGATGTAAAATGAATTGGCTACAGTGTTTATCTCTGATATCTAGAATTATGAGGAACATTAATTTCATGCTTACTATTTTCTCGCTCTTATCATGCTTTTCTCTTACAAAAGTGAATTTAAATTTAAAAATAAAAACCAGGGGCCGGGAGTGTACCCTAGTGGTAGAGGGCTCACCTAGCATGAATGAAGCCCTGGGTTCGATTCACCAGAACCACATACACAGAAAAAGCCAGAAGTGGTGCTTTGGCTCAAGTGGCAGAGTGCTAGCCTTGAGCACTGTTCAAGGACAGTGCTCAGCCCCTAAATTCAAGCCCCAGGAACAATAATAATAATAAATAAATAATAATTAAAAAACCTCAAAGACACTGAATTTAAAAGTAGTTACTAAGCCTGACAAGAGTTCTACTCTGGGGCTTGTGATCCAGGCTCAAGTGACAACTTTCCAATATTCAGGATTATCTTTTGTGTATATGTGTGTGTGTATATAAATGCATATGCTATGTAATATATGTTCATACATATAAAAGCATATATATGCATAGAATACATAGAAAGTATGTAGATAGATGGATAGATAGATAGGTAGATAGATAGTAGATAGATAGGTAGATGGATAGATATACATTTTTTCCCTCTTGGGACCATGTAGTATTAGGTAACAGCTAGAATTAACAGCCCAGGAGCCAATGTCCTAACCATCTGCCTCTTAATGTCTAAACATTTCTTGGCACCCAGAGATAGAATGTGTATACATAGCACTAAATACTTGCTATAAGCAGAATTTGTAAATAGAACAATTTTACACTTCTTAGCCCTGATATTAACAACATTTTACAAAGCCCCTTGCCTATGCGTAATATTGGAATTTATACCTTTATAGTTAACTTATATCTTCACCATCCTACCTTCCACTCATTGCTTTGTTTTCTTTCAGCACCAGTTGCCTTGTCCCTTTTCTGTATATCTCCTGTCCTTGTTTCTTTGTGTTATCCATGGAATTAAACACAACTTGAAGGGCCTCCGACAAGCCACGGCATTGTGATGTTCAGACCAGACAGAAGTTGCTGAACTTTTGGGGCCTCCAAGCATGGCAAGATGAATCTGGCTTAAAGCCAAGCACAACATCATTTCTTATAGAAGTTACTCTGTAACCATGGAAACACCAAGTATCAGTAATCATGAGACGTCTTCTTTGGAGGAGAACTATTTTATTGTCAAGGCAGCTGTGTCTGTCTTATCTCCATAAGTCCATTATTCAGTTCATTATTTAGTGGAGCCTCCTCTCAAATGGCTCAGATTAGAAGAAGGATTAAGCCTGTTTTTAAAAGGGTGGAAATATTAACAGTAGAAGAAAGAGCAGCCTTTCTAGATGATGCTGGAGGCATTGAAAAGTAGATGGATTTGTGGCTGTTCCATCGATGTGACATTTATCTTGGAGAATTCTAAAATAAGTAAGGGAGTTATCTAACATTTTAATTTTAAGGAACTATTAGTCAAACTGTTCTCATCATAAAAATATAAATATAGAAATTTTAATTCTTCCTGAAAATATTGCTTATTGCCAACATTTATTTACTTATTTATTTTTTCCATTCCTGAGGGTCGAACTCAGGGCCTGGGCACTGTCCTGGGGCTTTCTCAAGGCTAGTGTTCTACTTTAGCCACAGAACCACTTCTGGCTTTTTCTACATGTGGTACCAAGGAATCGAACCCAGGGTTTTGTGCATGCGAAGCAAGCACACTACCATGCTGCCTGCCCCAATTACCAACATATTTAAAGTGCAAAGGAGTGCATAGCTTTCCTGTTCAAAATCATTTATAATTCATACTCACAGACACAAAAGGTTACCAGCTTGTTTTGTATATTTACAAATATTTTATGCATGCATATGTGTATAAATAAGTAACTTTAAGTACAAGTAGAGTCTGTCTGTATCACTGAAGATTAGATTTGTCAGTGGATCACACTTGTAATCTTAGCTACTTAGGAGGCTGAGCTCTGAGGCCCTTGGTTCAAAGCCAATGCAGGCCGAAAAGTCCACCAGATCTTTATCTCTATTTAACCACCAAAAGCCAGAAGTGGAGCTGTTACTCAAGTGATAGAATATCAATCTTGAGAGAAAAGTAGATACAGTGTCCAGGCCCTGAATTTAAGCCCCAGTATCAGCACAAAAGAGAAAAAAAGATTAAATATGACTGTACGTAACCGAGACTATTCAGATATGACTGGAGCAAGATAAATACTTTACCTCTCTCACACAAGAGAAGAGCAACAATGAAGTTTCTGCCATTGCATCCATGTCCAAGTAGCAGATTGTAGAAGGAGAAGAAAAAGGATATAATCCTCTCTTTTTTAAAAAAACAACTGGCTATACCTGATCAGACAGAATTTAGGAGTTTGTGTGCTGCACACACACACACACACACACACACACATACACACACACACCAATATCATTTCCTTATTTTCCTAATCTCCCACCATACCTAACCTCCACACTTGAGAGCTTTCCTGGTGGGGGCTAAGAGAAGGCAGGATCCCGTCATTAAGACACCATCACACAGGGGGTTGTTGCATGCGTTTACATTTATCCTGTACTGTGCTGTTTATCTTACCATTCGTATGTTAAGTTTTTAGAAATATAAAACAAGCCAAACATTGGAAAAGTGGCCATGAACGCATAGCTACTAATGGTAATTAGCAATAGTTTAAAAAAATGGAGTACTGATCAAAGGGCTACCACTGAGGAAGGAGGTGCCCCAGGGCGTGGAGGAGAGGCGGCCAAGAGGACTTCAGGCTTTGAAGATGGCAAGTGATATGGAAAGCACATCAGTAATCATCACTAATCCAAGTAATGGAACATTTATTGATTCAAAGGCTCGCCTCCAAAGATTAGCCCTGTCCTGGAGACTTGCCAAATGTCATCTGTCCTTATTCTAGATACCAACAGCGAGGGAGATACAGGGAGCTAGAAGTCTGAACATGACTACTGGGCCCGTCTATGAGACAGAAATGGAATCTTAGAAGGTGTACCAGCACAGCACAAAGGTCATACACCCCTTCAACACAGCCATTTCAGAGTGACATCAACAAGCTCTTTGTAATCACGAGGCTGAAGACACTGCATCAGCAGCAGAATGTATGCATACCTGTCAACACACTGACATGCTCCAAGAGAATGCGCACACAGGCAATGTGGTTTTGTAACGTGTATCTATGGAAAAATGGAATCCAGAGGTCAGTAGCTTTGGGTCCTAAGCCTTTTATTTCTTGTATCTGTAGAAATACTATTGTTACTTTTTCCTGCTTTCTTCATTACTTGATTTATTGTGCTATACAAGTATATTAAGAATTGCTTCTATAGAAGTATATTAAGAATTGCTTCTCTCTTTCTTTATGTCCTTAGGAAACAAATAATATGTGTTAAAAAGAATAGAGATCATGGTTTTTAAATGAATGTGTTAGCAATAGTTAATCATGGAAATGTTCTCAAGACAAAGGAGTTATCTAGTTTCATGTTCCATGTTGTTTTATACAAAGGTGTATGTGTACATGTACTTTATTATGCGAGTAGAAATTTATAGGAATTCATAGAAAAAACTTTTGGTTCTAAATTCTAATTACAATTTGACCCAAATATTCTTTTTTTCTGTTTTTTCTGTTCTTTATTTTTTGTGTGTGCCATTACTGGAGCTTGAATGCAGGGCCTTAGGCACTCAGCTAGCTTTTTCCCATTTGATACCCTTCCACTTGAGCTGCAGCTCTAGTGTGACATTTGCTAGTTAAATGAGGATAGAGTCTCTCAGACTTTTCTAGCTGGGCTGGTTTTATATCATGATGTTCCAAGTCTGTCTCCTAAATTGATAGAATTGTAGATATGGGTCATAGGCTCTTGGCTCTCCATTTTTTTCTGGTACTGAGACTTGAACTCAGGACTTTGTGCTCTTGCTTGGCTTTTTCACATCAAGCTGGCACTCAAGCACTTAACTACACATCAACTTCCACGTTTTAACTGTTTGAAGCTAAGAGTCTATAGATTCCTCTGCTTCTGATGGCTCTGAGTCATGATTCTCAGGGCTTGGGTCTCCTGAGTAGCCAGAATTATAAGTGTGAGCCACCAAGGTTCAGCTTTCCCAATTTTTCTTTACTACATATTTTGTAAGTTTATTGTGCTATCTATTGCATTATGGAGCCATCTCAAGATTTTATTTTAAAATGTAAACATTACCAATTAGAGTGATATCTATTCATTCATTCATTATTCTTGAGATCTTTCACGGTCTATTAATATCTATTCATTCATTCATTATTCTTGAGATCTTTCACGGTCTATTAATATCCACACGTAGGTTGAATATATATACATTTATAAGTCAGGTTTCATTTAAATTCATTTTTATAATAATCATATTCAACTCAACTCAGTGCTCTGAAAAGACCACATTAGTTTCTTAATCACTAAGCTGGAGCACTTCCCAACTACTCAAATGCCTTGTCTTCTAAAGCATATGTCTTTGTAATCGGTAATTATTTGCTGTGTCCCATGAGTAAATTTTGGGAAACACTAATTGATGTATATATTATGCACACAATTCATAGACAAGCAACAACTGGAACCTAATTTTATGCTTCATCAGTACCCATCACCTTGTCCATACATAAGAAAGATGTATTGTTAATAACAGCAATGGCAATAAAAAATGAAATATAATAGCATTAAGATGTAAACCTCAGGAAAAGCTTGCCTTGGCAAGCTATGATATCGTATATTGAGAATGATAAAAAGCTGGAATGGCTGGAAGTCGTGGCTCACACCTGTAATTCTAGCTACTCAGGAGGCTGAGATCTGATGATCATGGTTCAAAGCCAGCTCAGGCACTAAAGACTGTGAGTCTCTTATCTCCAATTAACCACTAGAAAACAGGAAGTAACACTGTGGCTCAAGGGGTAGGGTGGTAGCCTTGAGCTGAAGAGCTCAGGGACAGCCCAGGCCCAGAATTCAAGCCCCAGGACTGACCAAAGGAAAAAAAAAGCCAGATATGTTGCTTTGTTTTAAAGATACACTCATTTAAATATAAGAACTTTTGTTTCTTATTATGAAAGAGTGTACAAAGGGGTCACAATTCCACAAGCCAGAGAACGACAGCAAAATTTCTTGGATAATGTCATCTCTTCTTTCACTTTCTCCCACTTTCCCCTCTTGCCCCTGCCCAGGGGTTACTTGGTTTATCATTCAATACTGCATATTGAATATCATGATTGCATTTGCTCACCCAGTATAAGAATTATGAATAGCAATGGACAGTAGGGTGCTGAAAGAGTTTTTAGAAGTGTTGTATTTTTTCCATATATTTTTATTGTAATTAATAGAAGGGTTACATTATATTCATCAGATAGAAGGTGCATTATTTCACATACATTGATACCCTTTCTCATGTCATGGTCCCCATTTCTCTCCCCACCCCCCACCCCCCGCCGCTCATGTTGTTTTCCTCCCTTCCCTATCCAATTTCAAATAACCAATCAAGCATATATACAATATATCAGATGAATTGTTGTATTTTTTTCCCCAGTGTTTAAGATCTTAAGTTTCTTCTGGAAGAGCAGAACTCTGGGTTGATTTAGAACAGATGAATGGATGGCAAACCATGGAAAGTACTATGAAAAGAATAGAAAAGACAAGAGCTCAGAGAAAGTCCAAACTCTGGAAAATCAAGTATGTAATACTCAAGGGACATAGCCTGCAGTGTGAGGAGCGGACATCCGCACCCTCTACCTAGGGGGCAAAGCAGCTCACTGGGTAGACAAAGGTTGAAGGTTAAGAAATAGGAAAGGGAAGGGGGGGAGAACAAGATGAGGGGAGGGACCGGGGGGAGGGAAATGGGGACAAAAACATGAGAAGGGGTATTAATGTGCAAGAAGTAATAAACCTACTATCTGGCAAATAGAACTGTAACCCCTCTACATATTACAATAAAAAAAAAGATTTGAATGGAGAGGCAGGGCTTCCTCTTTAAAAGTAAAGGAAAAGCCTTCACATCTCCAAACATAATATTAATTGTGCCTTTTCACCCACACAATGCTCACTCCTCTATGTAACTGTGCACAGATCATTTCCCCTCTACGTGTTAATGTCATTATATAGAGCCCTAAGATTTCCATGGGGCTATACAAGGATTGACTATTGGGTTATCTCAGTATATATATATATATATATATATATATATATATATATATATATATATATATATGTTCTTTCCTGGGTCACAAAAACATCTAGCTGTCCTTGTATATGCCTTGCATTCATTAAACTTACATATATGACCTCTGTTATATACAAGTTTCAGACTAAGAAATGCAACAAACCCTGGTGTCATTTTTCTTTATTTTTCCAAATCAAGAGAAATGGACCACAAGAGACTCATTCTCTATGGCCTGGGAGAAGCCATGATCAGTCTTTTAGGCGATGATAGATGAACCTCTCGCTTGCAAGAGCCAATAGAAAAGAAGGCAGACAAGAATCCTCAGTGGAGTTTACTTGTGCCATCCCAGTCCCCATCAAAGAACCCAGGCGATCAGCCCTGTGGTGTGAAGAAAGAGAAATACGGGGTACATGGAGAGCCACTTGTGCTGGGGGAGCCCAGGAAACATCCCTAGATGTTTTCTCATCCCTAGATGTCACTCATCCTTAGATGAGTGACCATTAGCTTGGGACCTAAAGAAAGAGTAGAATGTATCTGAGCAGAGGGTAGGGCATGAAGGATGGGAACAAGGGGCTACAGTCCAGGGAAAAAGAGCCGCAGGTAGATCTGATGACAGAACAGAGCCTGCAACTGTGAAAAGACCAGGGGCCTCTCCTGGTCCACAGAGGGAGATGTGTTTTCTTTCATGAATAATAGTTACCTTGAGCAGAGTCTGCAGGAGTCAGCTCCTGAAGAAGTGATTATCAGCAGATCATCATTACAAGGCTAGCTGTGCTAACAGGAAGCATGCTGCTTTGCTGAGTGGATCGTCCTGATTCATTACAAAGCCAGCTCTTGCTAACTCGAAGCATGCTCCACTGAGTGGATCATCTGGGTATAGGAATCCTCGGAAAATTCACCTCCTCTCTGATCCACGTAGCCTGCATTGCAGCAATGCCCATTACTTAGATTCAACAGGGATGGCTCTCTTCCAGTGCTCTCTGCAACCAGCATAGCAAGGTTACCATGTTGCTATTCGAAGAGCATATGTGCTTATGGAAGCTGGGAAGTTTGGCAGGAGGAGGAAGAGACTTTTACAAATTATTGTGTCAGATGATATTTGGTCCACTTTGATTTTCCTTATACTACTTGGGGTTTGAACTCAGAGCCTTAGACTTGCTAGGCAGGCATACCGAGTCACACCTTCAGTCCTTGTATATTATTTTCAAGTGACAAAAATTTGCTACATACCAGACATTGTCTCAAGCGATATGAAGTCACTACTTAGCATCAAGAAAAATGAACAAGAAAAGGGGGCCAGTGGCTCACTCCAGTAATCCTAGCTACTCAGGAGGCTGAGATCTGAGGATCAAGGTTCAAATCCAGCCTGGGCACAAAAGGACCTGAGACTCTTACCTCTAATTAATCTCTAGAAAACGTGAAGTGGTGTTTGGCTCAAGGGTAGGGTGGTAGCCTTGAACTGAAGACCTCAAGGACAACACGCAGGCTAAGTTCAAGCTCCATGGCCCACAAAAAAAAAAAAAGAAAAGAAAAGAAAAAGCAAGCAAGCAAGCAAGCAAGCTGGACAAGATTCAATTAACAGTGATTACGGCTAACAGCAAGAGAAATCCAAAAATAAACATCTAAAAGTAGACAAACAAAACCTCAAAGCATGATAAAAATCATGAAAAGAAGAAGGTCTAGAGGAGAGAAAACACGGGGGGCGGGGAACAAATAAGGTAGCAACAGACTAGTAGAGAAGGTTATTTAACTGAATATGTTTAGTGTCCTTAATACAAGTTCAACCCTCCGATTCCAAGTCTATGGCTCCCTCCCGCTCTGGGTGATGTGAGACATGGGTGAAGCAGGGAAGCATCCACGCTGAATGCCTTTGCAATACCCTTGGCTCTCTGGCTGTGTCACAGGGGACTGTCAGCCAAACGACAAGGGACAACAGAAATGCCTGAAACAGCACCCAGTCAGATGAGGGAGGAAACACATGGAAGGGGAAATGTGATGTGATACAAATGTGTGCCCTTCGCTGCCCAGAGGGCTTATCATCATCCACACTCAGTGACTCTGGTATGTTCTGTCAGTCATTCCCAGAGGCAACTACATGTCAGACTAGTTCTGAAACAATCAGTGTGGGCTATTTTAAAAGTGACTCTTCCAGCCAAGCTGCTCAGGCTTGTGGTCCTTGCTACATAAAAGGCTCTCTGAGAGGATCAAGGTTCAAAGCCAGTCTGAGCAGAAAAGTCTTCTAGACTGTCTCCAATTAACCAGCCAAAAGCTGGAAATGTGACACAGGTGGGAGAGTGCCAGAGGAGTTAAGCATGTGGCACTCAGTTCAAAGCCTAGTTCCAGTGCCCCGCTATCAGGAACATTTTGAAAGTGATTCTTGCCAGGCACTAACAGCTTATGCCTGTAAAACTAGCTACTCAAGAGGCCAAGATGTGAGAATTCCAGTTCAAAGTCAGCCTGGGCAAGAAAGTCAATGAGACTCTTATCTCCAGTTAACCACCAGGAAACTGGAAGCAAAGCTACGGCTCAAAGTGGTAGGAGCTCTACCCCTGAGTAAAAAAGATCAGGGATAGCTCCGAGGCCCTGGGTTCAAGCTCCCATGGCCAACAAATAAGTGATTTTTTTCCAAACAAGTATTATTGAGTACTAACCCATTATGAGTTTGTAATGGTCCATTTATTCACTTACCAGTTGATAAACATTCTCTGGATTCCCTTTTTATGCTATTGTGAATAAAACTATAAACATTTGTGATATATTAGAGATATTTAACATTTGCTACAACAGAAATTGACAATGTTAGACCAATCCAGTCAGTTTTCAAATGTACTACCTATAATTTTTCATCCTATAATCTCTAAATTGCTCCCTTATGGCTTTATCACATCATGCTATTACATCTGTAGCCTTAAGCATATCAGTATTGTTTCGTAATAATGCTCCAATAATACTATTTGTATGCCTAGCTTTGTTGTCTATTGTTGTACTTGATTCTAGTTTGAAATGCCTTGATTCTTCATTTGCTTTATGATGAAAGCCAGGATGATGTTATTTTTCTCCATTCTGGCTTTTTATTTTTTCTCCTATTCATACTTGAGATTGGAATCAAGTTTAGAGATTTAAAGGATAGATTAAAATCTATACTACATGCTTCTAGGTCATAGTATTTGTCTCAAGCCATAGGAAAGAATATTACATAAGGGCATTTCTGGCTTTGAGGGGGACAAAAGACCAGTCTCCAAACCTTCACATAGCTCACATAAAAGCTTAGCTCCGTGTCTCAGCTGCACTTAATGAATTGTCAAAGATCCTCAGAGCCAATGTTGCAGCTCATGGGGTTTCAAGGTGAAATGATTTCCCTACATCTTAGTGTAATGATTCTCTAATTGCTTTTAACTCTCAGCAAATCCTCCTTTCCCAAAGGATTCTGGTTTATGTCTTAGGTCTCTAATTACTTCCTTGTTCCAATTCCCCCTATAATGTTAAGTCTCTGATGTTTGCTAGAATGTGTGCTCTGTGTGTGTGTGTGTGTGTGTGTGTGTGTGTGTGTGTGTGTGTATCTTTGGTTTAGCTCTTCAAATTGTGTTCAAGTGGAAGATTCAATAGGAATCATCTAGTCAGTCACAGAATCTAAAATATGGGCTAATATTTTAATGGGAGAGACCAAAAGTAAGTAAGTAAGTAAGTATATATTATGTCAGGTGGTGTGCTAGGGGAAAAATAGGCAGGACAAGGGATACAGAAAATGGCAGGAATGGAGAAAAAGTGGCTAGGGAATATCTTTCTAAACTAATGGAACTTGAGCAAATAATATCCAAATAAGAGTGATCAGGGTTTTAGGCTTCTCTTTGGGTATATCAAAGGCAGGCTGTGTGCAAGAGAGACTAGAAACAAGAAATAAGATAATAAGACAAGAGTGTTAGCAAAGGGCAAAACCAGGGAGGACTTGCAGGTCCTTAATCGTCTTCTAGAGGAGCCACTTAAACTTTTGAGCAAAAAGAAAGGTTTTCTGCTTTCTGAGTTCTGTACAGGTCATTCTGACCTCTCTATCAAGAATCTACTCTAGTAAAGGTAGAAAATGGTTCAGTTATTGGACTAATTCAAGCGAGAAAGTACAGCATAATGAAAGCTTAGGCCAGGGAGTTGCAGTGGAGGTGGTAGAGTGTTCATATTTTTGGCATTCAGTATTTTGAAGGTAAAGCCAATAGGATTTACTGATAGATTCATTAGGAAATGTCACAGAAAAATGGACATAGGGTTTCTTTCCTCCTCCTAGGAAACTAGGACACAGAAACCATTTCTTGAAGAGAACACTGAATTAGAAGTTTGATCTTGGGACTGCTTAAGTTTGAGATCTCCACCAGATAGTCCAATGAAGCCTTCTGGAGATTGTTGACCACAAGTCTATAATTTTAGAAAAGAGATCAGACCTAGAACTATAGATCTGAGTCATGGGTATGCTAAGAGACTAAGGACGGCATTACCTAGAAAGTAAAGAAAATGTTTTAGAGGTAACCAGTAAAGTGTTCTAATGGTTAGAAATCAGTAGGTTAGGAGAACCTAACCAGCCAAGGGAATGCACCCAAAGAAAAATAATATCTTGCATGAATAGAAAGGAAAAAGTGGTTTACCAAAGAATTCTGATCAACAATGGCTGATGGCTGTGGAATGACAAATGTCTAAGCCAAATTTTAGGAAGGTAAATCCCAGAAGTAAACAGTATTTCACAATATGAGCATTGGGATAATTTTGTGTGTGGGGGGGGGGGGTCATGGGGCTTGAACTCAGCCTGGACTCTTCGGCTCAAGGCTACCGCCCTACCCTTGAGCCAAACCCCACTTCCTGCTTTCTAGAGGTTAATTGGAGATAAAAGTCTCAGGTCCTTTTGTGTGCCCAGGCTGGCTTTGAACCCTGAACCTCAGATCTCAGCTTCCTGAGTAGCTAGGATTACAGGTGTGAGCCACCATGCCCAGCAGGATAACTTTTTAAAGAAAAACCTAGAAAGAAGAATTTTAATGGGATCCTCTAGGTGACAGAAAATATTGTGATACCAACTCAAAAGACAGGAATGTGTCACCCTTTCTCATGAAGAATACTGAGTGAAGCTAGAAGGGGTGGCTTGCACCTGTAACCCTAGCTACTCAGGAGGCTGAGACTCTTAAATTTCTAAATAGATAAGAAATTGCTTTTCTTTCCTCCTCCTCCTCCTCCTCCTCCTCCTCCTCCTCCTCCTCCTCCTCCTCCTCCTCCTCTTCTCCTCTTCCTCCTTTTGCTAGGCCTGGGCCTTTAACTCAGGGCCTGAGTACTGTCCTTGGGCTTTCTCAAGGCTAGAGTTCTACTACTTGAGCCACAGCACCACTTCTGCTTTTTTCTGTATACGTGGTACTGAGGAATTGAACCTGATATCTTCGTGCATGCTAGGCAAGCACTCTACCATTAGGCCATTTTCTTTCATTAAAAAACTTTCTGGATAAGCTGGTTATGGTGGCTCACACCTGTAATCCTAGCTACTCAGGAGGCTGAGATTTGAGGATCATGATTCAAAGCTAGCCTGGGCACTAAAGTTTGTGAAACTCATTTCCAGTTAACTGCCAGAAAACTGGAAGAGGTGCTGTGCTCAAGGGGTAGGGTGGTAGCCTTGAGCTGAAGAGCTTAGGGCCAGAGTTCTAGCCCCACGACTGACCCCCCCCCCAAAAAAAGCATTCTGTATCCACTTTCCAATTCAATTTTTTGTTTAAATGAGATATTAAACTTATTAATTGGAAACAATTTTTTAAAAAATAGTTTGATTTTTATAAACGAAGAAAATCTTTTTGTCTTTAAGTAAGATGAACTCATTACACAGATGCAATGTCACTTAGTTAAGAATGACTGACTGTGGTGTAAGTCCTACTTAGGTTTAAATCTCCAGGTCTACTACTGCAGTTTTGTAACCTTGAGGCAAACTACTTAATCTAATTTCTCATGTGTAAAATGGAGATGATATTACGAGGGGGTATTGTAGTGATTTTACAGGGCTGAAAGCATTGGCCTGCAAATAAACAGTTATGTGATCTTGGTCAAGCACTGGATTGTTACTGCATAAAAATAATATCCTTTGCCTCGTCCTTCTGTCATTATCTTGGTCATGGTCATCATACAACAGTTTTTAAAGTAAATGATGTCAGAATTGGGGTTCCTTAGTAAGACATTTGTTTATAACCAAGATTTAACCATAAAATGCAAGAAGGGGGAAGTGAGAAGAATCTGTCTCATTCTGTGTATTCACATACCACTTTTTTTTTTTTGCCAGTCCTGGGCTTGAGCTCAGGGCCTGAGCACTGTCCTTGGACTTTCTCAAGGCTAGAGCTCTACCACTTGAGCCTCAGCACCACTTCCAGGTTTTTTTCTATGTATGTGGTACCAAGGAAGTGAACCCGGGTCTTCGTGCATGGTAGGCAAGCACTCTACCACTAGGCCAAACTCCCGGCCCTCACATACCACTTTTGGTGAAGCCTGGCAACAACTCCAGAAGGGAAGCCATGCATGTCCATGTCACAGATGGAACCCAAACACCAAGAGAGGCCATGTGACCTGGCCAAGGACACATGCTAACTGAAAGAATCACTGCACAGTCCTGCTTCTTGGCACTCCAAAGCCCGTGTGTTTTTATTAGCCTCCCAAAGTAGAGTTGCTTTAAGGGAGTGTTCAGACTAGAGTTTCTCCTCCTAGTTTGTCTGGATCTGAATCTAAAGCATGAGTGAATGAGTGGCACAAGCTTTCATGGTCCCCAGATTTCTTTTTCTTTTTCTTTTCCATCCACAATCTAGCCACACTCAAAGAACCCCAGGATCTCAAGGATTGGGGAGCCATGCCTGCTGCTGGCTTACAGCTGACCCTGCAAGCTCTTCTCTGTATGGACTTGGAATAAGTTGCCACAATGGATGCTTCTGACTGGCAGAAGTGGAAAGTGTTGTGTCTTGGATGGCTAGCCCTCCTGCAGTCCCATGGATGCAGCCATGCTAAGGGCCAAGTCACCCTTAGGTTACACAAATCGCCTGATTCAGGAAAACTGCCACTTCCTTCTACACGATTCTTTCCAGCTTGTTGGCAGTGGTACCAGGACTGGCTGGATTATTCTGATAACAGCTTGCTGGATTCCAGGAGCACAGCCCAGACTCTGCAGAAGACTCATCAGGAGGTGAAGAAATACTGACAAAGGAAGTTTATAATGACCATTCTAGAAACTTTGATTCCTTCTACAAATGCCTTCACTACTATTTAAAGCCTGGTCTTGGAGCCAACTGAAGCACCAGGAAATGAAACAAATTCCATGAATGGAAATGAACAGGCTGTGACCCACTTAAATAGATGCAATGTCTCTTGCCGAAAGCCTTGCAAAGAGCAGACCTTAAGCAAATAGATGACTTGGGGCTTTCATTTTCATCACTCCTAGATAGAAATGACACAGAGGCTTTTGAATTCCCTTGTGGACTGTGTCCTCTGCAGTCTCCATTCTTGGTAGGTTTTTTTTCCCCCTCTAGCTACTTGTTACTTCATAAAATACAACAAGCACAAGGGCATGGAAACAGTATTGGCTGCCATTATAGATATTGACACGCTGGAGTTCTACAGTTTCCATGCAACATCTAAGTCACGAAACCTGAGTGAAAATACTGTGCCTTTTTGTCCACTGTAGACAATATTTGGCACACTCAGAGGGATTGATAAGTCCTTTTTCAGCACTTTCCAAGCCTAGGATTTAATGGAATTTTCTAGTAATTTCTTCTTTAATATTTACTCTGTGCTCTTGTCTAACACTACCTAACAGAAGTATGGGAGTCATGTATGTCTTTGTTGTTCCCTCAGTGCTGGGGATTGAACCCAGAGCTTTGCACATGCTAGGCAGGTTCTCTACCACTGAGCTATACTCCAAGGTTCCTGGACACAGATTCTCACTACGTAGCCCAATTTGGAGAACTTCCTTAGGTAATGTGAAAAGGTTCAGAAAGTGTGTCTAGCTCTAATGGTGTGAACAAAAGCCTAATACAAAGTGTGTGAGTTGGGGGTAACAGCATCAAAATCCTGTAGGGCAATAAGAACCCAGTGCCGTCCAGAGAACCGTGGGCCCCAATAGCTGATCATTTTGTACCCTTTTGTCTTACTAAGAACACAGTGAGGCTTTTCCATACATGTTCACTTGTGAAGCATCCATTTGCTTTGCTTTGTTTATGTGAGGAGAAAAAAAAGAATCAAAGAAGTCAGAGGTTTATTGGCCATTTCTGTTCAGCAGCACACGCAGGGATATTGCAGAAAGTGATGTCTATAGTCAAACCTTGACATCATCCATTAATACTGGAAGCAGCAATGTGCATTCCCCTGGGGTACTTAGCATTTTTTTTTTGCCAGTCCTGGGGTTTGAGCTCAGGGCCGTAGCACTGTTCTTGGACTTTCTCAAGGCTACAGCTCTACCACTTGAGCCACAGTGCCACTTCCAGCTTTTTTCTATGTATGTGGTACTGGAGAATTGACCCGGGTCTTTGTGCATGGTAGGTAAGTGCTCTACCACTAGGCCAAACTCCCAGCCCGGTGCTTAGCATTTCTAAGACATCATTCTGGCCAGAGTCACCCTGGCAACCTCTGTTTCTCAGGGTCCTAATTTTGTGCTCCTGACAATATTCTGACTAAAAGCAACCACTTCATTCTTCATTGGGAGGAAATGTAGTGTAAACACAGGCGGGCATCTGTAGGTTCTAACCTAGGTCCTGGCAATGACTAACCTGGTGACCTTGAGTGACTGTCTTCACCTCTTTACCCCAGGTATGAGTACTAATAGTACTAGAATGAAATGGAATTAGGAAGACTGAAGGGATGGGTGGGTCAAGAGGGCTGGGGGAGATTGATGCATCAATCAGGATGCATTGTGCTCATAAACCGGCATGTTGGATTGAAATCCTTTTGTAAAGCTATTGAAAGATAATTTAAAAAATTATAAACACAAGCCAGGCGTGGTGGCTCACGCCTGTAATCCTAGCTACTCAGGAGGCTGAGATCTGAGGATCACAGTTCAAAGCCAGCCCGGGCACTGAAGACTGTGAGACTCTTATCTCCAATTAACCACTAGAAAACATGAAGTAGTGGTGCTGTGGCTCAAGTGGCAGGATGGTAGCCTCAAGCTGAAGAGCTCAAGGACAATGCCCAGACCCAGAGTCCAAACCCCATGACCCACAAAAAATAAATAAACAAACAAACAAACACTATCACCAAATAGTAAATTACAATACCCCATATGGGTATTGTACCATATGGAAAAATATGATACCATATGAAAAAATTATATTATTCCATATGAAAAACACCTTACAAAGCATATCATGCTTTATCTCATTTAAATCCTCAGATTCACTGTAGGAAGTCAGTACTCATATTCAATTGACAGATGAGGAAAAGGTCCCGGTCATCCAGCTAATAAGAAGCAGAATTGCTGACTCAGGGCTAGCTGACTGCAAAGGCTTGGGTGCCTGATGGCTATGCAGGAGAACCCCAAGAGATGGTAGATGCACCAAGCATCCCCTAGGGGCCCTATTCTGTACCTTTTTGTTAGTCAGACAAGAGTTGGTCCAGAATACAGAGCTGATGTCTGTGGAGCTGAGGCAACTCTTTTTTTGTGTGTGCACAGAGGTTTGAAACAAGCTCCACATCTATGTGAGTGGAAGGATTTAAATCTGTAACCATGGCTTATCATTTTCCATTAGGCTCTTATTGGGGTTGGGGCAGTACTGCTGCAAGCTCCCCCTAACTCTAGAGACAGATGCGAGCTGGTGACTGCCTGAGGCAGCTTACTTAAAAGCCCATGACAGTCTGGCCAGGTTCCCAAGCTGCTGAAATTAGCCTGCAGGATCCTTGTAGGCAAAGGTATATTTTAGGACAGCTGTGTGGATCACAAAAAAAAGCAAGGGGTCAGAACACATCCCGTTCCGTGTCTCCTCAAATGCCCAAACAGCTCGTGTTCATATTTGACTCTGTTTAATGCGTTCTTTGTATAGAATTCAAGAATCTATTTGTCAGTATGTCGACAAACATCCATGTGCCCAAAATTCCGAAAACGGAATGTTAATGGCCTTTTTTGTTTTACACTTATAATTTTTATTTTGATTTCAAGGTGTTTTTGTGAGGTTGAATGTGATGGTTCATGCCTGTGAATCCCAATAGGCAGAGGCAGGAAGATAATGAGTTTGAGGCCAGCCTGGGTTACATAGAGAGAACTTGTCTTAAATGGATGAGGAGTGGGGGTGGGAGAAGCAAAGGAAGAAGGAGGGTGGAGGAAAGAGAAAGAAGGAAAAGGGGAGGGGGCAAGGGAGAGAGAAGGAGGGAGGGAGGGAGGAAGGAAGCAAGGTAGGCAGGCTGGTTCTTGACTTACTTACTGATCATTCAATTAAAATAGTCTTCCTTGTTTAAACACTTCACAAGTAGGCACTGTGATTTGTTTTTGCCAGTCCTGGGCTTGAACTCAGGGCCTGAGTACTGTCTTGGGCTTTCTCAAGGTTAGCAGTCTACCACTTGAGCCACAACACCACTTTTGGCTTTTTCTGTGTGTGTGGTACCGAGGATTTGAACCCCGGTCTTTGTGCATGCTAAACAAGCATTCTATCACTAGGCCAAGCTCCCAGCCTGCCACTGTGATTTTTTTTTTTAAAACAAACTATTTGCCCAAGCCCTGTATCCAAGCATCAGGAGTGGCAAAATAAAGGACTTTTCAGGCAAATTTGTTGGGGGTCCTTTGAACAAGCTTTTGGTAAAGATATTCTGTAGTTAAATAATGTTGACTACTAGAGGTCTTAGAGGCTATATAAATGTGTGTGTGTGTGTGTGTATGTGTGTTGTCAAAAACAAGTACTCTTTATAATTTAAATATGAGGAACAGTTTCAACAGGTACTATAAATCTATTACTTTAAACATGAAAGAAATAATATTTGATAGACATATTTACTTTGCACTTGCTGGGGAATTTAATAAGCTTCTGCATTCTCTGAGGAAGAAGTTAACTTAGAATTTGAAGGCTGTGATTACAATAAAATATTCACGTGCTATGAAAAAAACTGTTGCTCATACTCCTCTGAATGACCTTTTCCATGTATTTTTATTGTAATTAATAGAAGGGTTACATTATATTCAACAGATAGAAGGTGCATAACTTCACATACATTGATACCCTTTCTCATGTCATCATCCCCATTTCCCGCCCCTCCTCCCCACCCCGCTCATGTTGTTTTCCCCCTTCCCTATTCAATTTCAAATAACCAATCAAGCATATATACAATATATTAGATAACAAGGTGAAATACTGTAACAATATGAGATAACCAAGGGACAGCAAAAGAGATGAGAGATAGCAAAGTACATTAAGGACAATAATCACTCATTATATGGCTTTTGTTTCCTTATCCTGGAGGTCCTTTCATTTAGCATCATACTATCTGGCCTTATGTATCTAGGTTTGGTTCTATTGTAAATCTCTGCTAGGAGAATCCAAGGTTTCCACTGATTATGACAAATGAGGGAAACCATTGAACCTATGTTCCTTTGAGTCTGGCTTACTTCACTTAATATGATTTTTTCTAAGTCTTTCCATTTCCTTACAAATGGGGCGATGTCGTTCTTTCTGACTGAAGCATAGAATTCCATTGTGTATAAATCCCACATCTTATTGATCCAATCATCAACTGAGGGACATCTAGGTTGGTTCCATATCTTTGCTATGGTGAATAATGCTGCAATGAACATTGTTGTGCTAGTGGATTTAGTATGCCCTTGTTTCTGGACATTTGGGTAAATGCCAATAGGTGGAATTGCTGGGTCATAGGGGGGCTCTCTGTTTAGTCTTTTGAGGAACTGCCATACTGCTTTCCACAGTGGTTGAATGAGTTTGCATTCCCACCAACAGTGTAGTAGTGATCCCTCCTGGCCACATCCCTTCCAGCATCTGTTGTTATTAGTTTTCTTGATCCTGGCCAATCTTAGAGTTGTTTTGATTTGCATTTCTTTTATGACCAGAGATGTCGAGCATTTCTTCATGTGTCTATAGGCCATTTTTATTTCTTCTTCAGAGAAGACTCTCTTTAAGTCTTTGGCCTATCTTTTAATGGGATGGTTCTTATTTTGAAGATTAGTTTTGGAGTGATTCAATTTTTTGAGCTGTTGATATATTTTAGATATGAGGCCTTTGTCTGTTGTATGGTTAGTGAAGATCTTCTCCCACTCTGTAGGATTTCTAGTTAATTTGATGGCTATGTCCTTTGCCATACAGAAGCTCTGCAGGTTAATGCGGTCCCACTTATCCAGACTTCTGAATGACCTTTTTATGGTAAATTTAAATTAAAATAAAGCACATTCTAGTTAGCAAATTCTTTTGCTGTGAATGATTTCATTACATACTAACATCTTATAGGGGAACTATTTAGAATTATCGGTCATAGTATGGCTGATAATGTCTCTTAATGAATGGCCATGAGTATGACAAAATAGCCCTATATGGAAAGAGGACTGAGAATGTTCAGGACAGAAGAAGAGTTGGAATGCATTTACTCCACGCCACTACATGCTCCCAAGCACAATTTGTGATCCAGGAAGGAGACTCACCGAGTCAATGTCATTTTCAAGGTCATTCAGTGAGTGAGTGGTACAGGCAAACGTTTTGACTTCCAGGACATTCCACAACAAGTACAGCTGTGGGATGAATGGTGAACAGATAACTCACTGCCACTCTATCTTTCAGGTTATCACAGATATACTACCAGGGAGAATTCAAAATGTTGAGTTGAGAATAAGAGATATATTAGGAATCCAAATGTGGAAGAATATTCAGAAACCTGTATATTCCACACACCCAGCCTCTCACGTCATCTATAAAATTTGTCATCAGGTGTATGTGATGGGTCTATTTCACAGGGTAAAAATGAGGCTGGGTGAGGACAAAAGGTGATCCAGGCACTGGAAGTAATACAGTTGGGTTTTATAGAAGGTTTTGTGACTCCAAACCAGGTCCTTTCTTTACCCCACAGTAACAGTGTATGAAATGTTCCAGAAACATCCTCAAGGGGAAGAATTAATCAGTCCATTGGCTCTGATAATACTTCAGAAACTCCACTGCACAAAATACCTAGTGCCCCTTTTAGGTCAAGACACAGCATTTGGTTCAGTAGGAAGCAGGAACTATGGTCCTTACCCCCGAGAAATCATTCTTCTTTCTGGTTGATAAACTGAAATTATTCAGAGAAAATTTAAGTAAGTCTGACTTTTGGCATCAACCATAGTACTCAGTAGAATAATAATAAAGTACAAACTGGGTGCTGATGGCTCACTTCTGTAATCCTAGATACTCAGAAAGCTGACTTCTAAAGATCACAGTTTGAAACCAACCTGGGCAGAAAAGTCTGTTAGACTCTTATCTACAGCTAACTAGCAAAAAGCCAGACGTGGAGGTATACAGCCTTGAGCAGATAAGCTAAGGAAGAGCACAGGGTCCTGAGCCCAAGACCTGGTACTGGCACACCAAAAGATAAGAATAATAAATTACACTTAGCTACTCAGGAGGCTGAGATTTGAGGATCGCAATTTAAAGCCAGCCTGGGCACAAAAGACCATATGAGATTCATATCTCCAATTAACCACCAGAAAACTGAAAATGGCACTGTAGCTGGAGTAGTAGAGCGCTAGTCTTGTGCTGAAAAACTTAGGGACAGTGCCTAGGCCCAGTGTTCAAGCTCCATGACCGACAAAAATAAATAAATTACAAACTCAATCATCTTGCCTTATGGCTCTAGCTTGAAAAGCCTACTGCCACGTGCATCAGTCCTTTGAGGAACATAGAAAAAGTACAAATACCAGCTCCTACATGTTACCCATTATCAACAGTCTCATGCCAAGTAGGTTTGGTATTAAAACCTCTGGATCTAAACATACCACTGTTGCCTTGCATTCGATTCCCAAATGAGTAGATGTTCCTCTATTCATTCCTGCACCAGCTGTGAGTTTGTAGCTCATAGCTCTTTAATTGATAGGGATGTGTGTGTGCGCGCGCGCGCGCGTGTGTGTGTGTGTGTGTGTGTGTGTGGCTTTAGCTTTAGTTTGCTGTGCATGCTGGAATCTCTAAATATTTAAAGTTGTAATTTAGCAAACTACAGAGAAGCCAGAAATAGAAGTTTGGGGTTTGAAGTTTTCTTTTATGAGAAAGATTAGAAGTGTACCAACTGAGAGAGAGGCAAAAAGACCGACTCCCTTCCATGGACTTGGGAAACTGCTGATGCACTGTCCTTGTAAGTCCCTACCCTGCTCTACGGCGTGTGGAGGCAGAAGGCATAGTAGACACTGCCTAATTATCTCTCCTTCAGAATCTTTCCTGCCAGAACCAATACTGCCTCCTCCTGCCTTTTGTTCCTCACTTTCCACTCCCTCTGCACCCCATACCTCTTGTCTCACCCCAACTACAGGCACCACCAATGGCCTTCCAGCTGCGAAATCTAGTAGGACCTTTTTAGTCTCTGGCCATTTTGACTTTTATGCCACATAGTTGTTTTGTTTTGTTTTGTTTTTCTCAAAATTCTCCTTTTTTTAAATAAGCCAATGCTGATAATTCCTGACTTGGTTATCACTGTAAGCTTAAATGTACACAGTGTGATTCTGAAGCACTTGATAGACATTATTCACTGAATATCCACACCCCCTCACAAGATAGATGTTATGATTCTTTTTTTTTTTTTTTTTTTTTTTTGCCGGTCCTGGGCTTGAGCTCAGGGCCTGAGCACTGTCCTTGGACTTTCTCAAGGCTAGAGCTCTACCACTTGAGCCTCAGCACCACTTCCGACTTTTTTCTATGTATGTGGTACCGAGGAATCGAACCTGGGTCTTCATGCATGCTAGGCAAGCACTTTAACCACTAGGCAAAACTCCCGGCCCCCAGATGTTATGATTCTTATATCACAGATATAAGATTGACATACAAACTATTAAGTAACTTGTCCAAGATGGCACAGCTATTTTTCCTTTTTTTTTTTTGTATCTGTGTTGATCCTCGGGCTTGAACTCAGGGCCAGGGCACTGTTTGTGACCTTTGTGCTCAAGGTTAGTGCTCTATCACTGGAACACGTCCAGCGTTTTTAGTAGTTTATCGGAGATAAGAGTTTCACTGGCTTTTCTGACCTGGTTGGCTTCAAACTACTATCCTTAAATCTCCGCCTCCTGAATAGCTAGGATTATACATGTGAGCACTTTTTTTGGAATCCGTGGGATGTTCATGGAAATCCTTTGTCATCAGGCCAAAACTTTAAATGATATGGACTGAACTTTAAACTTACTAAAATCGCTATAAATTCGACTTCTATTTTGTCTCTAAACACAACTACTCTATCCTGGGATTATGGATTTAGGCTCATATACATATAGTCTCTGCACTGCTAATGGCTTTGCATTTTTTTATTAAAGAATTTATTAACATTGATTTTTACATCATATTTCAAATGATGTGTTTAACAAACAAGTATTCAAGAAGGGAATCTCTATTCCTAGCACTTAGATATTAGAACATAATCAAAATTAGGCTAAGAGTTTGTATATCATAGATACATATTAAGCTATGTAATAAATAGAGTCATAAGTCTATAGAGTCATAAGTTTTTATGTCTATGTAGTTGTGTTTATATTTCCAGTACCATGTCTATAGCATTGGGCATGCAAATATTGAGTCCTCACTCTTGTACTCTTTGGATTTAATAGCCATATATTAAGGATACCATGAGCCTTTTGTTCCTTTGGTGTTGACTTGTCTCACTCAACATGATTCACTCTAGATTCATCCACTTCTCTGGCTTTGCATTTTTAAAATATTTTTATTATCTTAAATAATTGTATAGAGGAGTTGCCATTCAACAAAGCAGTTTATGAATAAAGTGCATTTGATCAACGTCATCCCTTTCAACATTTTTTTTTCCCATCTCAATCATCTTTTCACATGGAGTCTTAGTTGTTCGGTCTTGGTCTCCTTTGCCAAGTCGCCATATTGCATTTGCTTAATAAAGGGTTTTATTTCAAGACCTTCAGACACATATAGTGGAACTCAGGAGACAAATAACTTGGTGCTTAGTTAATTTTAAATGTTGACTTGACATTTACTTAATGTCTGACTTCTAATAAAACAATATTATCCTCAACTCCTATTGAAATTGTAACAGGTCAAAATGAATATAGTGCAGTTGAAATGTTACTAACATATGACTATCACAGCCTCTCCCATTTTTCTAAGGACGCCGGGACTAGCTGATTGTATTGGGCTCCCAGGCTTTCCTTTACTCTGAAAAGGAAATAGACATAGTGAAAAAGAGAAATATCAAAACAAATCAGAAAAGAGAAGAAAAAAGAAAAGAGCTAAGCAGTACATATCTTTATTCCTCGGCTACTTGGGGGACTGAGGCAGAGAGATCACAAGCATGATGCATGTCTAGTCTACATAGCAAGTTCAAAACCTGCCCAGTGGCAGAGTATTTGTCTTATATCCATAAAGTCCTAGATTCAATCTCCAGTACCATGAAAGAAAATGAGAAGAACAAAGGGAGGTGGAGGGAGAAAATGATGGGAGAAGCTAAGGAAGAAGGGGAAGATGGGGAGAGAAAGAAGTATGCTTAAAAAGCACCTCATTTGGAGATAAGGTCCTTATAGAAGTAATCAAGTTGGAAGGAAGAAAGGAGAAGAGGAAGGGTGGAAGAGACAAAGGGAAGGAAGAAACAAAACATTCAAAATTCTCCATAATAAAGGGGTCTATTAGAAAGAGAAGGGAAAGCTGGCAGGGCAATGGGTCAAGCCTAAAATCCTATCTACTTAAGAGGCTAAGATACAAGGATTTGGGTTCAAAGCCAGAGTAGTGGGAATGCTCATCAGATTCTTATCTCCAATTAACCACCAATATCCAAAAGTAGAGTTGTGGTTAAAAATGGTAGAACACTAGCCTCAAGCACAAAAGCTAGGGACAGTGCCTAGGCATGACTTCAAGCCCTAGGACTGACCAAAAAAGAAAAAAGGAGAAATTGAAAGAGTAATCACATGGCTATATGCTAGAAGATACTGAACGAGAAGAGAGACTAGGATCATTTACTTTAGGAGTCACTGGCAGATAGATATATGTGTGTGTTGGATGCATATGTGTCTATATAAGAAGACAAGAAAAAAGGAAACAGCTCTTTCTTACACTTCTACCACCGGTTACAGATATATGCCTGTTAGCATTGTGTCAAAAGATATTGACATTATACAACCACTTTCCAAGTATATGATAATCTTGGGACATACATATCTACTCATATAATAAAGCATGAAAATCAAGACAGAGCTCCAGATATATGTGGACTATAAAGTTAACACATTTGTAAGATATACTAACCACAAAAATACTCAATATCCTTGAAACTGGCATCATTTTATGGCTTTTTTTTTGTCGGTTGTGGGGCTTGAACGCTGGGCCTGGATTCTGTCCCTGAACTCATCAGCTCAAGGCAACCACTCTACCCCTTGAGACACAGTGCCACTTCCGGTTTTCTGGTGGTAAATTGGAGATAAGAGTCTCATGGACTTTACTCCCCAACCTGGATTTGAACCATGATCCTCAGATCTCAGTTTCCTGAGTTGCTAGGATTACAGGCGTGAGCACTGCACCTGGCATTTTATGGCTTTTCAATCTTTTATGAGTACACAATTATTTGTGGCTAATACAAACAACATCGATAAGAGATGACTTAGAATATACACAAATACAACAGATTTTTGTTGGCTTTTGTTTTTGCCAGTCCTGGAGCTTGAACTCATGGCCTAGGAACTGTTCCTGAGCCTCTGTGCTCTAGGTTAGTGCTCTATCACTTGAGCCACAGCACCACTTCCAGCTTTTTCTGTTTATGTGATACCGAGGAATTGAACCCAGGACTTTGCACTCTACCACTAAGACACATTCTCAGCTCAATATATCCATTTAAGATGTGTTTGAAACATGTTTTTCCCCAAGGTTTACTGAAGGAAAAACATTTCATGATTGGTAATTCTTGTTTTCAGGGACCATGACATGAGAAAGGGTATCAATGTTTGTGAAGTAATGCACCTTCTATCTGGTGAATATAATGTAACCCTTCTATTAATTACAATAAAAATATATGGAAAAAAATAAAATTGTTTCCCCATGGAAAAAAATCCAACAATAGTTTCTTTAGATGGTTTCTTTAGAAGTATATTAAAGAGTTTACTACTTATATAATAAAAAATAAACTACTTGCTCAAAATCCATAGCACCATGTGAATTGTGTCCCTCCAAAAAGGTTATGGCAGCTCCTAACCCTGTACCATAAACTGTCCACTTACTGGGAGAAACGATCTTTAAAACAATGGGCGAATTAAAATATGGCATTGGTGATGCTCTAGCCTAATATGACTAATGTCTTTATACAAAGGAAGGTTTGGAGAAAGAGACAGATGTGCACAGAGAGGAAATACTATGTGTAGAGAGGCAGGGACATCACCTTAGGAGACAGCGAGGCTGGAATGAGGTTGGCACAAGCCAAGATAATCCCAGGGGCACTGCCACTGAAAGAGTCAAAGGAAGCTCCTTGAAAGATGTCTAAGAGACCACTGCCTGACAAATACTTTATCTGCAGTCTCCAGAACTATGAAAGAACCTTTTGTTGTTGTTGTTGTCCCAAGCCTGTCCCCACTGCTTCCCCAGTACCTGGTAATTGAATAGAGTCTCCTCATTCCAGCTGACTGTTTTACCAGGAAAGGACAAGGCGCTGGATATCCCCAGGTCTGGTCTCTCATTGTACCAGATAATTTTCCACTCATGCATTGTAGAAGGTCTTGACAGATCAATGTCTTCCCTATAGAGAAATTTCTCTTTATTTCTCACCCTTCTCTTTCTCGTCCTGCCCTCCTTTTCTTCTTTCTTTCTTTTGTTTCTTTTCATTTTGATTATGCTGTCTCCCTCAGCAAGAGTGGGTCAATTTGTACTTTTCAAGTTATGTAAGCAGTTGCTTGTGGAGACTTGAGTTAATAGGAATCATATTTCTAATAGATTTGAAATTTAATTTTAGCAGTTCATCCTAAAGCTCAGTTGAGCCTCACAGTTGACCTCAGGGCGTGACTTGGTATAACCTGATACCCTCGTCACACCTCTGCGGCAGAGCTCAGAAGTGCAGTGAATAAATGTCAGGTTTGCATGAGGAAACTAAAATGTCATTATCATCGTTGGAGCCTCACCAAAATATTCTTGTCTTCAAAGCAGCTGGATCACCATGTCTAAGTAAGGTGGCTGGATCAAAATACTGGACAGACATTTGGCCCACACTAGATTAGCCCATGCCCAGACACATTTGGGAGTAGCCTCTGTTCTACCCCAAGTAGAGTGGGAGGAAGACAACACAGTCTAAAATGCCCCTCCTCATCCTCCCTTACCCCAACACTCCATCTCAACTCCTGAGATCCTCAGGGAGGCCTCAAGACCTGTGTGAGGAATCTGGTAGCAAGGATGCAGATATACAAACTGAACTGCAGGCTCGGGCTACTGGATGGTCAAACCAAAATCACTGGACGATAACCAAGTATAAGCAGGTATCAGAGGGTTGGAGTACTCTCTTTATTCAGCCATTTGAGTAATTACTTCACGGTATTCACAATATCTCCTTAAAGCATGTGTTTATATGTGCTTGTATAGTAGATGGATTACAATGTGTCCCCCACTTGTTTTCCTCTCCTTTCTATATTCATGGTACTTCTTTTTTTTTTTGGTGCCAGTCCTGGGGCTTGAACTCAGGGCCTGATCACTATTGTAGTGCTTTCCTCAAGGCTAAAGCTCTACCACATGAGCCACAGCACCACTTCTGGCTTTTTCTGTGTATGTGATACCAAGGAATTGGTCTTCGTGCATGCTAGGCAAGCACTCTACCACTAGGCCAAACTCCCAGCCAAACTCACGGTACTTAACAGCATGATTTTGTATTAAAAGAAAGACATTACCTTGTGATTTTTGGACCAACAAAATGCAGCAGAAGCGATGGTGCCAGGTCTAAGTAGTCTCTTTGGCTCTTTCATAGGAAAAGCCTGGCAGGTCAAAGAGAGGCTCTTGCTGATATTCAAACCCAGGGGCCAAAACAATTACCTAATCTGCAATTTACCTAAGACATACAAAGGAGCCTAGATGAAACCAAATTGAATCACTTTTAAAACACAAACCCCTAGTATCTATATCTGTCTATCTATCTAGTGAGCCACTAAATTTTTCAGTAATTTATTTTGCAACCACGAGGACTTTTAATATCACCTTAAAAAAATAACTGTGGCCAGGCATACTGATACATGTGTTTATAATCCCAGGACTTGGGAGGTTAAATCAGAGTGCTCACAAATTCAAAGCCAGCCTAGATCCTCCTAGGACCCTGCCTCCTAAATAAACAAAACATACATTGAAAAAAAATCATAAATCTGGCATTCTGACATGCCGGAGCCAGCCAGCAGCGAACTGGGATTCCTGATTTAGGGGTTGAAGACTTGGAAAAGAAATAGACAAGAGACAAACAGATGGGATCAGGAGAACTACAGCCCAAGTCAGCAGCCCAAGAAGGCTGTGAGCTTAAGACTGTAGCCCCTTAAATCCAGTCTTATATACTTACTTGAAATCAGGGACCTACCAGGGGTTACATTCTTTTTTTTTTTTTTTTTTTTTTTGCCAGTCCTGGGCTGGAGCTCAGGGCCTGAGCACTGTTCTTGGACTTTCTCAAGGCTAGAGCTCTACCACTTGAGCCTCAGCACCACTTCCAGCTTTTTTTCTATGTATGTGGTAGCGAGGAATCGAACCCGGGTCTTCATGCATGCTAGGCAAGCACTTTAACCACTAGGCCAAACTCCTGGCCCAGGGGTTACATTCTTACAAAGCAATAAATCTCAGATCAGTTAAGCAGGACAAGGCCATAAAACAATAAAGCAATAAAGCAATAAATTGATAAGGTCAGGGAGCTCCCAAAACAGACAATGTAGCTCAAAAGTTCCTAGGCACAGAGCCATACATGACAGCGCTTATCTTTGTGTGGTTATTTACTGAGTTATGCAGATTCATGCTTCAGTCTTACTCCACACTCTGGCTCCCAACACTGGTATATATTTTCCTAGTATATAATAAGATGAACATTAATAAAGTATCTAACCAATGTTAAAGAAGTTAAGAAAAAAGAAGGTATTTTTCTAGGCAAGGTATGTGCTCAAGAGAACATTTAGAAACTTAAAGTGGATTTAAAAAACCATGTGGGATGCATCTCTTAGAAATCAGCCAGGAGAGAGAGTGGATTAACAAGGAAAAGGAGAATCTATAAATATCAACTGTACTGGAGTGATTAATAGGTAAATCTCAGTTAAGACAAAGTCCTTGGCTCACTTCTTTTGTGAAATTCTCAGTCTGGAAGAAAAGAGTTTAGGGTGGGTTTTTTGTTGTTGTTTTGCTTTGTTTTCTTTCTTTTTTTTCTTTTTCTTTTTCTTTTTTTTTTTAAGAAAAACTTAGGTCAAGGCCAGTGTTTTCAGCTGGATAGCTGAATAATAAATAACTAATTACCATCTGTTCCCTCAAGCTGAGAGCAACATATCTCTAGTCTTACTTTTTATCAGAAGCAACAAATTTTCAAGGGGCCAAAAGATTCTCTTAAAATCCTCCTTGTTTTTGTCACGAGGGACAGAGAATGACTTGCCATCTCTCCATTAAATAATTCAGACTCAGCAGAGGGCAGATTCTAGAACGACTAATAAGGTAAACAGAAAATGCAGGTGACCAAAAGATAGGGCACCAGCGGATGTCCTTATTCAGCAACTAATGAGCTGTGTTACTTTAGGCAAGTGACATGTCTCTGCATCTCAGCCTCCTCATCCATCAAATACACGGGGTTAAACCAGACGATCTCTAAGATCGCTTCCAGCTCTCACATGCTGTCATTCTTCATCAGCAATTTATTAAGATAAGCAGTCAACAAGAGACCATCAAGTTCAGTGCTGATTCAGCCCACTGGGCAGAGGCACTTTTGAGTTCAGGACAGAGTGTGGAGGCCCAGTTTGTCAAATGTGAATGATGTTCAATATGTAATGATTCAGTGTAATTTGTGTTCTTCTTTGGGAGGGAGAGAAAGAGAAGAGAGAGGAGAAACAGAGCTTATTTAGGTAAAGGTGAATAGTGAATAAAAGTAAAAGTCTTCAAATTGTATTATATTCATTCTGAAAAAAATATATCACATCTCTGTGAAATACTCAGAATATTACTGAAGATAAGTTCACATTTTGCCTGCAAAAATGCTGTCAGGGTCAGCAAGTTTCCTGAGCCAGAATCTTGTTAAGAAGGAATACCTGGTGATTCTGTCCAGGAACAAGGCATAGCTTCAAAACAGTGTAGATTCACTATAGTGAAAGATAAATGAGAAAAGAGGAGAAAGGAAAATTGATCACCGACTTGCTCAACATCCATTCATTCAATCCCTTTCTGTAGTCAGGCAGGCACCAATCTCGGTACTGGAAATATTTCTGAGTGCCAAACTAGTGAGAACACCTGTCTCTATGAGTTGTACAGTCTCTTCCTATTGCATACAAGTTGGATTGGGGTGTTTGCTATTATTTTGCTTGTTTGTTTTCTTTGGGTGGACCGCACAGTGTTAAAGGACTAGATGTAGTTTAAGGACACCAGGTAGATCCTTACTTGGCACACCCCTTTCATCCCAAGCAGAATTCAGTGCCCTAGCCTCTGCTGGCCTGAGAAGAGGCACTGGACAGAGCTGAAAGACAAACTGTATGTCTGGCCAGCAGTGACTAGTTAGACAACAGAAGCCTAATCATTCCTCTTTGAGTTAGCCTCATTTGTTAACTCCAGCTTCAGGAATTGGCTTAAACAATCCTTTAAAAGACCCATTAGGAAGCTCTATAATCCCATAGAAAGCATTTGCTATATGGCTTTACTTAAATGAAAGTATACTGTGCCCCCTTTTCTGGGAATGAAAGCACTAATTTAAAAAAAGAAAGGTTTAAGAAGGTTAATGCTTTAGAGATATTGACTCACATTTTGTCCCCAGAAATATCCCCATGTGTCTCTCTCCAGTTCAAGTAGGTAGTCAAGTCTGTGCTTACTGAAGAAGAAAGGTTTTCTCTCTGCTTTGCTTTTTTTTTTTTTATAAATCCAAGCTTTGGAAGATGAAAAATGGAACTCTCAGGATAAAGCTGGGCAACAGATGTGTTTTGTTTGACCCATTGTGATATTGTGTTTCAAAATGAACTAAAGTGTTAACATTTCAAGTCAGAAAGGTTTACATAAAGTAAAACTTTCCAGCTTTTCCTTTAAAAACATAAACCCTTTAAAGAGAAACTCAGATTCCTTTTCTTGTCTGGAAATACTCTGGGAAGGAAACAATACTGCAAAGCTTGGGTAGACAGAGACACAGGTGGCTGCAGAAACTCCCCATGAGCATCATGGGATATCTGCCCACACTGGGATCCAGAGAGAGACAGCTCAGCTTGGTGGGGACATGTGGCATACCAGGGCCAAGGACCCAAGGGGATGAACAGTCGAACTCAGCAGATTGCTCTATGGACAAATGTCATAGAACGTAGGACTACACTTGATTACAACCCATCTCTTTGGTCCTAGCTGGATGCCCCTGTTTCAGAAAGTGACTCAGTTTCGAGACACCTTCCTCTGGAGTTGGGGAAAGGAATAGAAAATCCCCAACATCAAAATGAAGTCTAGAATAGTGGCTCACAATAGAAATAAATATGAATTGTGGAAGGATATAATTTCTGTAGGCCTTGGTTTGGATAAATATATACCCTTTATATATATATATATATATATATACCCATTATCAAAGAAGATAGAATTTTACTTATATACTTGCTAAGTGCATGTATCTTTCTTTTTTTTTTTTTGTCAGTCATGGGGCTTGAACTATGGGCCTGGATGCTGTCCCTGAGCTCTTTATTGCTCTATCACTTTGAGTTACAGTGCCACTTCCAGTTTTCTGGTGGTTAATTGGAGATAATAGTCTCATGGACTTTTTGTGTCTGGGCTGGCTTTGAACTGCTATCCTCAGATCCCAGCCTCCTGAATAGCTAGGATTACAGGGGTGAGCCACCATCGTATGGCTAATGTGTGCACATATCTTTTTCTTACGGTTTAAGCGTGAGAAGGTTGGTGAGAGAATATTAGTTCTGGTTGAATCCTCCCTTCCAGAATTACATGAAAAATTAGTTCCAAAGAATGTGAAGATGGGTTTCATTATGGTGCTGGTTGTTTATGACATGCTTGGGTCATGGAATCCTTTAAAGATCTGACAAAAAAATGCCTTCGGCACTGAAGATCAGACTAAGACATGAAACCTGCACAATTCTGTACAAAAACAAGGGCTTTAGAACCCAACCCCTTTTGAAAATCCTTCTGTGGTCCCCAGGCAAAGGGACCTGGCTCCATCTGCCACTCTTCCTGTCCTCATCTTTTTCCAGGAGATGTCAGTTGAATACACACACACACACACACACACACACACACACACACACACACACACACACTTTCAGCCGATTTGGAATACAAAGAAAACTGCCACCCACCATCTATCACCCTGGCACCCTTACCATCTGCAGCCTCCCGTGCTAGACCCATCCACGCAGAGCCCTTCCTGCTGCAGGCCGCGCATCTGAGCTCTGCCCGGAGCACTCTCCTCGGGGCTGTCTGACACCAGTGCACGTTATAAATAGAAGAGGATGAGACCCTGTGTGCTCACCCTGCTTCTGGCAGTGGAAGCTTAGATTTTCTGCCTTCCAAAAATTCTCCCTGAACACAAAAGTATCCTAGGCAAGAGATGCTCAGCCGGAAAAGGTACAGACACATGTAGCCGAGAATGGGAGAAAAAGCATCTTCTACCAGCTGGAAGCCACAACATCCTCTCCAGTGGATTCAGGCAATCTACCAACATCCTGTTCCTGGAAGCTCTTTTGCTTTATTTCCCCTGGAGGCACTACGGGAGCGACAATGGAGGAACCACTCACAACCACATACCTCTATGATATACGTGACTGTGTATGCTGCACTGGGCCTGCACTCTGGAGTCCAGATACCTCCCAACTTCCGGAAAGATATGTCCTACAGCAAGAAGGCAATGACCCCTGTATTCTGTATGGGCAAAGGGCTCTTCCTGAGCTACACTGAGGCCTTATACCCTCTGGAGCTTCGTTTTCCTCACTCATAACACAAAAGTGTTGAAAGTAATGATTTAGTTGCTTTTCTTTCAGGTTGTAAAGATTCTCCAGTTCCACCTGGCCTACATACAAAGCATTGCAGGAGATTCTGTTGCTATCTTTGAGCCACTAGATGGCAACTGTACTTAGTTTAGGAGGAATGCTGTCTTAGGAGAAATCACTGGTAAGAACATACATATACATATACACACAGTAGGTTGCATAAAGCAGTGAGGAATTATGGAGAGCTAAATGAACAAAACTGAATTGCAAAACAATTGTCTGTTATCATTATGATAAAATATGCTTAAACCAATACATCTATCAGGCTCTTCACTGATTGACTGGGGATGCTGGAGAATCCTGTGGTTGTGGTTTGGAACCAGACAGAACAGTGCTGGGAACTGATGTCAGGAGTTCAAATCTTCCCTCTAATAGACTGTTTGACTCTGTGGAATCACCTATGCTTCCTTTGCTTTAGTTTCACATCTTCAAAACCAAAGAGGAGAGCCAGGCTTCAGTGACTCAGGCCTAAAATCCTAGCTACACAGAAGGCTGAGATTTGAGGATCATGATTGGAAGCCAACCCCAATGGGAAAGTCCATGAGACTCTTTCTCCAGTGAACCAGCAAAAAGCTGGAAATAGAGCTGTGGCTCAATTAGTAGATGTGCCAGCCTTAAGCACAACAAAGCTAAGTACAGTGCCCAGGTCCTGAGTTCAAGTCCTAGTACCACACACACACACAAAGCAAGCTCATAAGACTATATTAGCCCTGGTTCTTCATATCAGATGGCCAAGATTCAGCTATTAAGGGCTCCAGCACTAGCTATAGATGAGAACCCCAATATTGCGGGCCCCTAAGACGATAGGAAGAAGTTGTATTGTCACATACACATTTATAACACAACACACTGCCAACATGAGTTGAGATAGCTTGAGGGAGTCTCTTCCTCTGCCAAATGAAATACTCCTCTAAACCTGAATTCTGCTTTGAAGCCAGGGAGAAGAATGATGGGCCCAACGTGTCAGGCAGACTAATTGGTTTCTCCTCATAGGTAAGCTGCTCCCTTTGGCTTGTATTCCTGCAGGAAGTTTCCCAGCTTTTTCGGAGGCAAACAGTACTTCTTTTACTCCTTTTCTGTATCATTTCCTCCTATTTCTGTTCTTTTGAGCTAAATATATAGCTTTCAGGTCCAAGATCTCTAAGGGGAGGTCTGGAATCTGCATTTTCATAAGCATTTTGGATGAGACTGAAGTTTGAGCCTCGTTAACTCACCAGGTTCCCCATCCACATTGAAGACACTGGGAGTACAGACCATTCATGGGAATTCTTGGCACTGACACTAGAATATGATTTGTCAAACCATAGTCTTCATTGAAACAGAAAATTTTTTGGTAAGATGTTGGTAGTAGGGGCCGGGAGTTTGGCCTAGTGGTTAAAGTGCTTGACTAGCATGCATGAAGACCCGGGTTCGATTCCTCGGTACCACATACATAGAAAAAAGCCGGAAGTGGTGCTGAGGCTCAAGTGGTAGAGCTGTAGCCTTGAGAAAGTCCAAGGACAGTGCTCAGGCCCTGAGCTCAAGCCCAGGACTGGCAAAAAAAAAAAGATGTTGGTAGTAGCCCATCCAAAAATTCTTGGTATGACAGCATTTTTGTAGAATCTGTGGATTTTCATCTCCTCCTCCTCTTCCTCCTCCTCCTCCTTCTCTTCCTCCTCTTCCTCCTGCTCTTCCTTCTCTTCCTCCTCTTGTTCCTCTTTCTCCTCCTCCTCCTCCTCATCCTCTTCCTTCTCCTCCTCCTCTTCCTCCTCCTCTTTCTCCTCTTCTTCCTCCTCCTGCTCTTCTTTCTCTTCCTCCTCTTGTTCCTCTTCTCCTCCTCCTCATCCTCTTCCTTCTCCTCCTCCTCTTCCTCTTCCTCCTTTACCTTCTTCTCTTCCTCTTTCTTCTTCTTTTTCTCCTTCTCCACATCCTCCTCTTTCTCCTCTTTTCTTTCTCCTCCTTTTTTGGTTCGACACCCAGATTTGATCTCAGTGTCTGACACTTTTGTTCACTGACTAGTGCTCTACCAACTGAGCCATGCTTACAAACAGAGGGTTGATTGTTTCTTCTCATTTTTTTGTTGTTGTTCTTCTTCTTTAAGGAGAAATTTACATTTTCCTTCTCAAATCATGGCAGCAATTTATCCTAATTAGTCATTTCACAAGAGGCTGGTAAATAAGCTACAATGTTATATCATTAATTACAAAGAAAGACAAAACTGCTAATTAAACTGGAATATTCATGTCAGCATGCCAGGGAATTGCTAATTTTTTTTAGAAGAATCTCCACAAGAAGGCAAATTACCCATAGCAAGTGGTTTGTTAAGCAGGGACTAGGAGCATGGGAATCAGATGATGTTAAAGCCATCAACACTATCCTATCAAAGAGGAGATGGGGACAGACTCCACTTAGGAGGGTTTGTTTATGTTAGCATTTGTACAGGCCAGACAGCATCCTACTTCAATCTTGTAGAAGTATACAAGAATTGCCTTAATAGATGGTTTGAGCATTCTGAAACCATCAGAGTAGAAACTCAGTGGCACTCTATGCTCTGTTTTTGTTTTGCTTTTCACTATTTTCTTTCCTAGATCCTGGTGGCTACTCCACAAGTATAAACTCAATCTTGATTCTGTCCAGTTACAAAACAGTTGAGTAGGATTCCGAGAACAGCTTGATCTTATTGACTAATAAAATCTTTTAGGCGACTGTGTCTCTGCAAATGAGACTCCAATTCATTACCTGTAACTGCATAGGTATCTTTACTTAAACTGCACACTTGCAGAATGCCTATTTTTGCAACATAAGACATAACAAATATTTGGTTTTGTGCTGGTGTTCAAATTAAACCCACACTTAATCCTTAACATGTCTTCTAAAAGTACATCGAAATCAACCTTCGATGGATTTGTACCTCAATTAGGGGCAATGCACATCTGTTCTATCTGCATCTAACTGGGTTTCAGGCTTACCTTCCAATCTAGGTCAGAATGATGCATAACACCTTCCTTGCATTCCCATCATCCTCCTGGGCCCACTTTGTTACTATTAGTCATTTGTCATATGGGCTATAGTGATGTGCTCTGTCCTCTTGGGCTCCATAGGTGACATTTTTTTCCTGCAATTAACTAAAATTTAAGGAAAGGACAAAGCCAGAGAACACTCAGGTTTGTACCAGCTCCTGAAATACAAACTGGCATCATCCTCAAGAGTTTATATTTAAAATAGCAACAACAATAATAACTTTACATATAAATGGTCAAAATGGCTGGGGGCCGATGGCTCATACCTGTAATCCTAGCTACTCAGGAAGCTGAGATCTGAAGATTATAGTTCAAAAACCAGACAGAAAAGTCCATGAGAGGGCTGGGAGTTTGGCCTAGTGGTAGAGTGCTTGACTAGCATGCACGAAGACCTGGGCTCCATTCCTCAGTACCACATACATAGAAAAAAGCCAGAAGTGATGCTGAGGCTCAAGTGGTAGAGCTCTAGCCTTGAGAAAGTCCAAGGACAGTGCTCAGGCCCAGAGTTCAAGCCCAGGACTGGAAAAAAAATAAAGAAAAGAAAAAGAAAAGTCCATGAGACTCGAATCTCCAATTAATCATCAAAAATGCCAGAACTGGAACTGTGGATCAGGTGGTAGAGTGCTAGCCTTGTAAAAGGACAGAAATGTGGACATACATGTGGATAGAGGTGCGGAACTGAAAGCTTATTCCTGGCTATCTCAATTCTGTCACTTAAAGTTAGGGTGTCTGGGGATGGGCTATGGAGCAAGAGAAGAATAGTGAGTACTTGGATATACCATGGAGAAGATTGGAAAAGGAAATGATGGCTAGAATAACCAATGATTCAGATGATTTGGAAATTCTAAATGTGCAATAGCATAGAACCAAGATTTTTTTTTTGGAGGGGGTGGAGGGTGGCCATAGGGCTTGAACTATGGGGTTAAGTGCTATCCCTGAGCGCTTTCTCTCTCTCTCTCTCTCTCTCTCTCTCTCTCTCTCTCTCTCTCTCTCTCTCTCTCTCTCTCTCTCTCTCTCTCTCTCTCTCTGTCTCTCTCTCAGGTCATTGGGCTTGAACTTAGCCTGGATGCTATTCCTGAGCTCTTCAACTCAAGGCTACTGCCCTACACCTAAGCCAGGGCATTGTACCTGATCTCTTCAGCTCAAGGCTACCACTCTACACTTGAGCCAAGCCCCACTTCCTGTTTTCTAGAGGTCAATTGGAGACAAAAGTCTCAGGTTCTTTTATGCCTGGGCTGGCTTTGAACCTTGATCCTCAGATCTCAGCCTTCTGAGTAGCTAGGATTATAGGCATTAGCTACTGTGCTCTGCCCTTGCGCTCTTTTTGTGCAAAGCTAGACTCTACCACTTTGAGCCAGGACTCCACTTCTGGGGAGATAATCATTTGACTTGACCAGTTCTTTTCTGTTCTTCCAATCTTCTATCAGCTGTGATGTGACTTCCACCCCTTCTAACACATAGAAACAACTTATTCCCAAGTCACTGACAACTTTCTTATTGTTTTTTTTTTTTGCCATGTTTTTTATAAGTTCATTAGGGCATGTGGCTTGCCAGTTCTTTCTGTAATTAGCTGGTATGATAAATTTTCCCCCTCCCCGCTGGTCTTGGGGCTTAAACTCAAGACCTGAGCACTGTCCTTGAGCTTTCTCAAAGCTAGAGCTCTGCCACTTGAGCTATAGCACCACTTCTGCTTTTTCTTTGCATGTGGTACAGAGGAATCAAACCCAGGTCTTTGTGCATGCTAGGCAAGCACTTTACCACTAGTCCAAACTTTCAGCAGTTTTTTAAAAAAATATTTAAAAAATTACCTTTAATAAGTTGTACAAAAGTAGCACTACCAGGGCCAGGAGTTTGGCCTAGTGGTAGAGTGCTTGCCTAGTCTAGCATTCACGAAGATCTGGGTTCAATTCTCAGTACCACATACATAGAAAAAGCCTGTGGTTCGAGTGGTAGGGTTCTAGCCTTGAGAAAGCCCAGGGACAGTGCTCCGGCTCTGAGTTCAAGCCCCAGGACTGGAGAAAAAAAAGAAGTGCTACCTAACAAAGCAGTTTATGAATACATCTCTTTCAACATTCTCATCCCCCCTTGACTCACCCCTTTCCTTCCTTACTTTTATGGCATATACAATGAATTCTTGGCTGCATTATCCCTGCTTACCCTCTTCATTTGCCTTCCCTCCCCCTTAGTCCTCCCCCCCTTGGCTATATCCACTTCCTGGGGTTGATTTTGTTGGGCTTTGACCTAGTATTTCTAAAAGATTATGACATTTTAGCTCTCTACAGAGTCTATTATACTTCAGTTAATTCATTTGTAACTGCTTGCACACCACCCAGTGTGTTTACTCATCAATTTATAGGCATATTCTAACTACCACAAATGGGGGTAGATGTGCATCTTTTGTTTTTCTGGGTTGGGCTCACTTCACTTAACACCGTTTTCCCCCAAGTCTTTCCATTTCTTTACAAATAATGCAAATCATTCTTTCTAACAGATGGGAAAATTCCATTGTGTATATATACCCCATTTCTTTGATCTTTTCACCGAGGGGCATCTAGGCTGACTCTGTATCTTGGCTATGGTAATAAAATAGTTGCTTCTTTCTTACTTGCTTCTTCTGCTGTTCCTTTTAGAAATTCTCCAACAACTTCCAGGCCATACTTAAGCTGCTGACACCCAAGTCCTATCTCCTCTGAATCTTTAAACCCTCATACTACATTGCAGACAAAGCTCTCTACTTAGATCCACATGCAACATGCTCAAACAAGGTCTTGGTTATTTCTCCCCAGCTTCTTCTGTGTATGCCCAGCCACTAAATCAGAACTTGACTTCTCCATACATCTCTGCCCTTCCAGGCAAAGACATCATTTGTGACTTACTTATTAAGAGAATCAATGTCTGTTCTCCCACTTCCCATATGACAAACCCTATGTGGAGATTGGGATTCTGTCATTCTCCTCACTTTGTTCCTCAGATGTGACTTCTACTCAAGGAAGGCAAACCTCAGTCTTGGGAGGGGCAAAGCCAGCTACACTGAAGGTGCCAAGTATCAATGTGATTTCTCTTTTTCATATTTCTGCTGAACAAATGGGATTTTGCAAACAACAATTGTCCTAAAAAATGGATCATTGTGCTGCTTTAGCAGAAAAGTGTTTTTTAAAGCAAACAAAACATGTGAATATTCAGAGGAAGATTGGAAGAGAAAATTATCATGGTGATGTCACTGGTGGGACCTTCCCACAATCTGCTAATCTGAATGAACCTCACCAGTTCCTTCGTACATGGAGGGACAAAGGGTTCTCAGTCACCAAGTCCTCCGTTGTGAAGATGAACCAGGAGTGCCTGCCACCCCGTCATTAGTCTTTTGCACCTGTGGGTGGACAATTTATCACAGGGTTTGTGGACTTGTTCAGGGTCATGAAACATTTCCAAGACCTACCTAGGAACTGTTTTAAAGAGAAAAAGACTAAAGGGACTTCAATATTTATGAAACATTTTGTGTTAATCAGACTGTTTTTATATCAGAAAAAAATGCAGCATAAAGATGAACCAAATGGCATTCCTAAACTAACCCCTGTACGTCACTCACTGATTTTCACCTTTGGTGCCAGGGGCTAGAAGAGTACGACAGACTCCTTTAAGAATCCAATCTGAAAAATGAATTCTCTCTCTCTCTTTTTAAATGCTTAGATACGCAGCCTGTATGTACAATTTAGGATGTTTCATGTGTCCTATTTAAGACCTCCTGTCTCTATCTGGGCACTAACTGGGGATGGATTGGATTGGAGTTTATTTTTATAATTGAATAAACATAAGATTCCTACTCAATACTTGTCTCACAATCACCCAGCCTTTCAAACCTGTTCTTTTACCGTCTCCCAGAATTCTTGCTATGAAGTTACCTGGAAGGAAGAACTCTCCCGCAGCTCAGCATAAAATACCACTTCTTGGGTAACACTGGGTTAAGTGTTTCTTGAGCAAAAGCCTTTAGGAGAACTTAGACCTCTCCCTATTTCCACATCCACAGATGCAAAACTGACCATGCCTGGAAGGACAGCAGTTAGAATTCAGTTGTCTTCTCCAGCTGACTGACTCCTTAGCAAAAAGACCTTAGATCCAGGAAGCAGGTCAGAAATGTGGAATGGAGGAGGCTAGATAGTTCAAGATGCTTTCCTGAAGAGACAAGACAAATGGTCTAACCCGGTCTGGCATGGAGATCTTAACATCAAGGTAGATGCGAGGGATTTGAGTAGAACCCATGAGGGGTTAAGACCAGAGCGATGGCTTCTTCACACTTGCACGTTCTCAGTGTTCAGATCAATCCACAACTCTGAAGATATGGGCAAGTGTTAGTCATATTATTAGAGTGTAGCAATGGGGCAGTAACTAGTCATGTTGCTGGGTCCCCACTGTTGTCATGTGTGCCCCAGTCACTATCCTTATAGTCACCAGATCCCACCACTTTTGGGAAACACCTTTTTACATAATTCACTAAAGGTCATGTATTTACCATTTGCATTTTCCTTCAATCCCAGAACATTTTCAAGAATTTTTCAATGAAGAGTCAAAATCTCTTCTTTTTTCTAATTGCGCAACTATTTTGCATGTGATAACAACTATGCATACATGAAGATCAATTTCTTCAATTGGGGAAAAGCCAAGTTTTGTTTTATATTATTTCCACAGAATTAGACATCAAACGTGTTAGCAAAATTCCACCAGGAAAGTAAGAATTTTCTCAGTTTCACCTCATCCTATTGCATTGCATCACTTTCTAAATTCCTCACTTCTTAAACCGTATTGTAAATGTCACCAGCAATGTCCCCATTTCATATCTTCCAAAGAAAGAGAATGTTGTTGTGTGCCTGGAGAAAGAGTAAAAGGGAAAATTTGTACAAGACAAGTATCTTATAAAGTCATCACGTGTACTTGCTTATTACAAGTTCTGATAGATGCATGAAAAGATTTTGACAACGTGTTTTAGTTCATACTGTTTATCTAAAAAAGAAGAGCAATACTGCCAACTTTAGTTTGCATTATAGCTGCCACAATATGTTCAGTATATTATGTAGAATATAATATTCATAACATTCAGTGCTCATAAAATAGACACTTCTGGTGTATCCCAAGAATAAAACCTAGAGTCCTAGTTTTGTCTGCCTGGAATTCTCCAGTCTATGTATGCCTGCACACACACACACACACACACACACACACACACACACACACACACACACACAATCTGCCTTCCTTGATTCATTCTAAGATGCTTTTCATTTTTACTAGATTGGACAAGTGATTATAAGTCCAATGTGAATGGAGAAGAGGATCTATAACTCAGGATGTGATAGTAAATTTGTTCAAAAAGGAAGGAGAAATCATGGGAAATGAGCAGCCTCAGGTTTCTGTAGAAACCATGTCATTCCCTTTCTATCTTAATTCCAGTTCAGCAAAATAAAACACCAGGAAGTGGGCATTTGAAAGGGGTAGGATAGGGTCAAAGGGAAAGGGGTAGATAAAGGAAGAGGAAAAGAGGGAGAGAATGCAGTCAAAAATCCAATGAATATTCTACAAAATTAAGAAGAGTGAGGGTCAGGGAGGGATCAATGGGTATTGAAAGGGATGACGTTGATCAAGATATATTGCATTTATAAACTGCTTTGTTAAATAGCAACTCCTCTGTACAACTACTTAAAGACAGCTTTAAAAAGTGGAAACAAACTCAGCCCCAGTCTGAAAGAAGAGTAAGCCATTCTTTTTTTTTTTTTTGTCACTCATGTGGCTTGGGCCTGGGCCCTGTCCCTGAGCTCTTCAGCTCAAGGCTACCACCCTACCACTTGAGCCACAGCTCCACTTCTGGTTTTCTAGTGGTTAATTGGAAATAAGTGTCTCTTGGTCTTTAGTGCCCAGGCTGACTTTGAACCTTGGTCCTCAGATCTCAGCCTCCTGAGTAGCTAGGATTACAGGCATGAGCCACCGCACCCAGCAAAAGTAATCTATTCTTAATGTATGTAAGCTGTGAAGCCATGTACTGATTGTGAGCACTTGAGACAGGACCAGCATGGTGGTACACAAGTGTAATACTAGAACTTTAAAGGTGGAGGGAGAGAACTGAGAGTTCAAGGCTAGCTTGTTCCACATGGCAAGAACTTGTCCCTTTCCCTACCAAAAATATACACCAGAGGCCTAATACCTGGATTTGACTCTTAACTTCAACAGATATTGCCTAGAGTAAAACATTTAGCCTCTTTTTGGGTTGGGATCTACAAGGATAAATTCTTGAATGAACTCAAAGCATAAGCCTGAAATAAATGGTTTTCCTTGAAATTAATCAAGAATAATTTTTCTGCCAGCTGGCACAGTGGCTCAAGCCTGTAATCCTAGCTACTTAAGAGGCTGAGATCTGAGGATCAAGGTTCAGAGCCAGCCCAGGCACAAAAGGATCTAAGACTCTTATCTTCCAATTAATCTCTAGAAAATGGGAAGGGGGTCTTGGCTCAAGAGTAGGGCAGTAGCCTTGAGCTGAAGAGCTCAGGGACAGTGCACAGGCCAAGTTCAAGCCACATGACCTCCCCCCCCCCAAAAAAATTTTTTTCTACCAAGAAGCAAAACAGAGCTTGTAATGAGCACTTGAGGCTTAAAAAAAACTAAGTGCATAGGGACTAAAACCACACAGATACTTTTAACTTAATGGAAATGGCTAAGACTCATGTTCAAGATTATGCTATAATCATAGTAACCAAAACTCCACAGTCCAAGGTACCATCTGCTTAGGTTACTGTCTCTTTCTACAGAAAGAAATTCCATGAGTGGAAAGCCTGCTAAAATAGCAAGGAAAAAAATTAAGACATGGAGAAGATAACTGAGGAAGCAGCCATCTGCTATTTCTTTGAAATTAAGGTGTGAATACTGTAGAAAAAAAGGCAGTACATCCTGCTACAAAAATCCAGAATCTACCAGACAAGTGGCTCATGCCTGCAATCCCAGGTACTCAGGATGCTGAAATCTGAAGATCTCTGTTTGAAGCCAGACTGGGCAGTAAAGTCTTCGAGACTCTTTATCCTCATTAAACTATTCCGAAAAATCCAGAAGTGATGCTGTGGCCCAAGAGGTAGCGCCCTAGCCATGAGCCCAAAGATGCTTAGGGACAGCATCCAGGCTCCGAGTTTAAGTCTCAGGATAGGCAAAAAAACAAATAAACTTAATTTAATTAAAAAAACTTTAAATCCAGAATCCAGGATAGAAATCAAAAATTCAAGTTCTAAGCCCAGCCAGGAACTTAGTTCTATAATATTAGACTCTCAGCACCTCAGTCACCTCATTCACAAGGAGTTTCTGTAGATTAGGTTTAAGTAAAGACAGCTATGGAAAGTAACCTCTGATAGTCAAATATGCAATAGATGTTCAGTATCTATTGGAAGAACCTGGTTCTTCTCCGTCTCCTAGTCCTTCTGACATGACTGGTTTTCTTTATCCAGGTCAACAGTCTTGCTACTCATACACATTTCCATCTCAGGCTGGGAGCTGGCCTTGGATGGTTGGAAGTCGCAACGTGATTCTGACCCCCATTCATTCCAGAATGATTGGTCCTTTGGATTCTCACAGATCTGCTTGATCAACACCTGTAGCCACGCTTCTCCACACTCTCACACACTATAATAACACAGACACACACACAGACACAGACACACAGACACACACACACACACACACACACACGCATCCTTCCCTCCCTAGCTGTGCCCCAATAGCCAGAGCAACTGTTTTATCCTGGAGACACGACGTTGGACTTTATAACCTCAAAAAACAAAACAAAACAAAACAAAAAACAGCTGATTTGGGCTTTCCAGTAAGGAAAATTGTGCAACAATATCCTATGGCCTGGCTTTAATGATGCTCTTCTCGGGTCCTGGACGATCAAGGCGCTCGCCTTTGATGATGAAAGGTATGGAATATAGAAGGGACTATCACTTTACAAGGAATGGCTCTTCACAAACTGAGGCTGGTCACAGAGGAAAGGGCAGGCACTGGAAAACAGACTGGGAGGGCCCTAAGGGCTTCGTGGGTGGCGATGCCTTTATGTCGCCTACAGCTTGATGTATTTCAGGGGTGGAAACTGCTGACTAAACACTTCCTAAGCAAGCACATTTTGTCGGCTTCCTTGTAGGCATCGAGTATTTTTTTCTCCCAGTTTCCCCTCTGTCTTCTCTTTTCTCCCCTTAACAAACTTAGGATTGGGTCACATTCTTAATAATGAAGTCAAAATGCTCTCCTGTCAGGGTTTCCAGAAAAACAAACAAAACAAAAAGCCAACTGAATACAAGGCAGCTGAGGTGACACCAGAAGGTGAGGATAAATTCAAACCCCATTCTATGAAATCTGGAAAACTCCGTCCACGTTTCCAGTTTTCTCCAGCTTTCATATCCCTAAGGACTTCAATTTTCCCTAAAGAAACCCATTATGCACACAGCTAATGAGACCCTCCAGTCACCGGAACAAGCGCAGCTCAGTAGGGAGTCCATTTTTGCACACTTGGCAATTGGTTGCTGGAAACACCTGGTCCCCTCTGCGGCCATTCCTCCCTGGCTCCAGTCAAGGTGGCATGACTTCACCTTTTGCTAGGGAAGACTTCTCCTTGAGAGACAGGAAATTAGGAAACTTCTTTCTGATGGATTCTAGCTGAGTCTGGGACTTCTGCTCCCATCTGGAGGAGGTAGGTTATGTTTGAACAATGTTTGGAGGAAGGTTAAGTTGTAGTTTGAAGTGTGTGTGTGTGTGTGTGTGTGTGTGTGTGTGTGTGTGTGTGTGTGTGTGTCTATGTCTTGGGGCTTGAACTTAGGGCCTGACCTTTAGCTTGTTTTGCTCAAGGCCAGAGTTCTACTACTTGAGCCACAGCTCTACTTCCAGCTTTTCAAATAGTTTATTAGAGATAGTAATCTCACAGACTTTCCTGCCCCAGCTGGCTTTGAACCAGGAGGGATCTTCAGATCTCTGTCTTCTGAATAGCTAGGATTACAGATGTGAGCCACCAATACCCAGCTGAGATTCTTTTTAAATGAAAGCCAATGTGGAAATATTAATGGAGAGCATGTGTTTATTTCTGAATTTGGGAGTTTTTCCCAGCCTTCAGGAGGGAGAACACATGACTGGCACGACAATCTTAAGCACTGATCAATCTTCACAGAATAAACACCCTCAACTCTTTTGATTCGCATTTTTTCTTCCTAATAGAAACCAAGTTATACAGAAACAAGTTGTATAGCAGCCCTAGCATCTTCCCCTAGAATCACAGAGGCCATCTGTCCCTGTCTTGCTAGTTTGTCTCTCATGATGGTGCCAAACAGCACATGCCATATTCTAGATAACTCTCAAAAGCCAATCATCTGCCCACAGTTTACCCAGGGGTAAGTCACTTGATCTCTGTGAATCGTGGTGAAATTAGACAACTTATTACATTTCCTGTAGTTTGAAGGAGGTGTGTGTGTGTGTGTGTGTGTGTGTGTGTGTGTGTGTGTGTGTGTGCCTGTCTGTCTGTCTGTCTGTCTGTCTGTCTTGGGGCTACATTTCATGTCTTGAATGAGCTCTACCACCTAAGAGGTATTGGGGGTGGCTGGTGTCTGTAGTAACAATCCAGTTATGTATTTAGAACAATGACTATTCCTTCCAGCCATGCATTTAACTGATCTAGTTTAGTGGCTTTCAGATGATATGCGGGAATTAAATCCTTTCCTTTTCCCAATGAAATCAGACACGTGCTCACCCCTCCCCTGACATACACTCACATACACACATTCCATTTCATGAAGCAAAGACTGCCAGGTGGAAGCACTCCCTGGGAGAGACACTCCCAGGCCACGCTGGTATAGTGCCCTCTCCAGAGGGCACACATTCCCAGGACTTCTTTCCACACAGGCTAAGTTTCTTGGATTAAGGCAGGGAAAGGAATACAATAGAAGTACTAGCACATTGACTCGATTTTCCAAGGAAGCCATCCTAAGATACCCTGTATTGATACTTACCAAGATTCATGCAGATCTAACTTTCCTTTAGCTTTTCATAGGGGTTCCTAAAAAATTTCACATATAATTCCAGAATGACAAAGCATTTTTAAAAAAAGCCTATAGGGTTTTTTTTCCTTTATACAATTGCCATCTCATCTCCTGATATCAGAAACCTGAAAGTCAGTGACTGAGCTCAGGAGTTAGCAAAGCATGGATACCATGGGGATTAGCCTCTCACACAGGCTGATTCCTCCTTAGGCCAGGCCTTCCCTTTCTGGCCTAGACTAGTATGGTAGCCTTAGCCATTCCTAGCTCCAGGTTATCTATAGTTACCTGAAATCTCAGTCTCCACCCAAACCCATACTTTTATTTCCCTCTCAACCCGACATTCGCAAATTGATCTTACCTTTGCTTGTAAAATGTCATCTCCCATTGGATTGATATTTTTGCATTTGTTGCCTGATACATTTATCTAATTGGATGCTCATAGTAAACAAACAGCAGATTTGTAGAACGAGATGCTAAATCAAAGTATCAGCAGAAAAGCCTGTAAGACTCCTGTCTCCAATTAACCACCAGAAAACCAGAAGTAGAGCTGCAGCTCAAAGTGATAGAGCATTAGCCTTGAGCTGAAGAGCTCAGGAAGAGTGTCTAGGCCCTGAGTTCAAGCCTCATGACTGACCTCCTCTACCCCTCAGTGTATCCTTCCAAGTGAAAGTTTGACTCAATACCAAATAATTCCCAACATGGTAGTTTTTAGCTTTGGGTTTGTTTGTTTTTTTTTGGTCAGTTGTGGGACTTGAACTCTAGGACTGAGTAGTGTCCCTGAGCTCTTCAGCTCAAGGCTACCGCCCTACCCCTCGAACAGAAGCGCCACTTCTGGTTTTCTGGTGGTTCATTGGAGATAACAGTCTCTCAGACTTTAGTGCCCCCTCTGGCTTTGAACCTCGATCCTCAGGTCTCAGCCTCTTGAATATCTAGGATAACTGGTGTGAGCCACTGGGCCCAACATGGTTTTTAAGTGCATGAATATACTCTGGGAGGACACAGTTAAACAAAATTTAAAGATTAAGTGTGAACTTTTAAGAAAGTCATCCTTACAGGAAATTACTTTCTAGTTTTGCCTCTGGGCCTTCAGGGCTCTGCCACAGTCCCCTGACATAGGGAAGTCTCCAGAAGGGAGATGTGAAAGCATATAGCCAGAGGCCCTCAGTTTCAGAACACACAGAACTCAGGAACAGAGCCCTGCAGTGGAGAAAGAGGAAATGGATTATCATAAAAGCCATTTTAGGCCAGGAGGGATGACTACTACTACACTGTTGGTGGGAGGGGAAACTCGTTCACCCACTATGGAAAGCAGTATGGCAATACCTCAAAAGACTAAACATAGAACTCCCCTATGACCCAGCAATTCCACTACTTGGCATTTACCCAATCGTCCAGAAACAAGGACATACTAAAGCCACGAGCACAAAGATGTTCACTGCAGCACTATTTACCATAGCAAAGATATGGAATCAACCCAGATGTCCCTCACTTGATGACTGGATCAATAAGATGTGGTATTTATACACAATGGAATTCTAGGCTTCTGTCAGAAAGAATGACATTGCCCCATTTGTGAAGAAATGGAAAGACTTGGAAAAAATCATATTAAGTGAAGTAAACCAGACCCAAAGGAACATAGGCTCAATGGTTTTCCTCATTTGTCATAATCAGTAGAAACCTTGGGCTCTCCTAGCAGAGATTTACAATAGAGCAAAACCTAGATACATAAGGCCATATAGTATGATGCTAAATGAAAGGACCTCCAAGATATAGAAACAAAAGCCATATAAGTGATTATTGTCCTTAATGTACTATGTTATCTCTCATCTCTTTTTTACCCCTTGGTTATCTCATATTGTTACAGTATTTCGCCTGGTTATCTGATATATTGTATATTGTATATATGCTTATTTGGTTATTTGAAATAGGATAGGACAGGGGGGAAACAAGATGAGGGTCGGGGGTCGGGTGAGGGAAATGGGGACCAAGACATGAGAAAGGGTATCAATGTTTGTGAAGTAATGCACCTTGTATCTGGTGAATATAATGTAACACTTCTATTAATTACAATAAAATATATGAAAAAAGCCATTTTATGTGCACTGTGCTGTGTAATTTTATGTGTAGTGTACTGTAGTAGTGACTGCATTTGGCTGAGAGACTCCATTTTAATATCATTGCTAGAGGATTATAAACTGTAAAAGTTCATGGGTTTCTAATCACCTTTCTATGTAACATGTTCTCAGAAGGCTTCTGAGGTGATAGGATCTTCTGCCAGAGAGGAGAGGCAGCCTACTCTACCCTCATGTCCCTATCCCAAGCCTGTCTACTTTCTCCAAACATTACTTCTCCTAGATCCTAGAAATTTTTCTTTGCACAAAACATCCAGAATCACCTTTTAGGTGATTGTAAATGTGACGACCACAAGAGCATGGAACCTGGAGAAAATGTCCAGTACACAGCAGGGCTCTATGATAGTCCTCTGAACAAAACTTTGCCATCAGGAACCACCAGGCACTACTGGTCCATATGTAATCCCAGCTGTTCAAGAGGCAGTGATCTGAGGATGTTGGTTTGGAATCAGTCGTGGCAGAAAAATTCCTGAAACTCTTGTTGCCAATCAAATAGTAAAAAGCCAGAAGAGGCTGGACACCAGTGCCTCACACCTGTAATCCCAGCTACTCAGGAGGCTGAGATCCTTTGGGTGAGTTTTGAAGCCAGCCCCGGCAGGAAAGAGTGTGAGACTCTTTTTTAAGTCAGTGAGCTTCTTATCTCCAATAAACCACTTAGGAAAAGCTGAAACTAGAGCACTGTGATTGCTAACCTTGAGCACAGAGAGGCTTAGGGACAATGTCCAGGCCCTGAATTCAAGCCCTAGGAATTGCAAATCAACCAACAAACAAAGGCTAGAAGTGGAGGTATGGTTCATGTGATAGAGTGCCAGTCACGAGTGGAAAAAGCCAAGTGATAGCACAAGTACCTGAGTTCAAACCCCAATACTGGCTCACACAGCTATGAATAGGTTTCAAGTCCTGGGAGGTATTTGGATCACAGGAATACCCTTTTTCAGCTGCCTCTGGAAGGGCAGCTTTTGAGAGAACTGAGAAGGGGGAAAGAGCTCATGAAAACAAACTCCTACCATGTATATCGAGTATGAAACTGGAAAGATTTTTTTACTACAAAAACTCCGTCTAATGAGGGAAACCATTAGCGATGACAGATTGCTTCAGCACAAAGTTGGAACGGGGACAACTGTGAAAAACAAACTGGGTGAGCAATGCCATCGCTTGAACACTAATCTTAAAAGTTTTATGAGGAAATAGTCACAAGAACTTTGATAAATATTTTGCAAAGTAATTGCAAGTGAATAAAATCCATGCATGCCATTTCATTTATGTACTCACTCACACATCAAATATTTGGAGGGCACTGGTTTATATTACATTAACATCTACTTCTTTGAAGGCACTAGAGAGATTTAAAAAATGACTGCCTGCCAGCTCATAGTCAAGGAGAGGACAGAGCGGACACAGATAAGTACCAGGTAAGCCAAGGTTTCTATTTCTGTTGTAAGATGTTCCACTTGGCTTAGCTGACAAAAGGGATCTGTTTCCCATATAACATTCATTCTCAGGCTATCTTTAAAGCCAGGTTTGGCTTCCCCACAAGTTTGGATAATCTATGCATCACTTCTCTAATATCATAGCTTTGCTTCATTCTGGGCTGGCAGTGTTCTTGGCCCCATCATGGCAGCCAATCACAGCTCCAGGCTCATATTTTTCATGGCTCCATTTGACCCGAAAACAGAATGTATCTCCTCTTACAGGTTTTATGAAAATCTACTTAGGGTTTGATTATGTTTGTCACACGTTGTACTCTGGGGCCCTCCCCAAAGCCAATCACTGACCACATGAATGGAATCAGCTGACTGGTAAATATAGGTTACCTACCCCACCACCAGAGTTAGTGTGGGGTCAGGCCCATTTCACACCACATGATTGTTGAATGCCATCAAAATCAAGCTGGTCCAATGCTTGAGGCAATCTCAGCACAGCCCTGCATTCCAGCAGGTGAGAAAAGTGAGGTTATTTGAAGAAGCCTAGAGTGAGACAGTTTTTTCTTGTGTGAAACTCTACCGAGCATTACAAAATGTTTCATATGTGACACTGCCATATGCTTTCATGCATTTTTAAAGGCCCACTTAGGGGGTCAGCATTTTTCCCCCAGTTGATATACTGGATTTGCTTATTTTTCAGTGCTGGGCATTAAACTCAGGCCCTACTATGCTAGGCAAATGCTCTTCTACCGCACTTCCCAGTCTCACCTCTCTATATGAGAAGAAAAGATTAGCAATAAGTGAACCTTATTGTTAAGAGTTTTCATTCTTCTCAGAGTGTAAAATGTAAGTTCTAAACTCTGTTTTCAAGATAGATTGCATTGTGATTGGACATAGCTTAGAAATCATCGCGACTGTGTCCAATCACAGTTTGACATCTCCACCACTTGGGCCGGTCATGAAGGCCACGAGAAGAAGGGAAGGGGAAAGGAGGGAGGGAAAGTTGGGCTGGTACTATGGTTTGGATCATGTCCCAGTGGAGCAAACTGATTCCCCCGAAGTGTTGACAGAGAAAAGATACCACTCACCACAAGTGGAGATGGAATTTCTCTATTGAGCTTAGGTGGGCAGAACCAGTTCTAGTACCAACCGGAAGCACATAGATAAGAAGAGGTGTCTAATAACTGGAAGATAAGGCTGTAGTGGAGGAGCGTCTGGGCACACACCCTGGGATGCTGAAGTTGGCTTGAGGCTCAGCCTGCCATGTTCTGAAGCAGGTCAAGAATGGACAAAGGTCTATAGAATACTGTATAGCCTCCAGAGATGAGGCTGAAAATGATACTCAAATTTTATCAAAAAAATCCTTTTCTCCTCACCATCTCACACACATAAAAAAAATATCTGAGGGTAAGGAACATTATTATAGTATAATGTTCACCTGTTTTGACAAAGGAACCATGGAAATCTTTAACAAGCTTCCGTACTTGATTGACAACACAGTACTTAAGTCAGAACAAAGTGATCACTTGTTGAAAAACTGCTGGCTAAGTGGGGGCATCAGATGAGGTCTAAGGTCAGTCCACCCGAACCCATTTCTACACATCATCCTCCAAGGGCTAGCATGTTGGAGAAATTCTGACATACCTGTTGTGCTGGCAAGTAGAAGTCCACAGATAAGCAATCATGAGATGGGGCCAACTTCATCTCTCATGCTACTGCAACTGAACTGAGTCCTGGTAAGCTTCCCAGGGCAGTTGGACTTGGTTGTGTCATCTGAAGAGTTGAGACAATTCTCTTTGTACAGGATCGTCTCAGTAGCTGAGCTGGGACAGAAATGATATGTAGCATTTCTTTCCTCCAGCAAGACACTTAAATCAGGAAGTCGGTAGCTGTAGGATACTACAGCAGGTATCACGACTCTGGAAGGTGTTACCAGGGTGCCTCTCCACTGTCATATTCACAGCCCCTGGAACTAGGCTTACCACTGACTCAAATTTTCATGATCATTCAGTCCCTGTGAGCAAAAGTGTTGCTGTATATCCCAACTGCAAGATCTGGCATCAATGCTAAGCCAAGGGTCAAGTCACAGCCATGGGGGTTGTGTGGGGCACCATGTGTCAATGTATAATGAGATATGGAAATGTGAGATTTAGTGTTTGTCATGCGGTCCTGAGGGACTGTGCCTTGATCTTTTCCCCCTGTAAAGTTATATATGAATCTCTCCATGCCACCTACACTTCTTTCTCCAGAGCACCAAGGTCATTTTTTTTAATCTGTTACTCAGAGTGAACAGATGTCATTGCTGCTTATTGCTAGGACTCGTGGGGAGCAGACACTCTTTTTTAACAGCTCTGTAATGCCATGCATGGAGCCGCCCCCAACCTTGTTGCTATGGCTAGAACTGCTCTTGTCTTTTAACCTTCTGTGACTCTATGTCAGCAACACTGATTTGTGCCAATTGCCCTCATGCCAGCTGGGGCAGAGGTGCTACCCTTCTCCTATAGAGCTTAAGACAAAAAGAAGCAAAAATGACTATCTATCCTGTTCTTTCAGAAATAGATATTGAGCATGAATCTTCAGTTCATAGCGAGTTTAATTTTCTTTTACATTATTTGCCAAATATCCTCAGTACATGTAACAGTCTAGTGATGTAGAGAGGCAGATATTATATAAGTAGGGATAACATATCCCAGGATTCAAAAATCAAGCCATTCCCTTACCCATCTCTTCTCACTCTGATGTAAATAAAACAGTTTTATGATTACCATTTGTACTTGAAATCAACACCATCAGTCCATCCATCAATGCTGAATTTTAGATATGAATATCCAGCCACTAATCTCAAGAAGCCTGGCTAAAATCAAATTCATGACTCCCTGTTTGGCCATTCCATTTCTTTCCTCACCTCTCCCAGTCCCTCCCTACCCACCTGAGGACTGGCTTCCCTGGAGTCTCTTAGCGCAAGGTCATCCGCCCATCAGAAGTGTCATCCCCTCGAATTCCTTACCCTTCAGGAAACAGATCCTATGAGATGAACATTCTTAAGAGCTTTTCTGCCACTGTGGAGCCTCTCAGTTAGGTTGTTACTCTGGTTTCTATCTTCACTTCCAGTGTAACAATTTCTATGTGATCTTAAAAAAAAAAAAATCGTGACATACCAGATATGCAGTTAGAAGTGAATGAATGAGGCTGGGTGTGGTGGCTCACACCTATAATCCCTGCCACTCAGGAGGCTGAGATCTGAGAATCGTTCAAAGACAACCAACGCAGCCACGTCCCTGAGCCAGTACTGGGCTTAAACTCAGGGCCTGGGCACTGTCCTTGGTCACTGTTTGCCCAAAGCTAGCACTCTACCACTTGAGCCACAGCACCACTTCTGGATTTTTCTGTGTATGTGGTACTGAGAAATTGAACCCAGGCCTTTGTGCATGCTAGGTGAGCACTCTACCACTTGGCCATGCTCTGGTGGCCATGTTCTCGTGGCCATGCTCTCGTCCCCAATTGGATACGTTCTTCCAATTCAAATAATTCTCACAGAAAGCCTCTTCCTTACAGTCCTTCCCATCTCCCTTGCTTCTTGTTGTCTCCATATGCTTTATTAGAATATAGCCTATGGTCATCTCAGTGGGGTTTTCCTTTAGGCCTCTTCAGAGTAGGGCTCATATCTCATCGCTCTGCCTTTTCAACTCTGGGCTGTGCTTGGCATATGCTACCAGCAAATGATTCTTTGCAGGTGTAGAGATGCTTTCTACTCAACACCAAAGACGGGGAGTGGGATGTTAAAAAGAAAAAAGAGCCAGGAGCTTGGCCTAGTGGTAGAGTGCTTGCCTAGTATTCAGGAAGACCTGGGTTTGATTCTTCAGTACCACTTAAACAGATGGAGAGAAAAAGTGGTGCTGTACCTTGAGAAAGCCCAAGGATGGTGCCCAGGACCTGAGATTAAGCCTCACGACTGGCATTAAAAAAGAAAAGAAAAGAAAAGAAAAAAAGTTGTCAGTAATTTCTCTAGTCCTTTAAAGATGCTAGTTGGTATTTCCCTCTATGGGTACATGGTTCCTAGTATCTAGAAAATTTCCAGGATCCCTTACATAAAAGGCTATTGTCCTTAGTTGTAATGGAGCTTCTAGAGATGACAAAGAGGTAAACTGCACTGCATGAAAATATAAAAGGTACGAAATCGATGACACAGAGGCATCCCAGAACCACTATGATATTGAGAGAGTGGATAAGATGGGAGAAAGGGAGTGATCTCTTGGGTATTAAGGGAGTGGGTATCTGCCTCTGTGACAGGCAGGACCTATGCATTCTACTCAACAGCAGACTCACCCAGGCTGGTGGTGAGGGGAGGTCCAGGAGGGAATCGGTGAAGAGCAGTGCCAGAGGATCTGAGGAAAGGTACATGTGGTATCTGTTTTTTTAAATGCCAAGATAAGAAACAATTTATTATATAGACAGAAAAATTCTCATCCAAAATACAGAAATCTGTACAACTTTGCCATAATCAATATACATGAATTGTACAAATTTACACCAGTTCATAATTTACCAAATAAACGATAACTAACAAAGTTCACAAGCTAGATGGTGGTTTGTGGAAAGGACTTTTACCCAATTAATATAAGGAAAGTTACAAACCAGACCTCCACTTTCTAAAAATAAGACGTTTTCTCAGTCTTAGCTATCTGGTTTTAAGGTATCTTAACTTCCTATGTTATTCCCTCTGTTACCCTACTCTCCTATCATGCTTCATAACCAACTTTCTCCCATCTTAGTTGAGATTTAAGGAATTAATACAGTGGTCAGCAACTATTGTTAATAGATTGAACAAAATTGTTTAAGATGAAGGCAGAGTTTATTATCAATCAGGAAAAGAATCAAATTCCTTGAGAAAAAGCAGCATGTCTCCCCTCAAGTTGAGAATAAAAGGGATAGGTATCATACCAAGAAGAAGAGAGGATACACTTACCCCCTGCATTGCTGATCAGTTTAAAGTAAAGCTCCCCTTGAACTTGAAATTGATTTTGAATCAATAAGGCACTGGTGTGGTTCTCACGTAGGTCCAGAATGGGCTGGTAAAGGCCCTGGCAGGCCTCAGTGTTACTCAGTGGGCAAATATGAATGAGAAGCTTAAGGCCTCATGAAATGTTTTCTACGGCATTCCCAATGAGGTAAAGCCATGTACAAGTAGTTTGTAATAGTCTTTTCTACATAGATGGAGAGTTCAAGGCCTCATGTTAGGCCAAGGTGATAAACAGCAGCCAGGGTAAAATTCGAAATGTCTAAGTGTTCCTGGGAGATTCTGAGAGCACCCTGGACAGGCTATTCTGGTAGAAAAGAAATGGCCCCACCAAAAGGGAATTATCCATGAAAAGACTCTTGAACCCAGAACATCTGAAGCTACTGGAGTTATAGTGTCAAAGCAACAGCTCCTCCAAAATGAAATCACAAGAACAGAATTCTTTTTCAAACACTGTCTCACATCATCAGTTAAACTCAGAGAACAGCACAGCAGAGTTAGAGGCAAGAATCTATGTCTATTCTGTACAAAAACAATATTGTTCTGCCTTATAAGCCCAAATCCACTGATTCTGGTTTTGTCTATTTAAGTAAGGCAAGGCCTCCATGTTTTTTCCCCAATTTTTTAAAGAAATAATTATTATTTCCTTTTTATGAAAAATTACCACTGAGGCTTTGATCCTTTTTTCCCCCTAACACAATAGAAATTGTACATGGTAGGGAAGTTTTTAATTAGTCCATTCTGGGCAAGAACTGTGTGCTCACTGCAGTAGGACCTAATAAATTGCTTTGTAATCTCAATTGAGGCTTTGTGTAGGAAAATGCTCATTAGCTTGCACCAGCAGCCAGAGGCTTCCATGGAAGTTCTGAGAAACCTGCTGCAGGAGGTGTAGATGAGGGTTCTGGAACAGAACTTTCTGGAATGATAAAAACAGGCCTAGATGTTGAGAGAAACTTCTAGGATCTGAGTTGTAGAGTGGGAACAAAAGAGCTTTGGAAATCTGCACATTGTCTCATCATGCCTCCTTTACACTTTCCTGCTTAAAAAGTTCTCCCAAGCCCAGAGAAGCGTTTCCATTTCTGTGCCATTCCAGTGCCCCACCTCCTTTTATAACTCGAAAAATTAAATCACTGGGAAACAGTTCTCACAGACAAATTGTTATAACAACCTGTTTAATTGGACAGACAGAGACTAGCATGTACGTGTACCCATGCATGCATGTATGTATGGGTATGCATATTTATGTACACATGTATGTATATACACACATAAGTATGTATATATATGCATGCATGTATGTATGTATTTAAAAATGGGAGGTCAAAATGTATTTGCTGCTGAGCGAGGTGGCTCACACCTATTATCCTAGCTACTCAGGAGGTTAAGATCTGAGGATCAAGGTTCAAAGCCAGCCGGGGCACAAAAGGACCTGAGACTCTTATCTCCAATTAACCTCTAGAAAATAGGAAGTGGGTTTGGCTCAAGGGTAGGGCAGTAGCCTTGAGCTGAAGAGCTCAGGGACAGCAGCCAGGCCAACTTCAAGCCCCATGACCCCTACCCTACACACAAAAAAGTGTGTTTGCTCAGATAGTAAGGTAATTCCTCCCTGGGACCACAGTATGCTATGTTGCTAAATCACGTGGAGTGAAAGGTGTGACCCTCAAAGTCATAATCTTAGGACAAAAAGTGGCCCCCAGAGGCTGGGGCTTTGACTTAGTGGTAGAGTGCTTGCCTAGCATGCAAGGAGACCTGGGCTTGATTCCTCAGAAAAAGCTGGAAGTGGTGCTGTGGCTCAAATGGTAGAGTGCTATCCTTGAGAAAGCTCAAGACAGTGCTCAGGCCCTGAATCCAAGTCCCAGGACTGGAAAAAAAAAAAGTGGCCCCCAATTTTTTTTGTGTTGGTCCTGGGACTTTTGTGTAGGGCTGGGGAAGTATTCCTGAGCTTCTTTTTGTTCAAAGGTAGTGCTCTACCACTTGAGCCAGAGCTCCACTTCCAGATTTTGGAAGGTGGGGGTGGCAGGAGGGTAGTTTATTGGAGATAAGAATCTCACAGGCTTTTCTGCTCAAACTGTGATCCTCAGATCTCAGCTTCATGAGTAGCTAGGATCACAGGCATAAGCCACCAGAATCATGGCTCTCTAAATTTCCTTTCCTTTCTTTTCTTCTCTTTTCTTTTCTTTTGTTTTCTTTCTTTTCTTGAGCTCAGGGCCTGAGCACTGTCCTTGGACTTTTTCAAGGCTCTAGAGCTCTACCACTTGAGCTTCAGCACCACTTCTGGCTTTTTTTTTCTATGTATGTGGTTCTAAGGAATCAAACCTGGGTCTTTGTGCATGCTAGACAAGCACTCTACCACTAGGCCAAACTCGTAGCCCTAAATTTCTTTTTATGGAGAGAACATCCTGCTGACTTTTGAGTTCTGTTGTTACATCTTAGTAATTTGAGAAGTAAATATGGAGGTCCATTGCTTTGTAAAATAAAGGGGCAAGAATTTGAAACTGAGAAGAAAAATTCAAGAATGTAAGCCAATAATCAAGGCTTTAGCAAGACAGAAGAAAATACACACATCTTAGCCAAGGGAGAGAGGTGAAAGATTGAGAGACTGTGAAGTTATTTTCTGTAGGATGTACATGGTAGACTGTTCCCTCCAGTTGCTGTTTCCCAAAGGCGTACTTTGAACCCAGGATTTGTGCATAAGAACTTATGGAGACACTCCCAAGGGAGATGAGTAGGAGAGGGAGGGAAATAAGACAGAGAAGAGGAAAAAGTCAGGCAAAAAGGAGATCCTAGGCAAAGTCCTTCTTGATCCTGCAGAAGAACGCTGGAGTTGTCCTATCCAGAGGTGAGGGGGCTGTCAACAAAGTAAGGGGAAGGGACTAAGTGTCTAAGCATTTCTGACTCTCTGCTATAAAGGAAAAGTGGCTCCCAGACCTGAGGGAAGCCCTCTGAAGAACTACACATACTGTGTTAGGTGTGTGTGGGGGGGGTAGTATTAGTTTGGGGACAGGGATAGAGTACAATATAGTAAAAGAGGCATGAAGGAAATATGAAAATATGACAAATATTGTCTACTACACAAGTCAATAACAAACTAATCTGGTCATCAGTGCTTGAGTATGAGCATTTTTTTGTCGGTCATGGGGCTTGAAGTCTGGGCCTGTGTGCCCTACCCCTTGAGCTACAGCACTGCTTTGTGTATGAGACATTCTTGATGGGAATAAAAACATAAATTGAAAGAAAAAAAGAGAAATTGATACATTCATCCAGGTCAAAGTGCAGGGAATAGCAGCCAAACCTATGCCTGTAGTAGGTGCAGAGAATGGAGAACATCTTCTATCTGACTCCCTGTGCTCTTGGAACCAGCTTCACAATTACAGCCAATGTGCTACGCATGCTAGCAAAAACTACATGGTGGCTCCATATTGAAATAGAATTCCTCTGAGCAAAACTGATGGAAGGTACATGTTTTCTTCACCTCTGATCATTTCTGCTCATAGCACGTAGCCTCTAATCCCCATTGCCCATCTAACACAGGTGGCATTCATAACGCTCATGCATCTGGCTCTACCTCGTATTCCAGCTCTTCTCATCCAGTCTCCTGCCATCTGCTGTCCTCACCCACACTCCATAGTGCATATTGGGTATCCCTGCCTATGCCACTAAGATTTGACATGCACCAGGCACTGGGCTAACTTGGGTTTGGGGCCCTATCTAATCCCAGCAATGTCTCCATGCCTTAGATGCTGTTCTGGTTATTTCATGAGTGAGAAAGTTGCATTTTGAGGAGGTTAAGCCCAAGTTCTCTGAATAAGTAACAGGTGAAACTAGAATTTAGACCAAGTACTGTGTGATAAGTAAGTTCTAAACCTGCTATGTCTTCCTGTCTCCAGGACAACACCCCTTTGGCTAAAAGCCCCTTTCTCAGTCAGAATGCCAATACCATCTTCCAAATGGTATCTTCAAATGCCATTTCCTTCCTAAATGCCTTTAAGTTAGGCAGAACTCAGAAAGGAAAAGGAAAAAAAAATACAATAAAGGAAATACTGGTTTCAGTGGTTGGGAAGAATATTGAGGTGGCCTACATGTTTGAATGGATTGCCATAGACAGTCGGCCTGAAGAGAATGTACTGCAGCTAGAATTTTGTTCTACCTCTTTCATATCCTTCCCCCAGCCCATTATCCAATAAGACTCTGATAAAAACCTATTTGCATCGAATACTTCGCACCTGACCTATTATAATCACAAGGAACTGAAGAATTATGTCAGCCAGGCCAAAGAGACTGGATTTTCTCACAAGTAGGTAGAAAAGAAGAAAACACGCTGCACAGTTCATGGAACTAGTTCTTACAGTTGATTACACCATCGTGAAGAGCCAGGGAGAATTACTTTGCTCCAGTTTTTTTTCCTTTGTTTTACATATATGACTACTTATTATCCTCACATACTCTTTGAGTTAAGAATTTTGATGCAAGGCTAGTTAAGTGGTAAAGTGCCTATTTAGTAAGTACCAGGTACTGAGTTCATATCTCAGTAATGTCCAAAGTGGAAAGGAGGGGAGAATTTGAATGGGACATACAAGAATGGATTGACTATGCTCCATAGTGCCTGGATATAAGATGAACAACTTTAAGCCAGTGGTTGGCTCCATCTGAAGGCCTACTCACTCAGTGCCTGCCCAATAATGTGGGCTACTAGCCTGCTGGGTTCAGTTCCTTGCCACATGGGCTTCTCCCTGAGGTGTCTCCCATAAAATGGTTTAGGTCTTTTCACAGATGGTGCTGAGGCCCACAGCAAAACATCTGGGGGGGGGGAGGAGGGAAGAGGAGAGTGAGTTTGATGGGTGCTGCATTACTTTTCTAGCCTAGTTTCCAGAGTTCTGCTATATTCTAGTTGGTGAAGTCTCACAAGTCTGCCAGACTCAAGGGGAGGAGGAATGGACTTTGTGTCTTGATGAGTGGCAAATGTTGGAGAGAGGATGGGGGACCAGAAATATTGCTGTAGACACACTCAGGATGTGGACAATTTTTCTTCTAGTGAATTTTCTTCAGCTATGCTTTTTATAGCTTTTTTTGAGTTGTCTCTCTCTGCAGTATGTCTAACAGTACTTGATACAAAAGACCTTTAAAAATACATTGACTGGTGAAATGTCTCCAAAATAAAATCATAATCTTCTGACACGATTTTCTGTGTCTGTGAGGAAAAATTACAGGACACCTCTGAGACTCCATGTATAAAGTGAGGACATTGAGCTAAACCATTTCTGAATATTCTGGTTTAGCAGCAAATGACACATCACTTCCTTTGAATTACTTCTAATGCAGAGCATTAGCGTATAAGAAAACTTGTAAAAAGCAGATGTTCAATGTGAAGCAGGAGTGGAGAATTACCCACTTCCCTTCTCTCCCTGTGGCTTCTGTGATGGCCCTGAGAAGGCGTCCTGGAGATTGGTTGCTGTTTTTAAATTGTCCAAATTTGTGATGACACAGTCCATTTTCTGGGTTTAGAAAAACACATACAACTTGTCCAAGGCCAGAGAGAATCAATTCTAAGACTTTTTACTGAAAACATCCAGAAAAAGGATGTTCTTTATTCTGGTCAGAGTTGCTTTTGGCTATCTTAGCTGCTTTCTGGTGTAGAGGCTTTAAATCAGAAGAAAGATAACGAAGAGGCAAGGAAGGAGAGGGAGATGGCATACCTTGATATGCCCAATAGACATATCTAATACTACTATTAACTTGAAGTTTTCCAGATAGTTTACTTTGCTTTTGATTTTTGCAGGTATTTTCACTTCTGAGTGAAGCTTTCTAAACACAGTTTGAAATCTACTGCTGATGGCTAAGTCTCTTATGAGCCTGTGGGGCTGTAGACTTTTTAGTTTCTCATCGTTTGTTGATGTGGCACAGAGGCGTAGAAAATGCATTGCTGTCTCTGAAATAACAAAAAATGCTGGTTAATGAGAACACCAGGAAAATGTCACTGGCAATGTCAGCTGCTAGCTAATTGTGGAGAGTGGAGAACAGGCCATATAATTACTCATTTGGGGCAGAAGAAAGGAAAGGGATGGACAGATCAAATCTGTCAGCTACGTGTACTGGCTTCTGCCAGGTGCTCACATGTCCTACCACCCATGTTCGTAAAGGAGCCACCTCAGGCTCACATGTACATGTTTTGGTTGTTGAAAGCAAATTCAGATACTTAGTATTTCGAATAGGACTAAAGGTGAGCTCCTGTTATGTGTCTTTGAGGTTTTTCGCATTCTCACATGAATCATTTGTAAATTCCTATCAAGAGCAAGAAGTCTATCAAAGCATTTCAGTCAGTGTGGGTCACTGTGAATGCTGATGTCCTCAATAAAGCTTATTATTCCAGCATCCCAGGCCTAGAGGGGTTTTGGCATTGAGTCACCCAGCCGGCTGAGTCAATGCTTCATCTCATCTTCCTTGTTCTCATTTGAAAGAAATTTCATAATGGAGAAAGATTACCACCAAAGAAGATGATTTTTTACTCACATAGGAGCCCCTGGGCCTTCTTTCTAGGCTCTTCTGACACACCCTTGTGCCTTTTCCATTTGCAAATTATATCCTTGAAATGGCTATGTTTTAAATTGAGTCCCTGCCACTTGCAGGTTCTATTCGCTCCTCTATTCCCCCGCTGTCTTATCCTACCTGGAGTCAGACGACTGTGTCACCATCATTTTTAGAGACAGAGGCAGTATTCTTTTTTTTTTTTTGCCAGTCCTGGGCTTGAGCTCAGGGCCTGAGCACTGTCCTTGGACTTTCTCAAGGCTAGAGCTCTACCATTTGAGCCTCAGCACCACTTCCGGCTTTTTTCTATGTATGTGGTACCGAGGAATCAAACCCGGGTCTTCATGCATGCTAGGCAAGCACTTTAACCACTAGGCCAAACTCCCGGCCCAGAGACAGTATTCTTAAAGAAGAACCAGATTATGATAGTTTTCAGGGCATTGATATACTTCAAATAGTGCTTAGAAATATGGACTTCAAAGTGAACACGGATTGGAAATCATCAGGAAGAGAGGGGCCCTGAGGCTCAAGCGCGCCTGTGTCCTCACCCTGCTGTAGAGGCACTCACTGTAGCCATGAAGGGAGACGAGGCAGGGCTTCTGCACATAGTAGGTACTGAATGGAAGATGGCATCAAACTTCTAACTTCATCTTATTGAAGTTATTTAGGAGTCTAGTAGTACAAGAAGAACAGGATTTGCTCTTCTGTTGTAACTCTCAGGATGTACTTGAGGATTAAAAAGTAATTTCCTAAATACTATTTTCTAGATGCTTAGCTTCTTGATCCTCAGAATCAATGAGGATCAACATTGAAAATGACTGTCATGCAGAAAAACTGAGTTTCCTGTGTGTTGTAAAATAATAAGAGGTGCCTTTTTTTCTTTTTCTTTTTCAATCTGGGCTTGGTGGCACTGTTCTATAATTCTAGCTACATGAGGGGCTGGGGTAGGTAGATCATGGTCTGAGTCCAATTCTGGACAGAAACATAAAATCTTTCCGAAAAAGTGAACTAAAGCAAAAAGGGCTGAGGTCATGGATCAAGTGGTAGAGCATTCACCTAGCAAGCACAAGACCTGGAGTCCAAACTCTAATATTGCCCCTGTCCCTTGCCATAATTCTATGGCAAGATAAATTTGGGAAAGCACCATGCTAAAGAGAGGTAATTAGGCATCTTTTCTGTAGGACTTCTCATAGTCTTTATTGACTACTACTGTTTATCATAAATCTCAAACAATCTATATAGTAATGTGTATCTAAGACTTTTTAAAAAAAATTTTAATTGTTTTTAAAAATTCATAGGTGTTGTACAAATGGGGTACAGTTATGTAAGTCAGGTAAAGAGTGCATTTCTCTTGGGACAATGTGACCTCTCTCTCTCTGTCTCTGTCTCTGTCTCTCTCTCTCTCTCTGTTTCCCCCCCCATTCCCATCCACAAATTGATTAGTTCATTTTCAACATAGTGTCTAATGAGTACCACTGCCTCATTTGTTCATCCTTTGTTCTTCTGCTTTTTGTATCCAACACTTTTGGTACAGAATTCCTTCTGCTACAGTCGCAAGCAGCTTGGAGACACACTATTGCAAAGGCTATTCCAGAAGGAAGTTCTGATGATAGTTGCTTTTTATTCCTCTCATAGATACATTCTGCATAAGGAGGACTCTATTCTCTCCGCTGCTTCTGCTTCATCAGACTATGTCCTTAACAATATAACTCCAGGACTATAGAGCACCATATCAGTTTTCTCTAAGTTATTTAATGAAATGTGAACTAAAAAAAATAAAAACAGGATTTTTGTAACTCAGCAGATGATCTGATATTCAGAAGGAAAAACACAGAAGAAATCACTGGCAGATGTCAAAACGCATTATGAAGACGTAGTAAAAGGGCACAGTGCTGGCATATGATCAAACCAAACAGATCAAGGCAATGGAACAGAAAGTCTAGAAATAGACCTAATATGTAGAGATACCTGAAATTAGCAGGGAAAGAATGATTCATGCAAAATATAAAATTGGGACGCTGGCTAACCACTGAGACAAAAATAAAGTTGGATCCATATTCAACATCTTACAACACTGTCATAAATTTGTTTAATATAGTTGCTGCCTCAGCATTCCTTTTTGGGCCTAATGTGAGTTATTTGCAACCCAATACTACCTCATTACCTTTGGCCTAGTTAAGATTTCCTTTTCCCGGTGTAGTTTCTTGTAATGTAGCCTACTTGTTCCCTATCTCATGGACTCCAAAGCCAATAGATACTACAGCTGCTGACCATAATAAAACCAAATTATCAACATCAGCAAGTAAGTCCCCCAATTCACAAACTCTGAGGGAAAGCCCAAAGGTTTATGCCATAATAAAGGCATAGATCCGTCATTCATCTCCTTGTTTCTCCCCATCCACTGGGTAGATCTCTCTGACAGCAGCAGACTTCCTATTGACTTCTAACCTCTCACCTCTCTTAAGACCTGTGAGCATACAAAGTCATCCATTTCATGTTTCTTATTTTGTTTCTTCACCGGACACACACATGGACCTAACTTTCCTGTGGTCAGGGTTCTCGCACTTGTAGATCATGGCTTATTCAGATTATGGCAACTTTTGAGAGAACTACCTCAACATCAAACTTAATAAAAAGACATCAAAATACAAAACACAACAACAGAAATAAATATCTAATGGATAAAACATTTAAGTGTAAGAAGTGACATCATAAAAACACTGAGAAGGGACTGGGAGCATGGCCTACTGGTAGAGTGCTTGCCTAGCATGCACAAAGACCTGGGTTCAAGTCCTCAGTGCCATATACACAGAAAAAGCCATAAGTGGTACTGTGGCTCAGTTGTAGAGTGCTAGCTTTGAGGAAAATCCAAGGACAGTGCTCAGGTCCTAAATCTAAGCCCCAGGACTGGCAATCAAATTATAAAATAAAATAAAGGCACTGAGAAATTACAAATAGTTTTATAATCTCAGAATGGGAAAGACCTAACTGTAAAACATTCACAGATGTCAGACAATAATTATAAATTTGATTTAAAAAACAGTGGTTCTACACTTCAAAACCCAACACCAACAGAAACCAAGATGTCTCCAACTTCTATCACTGAGAAAGGGTAAGCGCCTTGGATAAAAGAGTGCTCACGGATTAATTAGACAAAAGACCAAAAATAGCTTGTGATGGGACTTACCACTCCACAGGAAAAGAAAGGAAAATGCTCTTAAAATATCAGACAGCTTCTGGGGGTGGGGGAAGGGAAATGGGGACCAAGACATGAGAAAGGGTATCAGTGTATGTGAATTAATGCACCTTCTATCTGGCGAATATAATGTAACCCTTCTATTAATTACAATAAAAAATATGTGAAAAAAATATCAGACAGCTTCATCAACTTCCCTTGAAAGACATTTAACTTAGCCTGTTCTACCTGTGCTAGAGAAAGTAGATATCACTTATACTAATGAATTAGGAGAGACAGAGAAGACATGTGGAAGTAATCATATGAGATATGCAATAAGATATCTGTAATTTTGTCCATCAAATGCTGACATGGTTGCTTGCAGTGAAATTGAGTGGATGATAGATTAGGAAGGAAGGGAAACATCATTATCTTTTCTTTGGTACCTTTAGAATCGTGAACTATGTGAATGCCTGTGGAAAGTTGAAATAACAGGGGCTGGGAGTTTGGCCTAGTGGTAGAGTGCTTGCCTAGCATGCACATGTGTTCAAGTCCTCAGTGCCATATACACAGAAAAGGCCATAAGTGGTGCTGTGGCTCAAGTGGTAGAGTACTAGCTTTGAGGAAAACCCAAGGACAGTGCTCAGGCTCTGAGTTCAAGCCCCAGGATTGGCAAAAAAAAAAAAAATGAAAAGGGAGAAGAGAAAGAACATTGAGTTTGAACATCTGCTTTCATTTTGTTTTCACTCTTCTTTGGGGCTGTGGCAGGCCCCAGCACTCCTTCCCCAGGGCAGTCCTGGCCTCCCTTTAAGGACAGCATGGACTGCTCAAAGCCCCCAGTTGCTGAGAGCTGGTTTTGCAGCTCTCAGAATCAGAGTCGTCCTTAGAACACTGCCAAATGGTTTTGGAACATGTTTTAATGTGATGTTTCTGACAGAGCAGCTGTGGTGTCATTTAGCAGAATATTTGAACATTTTAGTCTGAATACAGCAGTTGGGTTCCTGGAACAAAAGGTAGTGAAGGGATGGAAGTGTGAAAAATGAAACCAGATCAATCTTCTGTGTGGCATATATTACATTTCAGAACCAGAATTCTATCCTTTACTCTTCTGGTTGGATTTAGCATTATGAGTAATATTTATCCCGGTTCTGATATGTAAGGTGTATGTGTTGTTTATATTTCTTGTCTCATTTTTTTGTATTATAAAATTTGATTTTTCTCATTTACAGCACTAGACAGAATAACAAAACATTAAAGCTAAAGAGGATGAGAAAGCTGAATTAATCATTGAGGGTTTAAAAAAAATTCTATTTGCTGGAAGTCAGGACAATGACTTCCTCCTGACTGTGTTGGAACCTGATGCTCATATTTGGTAGACTTCAATAATAATAATCCACTCTATACCCTGATAAGACATGAGGGGCCAATAATAACTTCTTCAGACATATGCTATGCTTACAAGAGAATTGGCGTGAAGAAAACTGGAGGAAGGGGAAAGAAAATTAGAGGGAGATTCTGGTCACAATCATAAAGACTTGATTGGTCTTCAGAATCACAGGAAATGACAGAAGAATTTATAAATGTCTTCAAAGTAAGCAACACAAACTTAATTCAAACATGATTAGAAATATATGTTATGTCTTCCCACACATTGCACCATCGTATTATAATTGGACCTTCTCCAGTTTTAAAAATGAAATGGTCCTTAAGATGGATCATACCTGCTTTTTAACCCAACCCTCTGGAATACACAATTGTCTCCAAACTTTGATAAGCAGTAATCAAGTAGGAAAAAATTAAAGCTGCACATTCCGTGCAACCTTTGCTCTCAGTGTAGAAGAGACATGTACAGTCATTCTCCTTACTTCCTGGGAGTGCCTTGAATTCTGTTTGACCCTGGAAGTGGCCCAAATGGATCCTTTCCTGATGTTTTGATACATATCAAATGTGTTCCTATCAACTGCAGAAGTTCTGATATTGGTGGGGTTTCCATGTCTTCACTCTTTGGATAATTAGTTTGCAAATAAAGCCAATGGTCTAAACTATATAAGCACTATAATGAAAATAGAATACTAATGTCATCTCAGAATAGTCTTATCCACAGACTGTGTGGCATGTGAGACTTTTGAAAGCTACAAAATCCAAAGAATGCAAGAAGAGTCTGAGGGAGCTGTTGAGCTAGAATTCCTACTCTCAGGCTAGGTGCTTGCTGCTGTCCCCTCAATCCTCTTTGAAGCATTGCCAGCAGGATAAGGCACTGTTACTGCTGATGGGATTCTCTCCACTACGTGTTTTTCTTTTCTAGGGTTTATTTCCGGGAAGAAGCTATTTAGGAGCATGCTGTCTGCTCTTTCCTCTCTTGCATTGGTTGCTCCTCGTGGGATGAAGATTCACTGATCTGCTTGAAGGCATGGGATATGCTGACTTCCACTGATCCGAATGGCCAGAGGGTGGAACTTTGAATTGGAGTAAGGACGGGGCTGGCCTTTATTTCTTGCTTCCCACCTGTTTCAGACTTGTTCTGAGATTCTGCATGGAGAGTACCATTCAGCCGGCAACCAAGTGCTTCTCTGTTCCTGGCTCTACCCCTTGAGCCTGCTGCTCTCCCACTGGCCTCCTCCCTTTCTGGGAGTATTCTCCTCCTACATTTGAAGAGATACAAAGCTGGCTCCATTTGGACAGCTGAAAGGATAAGCGGGCATAGAATTTGCTGAACAGATTCAAACTGATACAAATTGGACCCAAAGCCCAGGCAGAAGTGAAAGAGGCATCAAGCAGGAAGTTTCATTCTGCCAAAGCCCGAGCTAGGTTCTTCCTGTGACAGATGGAAAGCCCTGTCTCGTGGACCATATATATAATATTATCCCTTAAGCATCACTTCTCTTTTAGTTTTTATTTCTGGAATTATTAAATTCTAAAGTGAAGAACTTACTAGTTAGTCTCCTGTAAACCTCCCACATTCATCATAGGATTTAGAGACTCATAGGACCTTTCTGTTTTATATAACAGCCTAGCAAGGGCTCATGGCATATCAACTGCCCAGAAGCATTAGGAAAGAATTACAGTCATTGCATCGTAGGGTTTCCCCTCCCCCACTCAGGAGACCTGGACTGGGAAGAGGATAAGCACTGCTGTCCATTAAACTCCCGTCGGAGTTTTAACTTCTAGGGTCCCTCTGTCACTTCAAACATACTCCTTAAGTTCTGTCAGGAGACAGAAATAGAGATAGAAATAATCAGCCAATAGAGGTCATCTGTTTTTTCTTGTTTTGTTTTTTAAATTAAATTCTATCACACACATTAAGTGCTTAGCACACAGTATATACCCCACCAACAGAGCCTATTAAGAGTAGCTATAATATATATTAGATATATTATACAAGAAGTTTTCCTTAGACCCATGGAGCTTTGCCAACTCAAGTATAATATGTGCAATCTCATTCTGAGGGCTACAATTCTAGAAGGTTCCACCTCTGCTGGAAAGAGGCCTATGGTGCTGTATTTGCAGAAAGAAGTGGGTCTTGGGTGCCATCAGAAGAGGGGAGGCCATGGTCATGTGACCTCTGAATCTGAATTTGGGTGGGAGGTAATGAAACTCTCTAGAGACACTGCCTTCACGCAAAGGAGTTCATCAACTGGGAGTGTTAGACTCCCGATTCAGCGGGATGTCTTCCAGACGGAGCCCCCTTCCCAAGGAACAGCGAGACCACGCAGTCGGATGCAATCAGCAAGAGGTTTATTCAGGAACACGAGTACTCGGGGCAACAAGGTCTCCTAGGAGACTTGCGCACCTAGGCTGGGGAGAGGGGGATATTTATGGGTGGCTGAAGCAGGTTACAGAAGCAGAAGCATAGTTACAGAGTAATGATTGATTATAATCACATTAGGTAAGACTCAGCTAGGGGTTTATTGAATTTCCACTTGGTTAAGCAGGCAGTTGACTGCATGTCTTGTTTCTGGCCATATTTTATTGTTTTATTCCTGGAATTTCCTCCTCTTATTCAGGTTCAGTTTCACTGACTCGAACCAACTCAAACTGCACATCCTGTTGGCTGTTTTTCCAGCCCATTGTATAAACTGCAGCTACTTGCACTATTCTAAAGGCCATTCTTTTAAGACTTTGGATTATGTTTGTGTTGTGAAAGTACTTTCGAGTGGTTGCTATTGGTTACCATTACTTATGGAGAGATTTCATATTTCTCACAGGAGCAGCTTTTAGTACCAGGTTCCCAGCCAAAGAGAGCCAGTGGGGTGGGAGGAGAGTGGCACTGACAGGTCTGAGGCATTGGAGGGCACCAAGCAGCCTCTCTGAAGCAGCCATGAAGCTGTGGACCTGTGGTCCTACAGAGGCGGAGCTGCTGAGGCCGCACAGTGTGGCAGGCCTTGCTCTGGGTCACTTGCAGATAGCAGCAGCGACAACAGTGAGATTCCCACCTGCTTCAGGAGCAGTGATGAGCTCTGTGGAGGAGGGCGCAGGGCCACCATGTCTCTGTGACAAGTCCCAACCCTGATGATTAGAGTCATGGAAAAGTCCACAACACCAAACATCAGGCCAAGGCTTCCCAGTGCCAAGAAAGAGAGTATGCCAGCTTGGAGAGCAGAAAGTGGGTATGAGCCAAACATGAGTCAAAGACTACAGAGGCTCCCGCCAAACCTACTTTTCTTTTGCCAGGAATCCTTCTTCATCATGCCCTAGTTTCATGATGCCATTTCACTGAAATTAAAAATGAATCTCAGAAACATAGAGTTGGTTACATCTGGATTCATGTGCAAGACAAATCCACTGAAAAGTTCAGCCTGGAGCATCAGGTTAGGAAGGCCCCATCTTGTGGAGCACAAAATAAAGTGATTATAAATAAAGCCCTGGTATTAGCTGGGGGAGGGGAGGGGCTTAAATTATAACCACACAGAAGAAGCATAAGTCAGTTTTCCTTTTATATCCTAACAAAAAGTAGACCTTTCTTCCCCTAGAAAGGTTTGAAATAGGACTGGGAATGAGGCTGGGTAGAGTGCTTGCCTCGCATGCATGAAGCCCTACGTTGAATTCCTCAATACCAAATAAATAGAAGGAGCTAGAAGTGGCACTGTGGCTTAAATGGTAGAGTGATAACCTTGAGCAAAAGAAGCATAGGGACAGTGTCCAGGCCCTGAGTTCAAGACCCAGGACTGGCAAGAAGAGGAAGAGGAGGGAGCAGGAGCAGGAAGAGGAGGAGGAGGAATTATTGTATCCTGGAATCCTTAAATTTTCATTGGCATACTACATCAGATTTTCATAGTTTTATAACCAGGCACTGGTGGCTTACACCTACAATCCTAGCTACTCAGGAGGCTGAGGTCTGAGGATCATGGTTCGAAGTCAGTTAAGGCAGAAAAGTTCAAGTGGCCCTGTGGCTAGCCTTAAGCAAAAGAGCTCAGGAACAGTGCCCAGCCACAACTCACAAAAGAAAGAAAGGAGATAGAGAGACAGAGAGACAGAGACACAGAGAGAGACAGACAGAGAAAGACAGAGACACAGAGAGAAACATAAAGACAGAAGACAGAGAAAGGCAGAGACAGAAGGAGAAAGAAAGAGAGGAAGAAGGAGAAAAAGAGGGAAGTGAGGGAAGAGCAAGAAGAGAAAAGAGGAGATGAAGGAAGGAATGAAAGGAGAGGTGGGAAGAAGGAAGGGAGGGAGAGAGGGAGGAAGGGACAGAGGCAGGGAGACAGACAGACAGGCAGGCACCAAGGGGAAAAAAATAAACATCTAGGAAAAAACAATACAAGGCCAGTTGTTTTAGGACCAAGAAAAATCCCTAAACATTAAAGTAGGAAATTAATCTAGATCTTAGCTCCTGCATGCTCACCAGTGTCCTGATGAGAAGTGACTGAAAATTGATTCCAGAATCCACTGTGTATACTTAATGACCCATCAGTACTTTATGAAGTCCTAATTAAAGTTAGAGTTGGTAATTATGAATAAACTTATTTCTGTTTTAATAAAAGCTCCAAATTAAACAATCCTATTAGGTACTCTCAAGTGAAGAATCCAAAACCCAGGACATCCAACCTATCACTGTTAAGTTGTTGGCATTCTAGTGGAATGGGTATGGCCAAGTAATACTCCTAACAGATTGATTCCAAATAGGCTTATCTCTGCTTCAGATGACACATGTTAGACAGATACGAAGGCTTCAGCTTCACAGGCTGTATTTCAGCATCAGGAGGCAGTAAGTCGATGGCTCTGTTTTGTCCTACATGTCTGGGATTTAAGACAAACACCAGCAGATATCCAAGGCAGATTCTGATGTATTCATTATTAATCCCCAACATAGTAATTTGTGGGTCTAAGAGATAGTCCTTAAAGGTGGCAATGAGTATTAGATCCAAACCTTATGACCAATCTGAAACAGAAAAGCTGAAATATGGGGCCGGGAGTTGGACCTAGTGGTATAGAGTGCTTGCCTACTATGCATGAAGACCCAGGTTCAATTCCTCGGTACCACATATAGAAAAAAAGCTGGAAGTGGTGCTGAGGCTCAAGTGGTAGAGCTCTAGCCTTGAGAAAGTCCAAGGACAGTGTTCAGGCCCTGAGCTCAAGCCCAGGACTGGCAAAAAAAAGCTGAAATATTAAGAAATGTGAGGCAAACTCTCATCAAACAGAGAAACTAAAATTAGGACAGTCCAGCCTCTGATAAAGCAAAAGAGAATCAGACACTGTGTCTTATCAGTATTCATTGTTAGAAAATAATAAAAGACATTTTTAATTATAAAAAAATAAATGTGAGGCAAGAAATATAAGGCAAGTAGCAAGATGCAGTTCTTTTTATTGTTGTTTGTTTGTTAGGCAAATTCGACTGCTATATTTCAGCCCTGATGAAAATATTCACTTCAGCGCTATGTTTCTGAATTGTGTTCTAAGTTGGCCAATTCAGTTGTGGTAATTAATATTCATAGTCCAAAATGAACTACTAAAAATGTAAATATACTTTGGGGTACATAGCCAAAGGAACTGATCTCCTACCAGGTTCATTGTTCCTAAAAAGGAAGACTTGAGATAGGATGAGTGTCCATTAACAGATAATGGAGTAAGAGAATGGTCAAGTAACTTAAGAAGGAAATCCAATCATTAGTGATAATAATGTTGAACCTAGAGTACATACATTCAGTAAGATAAGTCAAGTGCAAATAAACTATTAGCTTGTGATCTCACTTACATGTGAAATATAACAAATGATAATCATGGATGTAAAGAGTGACATGGGCATGACCAGTGTTGGGGGGGGTTGGGTGGGAGGAAAGAGTAATACTTAACCAAAGGGCACAAAATTTTGCTTTGAAGGAGTAAATTTTAAACAACAGTAACATCAAAAACAAAAAGCAAAAAGAAAGAAAAGGAACCTTTTAAAAATGAAAAAGTTCTGAAAACCCTTCCTAACTGAAAATTACAGTTTTGGCCAGTTTCAGAATCATAAATGCTAAAAACAAACAAATAAATAAACTTCCTTTTTGTTTCTAGTAACAGACCTTGCTTAAATCCTGCTTTATCAAAGCTGGGCACTGGTAGCTCATGTCTATAATGCTAGCTAGTTTGGGGAGGATGAGTTTAGGAGGATTGTGGTTTGAGGTCAACCCATTCAGAAAAGCTCATAAGATTCCTGCCTTCTCAATGGAGAACTGGACACCACGGCACACACCTGCAGGACCGGCTAGATGTGAAGCTCAACACAGGCGGATCGCACCAGGAATGGTCCTCGGCATGCTGGGTACCAGTAACTCACACCTATAATCAAAGCTACTCAGAAGGCTGTGATCTGAGGATCACAGTTCAAAGCCAGCCTCGGCAGGAAACTTTATGAGATTTTTTTTTATCTCCAATACCACCCAAAACTCCAGAAGTGTAGCTGTAACTCACATGCTATAGCACTAATCTTGAGGAAAATCTTCAGAGACAGTGCCTCAGCCCTGGGACTGGCACAGAACAACAGCAAAATCAATGCTGGAGGTGTGGCTCAGTGAAAAAAGCTCCTGACTACCAAGTGCTTGACACCTGAATTCAAACCCTGATATTTTTTAGTATCTTTTCTATTCCTTTGTGCTCTTTGAGTAAGTTTGTCATGTTACACTTAATGTAATTACTCACATTTGAGTATATTACTAACCATGCACTTTACCAGGGTCCTCTGTTCCATAAAATATTACTTCCAAATAATTCTTCTTTATTATGTTTAAATTATAGGTGTGCTTGGTCTTCTCATCTATCTGGGATAGCTCCAGAGGTTTTGTGCAGTACTTTCCAAGACTTTTTAAAATTTTTTATATATTTATTTTTTTGCTTTCCATGTTTCAATCTGGAAATTTTATACTCATCTAGTTTTCAGATGACTATGGCTCCAACATGCTATGAAACTCATTTATTGTGTTATTAATTTCAGAGAATTTAGGGAAGTAGCTAAGTGGCAGGGGCAGGGGGTGTTTTTCTGGTTCTAGAATTGCTTTGGTTGGTAATTTGGAACTTTCCCATTTGAAAGACCTAAAATTCAATTCTTACCTCCAGTCCACTGTGGGAACACTCTGGCAGCTTTGTCTCTTTTGGATCCATCTATGCAGAGTACTTCATTTCTCTGCAGGATTTTGGCTTCTTGACTTTTTTCAGTCTCTTGTAAGCCCTAAACTCCAATTTTGATTTGCTCAACCATGGGAAACTGATGACAACTCTCTTTGAATTCACTGCCTCTTGGATGTCACTCTCTGCTTGGTTTCTCAAGCTCTTGGTCTTGGCTGCTTAAGAATTTAAAGAAATGCCTACGAAGCAAAAGCTGTTTGAAATATCAGGCTCAACTCAGTGAACTTGCTTTCTCTCTAGAACTTCCTCCAATCCTGGCTATTTAAATATCTCTCTAAAGTCTGTAAATATTTTTTTGTTTTATTTAAAAACAAACACTCAGGACCGGGAGTTTGGCCTAGTGGTAGAGTGCTTGCCCAGCATGCACGAAGACCCAGGTTCCATTCCTTGGTACTACATACATAGAAAAAAGCTGGAAGTGGTGCTGAGGCTCAAGTGGTAGAGTGCTAAGCCTTGAGAAAGTCCAAGGACAGTGCTCAGGCCCTGAGCCCAAGCCCAGGACTGGCAAAAAATAAATAAATAAAAACACACAATTTCTTTACTTTTTATTTATTTTTTTGAGAAATTTAGTTGGCTATACATTGTTTACTTTTGGCAGCTTGTAATCTTCTGCATTATTACTATAGATCCACTTTGAACTGTTTAATTTCTCCTTTTGGACAGTCATCTTAGTGCTTTTTTTTCATAGAAAATATACACAAGCTGTCTTTCTTTCCATCTCATTCTTGGAGATCTAGGAATAGGGTTAGGCTCTTGAGTCAGGAATCCCACTGAAAATCAGCAGACTTTCCAAAAAGATAGCCATGATGATGGGGAGGAGATTCCCACAAGTTTGTGTCCTGAGGAAAGTTGTATTCTAGAAAACAAAGCTGAGAGCAGAATATACATTTGGCTCAGGTCTTTGTAATGATATCTCCTAACTCTTACAAGCCTTGCCATGACCAGTCAGTAGTCCCAGGGTTTTTGGTTCAGCCTCAAGTTCAGCTGGGACGCCACTTGGGACAAATCCACCCACCCCCTTCCCACCCACCTCCTCTACCACAGGAAGGCTGGCTGCCCTCCCTACACCCTGCCATCTGTCACCAAGGCCGCACAGAATCTCAGTGAACTAGAATCATCTCTGAACTAGAACTTAACTAGAGCCACAAGTTGTATCACGAGGCAATGGCCACAGCACCAGGACAGTGTTGTGGCACACAGTAGGTTCCTCAAGAACATAAGAATGGACAGAAGCAATACACAAACATGACATGTGATCTAGGAGAAAGTCAAACTCAGGAGCAAGGTATTTCATTTTAATGCTCTCTCCTACTTGTCTCCTTACTTGTAGCTAAACTTTCTGCTAAAATCACTTTCAGCCAATGTCATGAGCTCCTGAGTTAGGAGAATTTAAGGATCCTAATCTCTAGAACTGGTCTTGGGACCAGTTGGCTTGGTTTGATCCTGTCCATGTTTTATTCTCCTTTCTCAGTAGCCATTCCAGATCTACAATTTGAAAGGCATTTCTTAAACATGGTATGTGTTTCCTGCAGTTACACTTAGTTCTCTGGAGATTTCACTCTGTTGCTTTTCTAGGATAGATCTGTAGATAATCATTCCATACCTTAGGGAGCTGGAATAATAGAGGTTTAATTTAATGATTTTAAAAATGAATCCCTGTGGGTCTTCTTAGTGAAAATCACACTAGGCAGTAGAGATTTTAAGATAAATAAGATGTGAGGCTGATGTGACACCTCCTTTCATAACATTTATTACTAGTAAGCCACATCAGAATTTCCTAGGATTTTTTTGGTTGCAAGCAACAGATAGAATTTTATTTTACTCATATAACTAAATCATGGAATGCAACCTGGACTCTCTCTCTCCTGAGCCTTCTCGTTGTATGCCAGTTATATTTACTTAAGTCTTCTCTAAGTCACCAGAAACATGACTGCCAGCAGTACCCAGTTAATATTATGTAACTTTGTCTCCAGATATAACTCAAGATAAAAATGAATCTGGTAGAGAGTCCCTTCTTAAGTACTTCCTTGTTAAACACGTCATTTGAAATATGATATAAAAATCAATGTTAATAAATTCTTTAATAAAAAATGAGTCTGGGAAAGGGTTTAGACTGACCCATCTTGGTTCAGCTGTGCATTTTTCAGACAATCTGAAGTGGCCAATGGGATAGGTAATACAATTGACTCCACTCAGACCAGATATCTATCTCTGGCCAATCCATAGAGGACTGAGAAGCATAAAAACACAGTAGATCTCATTCACATTATATGTCTAAAGTCATTCTTATCAAGCAAAGCAATAAAGAACTACTACTGCTACTCACATAAGATCTAGTTCATTCTACACATGCAGGCTTCTAAAAGGCACCTCTCAGAAGGGCTACATAGTTTTCAGTGGGATATAACATTCTCCAACTGTATATAGATGCCTCTGATGCATGGACTAGACTTGGCATTTTCTTTGCAAGGACTCTTCTGTCCTTCAAATTTGATCATTATTTGGTCCAGAGAACATCACTGAAAGGATCAAATGTCTATGCCCTGGTCCTAAAAATGAAATATATTCATAAGTGTACTTAGTCCTAATGGATATAATTCTACCCTTAAGTCTCTAGGTGGCCTGTGGATTCTGGTGAGGTGGTAGCCTATAGATGACAAAGCCTCTGATCCTTTTGCCTTCCCAAGTCAGGTGCGGTTGGCCAGCTCGCTTCTCTTGGGACTCAGGGATCCAGTATCTATTTTTCTGTTTCTCAGGATAGACACACTATGAAGATGAGTGCATTCACCTGCACTGCAGAAGGCAATGCAGACACAGTGATGGCTGATGATACAGATCTACCTACAATTTGTCTCAGAGCTTTCCAGCTGGCCTTACACATCAGAGCTCCTTTCGTTTCTTTAAGAACCTGTCTGCAGGGATGGGAAGGTGGCTTAGTGGTAGAGTGCTTGCCTAGCACGCATGAAGCCCTGGGTTTGATTCTTCAGCACCGCATAAACAGAAAAGGGCAGAAGTGGTGCTGTGACTCAAGTGGTAGAGCACTAGCCTTGAGCACTGAGAGGCTCAGGGACAGTTCTCAGGCCCTGAGTTCAAGCCTCACAACTGGGGGAAAAAAAAGAGAGAGAGAACCTGTCTGTTCTGCTCATGGCTGTCTTAATGCCCCCTGGCTCTGGGGATTGGGGGTGGGGCTAGATGCTCATGCTTGCCATTAAATTCAGAAACAGTTAAGCCTTATCACCAACGCTGTTCCCATGGTATAGGAACTGGTCCTCAACTGGGACAGACTCTCTGTCATTCTAGGGCCTGCTGCCTTAGAATGAGCAGGGAGTGGGCGGGTAGGAGAGAAAGGAAATGTTTACCATGTGCTCAATCTGGAGGACACTGGGAGATCACACATTTTTTGGCACAAAATGTTACCATGGAATAATGGTAATTTTCAAAATGTTTAGTAGTAGGAAAAACTTGAGACTAGGAGACAAGGTACTTATGTTTTCCTGTTGACTCAGCCACTGGCTGTTATATTATCCTGAGACTATAATTTCACCTCCATTTTCTTATCTGTAAAATAGAGTGATTGGATCAAATAAATTGTATGCCGCCTTCCAGCTTTAGTATTAGATGATCTGGGAGTCTGTGCAGCACAGGAAGAAGTGGGCGATGAGATGAGACATACTCTGTCTAGCTCGGTGGCACCTGACTTTGCCCATGAACTCAGAGGAAAGAAGGGGATCTCAATTCCATATGCAAGCCAAGCATCATCTACAGACAGAATTAAAATGCTCCCTATATAATTACTATTTTCAAATCCACACAAGTTCTTCTGGCATTCATTTAAATGTCAATTCATTTTAAACAAATCCTATTATAATATATTTTTAAATCCAAAAATAGCAATGGAAAACTACCATCACATGGGCATCTTATTTGACTGTAATGAGTTCTTCCAGTGTGGAAAATAATGAGGAAAACACAGCCTGGAGAATTGTGCTTGGAGATTTATATATTTGACTATTGCCTTTGAATCATGAAAAATGAAAATAAAAGTCAGTTTAAATAAAAATCCTCTTTTGATTTTAAAGCCTTATCTCAATGTCACCCCTTTGTGAAACTTCCCTGCTGGGTCACCACACTGCCCAGCTCTGACAGGGACTAGACATACCATTAGTCAAGGTCCCAGGGGAAAATGATATAATAATTTGACGCCTTACTAAAAAGTTGGATTTGGTGGGGGGGAGGGGGGGCTGTAGCATTGGGAATTGAACTCAACATTCTGCACTTAAGCCACATCCCCAGCCTCTAAAGGATCATTTACAGATGTATACACCATTTATAGAGAAAAATACAAGGACTAATACAGTACACAGGGTATTAAGAGGAGGGCTATTGACACCCAAAGCCACAGAGGCAAAGAGAAGAAGAGTTGGTGAAACCATGAGGAAAGTTGTGCAGAGGCCTCTTTGCGAAAGGGAAGTAACTGGCTCAGATCATAATGCAGAGGCAGTCAGGTGAATGAATGTCAGCTCTCTTCCTTTCCTCACTTTCCATGGCTACATCACCTCCCCACTCATATCTGCACTCCTGTGGCCACCAATGCAAGGAACAGAAGAAAAGGGTACCTCTTGCTGCAGCTCATGCAGCTCAGTCTCCTGGGGCAGAGAGCTGGTGAAGAAGGGTGGAAAATGGACATAGAGAGTGGGATGCTGATGGCTCTTGCCTATAATCCTAGCTACTCAGGAGGCTGAAATCTGAGGATCATGGTTCAAAGCTAGCCTAGGCACAAAAGTCCGTTAGAAAATTGGCAGCGGTGCTATGGCTCAAAGTGGTAGAGCATTAGCCTTGGGCTGAAGAGCTCAGCCACAGCATCCTGACCGGAGTTCAAGCCCCAAAACCACCACCAACAACAACAACAAAAATGGACTTAGAATGCCCCTCCCTCCCACACACAGGACACGCTCTTTTCTAAATCCTGTAGGACCTTTGTACCTCTTTTTCACATTTTCTATATTTAATAATAATTACCTACTGAAATAGAGTCAGGTAACTTGAAGGAGCTGGGGTGAGTAGAAGAGAGAGGAGAGAAAGAGGAAAGGGTGACACTGATCAAGATGCATGGTACTCATAAGCTGACATGTTGAGTTCAAACCTCATTGTACAGTTACTTAAAGATCATTTAAAAGTATAAATACAGGGGCCAGGAGTTTGGCCTAGTGGTAGAGTGCTTACCTAGTATGTACAAAGACCCGGGTTCGATTCCTCGGTATCACATACATAGAAAAAAGCCTGGAATGGTGCTGAGGCTCAAGTGGTAGAGCTCTGGTCTTGAGAAAGCCCAAGGACAGTGCTCAGGCCCTGAGCGCAAGCCCAGGACTGGCAAAAAAAAAAGTATAAATATATAAATAAACAATTCTGTGTTGACATTTCTCTACAGAGGTCCCTAAGAGCAGGAACCAACTCTCATTAGTGGTTGTACCATCACAAAGCTAAGCTCAGTGTTGCGCCCTAAGAATTATTTGTTGAGTTTGAATTTAAGGCAATAGCTTTAAAAAAAAATAAGTGCCATATGGCCTGCTTTGGGGGCATCTGCTGTCGGTGTTCCCAGGGCCCGTGGGTCCTGGAACGTATCTCCTTTTCTACAGCACCGCCAGGGATGAATGAAGAAAATGGCACTGTTCATGTGTTGATGGAGCTGAGGCTGATGACTGATTGTGTCAAACAAATCTCTTGATGGAATTTAGCAATCATCACAGAGTGATTAAAAACTCACGGCTTTCTGAACCATCCCAGCATCTTCATTGGGTAACTTCCTTCTTTTGACTTCCAAGCATCTTCACCTATTTGTTCTCCTTTATTTGTTGCCAGAGTTGTCGCATAACATGGAAGAAATTGGGAACAAAGCCTTTGTGCCAAGATCTATCTCATGGATTCTGTGACAGGAAAAGTCTGCTCTAAGAATGGGAACCATGAGGCACTGTGCTCCAGGACAGCTTCTGAGGGGAAAAGAGTTGATGAAGCTCTCTGGACAGTGCTCTGCCCACTGCAGATGCAATCACACTTACCGATGGACTTTCTTTTCTCTGGCATTGGAGGAGATGGTTGGCAACTGGGATGGAGGGGACTCCAGGATAAGTAATGCTATTAAAGGACTTTAGCTCCAAAGATATAGTTTCCCAAGTTTCATATTTCAAATTGCTTTTAATTCCCAAGACTAATTTTTTTCCACATGACAGAAAACGGGGGACAAGGGGAGAAAGATGCACTAATCCTCCTGTGGTTTGGTGAGACCGTGCAGGAGGCATACTTTATGTGCGTGATTTGTATCCCCACAGTGATCACTAATTGCCTAGAAATGAAGCGAGACTGTTGTGTTGGTGGAAAAAGAGGGAAAAGCGGCAGAGCATACTTTTATAGGTCTAACCTGCTCTGTCCATACGAGGTCTTCTTCTCTGATCTTGAAGTTATTGTCAGTCATAAATTTGCAACACTTTAACAAATATGCCCTCTGATAAACTACAAAAGGGAGGCCACGAGTGAGAAAGAGGTGTGTGTACATAGATAGGGACCGTCATTCAGGCCATCCTTGCCTTGGCCAGTGGCCAAAGACTGAAAGGGACAAAGCTCTATGTGCTTCTAAACAAAAAGAACAAATCAGACCCAAATCTAGGGAAGAATTTGAGGATAAAACAGTGTTTTGCTGAAAGCACCATAAAGGCTATGGAGTTCAAACCAGATGTCCATCCAAACCAAGGAGGTAGAAATAAAGGAAGATGATGGCAGAAATTCATGAACTAGAACTGGCATGCCAAGGATCAGTGAGATTTCATGGTTGTTCTCTGCAAAGATTGATTGAAATAAGAAGCCTTATCAAGATAACTAGGATAGAATAAAAGGAGAATCATAGCTGAGCAGGTGGCTCATGCCTGTAATCCTAACTATACCGAAGGCTGAGATCTAAAGATCAAGGTTCAAAGCCAGCCAGGGCACAAAAGGACCTGAGACTCTTATCTTCAATTAACCTCTAGAAACGAGAAGTGGGGCTTGGCTCAAGGGTAGGGCGGTAGCCTTGAGCTGAAGAGCTCAGGGACAACGCCTAGGCACAGGGGTAGGGTGGTAGCTTTGAGCTGAAGAGCTCAGGGACAGTGCCCAGGCCAAGTTCTAGCCCCATCACACACACACACACACACACACACACACACACACACACACACACACACACACAAGGAGAATCACAGAGTAAAAGAGCTCCAAGTGTTATAATGACAGTTAACACCACTTCTATTACATGAACCAACTCTGATTAGCTTATACACGATGAGTGATTCCTTTACAACTATAAATTCAAGCTAATTCACAAAGAGGTAGAACACATGAAGAGTCTATCATATTATATTCCCAAAATCAAATCTAAAAAATATCTCCCACCCTCAAACCCCAAGTCTATTCATTTTCTACCAGTATTTCAGTACTACTATAATATCCAAAGGTCTTCAGAATATCTAGGCTTGCAGAACTGTGATTCTGAAACCCAGGGAGGAAAAATGCAAGAATGAAATTATCTGGACAATATCACTTATGAAAATGTTTACTCTAGAACAACCCTTGAGCAAGTAAAAATTTTTTGGGGGGCTGGGGGGTCATGGGCTTGAACTCTGGCCTAGGCGTTGTCCCTGAGCTCTTCAGCTCAAGGCTACTGCCTTACCCTAGAGCCACAGCCCCACCTCTTGTTTTCTAGTTATTAATTGGAGATAAGAGTCTCATGGCTCTGTATTGCTGACTTTGAATCGTGATCTTCAGATCTCCAGAGTAGCTAGGATTACAGGCATGAGCCACTGGGCCTGGCTGCTCGAAAGTAAATCTTTAAATAAGCTATTAGCAAAGTGAATTCAGTAGGCTAGCTTCCACTCAGGAATATGACATTGTCTTATCATTAGAAAGCCAATAAGCAGTTTGCCATATTAATAATATAGGAAAATTACATTACTATCTCAATATATTTTTAAAAAGCATACCACAAAATTATTTTTTTGCCAGTCCTTGGCTTAAGCTCAGGGCCTGAGCACTGTCCTTGGATTTTCTCAAGGCTAGAACTCTACCACTTGAGCCTCAGCACCATTTCCAGCTTTTTTTTCTATGTATGTAGTCCTGAGGAATGGAACCAGGTCTTTGTGCCTGCTAGGCAAGCACTCTACCACTAGGCCAAACTCCTGACCCCACAAACTCCTTTTTTAAATTATTTATTGTAATTCATGAAGAGGTTATAGTTATATTCACAAGATAGTAGGTACATTAATTTTCACACATTGATAACCCTTCTCATGTTTTTGTCCCCATTTCTCTCCCCCCACTCCCTACCAATCATCTTGTTTTCCCCCTTCCCTATTTCAAATAAACAAATAAACATATATACAATATAACAGGTAACAAAATCAGATACAGTAACTACATGAGATTAACCATAGGGGGAAAAGAGAGAAGAGAAATAACACAGTACATTAAGAACAACAATCACAAAGATAAACCTCTTGTTTCCATATCCCAGAGTTCATTTCATTTAGTCTTATCCTATATGACCATATGTACATAGCTTTTGAGCTATTGTGATCCTCTGCTAGGAGAGTCCTAGATGTGTACTAATTATTGCGAATGAGGGAAGCCATTGAGCCTATGTTCCTTTGGGTCTAGCTTACTTCACATAACATGATTTTTTTCCACGTCTTTCCATTTCCTTAAAAATGGCCGCATAGAATTCCATTATGTTTAAGTGCCGCATCTTGATCCATTCATCTACTGAAGGGCATCTGGGTTGGTTCTAGATCTTAGCTATGGTAAATAATGCTGCAATGAATATTGTTGAAGTACACCTTTTCCTAAACGACATTTAAAAAAATTGGATATGTCAGTACATGACTGATTTTTGAATGCTCATTTTGAATCCAAAAACCTTGCTAACATACCTTTATTAAGTTAGAATCACTTATCTATAAAATTGTTTGGATTTTCATGACATAATTCTATGATCAGTTGATGATGGCAGTTTTGTTTCTCTGCTGGCTATTTGCTGTTGTAAATGTTTTCTGTTGTTTTTCTGACTTGGCTAGATCCTAGTGCAGGGCTGAGGCGGGAAAGTTTTAGACAGCTTGTCTTTCTGTTATAACCATAGAAGGGCTACATTTAGCAGTCCACATGAAGTGTGATATTTGCTGTGCTTTTGGCAGATACACATTCTTATTTCACAGAAGATTTTTTTTATCATGAAAGGCTATGAAATTTGTGGTATGCTAGGACTCTCGTGGCAGAGGAGACTGTTGTTCTTAATGTACTATGTTATTCCTTTTCTTTGTTGCCTTTTGGCTAATCTCATATTGTTACAGTATCTGACTTTGTTACCTGGCATATTGTATATACATTTATTCGTTTATTTGAAATAGGAAAGGGAAGGGGGATGCAAGAAGTAATAAACCCACTACCTGACAAATGTAACTGTAACCCTTCTATACATTACCCCAACAATTAAAAAACAAGTATGCTTGCATACATGGCTGTGTGGCTGCATCATTCTGTGTGTGTGTGTGTGTGTGTGTGTGTGTGTGTGTGTGTGTGTGTGTGTAAAGGGGCTTGAGCTCATAGCCCAGCCTCTGTGTCCTGACATTTTTACTCAAGACTAGCACTCTACCACTTGTGACATAGTTTCACTTCTAGCTTTTAGTGGAGATGAGAGTCTCATGGACTTCTTCTGCCGGCTCAGGCTTTGAATCATGATTCTCAAAGTTTAGCCTCCTAGCTAGCTAGGACTATGGGTGTGAGCCACTGTCACCCAGCCTAGAAGATTTTCAAAAATCTAACAAAAATATGTGAAGCATTCACAGAAAAACGTATAAAAGAGAGGCAAAATATTCATCTTAAAGATTTTATACAAGTTAAAAAAACTCATATACATCTATTCTGGAATGTGCTAGGCTGCTATTGAAACTAATACGGAAATACAGAGAATAGCTAGGTTATTCTAGGAGGATACGTTAAGAGAATTCCCGTCCTCATGACGAAGACATCAAGCACAGATAGATATCAAGTCACCAGAGATAAACAGCCTAGAAACAGATTCTCTTCTATATGTCTATATAAGACAAGATTTAAAAAAATAGCATTGCAAACTGAATGCCAATAGCTCGCCCACTCAGGAGTCGGGAACCTGGAGGATTGTGGTTTGACACCAGCTCAGGCTGGCTAAATCCTCTAGACACCATTTCAGCAGCAATTAAGCAGCAAAATGTCAGACTTGAGATGTGGCTCAAGAGGTAGAGCACCAGTGTAGGTGGGTGCGCAAGCAAGCTGAGTGAGAACACAAGGACCTGAGTTTAAGCTCTGGTATCCATACAAAAATTAAAAAAAAAACATTGAAGATCAGTGAGGAAAACATGAGCTTTTCCACAAATAGTGTATCCATAGTAGAAAAATAAGAAATTACATTTCTGCCTGTTACCATGGAAAAAAAGTAAATTTTATATGTATTAATATATCAAAATCAGCTAATAGAAAATATAGGAGTCTATCTCATGACCTTGGGGTAGGGGAAAAATTCATATTTAAGAAAGAAAGCACACTAATCATAAAGAAAAAAGGTTGATAAATTTTCTAACATTAAAATTGCTTGGAGGTATCATAGAAGATGGTGGAAGGAATTGAAGACAAGTTCTGTGGTACATGCCTGGAGTCTCAGCTTCTTAGGAAGCTGAGGTAGAAAGATCATGAATTTGAAGCCAGCTTGGGCAATTTAACAGGCATTTATCTCAAAATAAAAGATACTAAGGGAACTGTGGGTGTAATTCAATGTGCAGCAGCTAACCCAGCACAGGGCCCTAGATTAAACCACCAGTATCATTAAAAAAAAAATAGGACATACTAGCTGGTGCCAGTGGCTCATACCTGTAATCCTAGCTACTCAGGATCCTAGCTACTGAGATCTGAGGATCAGTTTGAAGCCAACGGGGCAGAAAAGTGAGACTTTTATCTCCAATACACCACTCAAAAAAAGCTGGAAAGAATGGAAAAAAGACAACCTCTTCAACAAATGGTGCTGGCAGAACTGGTTAAGCACCTGCAGAAAACTAAAGTTGGATCCTTTTTTGTCACCCTGTACTAGAATTAACTCCAAATGGAGCAAAGACCTTGAGGTTAAAGCTGACACATTGAAAACTTTACAAGAAGGAATAGGAGATACACTAAGCCTCCTTGGCACAGGTCGAAACTTTCTTAATAAGGACCAAAAAACACAACAAATCAGAGAAAGGCTGGATAAATGGGACTGCATTAAACTGCAGAGCTTCTGTTTGGCAAAGGACATAGCTAGCAAATTAACTAGAAAGCCTACAGAGTGGGAGAAGATCTTCACTAACCATACAACAAAGGCCTCATATCTAAAATATATCAACAGCTCAAAAAATTGAATCACTCCAAAACTAACCTCCAAAATAAGATGGGCCATCCCATTAAAAGATGGGCCAAAGACTTAAAGAGAGTCTTCTCTGAAGAAGAAACAAAAATGGCCTATAGACACATGAAGAAATGCTCAACATCTCTGGTCATAAAAGAAATGCAAATCAAAACAACTCTAAGATTCCACCTCACTCCAGTTAGAATGGCCAGGATCAAGAAAACTAATAACAACAGATGCTGGAGGGGATGTGGCCAGGAGGGATCACTACTACACTGTTGGTGGGAGTGCAAACTCATTCAACCACTATGGAAAGCAGTATGGCAGTTCCTCAAAAGAATAAACATAGAGCTCCCCTATGACCCAGCAATTCCACCTCTTGGCATTTACCCAATTGTCCAGAAATAAGGACTTACTAAATCCACTAGCACAACTATGTTCATTGCAGCACTATTTATCATAGCAAAGATATGGAACCAAACCAGAAATCCCTCAGTTGATGAGTGGATCAACAAGGTGTGGTATTTGTACACAATGGAATTCTATGCTGCATCACCCCATTTGTAAGGAAATGGAAAGACTTAGAAAAAAATCATATTAAGTGAAGTAAGCCAGACTCAAAGGAACATAGGCCCAAGAGTCTTCCTCATTTGTCATAATCAGTAGGAACCTTGGGCTCGCCTAGTAGAGATTTACAATAGAACAAAATCTAGAGACATTAGGCCAAATAGTATGACACTAAATGTAAGGACCTCCAGGATAAGGAAACAAAAGCCATGTAATGAGTGATTATTGTCCTTAATGTACTGTGTTATCTCTCATCTCTTTTGCCATCCCTTGGTTATCTCATATTGTTACAATATTTCACCTGGTTATCTGATATATTTTTTTTCTGGAACAGAAGGGAAAGATATTTATTATGGAGGAAGAAATTTATTTTTACCATGTCATTTAAGACCTTCAAGGTAATTAGGGATACATTCACATTAGGAGATTCATTATCTCTCAGCCACCGAATCATAAATGGGAAAGCTTGGATTTCAGCTCTGGCCTTTACTGCTCTCCAGATTTAGTATCACCACATGACTCTTCCATATACTGAGGGGAAGTAAGCCAGAAGAGAACATACAAAAGCACACATATGTGCTTAATTGGTTATTTGAAATTGGATAGGGAAGGGGGGAAATCAGATGAGTGGGGGGGAGGGGAGGAGGGAAGTGGGGACCATGTCATGAGAAAGGGTATCAATGTTTGTGAAGTTATGCACCTTCTATCTGGTGAATATAATGTAACCCTTCTAATAATCACAATAAAAAATAATTTAAATAAAAGCTGGAAGCCCTGGGGCCAGAAGTATGGCCTAGTGGTAAACTGCTTGCCTAACATGCATGAAGCTCTTGGCTCTATTCCTCAGTACCACATACCCAGAAGTGGTGCTGTGGTTCAAGTGGTAGAGTGCTAGCTTTGAGAAAGCTCAAGGACAGTGCTCAGGCCCTAAGTTCAAGCCCCAGGATGGACAAAAAAGTAACAACAATAGCAGCAAAAAATAGGAAATATTTAGGCAACATAAAGCCAATATAAGGTATATCTAGAATCTATATTGAGAAGAGCAAATAACTAGATAGAAAAACGTGTCCTGTGTTGTTCAGATTTTCTAATATTAGCTTCTCTTAGTTTTTATAATCATTAAAACTTTCTAAGATTCACTCCTCCCACCAAATGCTGACACTGCCAGGCCACTTGAAAAAACATGGGTTATATGAAAAAAAAGAAAAAAGAAAAACCACGGGTTCCCACCAGAGCCCAGCAAGCCCCTCGTTCTCATTCTTTCTAGCCTGCCTTTCCAGAAGCTGATTTCTAGAGTACACATTCTCCAAGCATTTCAGAATGGACCCTGATAAAAAAAATTAACTCAGCACCTCTTGAATTCGTTCTTGGACATGAATATATTGCCAAGCCTTTGATTTAGTGCTCAGATGGGGACTCGTCAGTCAGCAAGGGAAGGAAAGGAGCCGGAGGGATAAAGAGTGATGAACTGGGGTGTCACAATATGCTGAGCAAGTGGCTGATTTAAAATCATGCTAGGAGAGACTGAATACAAAGATCCACGGGAAGTTATAGAGGAGAGAGAGAAGGCAATTCGCACTGAATGAATGAAGGCGCTGGCGTCCAATCTGCTGAATAACCTTTCACATGTGTTTTTACCCCTTTGGTCCTGTTTCCTGACAAGCAGGTCTAAACTGGAGACACAGCCCTGTCCTCGAAGGCGATCACACAATACATGCTGTGTACTTTGTGCAAAAGCCAGCATGTCCAGAGAAGGGGATAAATCACAGCCAGCACCACTGGCAGCCTGGATGAGGCCATGTGGGATGTCACAGCAAATGTCAGTACAGAACTCACCAGGCATGTTCCTAGGACCTTCAGATCTAGTGCCAACTTCACATCTCAACTAATCATCACAGTCCCTGGGAAACTGATATTGTCACCCTCACTTTACAGATGAAGGGCTGAAGTTCACTTACCGGCCCATGATCACAGCACCTGAATACTGGAATAGTAGTTAAGAGTCAAAGCTGTTTCCAAGCCCTCTGGTTTTTGCTGGGTGTGGTGACTCATGCCTGTGATCCTGGCTACTCTGGAAGGTGAGATCAGAAGGATTCAAGCTGGCCTCAACCAATAATTGAGCACAGTGGTACATGCTTGTTATCCTTCATATTCACAAAGCAGAGACTGGGAGGACTGTAGTTCCAGGCCAGACACACACACACACACACACACACACACACACACACACACACACATTAATGAGAGTCCATTTTAAATGAAGAAACTGGGCATGGTGGCACACCACCCAGCTACACTGGGGAGTGTAAAATGGAAGGAGAATGTTCCAGGTTCAGGCCTAGATAAAAAGCATGGCCTATCTCAAAAATAACCAGTGGGGAATGGCAAAAAATACACTGGAATAGGATAAATTATACAGGCCACAAGACTGTCACGCAGTGAGACCAAAGAAGACATTCTTAGGAGAGGATCATAAAGGCTCAATGGCTATGTATATATGATCACATAAAATAATATTTGCCAAATGAACTCCAAGAAGTGGAAAAAGGAGATTTTTGTTGGTGTCTTTTCCTTTTGTCTTGTTTGTTAGTTTATGTGTCTGTGGAGCCAGATTGTGGGGCATAGAAATTGAGGAACAAAGGGTAATGAAAAATACAGCAGTGGTGCACTGCTATGTTGAAAATGAATTTGTGGCTAAGGACAAGAGGGGAAAACTGGGAGCCAACAAGGGAAGGGGTGACTGGTTCAAAAGAAACATAATTATCACCTGACATACAACTGTAACCCTCTGTATATTACCTTTACAATAATAATAAAATATATTTTAAAAAATAAATTAAGTAATAGACTTACTATCTGACAAATGTAACTGTAACCCCTCTATACATTACAATAAAAAATTAAAAATTAAACTAAAAACAAAACAAAACAAAAATAACTAGTGGGGGAATGATAAATAAAAAGGCTAGAGATATAGCTCAGCTTTAGAGTGCTTACTAGCAAGTGCAAAGGCCAGAGTTTTCAAATCCAAGTAACACAAGAACTCCTTTCATTACTCACTTGGAAGAAAAAGAGGGTGAGAAGACCAGAGGAGATCTAGGCATTTCGAGAAGACAAGTTTTCCCTTTTCCCCTGTAGAACCCCTTCTCCACCATTGAAGCAACTCTAATCTCTGGCTGAAGTGAATATATGTAATAAATCCCAGAGACTTGGTATGGTGAGACCCAGCCACGGCCCTGATATGCTGCTAGATGTCATGACAGTGTGGCCAGCTGAACACTGAGCACTGGAGAAGAGGAGCCTTTGAATGATCATTTTCGGCCACCTTACACTGGTAAAAATACTCTTGGGTCCTCTCAGAAGCTTGTATGAGCTTATGTGGATATTGGATGGTTCATTCCTTTTCATGTGCCAAATGCAGAAAGAGCAGGAGGACCACGGATACACCAAGAGCCAAGACTACCCCTTGCTGGGACTTGTAGAGAAATAAAAAATAGAGCTTGCCCTTCCCAGGGTTCTAGTCCCACTTCCCCCTACTCATCAGCTTGTTCCCTTCACAGGCAGGGCTGGATGAGAAATAAGTGTTTGGAGAACCAGGCTGGGTACATGTAACAATGCAGTGTAGCAGACCAACATTCCTCTTCCCTCTGGTCTTTGAATTTCTGGTCACTTCACTGGTAGTTAAGAAATGTATGCAGAAGCCAGGGGCCAGTGTAATGCTAGCTACTCAAGGGGCTGAGATGAGAGAATCAAGGTTCAAAGCCAGCCCTGGAGACTCTTATCTCCAATTAACCACCAGAAAACCAGAAGTGGCTTGGTAGCTCAAGTGGTAGAGAACTAGCCTTGAGCTGAAGACCTGAGGGACAGCACCTAGGCCCAGAGTTCAAGCCCCACAACCACCACCACCAACAACAACAAAAACAAATGTATGCAGTGTGCCAATGTTGGAAAACTTTGTAAGGCTTCAAGTTCAGGCAAGTCCTTCCCTCTAGAGCCAGAGACAATTAAACTACCTCCCCCTACCATCACCCGCCATCTGCAATCACATTCCCCGAGGCCAGAGCTTTACAAAAATATCTCCCCTTTCTAAAATATTCTCCCAACAAGGGTATGGACTCCTCCAAACTCACTTCCTTTAAACCTGTAAGGAACATAATTTCCCACAATTCCCCAGCACATTCTCAAGTCTATATGCAAAGGCCTAGGAGAATTGGGGTCAGATCCCTCATGAAAGGCAGAGAAAAGCTAGGAAGAAAGGTGGAGACAGGTGAGAAAGCAGGGTCCAGTGCTGAGAAAACCCAGAGAACATGACAGGTCATTTGCAATAACAGAAATAGCCACTGACCATGATTAATATCTTAGAGTTACCATAGCCAAGGTAGGACCCTCAGTGGAGGAATGGTTAAAGAAAATGTGGTATATATACACAATGGAATTTTACTCATCCACTAGAAAGAATGATATTGTACCATTCATAGGGAAATGGAAAGACTTGGAAAGAATTATATTAAGTAAGCCAGACCCAGAGAAACAAAGGTTGCATGGTTTCCTTCATTTGTGGTAGCTGGAATAAATCTATAAATTTATAAGTAAACACACTGGGTGGTATGGAAGCCATTACAAATGAATTACTGAGATATAATTGACTCTATGGAAAGCTCAAATAGCATAATTCTTTTAAAAGACTAAGTAAAAGACTGACAAAATAAGCACCAGGAAATGGATACTTGCAAGACAGGGGGTCAAGGAGAATGAGGGGGAAGGGAGAATGCAATCAAGAAGTCATTGTATATACCATTAAATTAAGAAAAATAAGGAAAGGGGTGAGTTGAAGGGGGGGTGAAAATGTTGAAGGAATGACACAAATCAAGACATGTTGTACTGGTAAAGTGCTTTGTTAAATAGTGAACAAATTCAGCACATAGCCTACAAAATTACCAAAAGTGAGGGAAGAGGTGGGTTGGGAGGGGTGGGGGAGATTGTTGAAAGGGGTGACACTAGTCAAGATGCACTGCTCCTTTACACAATTACTTGAAGATATTTAAAAATGTGTTTTAGCCAGTCTCAGGGCTTAAATTCAGGGCCTGAGCACTGTCCTTGGACTTTCTCAAGGCTGGAGCTCTACCACTTGAGCCACAGCACCACTTCCAGCTTTTTTTCTATGCATGTGGTACCAAGGAATCGAACCCAAGTTTTCGTGCATGCTAAGCAAGCACTCTACCACTAAGCCAAACTCCCGGCCCCAAGTTCCCTTAGTTATCTCAGAAACACTAGTTTAAGTTCTTTGTTGTTTTTGTTGTTTTGATTTTAAGATAGAGTCTCACTGTGTTGCCCAGACTAGTCCTGAACTCATGGACTCAACTCTATTGCCTTTGCCTCCAGAGGAGCAGGAACTACAGGCATACATCAACATACCTGCCTTTTTGCATTTTTAAGAAGTGCCCAGCTTAGAGCACTGGATAAGAACCAGGAGGTGCTTCCTAGTCTAGTGTGACCAATCCCTGAAGTGGACAAAGGTAAACATGCAAGTAGGCCCTCTGCCTGGTGAGGTCTATATCTGAGAGGGAAAAAAATGCACATCCCACAGAAGCACTCATGACCCCATTGCTGGCTGTGGGATCTGAGTCTCTGCAGGAGAAGGAACACGGCTGATCATCGGAGTTCATTTTAATATCAGCAGGGAATTGCCTGGCCTTTGGAGTTCCTCAATAAAGCTTTCCTAATGCATATTTATGATTTCATTGTAGTGCTTGTTAATTTACTTCTGTTAGCCTAGAAAACCCCTGCCTCTTGCTTTCTGTTGTTCTTGAAGCACAGTGGAAATCCCTCAAGAATCTATAGTTAAAGACTGGCCTCTGAGGGGAAAGACACCAGGATAGAGTGGACAGGACTCTTTGGAGACCAATGGAAGCTGCTGTTGGCCCACAACCTGCTGCAGTAGGTTCCTGGCAACCAGCAGGGCACTTCTTTTGTTAGCATTGTATACCTGCAATAATGAGTTACTGTACAATCCGTGACCTGAAATAATGCACATTTATTCTCTTAGCGTGGCAGAAGTCAAAAGTCCAAGATCAATAATACTAGGCAAACCTCAGGCATCAGCAAGCATGGCTGTGCATGCCTATAATCTTGGTACATGCAACATGGCAGGAACTTGTCTGAAGAAACAAAAAACCCCCAGGTGTTGGCAAGGCAGTGTTTTGCTTAGCCTCTAAAGTGGCATTTCTTATATCCCTTGGCACACAGGCCCTTCCTCCATCTTCAAAGCAGGTAGCACCTTGCTCTGGTTGGTGGTCGCGTTGCCTCCTCCTCGTAGGTGAAATCTCTCTTGCTACCATTTCTGAAGGATTCACGATAACATTTATTACACATTCAGATAATCTCACTTTCACAGTCCCTGCTTCCTTAAAAAGTAATGTTCGCAGATTTGGAGAGCTTTGGGCACCATCACTTTACCTCCATCTTTTTTTTTTTTTTTTTTTTGCCAGTCCTGGGCTTGACCTCAGGGCCTGAGCACTGTCCTTGGACTTTCTCAAGGCTAGAGCTCTACCACTTGAGCCTCAGCACCACTTCTGGCTTTTTGCTATGTATGTGGGGTACCAAGGAATTGAACCCTTGTCTTCATGCATGCTAGGCAAGCACTCTACCACTAGGCCAAACTCCCGGCCTCTTTTGAACAAACAATCATTTCAGAACTTAATCCTTTTATGTGTCAATTTGGCTAAGCCATGGTACCATACTATCTGATGAAACCTATTTAAATATTGCTAAAAAATACTCTTCAATGGAATTAACTTTTTAACCAACAGCCTTTGAGTAAAAAAGATGACTCTCCATCATGTACACAGGCCTTATCCTGTTGGCTAAAGATCTTCAGATGAACAGATGGATGTCCCCAGAAGAGGGAATTCTATCAGTAGACTGTCCCTGGACTCAAACAGCAGCACATCCTTGTGCTAAGATCTCCCCTGCAGATCTTAGACGCAGCACACCTGCACAATCATGCTAGCCAATTCCCCTAAATAAATCTCAATCAACTGACAGAAAGGTAAGTAGGTAGGTAGAACCTATTTGTCTCATTTCTCTACAGGACACAAATAGGATAGTCCTACTTTTAAGTTTTTGGTATTATGTTCTTTGTGGATTTGTTCATTGATTTTTTGGGGCTGTGAAATGATTGCACTTAGCTGGCTGAATTTTGCACCTGAGGCTAGTGCCACACTCTGGTCTTGACACTTTCATGTGGTACCAGTTTGATAGCAAGAAAAGTAACCTAGGATTTACAGTCACGACAATGGCTGTTGGAGGGAGGGGGGAGTGTGGGAATGAGAAGGGATCAAGGTAGTGTGCTGCTAGCATGATCTTGATCTGGTGTGGGTTACATGGACATTATATATCATTCAGATATATAACGATTTGTGCTCTAGGCACATGATGTTTCAATTAAAATTAATGTGGGCATGATCTGAATTTGATGGTGCAGGCCTATAATCGCAGGATTCAGAAGATGGAAGCAGGAGAATCATGAGTTTCAGGTCAGCTTGAGTTATATAGCAAGAGACTGTTAGAAAGAAGGAAGGAAGGAAGAAAGGAAGGAAGGAAGGAAACAAGCAAGGAAGGAAGGAAGGAAGGTGCTATGTACATGTAACAAAATAACATGTACGTCTTAACGATACACAATTTTGTTTGATATCATGTTAATTATATAAACTTTTTACTTGTCACTATGTCTAAACAAGTATTTAGTAAAGAAAACCAGACCAATTTTTGTGGTGCCAACTCCATCAGAGTTCTCTATTTTCTTGCCCTTTTACAGTCCCACACCAAAGATCTTGAGCAGAAATAAGAGAAAAGTAGAGGGAGATCTAAACTTTTGAAAAAGCTCAGTCCTAGAGAGAACATGGGTGATGCAATAAATCACTCAGATAACAAAAAGGTTTTCATCCATCCAGCCATTACCCAACACTTTTAACTTAAAATAGTTTTTTGCTTATTTTTTGCTGGCAATGGGGCTTGAACTTAGGACCTAGGCATTCCCCTCTGCTTTTAAGCTAAAGGCTAGTACACTATCACTTGAGATATACCTCCGCATCTGACTTTTTGTCACTTGATTGGAGATAAGAGTCTCACAGACTTTCCTGTCTAGGCTGACTCTGAACTGTGATCTGAAAATCCCAGCCTCCTGAGTAGCTGGGATTACAGGTATGCGTCACCATAGCCTAGCTTAGGTTTATTTTTTTCCATATATTTTTATTGTAATTAATAGAAGGGTTACATTATATTCACCAGATAGGAGGTGCATTACTTCACATACATTGATACCCTTTCTCAAGTCCTGGTCCCCTTTTCCTTCCCCCCACTCCCGCCCCTCATCTTGTTGCTTAGGTTTATTTTTAACTTAAGAAAATACTTGTGCTGGGCACAGTGACTCACACCTGTAATCCTAGCTACTTAGGAGGCTGAGATCTAAGGATCAAGGTTCAAAGCCAGCCTGGGCACAAAAGGACTCTTATCTCCAATTAACCTCTAGAAAACGGGAAGTGGGGCTTGGCTCAAGGGTAGGGAGGTAGCCTTGAGCTGAAGAGTTCAGGGACAGCACCTAGAACCAGGGATAAGACAACAGCCTTGAGCCGAAGAGCTCAGGGACAGAGCCCAGGCCAAGTTTAAGCCCTATGACCCACAAAAACAAACAAACAAACAAACAAACAAAAAATGAACAAAAAAAACCCCACTGCTACCAGAAGGAAAAAATCAGAGGAGAGAGAAGAAGAGAGAGAGAGAGAGAGAGAAGGAATGAGAAGGTGTGGGGGTGGAGGAGAGAGAGAGAGACAGACAGACAGACAGAGACAGACAGAGAGAGACAGAGAGACAGAGAGACAGAGAGACAGAGAGGACAGAGACAGAGAGATATAGCCAGAAAAAAAATAGAAATAAAAATCAAGACTACTTGTTCATTAAAACCATCATGTTAGAAAGAGTGAAACTGACCAAGAGGCATTGTACTCATAACTTGACATACAAAATTGCAACTACTTAATCATCATCATCATCATCATCATCATCATGTTCAAGCCAAAAAGAGAAGAAAACAATACATTTATTAATTCCTAGGTTAAAAGAAACAAGATTAGAAGAAAATCTCAAAAGTGATTACCACATACTCAGGAGGAACCCCAACCCCAAGATCCAACCCCAACTCAACATAAATATTTCACTTGCTCTCTTTCAACTGACATCTTTCCCCAATCCATTTCTTATCTCCTCCCCTAATGCTGGCATGATGGTGGCAAGATGAACTTTCAGCCAATGCAAAGTTGGAAAGATTTGAATTTATTTACTCAGTCTTTCAAGTCTTTATGTATAATTTATATCAACATGGCTTTAGTTCAAGGCTTTGTACTCTACCACTTCAGTCATGTCCCCAGCCATTTTTTACTCTGGTTATTATTATTATTAACATTACTTAATACTGTTATTATTTACTGGTACTGGGCCTTAAAATCAGGATCTCATCCTCACTTCGCTCTCTTTCTTATGGCTACTGCTGTACTACTTAAACCATGTCTCTAGATTTTTGTTGGTTATTTGGCAGATGGACTTTCCTGCCATGATTCTCCAATCTCAACCTCCTGAGTGACTAAGATTACAAGCATGAGCCACCAGTGCCTGGCTGCTCTGGTTATTTGTTTGTTTGTTCATTTGTTTTACAAGATCTCATGTTTTTGTCCAAGATGATCTAGACAGTAATCCTCCTACTTATGCCTTCTGCCATCCGTGTGGTGACAGACTGTCTAGATGCCTCCATACCTCGCTTTTCCTATAGAGATGGTGTTAACACTTTTGGTCTTGGGCTAGCCTGGCATGGCCAGGATACTCCTGGGTAGCTGGGATTATCAGCGTGAGTCACCAGCACCAGCCTGCACTGCTGATTTTTTTTTAAGAGAATTCCTTTCAGTCTTTTTTTTCTATTATAGTTTCTCTAGTAGTCAAGGCCTAATCATACATAGAATTCTTTGTTCTTAGGATTTTTCACTTAATACTTATTGGGAATATTTTCAGGAGAATTACAATCAATATTTTAACCTTTTATGCCTATGTGCTATTCTCTCCACGGAATATCCAATGACCAGTGGAGGCAGTATACAACATCTAGTTGCCCCTCTGCTGCCGGACATCTCCAGCTTGTCCAGTATTTTTCGGTCATACCATGATAAACTACTGTTTTTGACGTGAATGTTTTGGTGCCACTAATTATTCCTGTAGGAAAGATTGATAAAACAATAACAATGCTTGAGCCAAGAACTGCACAATGTTCCCCACTAGAAGGTCCTGTGGTGATGAAATGTTTTATATTTGGATCTAACATGGTAGCCAATTGAACACTTGGAGCTGTTGCACGTTAGAAATATAGATAGCATAACGGAGACTGTGATTTTTATTTATTTCATTTAAATTAAGTAAAATTTTGAGGATAATGATGGTTATATCACTCATAAAATGATCCTCTATTCTGGTTCCATGGCCCTGAATTCAAGAATGTGCTCAGATTGCTTGTGTGGGCCTGAAAGTTGGAAGATGATGGTGGCGTTTAGGGATATTCCTCACTATCTGTTCCCATAGCCACTTTCCACTCATGTATGTCTTTGAAGCTAAAGTGAGTATCTTACCTACTTGGATCTTACATTTTAGCCACTTTACTTTGACTTTTGATTGGAGAATTTAATTCACTTACATTAAATTATGATGTATAAGGGTAACTATTGTCTGTACTGCCATTTTGTGATTACAGTGAGGTTTACATAAATACCTTACATAGTTTAAGCCATTAAGCTGATCACATATAAAAACAATAGTTTGAATTTTCCTCTCACCAACATTTTATTATCAATATCACAATTTTCATCTTTTCTCTTTTTTTAGGTCCAAGATTATCACTGAAAATCAGCACCTGGTACCTTCACTCATTGGCCAGAGCTCTGCCAACAAGCCATCCTCCAACCCCACAGTTTGTCTCTTTAATATTGTGTTTCCATTGATAAATTAGCTTAGCTGCAGTTATTCATAACACCTTTGTCTTTTACCTTTTATAATTAACAGTAATTTACACACTACCATGATACAATCAGCATATTCTATTTCATATTGAACTTATTTATTTTCATGGTTAGCAAAGCCTTGACTTTATTGGTACTTATATCACTAACCATAAATGTGGTTTCCCTGATGTACTTTAAGAGGCTTTATTTAAAATCCAATAAAACTTCCACTGGGATTTTAACTGAAATTGTGCCAGTCTATAAGCTACTTGGGGAAGTGTTGGAATCCTTACCACAGTCCATTAAGAAACACACTAGTTCAGTTTTCCTTAAACGATCTCTATAAAGGCCAGGAGTTTGGCCTAGTGGTAGAGTGCTTGCCTAGCATGTACCTGGGTTCGATTCCTTGGTATCACATACATAGAAAAAAAGCTGGAAGTGGTGCTGAGGCTCAAGTGGTAGAGCTCTAACCTTGAGAAAGTCCAAGGACAATGCTCAGGCCCTGAGCTCAAATCCAGGACTGGCAAAAAAAAAATCTCTATAAAGCTTTCTAGTTTTCTAGGTGCATTTCACATTAGCACTATCTGTTAGCAGAGCCTATTTTGCTTACAATTTGTCTGCTATGCTGGATATACTTCCAATCTGTGTTTGAAGTCAGAACTATGGATGGGTGAGAATGTTGAAAAGGGTGACATCGCTCAGGAGGCATTGTGTTTATAAGCTGCTTTATTTAATGGCAGCTCCTTTGTACAACTACTTAAAGATAATAAAAATATTTCTAAAAAGAAATCAGAGCTACAGACTTTGTTCTCAAGTAGATCATTTTTTTCAAGCAGTTTAGACTCTAGAAAGCTTTTACGTGATAAACAATATAGGTACTTCTTAAACTGGCAGCTCAGGCACCAGAAAATTATTGAATCCTTTTCCTCTAGGAACTATTCCTCTACCATTCCCAAGCAAAGGGCTTCCTATAATCTATGGCAGCTAACAGCTTATAGGACTGAATGGCTAGCTATCCTGAAATGATCCAATCAATTCTTTGCCTGGAACATACTAAAGGTTACCCCATCTGTCTCTATATGACTTGCTTGGTAACATTTATACACCAAAGATGATAAGACGATGCTTTTCCACAGAGATACCAGATATAGGAAGAACAACACGGAAAAATGTGTGCAGAAGGAAGAAAATGAACATTAGGAGAAAGGCCTGATAATAATTGAGTCTCTAATTTTATCTCTTTCAAGTGGAACCGGACACTTGTGGTTCATTACACGGAGAATGCCACCCACCCTTCCATGTTACAGTTCAAAGCCAGCCTGGGTAGAGAAGTCCTCAAGATTGTCTCCAATTAACTATCAAAATGATGTACTGGAAGGATGTCTCAAGTGGTAGAGTGTCCACCATGACCAAGAAAGCTGAGCAAATATGAAAGGCCCTGAGTTCAAGTCTTGGTACAGTGATAAAGGAGGAGGAGGAGGAGGGAAGAAGAGGAGGAAGACAGAAAGAAGAGGAGGAAGAGAAGAAGAATAAAAAGAGGAGAAGAAGAAGTGGGGAGGAGGAAAGGAATGGAGAGATGGGTGAGAAGGAAGGACCAGCATCCTTGCCCTTGAGATGTCTGGAAAATCCTAGGAAGACTTCTTTTTTCTGACTTAAGTGACTTCCAATGACATTTCTGTTACCTCAAGAACAACCCTAATACAGAAAGAAGATACATACAACCGTGTTTTATGAGGTCTGAGGACTAAAACTTCAAACCCAGATGGTACTGAATGGCTTAGGGAGGACTAACTCCAGGACAATTCCAGAGAAGGAACAGGGCTAATACAGACCTGGCGTCATGTTGCCTTCACAGTACTGTGTTCCAGGTGTGGCTGTGTCCACTGTCACATGCTGAAGGGACTGGGAAATGGAATCTTTGAGGCTTAAAGAGCTCTCCTGCACAATATGGAACAGCTGTCAGTCTTAGTGACAACCACAACAAGAACCTTACAGTAATTATATAAAAATCCCTATCTTCATTCTGTAAGGGTAAAATAGTTTGCTCAAAGAACATAAAATAAGGAAAAGCCTGAGAGATGGAGAGTGATGGAAAAGTCTAGGGCAGAAGCTTTACTAGTCACCATTAGGTTGGCACTGTTCATTGTCCATTTGCTATAAGACAGGCACCATCCCAGATGAATACTTGATAGTCTGTGACGACAACACATAACAACCTGTAGCTGGCCCACTGTAGTCATGTTAAGCATGTGGCCCTGGAAATCTGTAAGTCTTTTGCTGCCATCTATAAGTCTTTTCTGACCTGATTAACATATGTTTCTTGCTTTATATAGGTAGAACACATATCTTATTTGACTTATACCCCCAGCACCTAGCACAATATCAAATGCATAAAGAAATACCCAAATAACATGAAAGGAGTGAAATCTTTCTGAACTTCATCTGAAAAACAAGGAGTTGATGTAGATATTTTATTAGATATCTACAAATGGTGAGATATCAAGATTTCTATCATTTGAAAAATAAAGGGTCTCTGTCTCCTGTAATGTTTGCATGCCAAAACTTCATTTCAAGCTGAATTTTTTTTCTCTTACAATAAAAAGTTTCTGCACACTGCTGTTCACAGCATTGGAAGAATGGCTTTAGGTTTCAAAACCCCAGTGAAATTGTCCCATACAAGCAAGAAATTAAGCACCAAGCTTTATCTCACCTCTCACCTCTACCCACTATTGTTGCTGACTTGGGAAAGTATACCTGCTGTTCAAAGACAAACTGAAATTACCTCCTAGAAGGAATTGTGTTGAAAATGAGGCTTATAATTAAACAGTAATTAAAGTTTCCTGTGGTTTTATGCATAGGTCTTATTTAATGCCTAACTAGACAAACTGGCTTCAAAGCTAGAGGGAATTAGATGTTTGTAGAACAGAGGTCTTTACTCAACAACTTTGTTTTCTCTAGCACCCAATGGGATTTTCAGCACCATGGTCAGAGCACCTGCCAAGCACCCTGCAGACATGAGTACCTGAGAACCAAGGAATATTAGAGCTGAACTGGACCTCAGCTGGCTTCCCATCCAAAATTTTTATAAGAGGTTGATACTTAGGAAGGTAAAGGGACTTCCTACTTGCTTTCACAAGTAGATGGGGAAATAATCAAGGAACTTAGGAGATACAATTATGATGTCTTGAGTGACTTACTGAATGTAGGTAGAGAAAGAAAAGATATATTGTATTTATAAACTGCTTTGTTAAATGGCAACTGCCTTATGCAACTACGTAAAGATAACAATTAATTAATTAATTAATTTAGGAAGAGTTGAGAACAATTCCAAATATTCTCAGCTGGAAAACGAGGAATGGCAGGGCCAAATTAGAAAGAACGGGCTGGCTCCTTCTCGTGATGGGTTTGGATTGTGTCATGTTGAGGGCTGGGTATCTACTCACATTGTGTGGATAGTTCCACCCAGCAATATTAAGCATATCCACAGCTGAGAAAAGAGAGAAAACTAAAGAAATTCCAGAGGCTTCTGCCTATGCAGGCTGGTCTGGAATTACTAGAGAATGGAGTAGAAGACAAGAGAAATCAGGAAAGGGAAGTACCCAAGACAGAACTGATTGAACACCAGTATCTAAGGAATTTGTCAAGAATTAAAATATTTGGCTGGGGATTTGGCCTAGTGGTAGACTGCTTGCCTAGAATGCACGAAGATCCAAGTTCCATTCCTCAGTACCACATACACAGAAAGGGCTGGAAGTGGTGCTGTGGCTCAAGAGGTAGAGCTCTAGCCTTGAGAAAGCCCAAGGAGCCTGAACACTGAGCTTAAACACCAGGACTATATAAAAAAAAGAATTAAAATACTTGTAGCCTTCAGCTAGGTGAGCAGGGAGATAGGGAAGAACTCAGGACAGGTGTCAGTGGAGTCAGGGAGAGGATACAAGCTGGAGGAAGAGTGTCCAATAGTTGGACAAAACCATGAATCTGTGACACAAGCAGACTTCTCCTCGGGCTTCTTTGTGGTCCACAGTATAACCTTCCAGCCCATTATAAACAAGTGCATATCTACCTAGGAAAGCTCTGACAGAAATGGCTGAATAGCTGGCCTCTCACTTTTACTGTTTGCCCTGTCTCCTTTCTTTTTCTTCTTCTTCAATGGCTCTAAGCCCAAAGGTGTGGGAGCTGTCTAATGAGCATGGGAAAAGACTCATAGACTAGATCAAAGAAGGAGGAGCCTGGTTCCTGACCCATCTTGGCATCTCCCTCCATCTCCCTTCCTTATGCTCCAAACTACTCTAAAGTATGCTTCTACTAGGGGACGTTCTTTGGGCTCACCTCGTGTCTTAACCACACTCCTCACAAGTCTTCTTGCCTCTGCCATAGCTGCTAATCTGTTTTGTCAGGTTTTGTACCGGCTCTGCTGAAAATACTTCCACTGTTTTTCACTGCCTAGTGGACAAAATCAAGTTAGTCCTTTCATGGTTTGGGACTGCCTCATAGAACAAAGAACGCCAGTGATGACACACTTTTACTCCTCGCAGTGCTCTCTCATATAATTGTTACTGATACTCTCACTTGACAGACAGGACTGCCAACTCTCAGAAAGGTTAAGCCACCTGCCTGCGAATACACAGCTGGTTAATGCGAAATGCTTTCCACCCTCTTCACACCAGTGGCACATGCCTGGAATCAAGATACTCAGGAGACCTGAGGATTAGGGTTCAAAAGGAGCCCCTGAGATTCAACTAACCAGGCAAGGGAGGAGGGAGCCAGAAGTGGAAGTGTGGCTGAGGTAGCAGAATACCAGCCTTGAGTAGAAAAGGTAAAGAAAAAGAAAAAGGGGGGGAAGGCAGTCGCATGAGGCCGTGAGTTCTCGTACCGGCACACACAAAAATTATCTTCCCCAAGGCAGCACCTTGGCAAGGACTACCCTTCTCCTCACCACCCTCTTCTGCCTTAAATAGTTGGCTCTGAGGAAGAATCTCAGCCAAATTTTGCCTTGCTCCTGGGGCCGGAGGGGCAGTGTGACTCAGCCAAGAGCCCTCCTTCTCACTAGCTGGGCTGCACAGCGGGGGGTTGTGGAAGAGGAGCCCTTCTGTGCTCCAGAATGTCCATACTGGATGGGAGTTCAAAGCCATCCTCTGCTGGTCCAGAACTGGAAGACCCTGGGAAAGATATCTCACCCGCAGTACAAGCCAGCCCTGGAACCTGCCCCTCACCCCACGCTGCCCACTTCAGCCTGTAGGTTCTGACTCCTTCGCGGGACCCGGTAAGAGCCAGGTAGAGGCAAGGGCGATCCCAGACCCAGACACACACCCGACTCTCCGCCCCGCCACCCCGCGCAGAGCTCTCTGATTTGTAGCTGGGGCGGCGCCCTGGGCCCGGCTCCTCTCCCTCCAGCGGTTCCCTCGCCCATCCCGCCCGAACTTGGAACCCAGACGCCGGCAATCCCACAGCTGCTGCCCCTGGGTCCACGGCTCCTGTCTGCACACCTCCATCCATCGGCAGCGCAGATCCGAGCTCTCACCCGGGCTGTTCTCAAGAGCCCTAGCGCGGCTTGAGGAGCCCCTCGAGTCCCGTGGCCGCTCCCTGGGGTCCGGCCCTCCGCACCCCCGGCGCACGCAGGTGCCTGCGCGCCCTCCCTCCCGGGCAAGCGGCGCGTCCCCGCTCCCCAGAGCGCCGCGTCCTCCCCCGGCTGCGGCCAGAGCTCGGGGACCCACTGGATGTGGCATGGAACAGGGGAGGCTGGCTTTCCTCCCGGGACCAAAACAACCGAGGGGTCGCTGCTGAGAAGCTAGGCGTCTGGAGGGACGGGGACTCTTCAGTCCCTGCAGGAAACCACAGGTAACTCTGGGACCCCGGCATTGTCGTGCATGACGTGCACGCATGCTTCTGTGAGGGGGGTGCAAGCGAAGGGAGGGTGCCGAGGGGAATGGACGGGAGAGGGGGATGGCGAGAGAAATGAGGGGAGACTGCAGGAGGGACGGAGATTGCCAGACACGGGGGGACAGAGCCAAAGAGCAAGAGGCTGAAAGTTGATGAGTGGGAACGTGGAGTGAATTTTGTTCTTTCTGGGGTTCCCCCTCTCCGATGTTTAGACAGAGGACCGGGAAAGTCTGCTCTCCGGCCAGCCAACAGCCCCCCACCTGGATGGAGTGAAAGATGCGGCCTGATGACATCAACCCGAGGACCGGGCTGGTGGTGGCCCTGGTCAGCGTGTTTCTGGTCTTCGGGTTCATGTTCACTGTCTCGGGGATGAAGGGAGAGACGCTGGGGAACATTCCCCTCCTGGCCATCGGGCCGGCCATCTGCCTGCCGGGCATCGCGGCCATCGCCCTGGCCAGGAAAACCGAGGGATGCACCAAGTGGCCCGAGAATGAGCTGCTGTGGGTCCGTAAGCTGCCCTGCTTCCGGAGACCCAAGGACAAGGAGGTGGTGGAACTGCTGAGGACCCCCTCGGACCTGGAGTCGGGCAAGGGCAGCTCGGACGAGCTGGCTAAGAAGGCCGGCTTCCGAGGACAGCCGCTGCCCCAGGGCCCAGGTGAGGTGCCCAGGACCAGCTCCCCCTCGCCCGCGCCCACGGAGGAGAGAGAACGCCAGAGCCCGGTGCCCAGCTGCCGTGCCGAGGAGACATCCCGATACCTGGACGGCTACTGTCCCTCGGGCAGTTCCCTCGCCTACAGTGCCTTGGATGCCAAGTGCTCAGCCTGGAACAGATCTGACTGCCCCGAGCCCGAGGACAGCATCTTCTTTGTGCCCCAGGACAGCGTGATCGTCTGCTCCTACAAGCAGAACAGCCCCTACGACAGATACTGTTGCTACATCCATCAGAGCCAAGGCCGGTGGGACCACGAGACGATAGTCTGATCTTGGCATCCGAGGGTCTGGTGGCTATATGGGTAGCACCATGGCGCTCAGCTCCCAATGGGAAGACGTTGCTCTGCTCCAACAGCCTCCACGCTGTCAGGTGTTGGCCTGGTATGTGATGAGCATGCACACCTCTGGTGCCTGAGAGTCGTGTAAATAGGCATGAGGGGGAGAGTGGATGAGGAGTCAGGACACTGGAAGAGGTCCCAGCTGCTTCGGAATGACTGCAGCCAAGTTCCATGTTTGGTAGAGAGTAGGATAAAGGGAGAGTGGGCTGCAAATACCAGGCAGAGCCAAGCGGGAGCCTGAGTGAGGTGCTTTGTATCCCAAGAAACCAAAAGAAACACATTTAGTGCTTTTGTGTCATGAAATTATGTTTGCCTGTTGAAATGCTTGTCATACTTGATAAATTGCTGAGAGAGGGGGAAAAAAGATATACAGTCAGGATAATGATTGTGTCATTAAACCTTGGTTAGATGGAATGGTTTGGGAGGAAGAGGAGTTAAAAACAGCTGAATTATATGATCTAGTTTAATGGCAGTATTCTCAGAGAAAAATAAGTGTCCAGTTACATGAAAAGTTTGTTTTAGGTCAATATGTCACCTCTTAGACTTTTTGTTGAGATTGATTTCCTGGCTATTTAGTTAAAAATAATTAAATATTATTATTCATGCATAATTTTCTTACCAGGTGCATAGTGACTTTATGGAATATTTTCATAGATTAGAATTTTTCATCAGGATAAAATAAATTTTAAATATACATATATAGATATATATATTCAAGTGTCATTAGCATTTCTGGGACATGTATACTGGTAAAACCTTTTAAATCCTGAAAGCTACAAAATCAATACATTAGTTCTGATCAGTATGTAAAATCTTTGCAATGGCTAAGCTTCTGGAGGTGTCATTATTGGTAGATTTGTACCACATTCCCAGGGACTGTAAATGCAAGCAAAGCCAGAGTTGATCTATTAGATTTAATTGAAGCCAAATTTTTTATTAAATTCACTAAGTCAATGAACTTTTACATGATCAAAAAGTCTCTTTTCTTGCAACTGAGGTTAAAAAATTGAAATGGTATCCTAAAATGCAATGGTATATTTTTAAATGTAATTCCTATTTCTCTTTCTCAATATGAAAAAATAATTCATCAGAATACTATCTGGTTCTGTGGTAGAATAATATTGAATTTTATATTGGAATGATATATTCCATGGGAGGGTCAAGATTATTTTGTATCACTCAAAAAATGGTGATTTTTTAAATTATCAGTGTTTTAGTCACTTTCTCCCCAAAAGGTGAATTAAGGACAAATTTTAGTCTTATCTCTCCCATTATTTTAAGTCCAACTTTGTAGTAATTGTTCTCTTTTAAAAAAAATCACAATTTTTAGATTAAGTGTAAGATCACAAAGATAGGATCTGTATGAGAAGGGCTTCATATCAGAACATGGGATATGTGATCTTGAACAGATTTTGTGTTGTCACACTTCAGTTTCCCACTCTATGTGAGGTTTGGGGAAGGACTGCTTTATACTAAATTGTTTCTATCATTCATTCCCAGCTTGAACATTGTATGATATTACATCAAACATATTCTATATGTTGCCATAAAGTGAGTTATAGCAAAGTGCATGCCAAAGTTATACAATTCATGATCAGAATTATGCAACATGAATTACACTTCTACTATTCAAAAGAATTGTGTGGATGTGTGAATGTAGCTGTATTTTATTACCAAGTGTTATTTGTTCAACTCAATATATTTCTGGGAATGAAACTGAGCCGTAAAACATTTTTAAAAGAAATTTTGCACTAAATGTAATTGACTGTGGATTTAAGAGGGGGAAAGAGCTTCTAAAAATCACAATATCTTTTAATAATTCTAATGTATTTTGAAGTTCATAAAGAATAACTATATAGAGGAGAAAATTATTGAATAATGTAAAGGAACAAAAACTTTACCTTTAGAAGTAGGAAATAGCCAGACAGAGAGGTTAACAGCTAAGCAACTCTAATCTATGTCTCCAGGGTGTCTGTTGTGTCAGGGAGGGCTTAGAGTTTTGGAAAGTTCCTTTCTGATTTCTTAGAACCAGCTCAAACTCCTTTCTAGAACACACATACACACATACACACACACACACACACACACACACACACACACACACACACACACACACACACGTCATCTGGTTTCCAAATCAAGAGTCAACTACTGATTTAGAGACACTAGATAATTTATCACATTTTCAAGATCTGTTTCAGAAGAAATCAATTTCCGGTTTCTTCTTCCATCTACTCAGATGATGAAAGTATCTAAGTATGCATTTGAGGGAATATTTTCCTGTGCTATAAGAATTGTCTGCAAACATCAGGCTTGGGTGGGGGTAAGGGAGATAATTTCATTTCCCAAAAAGAATAAACTTGTGTGATTGTGTCATGTGTGAATTTTTCTTAACATCTTCCATTAAGCCACTTCCTTCCCCGCTCCCACAATCAGCAAAGTGCCTCAATGCTGTAAACCAACTTTATCATCCCAAGTAAAACAGACGTTCTTTTGAACAAGGTAGATAAAAGAAGAAAAATTCTCCCAGTCCCTTAGAAGAGACAAAAGCAGTTTGTTCCAATTAACAATATCAGAAAAACTGTTAAAATTAATATAACAGACAAGAAGATTCATAGTCTTTAAAAAAACTTCCAGACAAATATAAATTTAAACAGCCATTAGCTTCATTTACTTTGCTATTATTCCATGTGATTATTGCTCTGCATGCCTGATCTCCTCGAGCCTTTGCCAGAGAGACCATGCTGCATTCATCTTCCATCCACCCTCTACAATGCAGACCAATTAAACCATTTGTCACCCTCAAAGCCTATTCCCCACCACACTGCATGTATTCAATACATTCATCAATAACGTGGGTTAACACAGGCTGCTGTAGGTTGAGACCCTAACTTGTACTTCCTATAAGGTTTCAGGAAAATCATATCTTACATAATCAAGAGAAGAAAGAAACGAATGCCTCCAGAACATTTCCTAGCCCCATGACTGGCCTTAACTCCCACTGTCTGCAAATTTCTCTGAGTCAGTGGCTGTACCAAATACATAACAAAAACGGATGGTTCTGGGCGCATGTGACAAGCAGGCTTCTGAATTTCCTCTTCAGAAAGAGGTGAAGCAATGTGCCTGGGTTAATCTCACAAGTAGGTCAAAGGAATCTAATTCCCTTGTGTTGACTATTGTCCTATTAAATGTCCCTCCAACAACCCTTCACGGGACCTTCAGGACATGCCGGGCATTCTCTGGGATCAGTGTTAGGGAGCTGAGCTGCAGGTCCTCACCTCCATCCCTAGTGAAATCCCTTTACCCATAAAGGTGATGAGATGTCCAGGAACTGGTTTGCTCAGGACCAAGATAACTGCAACTGCTCCCAGTTCCTGTGGCCAATGTGTGAAGTCAGTCTGAATAACTACCAATTCATCCAGTTTGTCCTGTGCATTTCCCTAATCCCTGATGAGATAAAGATGAGTGATGTCCATAATATTACTAAAATGTAAGGAGTAAAAGGGAAATGCCAAAGAACTCTAACATACTTTTAACTGGCTAAGAAGATAAAGTATATTACTTTCAAAACACATGCCAGAGCTGAGCACTGGTGGATCATGCCAGTAATCTTACATACCCAGAAGGCTCAGATCTGAGGATTGTGATTCAAAGCAAGTTTAGGCAGAAAAGTCTATGAGATCCTCATCTCCAATTAACTATCAAAAGGCCAAAAGTGGAGGTATGGCTCAAGTAGTAGAAAATCAGCCCTGAGCAAGAAAGAAAAGAAAGAAAGAAAGAAAGAAAGAAAGAAAGAAAGAAAGAAAGAAAGAAAGAAAGAAAGAAAGAAAGAAAGAAAGAAAGAAAAGAGAGAGAGGGGGGGGGGGGAGGGAGGGAGGGAGGGACGGAGGGAGGGAGGGAGGGAGGAAGGAAGGAAGGAAGGAAGGAAGGAAGGAAGGAAGGAAGGAAGGAAAGAAAAGTAAGCAAGAGTGAGAGGCCCTAAGTTCAAAGTTCATGTTTAATTACCAGAACCAAAATAAGGAAAAGAAGATATACTAATGAAGGCAAAATTTGACTGAAGTATCCTTCTGAACTTACATAAAAGAAATGTGAAGTTGCCTACACATAAGATAAAATGGTTTTTTTTATCAATAATAGGTAAAAAAAAAAGTAAGATTAAAATCTAGGTAGTCACGCCTAGTGCTGTGAGTGGCTCACTCCTGTAATCCTAGTTACTCAGGAGGCTGAGATCTGAGGATCAAGGTTCAAAGCCAGCCCAGGCCCAAAAGGACCTGAGACTCTTACCTCCAATTAATCTCTAGAAAATTGGAAGTGGGGCTTGGCTTAAGGGAGGTAGCCTTGAGCTAAAGAGCTCAGGGACAGCGCCTAGGCCAAGTTCAAGCCCCATGACCCATAAAAAAAAGAAAAGAAAAAGAAAAACCTAGGCAGTTACAAGAATATAAAGTGAGCAATGTTAGCTGAAATTTGAAAAAAAAGATAATAAAATATAATACTCTTCTCTTTTTTACTGTTATTAGCTGATGTACAAGGGAGTTACAGTTACATAAGTCAAGTAAAGAAGACATTTCTTTTTAGACAATGTCACCCCTTCTCTCATGGTCTGCCAGTTTTTCCCTCCTATCCCCACCCACAAGTTGTATAGTTTATTTTCAACATAGTGTATAGTGAGAAAGTATAATAATTTTTAATCCATAAATTCAGCCAAATTTTCCCACAGAAAGCAGAAGGAAGTGTTAAATGGCAGCACTAAGAACCCAAACACTTGTTCTGAGCTGAGCTAGAAGCAGGCGAGAAGCAGAAGCTCTGCTCACTTCTGTTCCCAAGACAGATTCCCTCCACACTAGCTCTCTCCTTTCTGGTTGCCAATATTTGGTGTTCAAATACTTTTTTTGAATCTGACTCCAAAAGCAAAAGCAGCAACAACAGCAAAAGACAATATAAAATTCTTTGTTAAATGGCAACTCTTTTATACAACTACTTACACATAATAATTAATGATTAAAATAAAAATAAAACAACATTTCTTAGAAAAATTAAAAAGATTGAATTTTTAAATTTGTTAAACAATTAACAAAGTAAAGAAACAACTTACAAAATGGAGAGAAGCTATTTGCAAACTATAAAGCTACTTGAGTTCAAAGTATCCAGAACAGACAAGGAGTTCAAACAACTCAATTGCAGAAGATAAAGGAATGAAAGACATCTAAAAAAAAACAAAACCATAAAACATACAAAGAGGCAATCGATATATGAAAAATGCTTAAAAATCACTAATCATTGGGAAGAGGCAAATTAAAATTACAATGGTATATAACCTTCCACCTGTTAGAATGGTGATTATAAAAACAACAGAAGAGATAGAGGGATATAGAGGAGTCTCCCTTGTATACTCTGGATGGGAATGTAAATTAATGTATTTATTTCATAGAAAAGCATAGAATTATCATATGATTGTACAACCCCCTCCTGGACCTATATTCAAAGTATGTCATATACTGCTCCATGTTCACTGCAGCACCATTCACAGTAACAAGACACAGAACCAACCCAATAATGAATGAATAAAGAAAACAGGATACAATACCAATAGCTTTAGAAAGGAAGGACATTCTGTCATTTGCCACAGCATGGATGAATCTGGATGACATTATGCTAAATGAAACAAGCCAGGCATATAAAGACAAATACCACATGACCTCACTTATACGGAGAATCAAGACATCAAATTAATAAAAATAAGCTTGTTTCACAAGGAAAAATACCATGTCTTCTTTCATATGTGGAATTCAGGGGGAGGGGGAAGACAGGAAGTACAAAGGGGACAACTGGAGATGTGGCAGGAGAATGAGGAAAGGGGTGAGAAGAAGCTCTAAGAAACAGTAACAGATGATGAATAGGAGAAGAATATAATTGGGGTGGATCTATAATCCGAGCCACTCAGAAGACTGAGATCAGAGGCTCATGGTTTGAACCTAGATTAAGCAAAAAAGACAGAGACTCTTATCTCCAATTAAAAATCACAACCAGAAGTGGAGGTGTGGCTTACGTAGCAGAGTTTTGGGGTGTGTGTGTGTGTGTGTGTGTGTGTGTGTGTGTGTGTGTGTGTTTTGCCAGTCCTGGGGCTTGAACTCAGGGCCTGAGCACTGTCCTTGAGCCTCAAGGCTAGAGCCCTACCACTTGAGCCACAGCACTACTTCTGGCTTTTCTACATATGTGGCACCGAGGAATCAAACCCCAGTCTTTGCACATGTTAGGCAAGCACTCTATGACTAGATCAAATTCCCAGCCCCAGAGTACCAGCTTTGATAGAAAAGCCAAGTGAGTGTGAGGTTCTGAGTTTAAGCTCCAATACCAGCACACACACACACACACACACACACACACACACACACACACACACACCCCACTTTATTTTCGTTTATAGGAATGTCACAACACAACCCATTATTTTGTACAATTTACATAAAGAGTTCTGCAAGAAGTGAATTTGGTTTGGTTGGGCTTCCCTCCAGGGAAGGTTTTATTTCTACTTGCAGGCAAGTAACTGATTAGATTAAGTAGTCCAGTAGTCCCCTTCTCCATACAGTTGTCTTGCAGTTGTAAGGACTAAAATAAGTTGAAGCACTTTATGAAAACAGCTGATACAGACCCAGTTTTCTAGAATGGCTATCTCTTGATATTTCTAATTATTACAGGCAGGTTGATACATGAGAAAATTTTCCCCCATCATGAAGAGGCCAATGATAATAATGATGTTGACCCAGTTTACATCTCTGTGGTCAACATTATCTGTGCCTTGAAGTATTTCTTACTTTCTGACCTCAGCTGTCTACAGGCCCATCTCGCACTGTATAGGCACACCTGTCCTTCGAAGTGACCCTTGAGATATGAATATATGTAACAAAGCAAAATGTTGTCTCGGGATGGGAATTACCAGGGTAGTCCCAGATAAATTGGATTATTGGCTTGTTGTCATTTTTATTGTCCCATATCTCAACACTCAGCATAAGACCTACGACATACTGAATAACAAAAGATACATATTGATAAGTAAATGCAGAATCTGTTTAGGATCATTTGTTAAAGTGCTCACTGACCATACCAAAATGGTATGTAACCCACAGGGCTTTTCTCAGAAACAGCCTTCAGTGAAGTATACTGCATGAAGTTTATGAGCACAGGAAGTATATGAGCCTATGGCTGCACCAAACACATGACAAGAAATTGCGTGCATCTGAAACCACCTCTCAAGGAAGTCAGGTTTCCAGAAATCATAATGAAGAATCAAAGGAAAGAGGCAAAAGTTATACAAACAATAGAATTAGCCCCCTTTCCTTGGCCCTTGTCACCCATTGAGTTGTCATCTCCCAATAAAACCATCTTCCCTCAGGAGAAAACATTCTGGTGATCATGGCAAAAGCCTATCTTCCGAACAAACTTTGTTTTCAGATGTTCTTCTCCAGGGTGCCCCAATAAGCATTGCCAGGTTCTACCTGAACCCTAGACACTCAAATCAGTGACACAGACCTAATATAGTATGGAATCAGCAACCCACTGGAAATTGTAATTCCATGAGTCCTGGAACCAGAACCAGCTTTTCCTCAGAACCTGAGCAACTATCATGAAGGGTTACTAATGACTCCTGGATGCTAGTGTACATCAGAAGTCAGAATCACATGCAGGGCTTGCTAAAAGACAGATTGATGGGGCTACCTCTGGAGTTTCCAATTCAGAAGATTTTGCATTCCTAAAAAGTTTTCAGATTATACCGGTGATATTGATTGTACGTTTCTTTTTCTTTTCTCATTCCTTCGCTCTGGCTCTTTGGCTCTGTCCCTGTCTGTCTGACCCTGTCTGTCTGTCTGTCTGTCTCTGGCAAAAAGAGATGAGGGAGAGAGATTTCATAAATCCCCAGGACCGTGGCAAAAGCTTTGAGCTGCACTGGCATCACAGAGAAGGTATTTGAACCAGGTTCCCATGGTGACTCTGAAATCGAGATTTAGATCAGAAATCTTGGAAGCTTTCTCCATCTGTCAGAATTACCAATGGTCTATTCTTTTCTTTTGTACTATTTTAATCATGCTCTTTGTACATGGACTCTAACGACCAATTTCATTCCTCTCCCTGCCTGGGATTTGTACTTATGAATTGTAGACAAGAAGAAAAAGCTGGGAAAAAGACTGAACTCTGGCCCTAAGAGAGCAAAATACTCAGGCGTTGATGTCTGATTAGGACAATAAATTCCAAGACTGAAGGTTTTTTTCCTACAAGGAATTTGCAAGAAAAACTTGTTTATCAATATGCCAACACTTCAATGTTCTCGCAGATCCAACCCCACTGAGAACGTCCAGGTAGCCGCCCACATGCCGACACCTCATAGAAGAATGACCCATCTATGCTTAACCACAGCCTTCCCACTCCTTTTCCATCACGGTTTCCCTTGGAAACCAAAGTAGCAGCTGCCTGCAAAGACATTGCTCCCTTCTCACTTTCAGTTGCAAGGACTAACAGCCTGTTTCCTTCCTGAGAACACTGCATGTCTGAGGAGAATGGTATTCCAGTAGGGCCAGAATAAAAACATTGCCACCCAAGGCAAACCACACTGCATGTCTGCTAGTGATCTTTTTCAGATAGTTCTAATTTTCTTCTTTCAATAAAATCAATTCTAAGGATAACAGAGACTTCTGTTTGACATTTGCTACAAAGTTCTCAGCAAGGCTTTTGCTTGATACAAAATGAGTAATTATTGGTGACCATGATAACAGTTCAATGAAAGTTTTACCATCCATTGGTGATTCTTGCCTGAATCAGCTGTTGACTCAACAGTTGCTAAATATTCATTTCTCTTTACTAATTAATCCATTGTAATTCTATCCTAAGAAAGAACATTTCCTTCTCCTCCATCTGTGTGCATGCATTTGCTTGTAGGTATGGACTTGTGTATTGTTATTGTATATAATGAGTTATAATCTGTTCCTATCCTATTTTCCATCTTTATTGAGGTTTAATTGATAGCTATCACTTTTAGCCAACAGGTATCTAGGATTGTTATTTTATGTAATAGGTCATACTCTTGTCACTACGGTAAATTGTAAAATTTTTTTTTTGCCAGTCCTGGGCTTGGGCTCAGGGCCTGATCACTGTCCTTGGACTTTCTCAAGGCTAGCACTCTACCACGTGAGCCTCAGCACCACTTCCGGCTTTTTGCTATGTATGTGGTACCGAGGAATTGAACCCGGGTCTGCGTGCATGCTAGGCAAGCACTCTACCACTAGGCCAAACTCCTGGCCCAGTTGTAAAATTTCTAATTGTAAAATTATTCCAGACATGGCTAAGAGCAATCATTTTCCATTTGTTTCTAGGTCCTCTAAAATGTCTCCATCTTACTTTAAGTACTTCTCTCCAGATATTTTTATTGTAATTAATAGAAGGGTTACATTATATTCACCAGATAGAAAGTGCATTACTTCACAAACATTGCTCCTTTCTCATGTTTTTGTTCCCATTTCTCTCCCATCCCCTCCCCTCATCTTGTTTTCCCCCTTCCCTATCCTATTTCAAATAAACAAATATATATACAATATATCAGATAACAAGGTAAGATATTATAACAATATGAGATAACCAAGGGACAACAAAAGAGATGAGAAATAACATAGTACATTAAGAACAACAATCACATTATATGACTCTTGTTTCTATATACTCTCCAGATATTTTTATACAGCACATCTGCCTCACAGTAGACAAACACCACCTTAACCCAGTGGTCAAAAATAATATCACTGGAGGTGGGGGGAAAGGAAATGGGGACAAAAACATGAGAAGGGGTATCAATGTGCGAAAAGTAATGCACCTACTCCCTGGCGAATGTAACTGTAACCCCTCTATACATTATCCCAACAACGAAATAAAAAGTAATAATAATATTACCAGTGGTGGTGCCTCTTGAGACCATGCACAGAGAATACAGTATCACTTCGATGCTCTTTCTGCCAAAAAAAAAAAACCTAAATAACCTCAATATAACCATGAGAAGATATCAGAAAACTCTAAACAGTGACATTTTACCATTTTACAGAATTATTAGCTTGTGCTCTTCAAAAAGTCAATTATTTAGTAAAAAGAAAAAAACAAGACTAGAAACTAGCTGTGGCTAAGGAGATAGGACACAAAATGAGATGCGTGATCTGGGATTAGATAGTGGATGGAAGTGAGGAGAATCTGCCAGTAAGCACCACGGGGAACAGTAAGAAAAGTTGTGATGAAGTTTGCAGATTACACAACCGTGCTACATCAACGTTGCTTTCCTGGTTTTGATCACTGAGCCATGGTTATATAAAAGAACATCTTCATTCTTTGGAAATAAACACTGAAGTACGTAGGAGGACAGGAGCGTCGCGCCCACGCTTTCCTCTTGAAGGGTTCAGCAAAACAATGCCATGGTTTCAATGCTTACCAAGAAGTGGATGTTGGAAGCTGAACCCCCAGTGTGACAGTTTCAGAAGGCCCAGAATGTGTTCCATGTTCCCTTGAGAAGATGTTGGATGAAGTAGTCAATAAGTAATGATTATATCTAGTTTATTGATGGGGTTGTTCTGCTCAGTTATGTCCTTATTGATTTTCTTTTGTGTTTTAATTTGGCACAAAAGTTTTTTCCATTGTTATTGCAGAGTTGACCTACAAAGGGGTAACAGTTACGAATCAGGTCATGAGTAATGAGTACAATTCTTTTTGAACCATGTCTTCCCTCCATCACTGTCTCCAGGTTTTGCCCTCCTGGCCCCAACCACAAGATTCACAGTTCATTTTCCACATAGTGTCTTAAATACCACTGCTATATTTGTTCAACCTTGTTCCACCTTTTCTGTGCATCCCCCTTACCTTCCCAAATGCAAACGAACTAGCAAATAAGACAAACGGAAAAGAAAACAAAATAGCAACCATGGCAACTGAAAAACATGTCTTGTTTCCTTTTCTTGTTTCCTATTCTACTTCATATTTTATATGATCATAGACACAGAGCTATTGAGCCTTTGTCAACCACTCCTATGCATATCCTCCTTTCGCCTCCGTGTATGAATGGCTAGAGTCCCAGTGTATGTGTATATATATTTTATAGTCATTCCATGTGTTTACGTGTAGATTTATAGGCACATTCTAATTAGCACTAATGAGGGAAACCATGAAATCTGTTTCTTTGGCTTTAGCTTACTTCACTTAATATAATTTTTCCTAGTTTTTCTATTTCCCTACAAGTGGTACAATGCCATTCTTTCTGATAGATGAGTGGAATTCCATTGTGCATCTATGACCCATTTTCTTGGTCCATTCTTCCACTGAGGGGCAACTGTACACAAATTCAATGCAACACCCATCAAAATCTCAACACTTCAAAGGAATGGAGAAATCAATCCAATAATTCATAGAATAATAAAAGGCAATAGCAAAAACAATCCTTAGCAGGAAGAACAGTGCTGAAGGAATATCAATGCCAAATTTCAAGCTTTAGTGCCAAGCCATAGTAATAAAAACAGTTTGATACTGGCACAAGAATAGGCCTGAGGATCAACTGAACAGAAGACTCAGAAATAAGCCTGAAAATATACAGTCAACTAGTATTTGATAAGGAAGCCAAAAATACAGGTTGGAATAAAGATGGCCTCTTCAATAACTGGTGCTGGCAAGATTGGCTATCTATGTGCAGAAAACTGAAGCTAGATACTCATGTCATCCTACACCAGAATCAACTCTAAATGAATTGAGGACCTCAAGGTAAGGCCAGATGTTGTGAAAATGTTACAGGAAGGAATAGGGGAAACCCTGGTTCCCCGAGGCACTGGCAGAAACTTCTTAAAGAAAGATCCAGAATCACAACAAATCAAAGAAAGACTGGATAAATGGGATTATATCAAACTGAAGACCTTACTGATTTTCTACTAGCTGGATCTGTTCATTTCTGATAGAGGGGTGTTAGAGCTTCTAACTGATGGTGGATATATCTATTTATCTTTGTAGTTTAATTAATTTTTGTCTTTTGTATTTTGATCCTTTGTTTGGAGGCTCATATATAGTAAGAACTGGTATGTCTTCTTAGAGAATAAATCTATTTATGATTATATAATGTGCCTCTGTCTTCATCATCCTAGGTTGCCATAACAAAGACCCATAGACTAGGTATCTTAAACAACTGATAGTGCTTTTCTTACCAATCTAGAGACTAGAAGTGTAAGACTAGAGTGGCAAAACAGTCAGTCTTTCATGAGGATTCTCTTCTTGGCTTGTTGGTTGCCAATGTTTTGTTTATATGTTCATATGACCTCTAACTTGTATAGAGAAGCAGAGACGAGGGAGAGATGGATGGAAGGATATAGGGAAGGAGGCAAAGAGGGAGAGAAGGAGAGGGAGAAGGAAAGAGAAAGAGAGAGAAAGAGAGAGAGAGAGAGAGAGAGAGAGAGAGAGAGAGAGAGAGAGAGAACATAACTCTATCCACAAAGAAGAATTTGAAAACTTTCAAGATCCCTTTTTAATTCAGATTTTTTTAATTAGATTACTTCTGAAATTGCTATAAGAACAAAAGACTCACTCAAGCATAATGGAACAGTTTAAGAGCCAATCAGCTTGCATTATTGATGTCAACTGTTTAAAATACTCAAGAGAAATGAGGGAGAGCAATGGGAGGGATGACACTCCTCAAGACACGCCACACTCATAAACGAATTTTGTTCAGCTGAAACCTTTGTAAAACTAAAGATAATAATAGAAAAATACACTCAAAAAACTTAACAAATGGATTTTCAAAAATCACAAGGCCAAATCATTCATGACCTTGCACAATCTTTTCAAAGTTAATTCCCACAATTTCTTAACTACATGGTATTAACAACACACATTCAAATGAATTTAACTGAAGCAGTAACAGCAAACAAGATTAAACAAACAAAAAAAAAACTATTCATCCAAGCGTGCTGGCTCACACCTGTAATCCTAGCTACTCAGGAGCCTGAGATCCGAGGACTGCAGTACAAAGCCAGCCCAGGCTGGCTGTGAGACTCATCTCTAATTAACTACCAGAAAATCAGAAGCGGCACTGTGGCTCAAGGGGTAGGGTGGTAGCCTTGAGCTGAAGAGCTCAGGGACAGTGCCCAGGCCTAGAGTTCAAGTCCCACGACTGACAAAACAACAACAGAAAAACTATTCATGGGAGTTTGGTCTAGTGGTTCAGTGCTTGCCTAGCTTGCATGAAGCCCTAGGTTCAATTCCTTAGTACCACATAAACAGAAAAATCCAGAAGTGGTGCTGTGGCTCAAGTGGTAGAGTGCTAGCCTGAGCTGAAGCAGCTCAGGGGAAGTGTCCAGGTCCTGAGTTCAAGCTCCATGACCAGCAAAAAAAAAATGTTAATTCATTGGTTTCTTTTAAAGACTACAATTCTAAAAGTATATATATATATATATATATATATATATATATATAATTTCAAGTATGTAAACTACCCAGCTCTGTGTATCATTAAACAAGGAATGAGATGAAAAAGAAACTTTTGTTACTTCATATAATTGATTTATTGTGTAACTTACAATTCTGCCAACAATGAATTCCATAATCTCAGACCAAAAATTGAAAACACTGATTGAAATCTCTAGATTCATATTTGCAAAGTTGAAAGTACATAAGGTATTACATTTACATACTATACAGCTAAAAGTACCCTAAATGGAAGGGAAATTTCACATACAAGTGACTAGTTCTACATATTTCCTCATTTAACTCTATGACACATGAGCTGGATATCTCATTCCAATTTTTACAGACGAGAAAACTTCCGGCAATACAGATGGCCTGTTCAGGCAAATGGCGGACCTGGATCCAAGTCTGCTGTCCTTACCTTGGATTATTTATAACTTGCTACACCATCTCCCTTGAATTAGTAAATTCTGTGAAATTACTTATGTCTAATGACTAGTACAATTCAAATATTTAAAGCACGCATGTAGATTTCTTGCCCCTGTAAATAGAAGTGCCTTATTTAATTTGTTGTTGTTGTTGTTGTTTTGTGGGGGGGGGGGTGGGGGTGTGTGTGTGTGGAATGGAACTAAAGGGCATCACCTATGTATACAAACGCTCTTACCACTGAACTGTATCCCTAGCCCAAAACACATCATTAAAGGTGGAATGATTAGGCTAAGAAATGAATATCGACCTATTCTTGAAAAGATTCTTCCAATAATACCCCAGAGACTCATCAAAGAATGGAAAAACTACCATCATGGCTGATTCTTTATACTTGTTCACTGCCTCAATCCCCAGATCTTAAGCATATCAGCACATACACATCAGCTCTGAATAACTGCCTCTAAAGACCATTGTTTATTCCCAGTAATTAATACATAGTCAGCAAATGTGTGGTGTAATTGGAAGATACTTCTTTTCCTATCCTGCAAGAAAAACAGAGACTGTAGGCTGCCTGCATGCCTGGAAGTCTACTGATGACACCCAACTTGTATCCCTTGAAGGTTAAGCTGCCTGTGTTCACAGTGTCTAAGAAACACATTCTGGTGCTCAGGATAGCTTCTTCACAAACGTAACATGGCCAAACCAAGGACAAGGAAAAAGCAGAAGAAAATGCCCAGTTTACATGCACATACTTAAACATAATGTGTGGGGTCCTCTTCTTGCTATAAAATAAATACAGATTAAACAACGTCTGAGGAGAAAATCTCTGTTCTCATTCTCTTCCTTGGAAGGTATGTCCACCAGCCACACACACACACACACATACACACACACACACACACACACACACACACACACACACACACTACAACCTCACAGCTCCAGTTTAATTGTTGTACCATTTCTTTTTGTAATGGATTTGGCACCTAAATTCTTTCCTTACCTCAGACTTCCCCCATGCCTACACATCTACTCACTAGCCTCTTGCATCTAGTGATTCATTTCTCTCAGCCCAGGAATGGCTCGGATCCTTATCCCCACAATGCTGACATCTGCCACCTCCATGAGTTTATCCTATTACTCATTCTGAACAATAATGCTTCTCCTTTAACCCAAAAAGAACATATTAAAAGTCATTGGTGTGTGCTTCTATGGAATACACAACTCTGTGAGATAAGCATTGCTTACCTTCCTTGTGGCTGAGCAGGTTACTGAAACTTCCTACACAAAAATTCTAAGTGACTGAGATAGCCAGAGAAGTAAATGAGCTCCACTGGGGCCCTTACTGAGTGAATAATAATATAATAATAATAATATAAAAACCTGAAGGATTCATGGAACACCTGCCTGCTGACAGCATTCCCCCCCCCCCCCCGACCACCACAGTGGTGACCCACTTACAGAGGCAAAGCACAGATCTTGGTGAAGATGAAGCACAAGCAACAAGTTCATTTGCCTTCGACTTGGGACAGGCCTCTTGCACTTGGACCCATGATCTGTAGTGAGAAGGTAGAGCTCTTTCTCTGTTCCTTAAACCTGAACAGCAACCATACATTCTTCCCAATAAACCTACCCTGACCAGCCTTTGTCTAGAGTTGTTCCAATACTAGCAGGCTAACAGGACTTAATTCTGCTGCTTAGAGCCCTTCATAGGCAGCTATGTACATCTCCAACTACTGAAAGTTTAAGGAGTGTATTAAGCATACATTAATAAGCACTGTTTTTCAGGGAAAAAAAAAGACTATCTTTGAGAAAAAGTTCACCTGGTGGGGGCCTGAGGTGGGCTCACTGGCCATACTTCCGGCCATCTTATTTGCTGACTCTCCTCATTATAAGCTTCTCAAGGAGCACAGCTACCCTAGCTCCTCTCTCAATGTCCAGGACACCAGCGCAAAAATGTTTGCACCCAGTTTTGTCAGATAATTAGGAAAGCTTTCCTGAGCTGAGCTGTCAAATGACTAGAGGTGCATTTTCAGAAAAGAATGAATTTGACAAGGTATGAGGGATAGAATAAAGTGTAAAGGGGTGAAGGATAGAATGAAGTGGGGATTAAAGTCGGAATCAAGTGGGGGTGAAGGATGGAAGGAAGTGAAGATAAAGGTTGTGAGGCTGGGAAGGGCAGAGACAGTGTAAGTCATGGGCCTCTGACTGTGGAAGGGGGACACACACTCTCCTTGAAAGTAATACAAGGAACTTCCAAGAATGTCTCAGCAGGTGGATGGCTGCATGCTTTCCGGCATCTCTCCTCTAACTTCCTGATTAAAACCTAGAGGAAATTGAAAAAGACTTGATATCTTTCAGGGGGTGGGGAACCTTCTTTCTGAAACAGAAAAAGGAACACCATACTCTAAAAGCTTCCAGTTGGCCTTCTGTAGCCTGACCTAAGACCAAAAGGAAACTAATATTTAAAAGGATATACAGCTCTTGGCAAGGGCAGAGCAGACCCGTCCCTCTTTGGAAGGTATTGAGAATTATTAAAGAAAAAATTCCCATTCTAGATGTGGCCAGGAGGGATCACTACTACACTGTTGGTGGGAATACAAACTCATTCAACCACTGTGGAAAACAGTATGACAGTTCCTCAAAAGACTAAACATAGAGCTCCCCTATGACCCTGCAATCCCACCTCTTGGCATTTACCCAATCGTCCAGAAACATGGACATACTAAAGCCACTAGCACAAAGATGTTCATTGCAGCAATATTTACCATAGCAAAGATATGGAACCAACCCAGATGCTCCTCAGTTGATGAGTGGATCAAGATGTGGTATTTATACACAATGGAATTCTATGCTGCTGTGAAAAAGAACGACATCGCCCCATTTGTAAGGAAATGGAAAGACTTAGAAAAAATCATATTAAGTGAAGTAAGCCAGACTCAAAGGAACATAGGCTCAATGGTTTCCCTCATTTGTCATAATCAGTAGAAACCTTGGGCTCTCCTAGCAGAGATTTACAATAGAACAAAACCTACATACATAAGGCCATATAGGACGATGCTAAATGAAAGGACCTCCAGGATAAAGAAACAAAAGCCATAGAATAAGTGATTGTTATCCTTAATGTACTATGTTATCTCTCATCTCTTTTGTTGTCCCTTGGTTATTTCATATTGTTACAGTATTTCACCTGGTTATCTGATATATTGTATATATGTGTATTTGGTTATTTGAAATAGGAAAGGGAAGGGGGGAAAAGGATGAGGGGCAGGGGTGGGAGGAGGGAAATGGGGACCAAGACATGAGAAAGGGTATCAATGTTTGTGAAGTAATGCACCTTCTATCTGGTGAATATAATGTAACCCTTCTATTAATTACAATAAAATATATGGGAAAAATCCCATTCTAAAGCATTGTCTCCAAACGGGATCTTACTGCCTGTTATTTCCATGAGGAAAAAATAATACTACCTCCTGTCACATCCTCATTTGATATCATAAGAATAATTTACTCCATAAACAAGAAGTCAGTAGCTAATGAGGCCCCACAGGACAGCAGGCAGCCTGGAGGAAGAAATTACCTAAAACTCTGAGTAGAACAATGGCCATGGTTTGGGGCAGGGGGTGGTACTGGGGGAAAGAACTTGGCAGGGGCTGGGGAAAAGACAGGAAGCAAATACAGAAAGGGAAGCAAGGAAACTTAGGGATGATGGCATTTGACAATTTCAATTTTTTTGTTGAGAACTAGCCCTGCCCTGACATGCTTAATGAACTCTTTATCTACCATCAGTACTGGACAACTTCAGTCCTTATGGATATCACGCAGTGCCCTCTCCTTATGTCTTCCCACAGAAGAGGAGATGGGTAGTCATTTCATTTTTATTTTTTTTATCCTTTAGTTCATGGAGTTTTAATTTTTTATTATCTTTAAATGGTTGAACAAAGAAGGTGCCATTTCACAAAGCAGTTTATGACTACAAGGCATCTGGATTAGTGTGTGTGAGTGGGGTATGGCTTTAACCTGCAATGATTTCACGTGAGCTCACCAGGGCTAGGATCCTATAAGGCCTGTGAAATCACATGCTCTGTTCCAGCCAAGGCAACCACGGGCAGAACTCAAAATCCAATAAATCTAGAAGCTTTTTCATAGCAACATAAACATCAATACCAGTTAACATCACACGCCAAACAGTCCTTTCAGGAAAAATAAATAAATAAAAGTCTCCCTTCCCCAGGAAGGAACAGATGTTGCTCTGCTCAGCTGGCCCACAGATGTCACTACAGTTTCAAACTCTAATCTCCTTAGTATTTAATGACAAGAATGTGGGTGGCTGATCTACATGGCTAGAAAGGGTCAAAAGCCAGGGAAAACCAAACAGATGAGAATTACTTGACTTGAAACCAAGTTTGAGAGCAATTTGTGGCTAAGTACCCAGGGAATTCAGTTGGAAGAGCTTCTCTCCGGTCCTGGAAGGGACCAGCAGTGACCTAGACCCCTTTGGGATCTGCAGCTGACTTAGTTTCTTTCCAGCCAATAGGTCATCCTTTCCCTCTGTTCCCTGGGGAAGAAAATACAAGTGTTTAATGAGGGGAAAAGCAGCCAACTCAGCCAGAAAGAGAGCCATCCTGTTACAGATGTTCAACTCATTGAACATGACAGCGCACAGCCTCAAGTCTACCCAAGGGAACCTGAGGTCCTCACGGCTTGGCATCCCCAGGAGACGGCTCTTTAATTGGCTCCCCCATGGGTGCTGAGTGTACGCCCCATGACCACTGCTGCCTGGACACCACAATACACTGACAGACTAATGAGTCCCGGTCACCCACGCACACTCACGGATCCTGCTGGGCCAAGGAATCCACGTGTGCGCCCAAGCCAGGAGGAGAGAGAAGCTTAGACTCTGAACTCAGCCTTTCTTGCAGGGCTAAAAAGGATGAGGACCTAGTAACTAGGAGGACTGACATCTTTTAGGGCAATTACTATCTCAGCAGTATCTCCAAAACGAAAAGCAGCAACCTCCTCCAACCAGGCCAGGATGGTGGCCTCTCGTGTTTGGGAGCTTTCTCTCTTGGCTCACTTGGATGCACTCTGCAAGGGAAGCAAATCCCATCTGCATTTGCCCATCAGATCCCCATGAATTCATGGAAATTCATGTCAATAGAGAAGCTTCCTGCAGGCAGAACTCTGTAAAAAGCCATCCCATAGTTAAGCCACAGGAGTGAACTGCTCCTCCTGTGCTCTCCTATATGGATTTCCATGACATTCTCTCTAAACACATTTCATATCTTACAGATGCAAAGAAAGCACAGGAACTGTTCGGGCAATGTCTGAAGGGAATCACCCATCAATGATGTATATGTATCTCACTTTTTTCTTCTTCCCCCTCTGGTTACATTGACTTCAAACAGGACTGGTTTGTTTAGTCTTTCTCTAAGTCACATATTCATTATTGCTCTGGCTTTCCATCTCAAGGAGCTGGAGCTGAATGAAGTGTCCTGATCACAGACCTGGGGCTGGGAGAAAGAGAGCCAAAACTTCCCCTTGCTCTCGTCTCCAGCTTGGAGAGAGTCAAGACCTTCTTCCCACTTGTAGCCACGCCAATTATTTAAGTACAATTGATTTAATGGCCTTTTGGAGGGACTGGTCTTCTAAAGTGCAGCACTGCTGGTCACGTGGCTCAGTGGTGGATCATTTGCCTTGTATACTAGAAGCTCCAGGTTCCAGCCTTGGCAGCAGAGATGGGAAAAGGGGAAGTTCTCTAGCAGCACCTCATTGCAAATGAGCTCACGAGTGAATCTTTTCCTTTTATAGAAGGAGCTTAAGAAAATGACAGTGAAATCTCTCCAGGGACAGGGAAAGATAAGGATGCTAAAACCAGCCAAAAAGGAAGGATGTAGAAAGGGAATTGTGGAGGTAGAGGAAACCAAGGGCATAGGTGACCTATTTCACAGCCTTTCCGTGGATTTCTGGCTCTACTTCTCTCCTTCCTCCCTGCCTTCCAGAAAGAGCATCTCAACCGACGTCTGATCTGTCCTAAAGAGTTGGAAACTATATCATCTATCCATCCTTTATGGGCCAAAGGAAACGTGCAACTCGCCAGCAGATGTTCATCCCAGAATGCTGCATAAGTTAAGATCTTGACCAAAAGTCAAAGGATCTCCAGTTTCACCTGGTACTTTTTCCCCTGTGGCAGAACAGCCTATCCAGTGCTGTGAACTGAGTTTACTGAGCCTGGTGACCCATAAGACTGTCATGTCAGGAGATTTTCTCCCTGGGCTGTCTCCACACACAAGAAACCAATGTCCACTTGGACCTGTAAATTCCCATAACACATTGGTATGCATCTTCAATTGGTTCCAAGATGTGATATGCACTCGAGCTGCACTGAATTCTCAGAGCTGAAGGATAGATAAAGAGCACAGTTTATAGAACCAGGCACCACCCCTTCTTTCATTTTACTGCTCCCCAATAACCAAATCAGATAACTCTGAGAAAAGCCATGGAAATGGAAGTCCTAAAATCTCACCTGGAAAAAAGGTTCCTGGAGACACATCCCAGAAAACATCCACTGGTGTTTCACAGAATATTTTGCATCCGACTGGCTTTTCCCATAGTAGCTATGTGGCAGAGCCTGCCTGCTGACCAAGAAAGCCTTGCATATTCTAGATTGAAAACTCAGTGTTTGGTCATTTTAGACAGTTCTCTAGAAAACTCTCCCCCACGGATGTCACATGCCTCCCTCTACCAGTCAGCTTTTGACTGAGATAAGAGTGGTCAGAGCAAGAATAAAGCTACCAGCCTTGGGAAACCCAGGTTGTACTCTTGCTCTAATCATTTGCGCACTTGCATATGCATGTGCATGTGTGTGTGCATATGCAAATGTGTATGCGCGCAAGTGCATGTGCCTGTGTGTAGGTACTGGATCTTGAACTCAGGGCCTAAGTGATGTCTCTAAGCTTTATTCACTCCAGCTAGTACTCCTATCCTTGAGTAATAGCTCTACTTCTTTTTGCTGGTTAATTGGGGGAAAAGTTCACAGGCTTTTCCTTTGCAGCTGGCTTTGAACCCTGATCCTCATATCTCTGCCTCCTGAGTAGCTAAGATACATACAAGAACTACTGGAAACCAGCAATCCCTGTATTTTTACAGCCCTGTCTACCTGATTATCTTCAATAAGTTAAAAATGACAAAACCTGTGTAATACAAGCCAGGCTAATTATTCCCTGAACAACTATATTAACTAACCAAGCCAATCGTGCTTAAACAAAATTTATTAAAGGCATATTACTGAGGCCAGGAGTTTGGCCTAGTGGTAGAGTGCCTGCCTAGCAAGCACGAAGACCCAGGTTCTATTCCTCGATACCACATACGTAGAACAAAGCCAGAAATGGTGCTGTGGCTCAAGTGGTATAGCGTTAGCCTTGAGAAAGTCCAAAAACAGTGCTCAGGCCCTGAGATCAAGCCCCAAAACTGGCAAAAAAAAAAAAGTGTATTACTTCCCATAAAGAAGATGATAGACTTTAAAGAGCATTTGCTGCCTCTAATTTTTAGGTTACAATGATCTTTCAGAACCTGCCTTTAATGATTATTGGTACTTGTCGACATTTATTGTGTCCAGGTTTGGTCATCTACAATGATGCCTCACCCCTTTAGTATTCCTAGGAAGTGTGTAGACTCATCCCCATTGTGTTGGTTAGGTAACTGAGAGTAAGGAGGTCATACTCATGCCCAAGAGAACAAAACTCAGAAATTTCGGAGCCAGGATCCTAAAGCCATTGCTTTGAATTCTTGAATAATGTTGCTCTAAACCCTAAAATACTCTCCCCCCATAAAGATAGTCATGGGAAGCAAGAAATGGAAGTTCTCTGTGAGAACACATTTTCCTAAAATGAACACCACATTCTAAGCTCTTACCAACCCAGTGGAGAATTTGCTAGCAGGCTTTTAGTAGAATTCTCATCTTTTGCTGCTTACAGCAAAAGTTTAAAGAGCTTCCATTAATGAAGGGAAAATAGTCTGGAAAATGGCAAAAAGCCTTTGACTATCATAATTTTTCAAAAATAACACTGAAACAACCTGGGTTATACGTCATAACAATCCCAGTGGAAATTTCCCCATGGATAGTTAGCTTTTGAGTACCATAGCATGAATGTTCCTTGGAACTCTCCTCCTGACTTTTCCTTTCTTCCAAAAACTTTTGATCATAATTCTTCCTCTAGGGATATAAATCTTCTCCATCTCTTATCAATTTTAGAACAAAAAATGTCATTCTCAAGAGTCTGGATCTATCCTTTATAGAAGTAATCAAGAAGACAGCATCCTAGCTCCCAGATTTTTGGGGAGAGTAGGGACTCAATTTCAATAAGCACCAATCAAAAAGACACAAAATATCTAATTATATGAGCTAACCAGTACCAGGTAGTATTTTTCCATTGCCATACTAGGTGTTTAAACATATTTCTCCTGTGGTGCCAGTGTTGAGTTTAATCTCTTCTCTACTTCAGTAGACCTGAAGAGCCTCCCTTGAATGTTCCACTCCATTTGGTGAAATTTTTCTTTGATGATTTTGGTTCACTACCACCTATGTCAACACATCCTCTCTCTATTAGCAATGATTCTGCTTGTAGCGAGCCAGAGACTGAGGATTTTCCTACAAGGGGAGGTGGAAATGAGTGCTATAGGATCACATTCAGATACTGAACATTGCTAACTCATGTCTTCTCGGTTGTAATTTAGTCAGCAGGGAGACTTCAAGGAAATCATCCCAACAGGCAAGAAGCAGCACATGCAGCCCAGCTTAGACCTCCACCCCAACCTGCCGCTATCCCCACTAACTGGAAGTCCACTTGGACTCACATGAATTTCTTTTTTTTTTTTTTTGCCAGTCTTGGGCCTTGAACTCTGGGCATGGGCACTGTCCGTGGGCTTTCTCAAGGCTAGAGCTCTACCACGTGAGCCACAGCACCATTTCTGGCTATTTTCTATGTATGTGGTACCAAGGAATTAAACCCAGGTCTTTGTGCATGATAGGCAAGCACTCTACCACTAGGATAAACTCCCAGCCCCTCATATGAATTTCTTTAAAGATACTGCACTCTGAATTCAAATAGGATGCATCAGGAAATGTTTGGACCCTGCCACCTTCAAAATCTTGAAGGACACAGACTGCAATTTGCTCACAGAAACAGTGCCTTTTAATTCACAGAATCCCCAACTTGTGTTGTCTCCTGTATGAGCCCCCAAAGGAGCTTCCTCCTCCCCATTAAGCACCCATTATTGAGTGACCCAGTGGGATGTTGATGACCTGAATCAGATCTGTTGGAAATGACAAGCTTAAAGGTGGTTTTAGATAATTTTTTGAAGGTACCAGACAAGGGAATTACCATGTAACTTGATGTGTGTGAGAAAGCATACCAACTAGTTAATCCCTGAGAAACCAGATCTTTGACCTTGTGACAGAGAGAGTATGTTTTTTTCTTTTTGCTGAATCAGGACTTGAGCTCAGGGCCTTGTGCTCACTCACTTGGCTTACTTCCTTATGACTGGAAGCCATTCCTCCTTAGCTGGTTGACACCATCTAGGAGTGAGTTTATTGTCCAATAGACAATATCAGAGCATTTTGGTCCCTATAAATCCAGCAACCACTGGTTCTAATTAGAAAACAATTCATAATCTATAGACCTACAAAGCAAATTTTAGGCCGAGGGTAAGAAAACATGAAGCTACCATGGGAGCCTCAGATGGAGCTAGAAACCAGATCCTCACGTGAGGCCATCAGCACCATCAAGTTCAGGGTACAGAAGAGGAAGTGAACAGCATATCAGCACAGAGGCACAACTAGGACTAAGAGTCCTCAGAAACAACTGGACATTGGTCATGGATTCAGGCGGTGTAAATAAACAAGCAAGAAAAACTAGCTACACGAAACTGTTGAGATCCTGGAGCTGAATACAGCTAGAATACACAATGGAATTTTATGCTGCTGTCAGAAAGAAGGACATCGCCCCATTTTTTAGGAAATGGAAAGACTTAGAAAAAAAATCATATTAAGTGAAGTAAGCCAGACTCAAAGGAACTTAGGCTCAATGGTTTCCCTCATTTGCCATCATCAGTAGAAACCTTGGGCTCTTCTAGCAGAGATGTGCAATAGAGCAAAACCCTGATACCAAAGGCCATATAGTATGACACTAAATGAAAGGATCTGTAGGATATAGAAACATAAGCCATATAATGAATGATTGTTTTCCATAACGTACTATGTTATCTCTCATCTCTTTTGTTGTCCCTTGGTTATCTCATATTTTTACTGTATTTCGCTTTGTTACCTGATATAATGGATATATTTGTATTTGGTTATTAGAAATTGGATGGGGAAGGGGGAAAACAAGATAAGGGGTGGAGATGGGGGGGGAGGGAAATGGGGACCAAGACAGGTGGAAGGGAATCAATGTATGTGAATTAATGCACCTTCTATCTGGCAAATATCATGCAACCCTTCTATTAATTACAATAAAAAGATATGAAAAAAAAAAGAAAACAAACTGAGTTAGTAGTGGAGCAAGAAGAGAGGAGAAAGGAATGTGGACTCAGAGCAGGAAGTTTCCAAAGCAGCACTACATCTGGGCAGTTGGTGTAAGAGCAGCATCAGTAGCCCCTGGCTAACCCCATCCACCGCCAGCAGCTTCAGGAAACCAGGCAACTTGATAAGATGGTGTGTGTAGACTGAAGGGGAAAGAATATGCCAACCCAAAATATAACACTTGGGCATAAAAATTACTTCAGAAACAAAATTAAGAATTTTTAGATAGGGAAGGAATCTGTCTACCCTGTCCCTGGTTGCCTAAAAGTAAGGCATAAATTTCCCTTGATGAAGCTGCCCCTGTGTGTGTGCACGCACACACATACACACACGCACACGCACGCACCATAACAGGAAAGACAAAATAGAAGAAATCTGCATAGCAAACCTTACTAAAATAATCCTTCTCTTCCATTTGTTCCACCCCAGATATTTACCTCCCACAATGTATAGCCAGAAATGATTTTGATTCCTCTTTACAAATGCATTGGTTTTGTTAAAATGGTATATAGCCCGGCACGGTGGCCCACGCTTGTAATCCTAGCTACTCGGGAGACTGAAATCTGAGGATCAAGGTTCAAAGCCAGCCTGGGTACAAAAGGACCTGAGACTCTTATCTCCAGTTAACTTCTAGAAAACAGGAAGTGGGGCTTGGCTCAAGGGTGGGGTGGTAGCATTGAGCTGAAGAGCTCAGGGACAGTGCCCAGGTCAAGTTCAAGCCTCACGACTCACAAAGATAAATAAATAAATAATAAAATGTCATATAAGCCTCTGAGACTAAGTGAGCTCATTGGGCTTTTCATTTCATTGACCCTGATAAGCATATCAAATAAACCTCTTTCTCTCACTAATCTGTATTTGGGACTTGCAAGGCCCCAAGAACTGAGCCTGAGCATGTAGAAGAAAAAAATAGTGTATTCTTTCCTGGCAGGGCATTGCTTCGATTGTGAATTTAAAAATGCCTGACAACTATTAGTTTCATTGTTAAGGGTTACTGGGAAGATGGTCTCTAGCCACATGCTTGAAGCACTAAACCCTGAAGCACACAATTATCAACCTATCTTATCTCTCCTGTGGATGGCCCAGGTCTATTGAAAAACAATTTTCACCATTATGCCATCACCACTGAAATCACTGTCTCAGTTCTAAATGTCATTCTGATTCTGACATCCAATTCCCTCAAATCTGTGGGAATTTCTCAGTGTGAGAAGAAATACGCCTGTCAAGATCATGGTTGGACTACTGCAAGCTAATTATGCACATATATTGATCGGACTTCCCCACACATCGCCAACTAGAAGGCTGGCTGTGAATGGCAACGGAAAACTCCAGGATTGCTTTGAAAAAGTAAGGGTGAGGAATGGGAGCTGCAGTACCAAGTTCTTACCTGTAGGAGCAGCAGTACACAGAATTGGGTTCAGTGGTCAGCTCTGCTGCCAAACTCCCTCTCCAACTTAGGAGCTAAGTAACCCTCTATGAAGGTTATTCTCTACCTCCTCTTCTGTAGCATGAGTAAATAACATCTACTCTGCCTGGTTGTCTTAAAGATTAAATAAGATCAAATATATAAAGCAGTTGGCACAGGATTTGGCACATAATACATCTTGATTGAACTGTAAATATTAACATTATCAGATTTCCAAATAGTATGTTAGAGAAATGAACTGCTTCCAGGTCATTGCTGTGAGCCATAGGAGCTGATTCCCATAAACCACTGATTGTTGTCTGAGACTTCGTCCCAAAGGTCCTTGAGAAGTTGGGAAGTCATTCATATTTTCACACACTCTCCTTTCCTCCTTCCCTCCCTCCCTCCCTCTCTCTTTCTGTCTCTCCCTCTCCCTCCCTCCTCTCTCTGTCTCTCTTGGTGTTCCTCTGTCTCTCTCTCTCTCTCTGATCTAGTGACACCAGCACTACCTGGCATTTATCAGAACTGGCCTCACAAAGCCTCTTCCTGCAGCCATGTTACAAGACTATCTCTTCCAGCTCTGGGGCTGCTGGCACCATGCACAGCATTGAACTTTGCACTGGAGAACATATTCCAACAGTCCACTCATCCCACACACCCACTGATGAGCATCCACATTCCAGTGGATGCTCAGCTCACCAAGGAAATGAAGACAGGGATTTCCTAAGTTTGGCCTTGCCTTGTGGCTCATCACCTTCACAGTCAGGGTGGAGCCACTGTCAGAGGGCATGGGGGATAGGATAATGCAAGAAGTCTTTGGAGACCTCGTCAGGAATGTTTCGGACAATTTGGGGTTCTCATTGCCTCCCTTCCTCCTTCTTTGCAAACTGGAATTGTCTCCAATGTTGTGCTCATATCTGACCTGGTCTTTGCCAGACTGCACTGGAAACAGATTAAAACAACAGAGCAGATATGACCCGTAGGGCTCAGAAGATTGATTTGTTTTGCCCAAACTTTTGCAGCTGATCATTTGGGCAATGTGAGCTCTTGCTTGCCCATGTCCCCTGGGGGTACTATGATAAGTAGAAACAAAGGGCTTTTCCATTATTCAGAGCGTTCCTTTTGTAGACAGAATGGGGAAAACAGAGCTGACAATGTTTTTAATAGGAAAACTTTTCACCTGAAACAATAACTTATTTTTTTTTCAGTAGAAACAATTTCCATTGAATGAGAAATAAAGAAAACCTGGGCCCAGTGGCTCATACCTGTAATCTTAGCTACCTGGAGGATGAGATCAGGAGAATTTCAAATTTGGGCACCAGCCCAGGTAAGGAAGAGAGAAGTTATTCAAAAATAACCAACCCTGGTGCCAGTGGCTTATACCTGTAAATTCTAGCTTGCAGAGAGGCTGAGAACGAAGGACCACAATTTGAGATTCAGCAGAGAGGTTTACAAGACTCCTCCACCCTTAGTTGTGGGCCCAGCTGTCATCCCAAGCCATGTGGAAGGCTGAGATTGGGGAGACTGTGGTTCTAGGACAGCCCTTCTCCATCTGAACTCCAGGAGAACACTCATCACTCTCACATGAACAGTTCACCTTTTCTAGAATTTCATCCCAATGACCCCATTCTGTATGTTATGCTCAAACTTTTACTTGGTATGTTTTTACAAAAAAAAAATCACCCACACACAATAGCATGCACTAATATTCTATTCCTTCTCTATTACTGAGTAATATTTCTTGGTATACATATGCTATGATTTTCTTTAGCCATTCACCAGTTGATGGACATTGGGCTTGTGTCAACTATAATGAATAATGCTGTTAACATTTTCACATCATTATGTTGTGTGTTGTACATTTTGTTCCCAAAGTGTGTATTTAAAATTTAAAGTGTAGGAGGAACCACTTCTCTGAATAGCTAGACTCTGGAATAAATGAATGTAATTACGGTCTTCCAGGCTAAGGTTTATATAATGCCTTTCCACGTGTACTTCTTTATACCCTTCTGTGTGTTATATATGCAAATATGTAAGAATGATTTGACCTTTTAAACTATGCATCTGTTTGATTTTCCCAGATGATAAGATGAATCAAGTCACAATATTAAATACTTCTCTGTGGCCTCAATGGTACCTAACAGTCTTTTAAAAAAATAATTTTATACCCCTTGGCAATTTGTTTTGCTATGGGTTTTTTATTGGCTTTATGTCTGTTTGTTTGTTTGAGGGACAGGAAATCAACCCCAGAGGCTTGCACACGCTAGGCAAGTACTCTGCCACTAAGCTACCTGTTCAGCCTTTGTACGTTTTGTCTTGCAAAAGGTCTCTTTAGGTCTATCCATTTTTAATTGGGTTACTTAGAGGTTTGGCTATTCAGCTGAATTCCTGATGTATATATTATGGATATGAAAATCTTTATCAGATGCATAGTTTCACAAATATTTCCTCTCATTCTACAAGTTGTCTTTTTGCTATTGATTCCCTGCTTTGCTGTTCAGAACATTTATTAAGTACCTCTTATTAAAGTAAATCTTATTTCATTGTTATTATAGCCTTTGCTTCTTAGTTGGATGTAATCCAATTTGTCTATTTTTGCTTTCATTTTTGATGTTTTTGAGATCTTGTCCACAGTTTCTGTCCATTTTAATTTCCTGAAACATCTCCCCTATGTTTTCTTCCAGTTGTTTTATAGTTTCAGGGGTATTGTTGTTGTTGTTGTTGTTGTTGTTGTCCTCAGTGATGGGGCTTGAACTCTTGGCCTGAGTACTGTCCCTGAGCTCTTCAGCTCAAGGCTACTGCCCTGTCCTTTGAGCCACAGAACCACTTCTGGTTTTCTACTGGTTAATTGGAGATAAGAGTATCATGGACTTTTTAGTGCCCAGGAAGGCTTTGAACCGAGATCTTTATTCTCAGCCTCTTGAGTAGCTAGGATTACAGGCGTGAGCCACCAAGCACAGCTACTTTCAGGTTTTTCATGAAAGTCCTAATGCATTTGGAGTTGATTTTTGTGTGGGAGGGGGTCATGGGGCTTTTGCTCTATTGCAGATCTCTGCTAGTAGGATTCCACCTCACTCCAGTTAGAATGGCCAGGATCAGGAAGGGGATGTGGCCAGGAGGGATCACTACTACACTGTTGGTGGGAGTGCAAACTCATCCAGCCATTATGGAAAGCAGTATGGCAGTGCCTCAAAAGGCTAAACATAGAACTCCCCTATGACCCAGCAATTCCACTACTTGGCATTTACCCAACCATCCAGAATCTGGGGCATATTAAATCCACTAGCACAACAATGTTCATTGCAGCACTATTCACCATATCAAAGATATGGAACCAACCTAGATGTCCCTCAGTTGATGAGTGGATCAGCAAGTTGTGGTATTTGTACACAATGGAATTCTATTCTGCCGTCAGAAAAAACGACATCGACCCATTTGTTAGGAAATGGAAAGACTTAGAAAAAATCATATTAAGTGAAGTAAGCCAGACTCAAAGGAACTTAGGCTCAATGGTTTCCCTCATTTGTCATAATCAGTAGAAACCTTGGGCTCTGCTAGCAGAGATCTGCAATACAGCAAAACCTTGATACATAAGGCCATATAGTATGAAGCTAATTGAAAGGACCTCCAGGATATTGAAACAAAAGCCATATAACGAATGACTGTTGTCCTTAATGTACTATGTTATCTCTCATCTCCTTTGCTGTCCCTTGGGTTTCTCATATTGTTACAATATCTCACTTTGTTATCTGATATATTGAATTTATTTGTATTTGGTTATTTGAAATTTGATAGGGAAGGGGGGAAAACCAAGGGGGGGAGGGTAATTGGTACCAAGACATGTGAAAGGGTATCAATGTATGTGAATTAATGTACCTTCTATCTGGCAAATATCATGTAACCCTTTTATTAATTACAATAAAAAATATTTTTTAAAAAGTGAAGTAAGCCAGACTCAAAGGAACTTAGGCTCAATGGTTTCCCTCATTTGTCATAATCAGTAGAAACCCACTTCCTGTTTTCTAGAGGTTAATTGGAGATAAGAATCTCAGGTCCTATTCCAGACGTTACTGCAGCTGTTCCAACACCCCAACAATCAATGGCAAGGCGCCCTTTCCAGGATGGTGATCCACGTGTACATTGCATCCTCCTCTGGCTCTACAGCGATTAAGAAGAAACAGCAAGATGTGCTTGGCTTCTTAGATGCCAACAAAATTGGATTTGAAGAGAAAGATATTGCAGCCAATGAAGAGAATAGGAAGTGGATGAGAGACAATGTACCTGCAGACAGTCATCCCGCAACAGGGCAACCCCTGCCGCCTCAGATTTTCAATGAAAGCCAGTACCGTGGGGACTATGATGCCTTCTTTGAAGCTCGAGAAAATAATGCAGTGTATGCCTTTTTAGGATTGACAGCTCCACCTGGTTCAAAGGAGACAGAGCCCAGGCAAAGCAGCAAGCGTGACTGTTCAGCGTTCTGTCATCAGCATCTTGAAAATTGAGTCTCCTTTGCTTTTTAAAATGGCAAAAGTATCTTGGCTTCTAAAGAAACAGGCTTACTGCTGTTAGTTGGTTTCTCCCATGCAAACAATCAAAATGAATACATAATTAAAATGTGAACACTCTGGTGAAATGATTGGGTGATGAACATAACATCTTAAGTAGATATCATAGAATAGAATAGAATAGAATAGAACTAGTATTGTTATCTGCCAAGGCTTTTTATGTACTTCAGTGATTTTACAAAGAAAACACCCTCCTTTTTTGATATTCTTATTGCAGCTTAAGTATATCTACAGCTAGACATGAAATTTAAAGGAGAAAGGCTCTGCTTCCTAAATTACCTTGTTAACTTGAGTGAACAAAAACATGGGCCTTTTAAATTTGATATTATTGTGACTAAAGTATACTTGCAAATAATGTGTATGGTAGATTACACATTAAGATTTCTTACAATAATTATGACAGTCCCAGTTCTTTTGTAGAAGAAATTTCTTCATACTGAAACATATGTTTTCTGGGCCCCTCAATGTGCCCTTCCATTGCACATTGAGTAGAATAGATGGCATCTCATAAAAGGCAATAAATTCATCAGCTTTAGAAGTCCCTTGGTTAGTTCCACAGTTATGATGGAATTATGTTTCTAAATTACTTAATTTGATGAAATAGGCATTATAAAAACATATGATACAAAAAAAAAAGAATCTCAGGTCCTTTTGTGCCCAGGCTGGCTTTGAACCTTGATCCTCAGCTCTCAGCCTCCAAAGTAGCTAGGATTACAGTTGTGAGCCACTGCACCTGGCTCTGGAGTTAATTTTTTTAAGTGGTAAGAGATAAGAGTTGCATTTCATTCTTCTGCAAGTAGATATTCAGTATCCACTCCTGATTATTTTCAAGGTCCGATCCAGCCAGGGCCACAATCCTCCTGTGACACTGGGGATAGCAGGCATGTGCCCAGCCATTGGTAGAGAGATAGGACTGGCCTCACACCTCATTCCTCCATCTCAGCTTCCCAAGTAGGTGTGTGTGTGTGTGTGTGTGTGTGTGTGTGTGTGTGTGTGTATAATAGTTATTTTATTTAAAAAAAACTAATTGGCTCTAAAGGCAAGGATTTACTTCTTATTTTCTTCTTCTCCATTGGTCTATGTGATGCTATGCCTGTGCTGAAATGATTACAACAGTTGTACAGGGTATTTTGAGACCAGGAGGCATGGCATTACAGGGTAGTATGACTGTGTATGGCAGTGATGAAATGAACCCTTCAAAGAGCTGGAAGAAAGGATTCTGAATATTTTCAACCTAAGAAAGTGCTACATATTTGAGCAGATAGATATGCTTACGTGAATTAAAGATTAAACAACATATAGATGCATAAAATGATCATGGAGTACCCCCATAAACATGTAATTGGTGGAGGACCATTAGAGTTTGGACTCAGGGCCTTGTGCTTCCTAGACAGGTATTCCACACTTGAGCCACGCCTCCAGCCCTTTTTGTTTTAGTTATTATTTACACAGAGCCTCGTGTTTGTTTTGCTTTTGCTCAGACTGTCCTCAGATCACATTCCTATCCATTCCTCCTTCAGAACAGGATTACAAACATGAACTCTCATGCCTGGGTTATTTCTTGAGATGGAATTGTCCTACCTTTTTGCCTGGCTAGCCTTGAATTATGATCCTTCCATTCTCTACCTACCAAATAGCTGGGATCCATTGCAACTGGCTAATATGTAATGTGTATGTTTTTATGTGTCAGTTAAAAGTATAAAATTAGTTACTTTTTAATTGTTTAAACGTTAAAAGGGAAAAGGGAAAAATCATTAATGTTTATAGGCAACCCTGTGTTGGGGATGAGAGTGCATGTATTTGGAACCAAAGCTTTCATCAGTTCAAATAGAGGTAGACCTAATCTATGGAAGTAAAGGCGAGATGAGGGCGACTTTGTCAGGAGTCACTGGTATTGACTGGGGCAAAAAGAAATAGGGGAATGTGGCCAAAGTTTGGGTGAAGAACTGTTCTCTATTTTCACTTGAGGTCTGGCTCCCTGTATATATAGGTAGACAAAAATTCATTTTTCTGTTTTTGGTAGTGGGACTTGAACTCTTGGCTTGGCCACTGTCCCTGAGCTCTTCAACTCAAGGCTAACACTCTACCACTTGAGCCACAAGACTACTTCTGGCTTTCTGGTAATTAGAGATAAGAGTTTCATGGACTTTTGTGCCTAGCCTGGCTTTGAACTGCGATCCACAGATCTCAGCCTCCTGAGTAGCTAGAATTACTTGCTTGGGACACCAGCTCCTGGCTTAAATATATATTTACTTTTAGCAAAAATAAACTAAAAAGCCAATCAGTATTATCTCTCTATCTTGGGACCAAGAAGATTATATGTACAACTGCCCGGTGCTTTCCATCAGAATAGTACTTTGTCAGTGCTCATTTCACTCCCCTGCTCTCATTTCCAAGGAAATTGTATGGCATTGCATTTGTCACAAACATGGACTTTGTCCTGTTATTTACCACTTGTCTATTGGCCACACAAATGAGGCCACATCACCCGCTCTGGAGTGCAAAAATGAACACAGAGTATGCCCTCACAGCCCATCATGCTTCCATGAATGGTTCCAACTGTTTTCAGCTGGACATTAGTTTGTCCAGAGGTGCAAGGCACCTCTGTGGCCTTGCACATAGGTACCAGGCCCAAGACCATGCTTACCGCCTCCCAGTATGCAGGGGCCCATTGGCCCCTGGTGTTGGGGCCCCCAGCACCATCTCTAAAAATAGACAAGATGATGATATATCTTGGGTGGGGAAACTCCTTGGTCTACCCAGCAGCACCAGAAAAATCCTCTCTGCGTCCACTGCAGACAGAGAGCCTGCCTCAATATTATTGCATTGTAGGATCTTGGGATGCTAAAATCCAAACTGGTAATTAAGGAGTCAATTATTTTTCAACAGAGCTCTCTGGGTACAGTGTGCCAGTCTTTCTTACATTCTAATTCACCAGGTGTCAGAGGAACAAGGCAATTAAAAATAACTAACCAACCAGTACAGTATTAAATTATGGTTTGGGGAAAACACTCTTGGAACTTCTCAAGGACCACAAATGTCATCCCACCAATTGGCCCTTTTTTGCCCCTTGAAAACATTCTGTCTTTTTTGTGTAGTTTTTGTCTGTTTTTCATATGTCTTCTTGCTTGCTTGATTTATTTGTGGGCAGTACCATGGTTTGAACTTGTTAGGCAGGTGCTCCACCACTTGAGCCACATCCCCAGATCCCATATGCAAGTAATCTGAAACTCAATTTGACTTTGATGGCTTTAAAGGCTAACAATTCACCCAGAGAAAATTCTACAAAAAAAATCACAGCCCAACTAATATTAGACTAAGACGCAGCTAATGAAGATACCTCATTTATGATTAATCCGAAACTTAATTTATTTCAATGAAAAAATCATTTATCTGTCATCATTACTAATAACCATTATGTTAGTGATTACTGTTGTAGTATATATTTAGTCTACAGGGCAACGTGAGGATTAGGAAAGTTTTTGCGAGCATACCAAATTTTAGGAGACAAATGTGACTTATTATTATTTATTATTATTTTGCCAGTCGTGGGGCTTGAGCTCAGGGCCTGAGCACTGTCCTTGGACTTTCTCAAGGCTAGAACTCTACCACTTGAGCCGCAGCACAACTTCCAGCTTTTTGCTATGTATGTGGTACCGAGGAATGGAACCTGGGTTTTCATACATGCTAGGCAAGCACTCTACCACTAGGCCAAACTCCCAGCTCAATGACTTTTTTTTTTTAAAGCTAATGTATTAAGCATCCTGGAGTTAACAGGAGAAATACTACAAGAGAAAGCCAGTATATAAAGGCATGGGATGGCCTGGGCATTCATCACGTGATTTGTCACGAAGTGTCCTGTGGAAGAACAATGGTGGATGAAGCTGTGTAATAAAGAAGTTCATTGACCAAAGAGGGGTCTGGTCTTTATTTTGCCACCTGGCTACTGAAGGTTCTTCTCAAAGTCCATATAATTTTTTTCCTCCAACCTCTAGAGAACTGATGGCTAAAGCGGTCAGGAGTAGCTAGAGACTACCAGTCAGCCATGTGGACGTATGCAAGCCAGCCCCAGTATCAGTTCTAGACAACAAAGGCCTGGGTAAGCTGCTGTGGGTGACAAAGCTTCAAGTGACTTGTCACACATGGTGACCACAGGGCAAGAAAGCATTTGGATCCTTCCTGGTCTCACCTTCATGTGCCTCATCCCTTGGTTGGTTAAATTTGTATCCTTTCACTACAATAAAACTTTGCTAATAAGTATACGAGTAGTTGAGGAAAGCCCCAAATTTGTAGCCACCTGGTCTGAAGAAATGATGATCTTAGGTATCACCAAACTTGCAGTTGAGTTCAGAAGTGAGAGAATCTGATGAGGATTCAAACTGTATGGCTGGCTGCAGACATTGAAGAGAGCGGAGGCAGTCAGCTACGTAGGACAGGGGAGAGTGGACCTGCTGCGATAGGCAGCAAGCTGTTGATCAAGAGACCGACATTAGCAAAGTATAATTTCATAATAGTGCAAGTGGCAAGAGGCTAAGAGGCTGGATGGGAGATTGGGTTTTGTCCAGGTATAGGGAGCTGAAGATTGATCACAGAAAAGCAAAGGAAAAGAGTAAGTAATATTTATACAGAGCATATGACAGACAACATCAGAGGTCCAAGCCACAAAACAATCTTATCTGAGGGGCAACATTGCTGTCTCTACTTTGCAGATATAAGTAACTAAAGCATAGAGAGATTGATCATCCAGCAGGAAATTGGTAGAGCTGAGATTTGAACACAGATGAAAGCTGACTTGACAGCCTCACTCATAACCATTCTACTGCATGACCTCTAGCATGCACATTAAAAAAAAAACAGACAACAGTATTTCCTGGACATCTGGATATGAGGGAAAATTCAGGAAGTATTGAAGATGACTCTGGAGTTTTTCACATTGATAAGTAAATATGGAAACCCCCAATGCTCAATTCTATTTACTATGAGCACAAAGGACATTGGCCCAAGAGATCTGTGTCACAACCTAAAATCTGTCACTAGCAGTAACTTGGATGGATCACTTAACTTTCTGGCCCTCAAATTCCTTCTCAGCTGAGTAAATCTCTGAATTCCCTTCCAGCCTCAAGAGGCAGTATAAGCTCTTGATATTACAGGTTTGGGTCCTGCTGTAAGAGCTTTGATTTTATCACATAGGATATACAGATTATGATAGTATCTAAGTCATTGGAATGTTGAGATCATATTTATGATGATCAGTTGTCATGTCAAGCCCTTTGCAAAAGCCTATGTGTGCCACAGTAGCCTTCGTGTTAGTTTTCCGACCCTAGCACGCAATGTGACCATGCAGGACTTGTTAGCCCTGAAGACACATTCCTCACAATTCATCTCAGAAGTGAAGAGCTGATTTCCAATCCTGATGAATAATAATATGAGAGAAACAAATATTCTCATTTACCTTTGATGTGGGTGTATATTCTGTCCTTTGCTGTGTGATCTCTGTTACTATGGAGATACGCACCATAAGCAGGAAAGGGTCACACTAACACACAGCCAAATTGTGCAAGAATAATAAAGCAGGCAACCCTAAAAGGTGAAGATTTGGAATTACATCATACTTGAACCAAAATTCAAGTTCATCCATATTTTCATGAAGCATAACAAAGCAAAATCTCAGTTACAATCAAGTCTTACATGCCTAAGAACTTAATCTATTTTTAATTAGCTCCAAGCAAAATTTTCTTCAAATTTAGCCAAAGGATTATTTCAGCTTTCTTTTTGCATTCCTCTAATGGTAGCCATCAGAAACAGGCATATAGGCATCACTCACAGTTGTGCTTTACCAACCTACCCTTGGTGAAAAAGAAAAAACACTTTTAGATCTAGGGATTAGTGAACATCAGAATCCCTGCTTACTGTGTACTTAGTGCCCTGTTTACTATTAACTGTGAGGACTGTTCAAAGTCATCTTTTTGCTGGGAGCATATTTGGATGTGAACATCTGTTGGGAGATTCTGAGAAATAGGGAAGAAAAGCTCAGAGAAGAAAGGAGTATGTAAGGCAAATGCAGTTTAATTTCACTGTAGGATAGAAACTTTAATTCCATAATGCCATGTTTCCCAGTAATGAAACAGGAATTATATGAGCACAGTAGTTTCATCACCAACGTTACCTAGCAACGATGGCAGTTACCTGCCTTTCAGCACTGGATGGAAAGAAAAGTATTGAGAGAGTTGCAGTGGATTCTGCAATGACCTAAACAAACAGCAGGGGAAGCAGTGAAGGTCAGTGCAGGGACTGGTCTCAGTCTTGTTTGCTACAGCACTGGGCTCCCATTAAGCTCTGCTTCATATGCCCTGCAGTTCCAGGCTAACACAGTGTCTAGGACACATGAAGTTCTCATCAACAACGCACTGAATGAATAAATGGTAACTTCTTAAAATTTGTTTGAACCTTGCTTCAAGATTGATAGAATACCTATAGTCCTTCCTCAAGGTACACAATTACAAGTTAAAAAGTCGTCATTGGTACAACTACTTAAAGATAATAAAATTTGCCATGATATGTGTGTGTGTGTGTGTGTGTATAAGAGAGAGAGAGAGAGAGAGAGAGAGAGAGAGAGAGAGAGAGAGAGAGAGAGAGAGAGAGAGAGAGAGAGAGCTGGTCTTGTGGCTTCAACTTGGGCCCTGGGCTCTATCCCCGAGCTTTTCTAGCACTCTATCATTTGAGCCACAGCTTTCCTCATAGACTTTCCTGCCAGACACCATAATCCTCAAATCTCAGCCTCCTGAGTAGCTAGGATTACAGACATGTGCCATGGGGCCCAGTCCTGTCAGACTTTTTTAATATTATAACTTTATCTAAATATTATTTCACTTTTGCTACTTTTACTTACTGGCCATGAGGAATGGGACCAACCAATGTGAAAAACGGAGATGGGGTGCCTCTAACTGGATTATCATCAGATAACACATTATTATCGGAATTAATAAACATGAAGAAGTGAAAGGCCACTCAACCAATGTGCCTGAGATCCTGGACAAAAAAAAATGAAAACTACAAGCTTACTTTTTATGTTAGAGGATGAATAATACCAAAATGCATTGCATCAGGGAATGAAGATTGCATAATGAAACTCACTGAAAGCTGCTGAATAATAGGGAATAATTAGAATGGGGAAAGTGAGAGTAAGCAAGAGCACTGATCTGATTAAAGTATTGTGTATATGCACAGGAAAAATAAAACAACATACACTTGAAATGTAAGATGGGTACTGTCTTCAGTGTGGCAGTAATGGGGAGGCGGGCAATCAGAGAAGGTGAATGTAGTCAAAGTACTTCATGTCCATATGTGAAAATGGAACCACGAAACTTGCTGAGAGATAGGGGGGAGGGAGGGACAGTGGCAGAGATGAGTCTGACTGAGGCACACTGGATGCATATATGGATATGTTGGATATGTTCAAATGAAGCCCCTTGATACCCCTGGCTGAGAGTAATCAATAAATGCGAGACAAATATAATAAATAAATTCATTTCCCTTAGTATTGAAATGATTCTTGATGACAAACACCTGTAGTCCTATTTACTCACTCAGCACGCTAAGGCAGGAGAATTGCTTGAGTCGTGACCCTCCAGGCAACATACTAGGACACTGTGTGTGTGTGTGCGTGTGTGTGTGTGTGTGTGTGTGTGTGTGTGAGAGAGAGAGAGAGAGAGAGAGAGAGAGAGAGAGAGAGAGAGAGAGAGAGAGAGAGGAGACTCTAAAATCAACAAGTGCATGTTTTCTGAGTGCCACCACAAGAAAAGCCATTGGCACAATGGAAGCCACTAAGATTTGGCTCTCTGGCAACTGAAAGCTTAGGAAAATTAGAATTTTTATATAAGGGATTCACTGCCATTAGTTTCCACTTTCCCCCTAAATTTTACTATCATTTCATGTCTCAGGAATCCATTGATGATCATTGTCTCACATCTCCTATCATCTCCATTGTGTAGCCATTCATCAGACTTGGGCAGTGTGGGTGTGGGTGTGGAGCTGTCCTCGCCCTGAGGTGATGCTCTGGTCCTAAGGAGGCTGAGTGAAGATGGCAGTCATGTCCCTGGGAAGGAGTGATGAGGTAAAACAAGGTAAACCCGGTAAAAATCAGCAGGTCCTAATTAAGCAAAAGAACCTCCGATTCAGCACATTTTTTTAAGTTTTCCAAAATCTGAGCCTGAGAGACCAGAATGAGTCAGGCTTATTAATTGCTGTAAGAGGGTGTGTGTGTGTGTGTGTGTGTGTGTGTGTGTGTGCGCGTGCGTGCGTGTGTGTGTGTGTGTGTGTGTGTTCTGTTGTTTATAACAAATTTTCTGTTTGTGTTGTTAGTTTTGTTGGGGGGGGCTTGGTACTGATTTTGTTTGTTTGCTGCTCAGTTCACTTCATACTGTGTGGACACAGTCACAGCACAGTGAGCTTGACTGACGCCAGCTCCATCCCCTAACGTCTGGACCCTTATGGCTTTTGTGGATCAGATGAAAGGGTTTATGCAACAGATTTACACAGAGTGAGGAAGCCATGAAAAAGAAGTCCAACATGGAAATTAACTTGCTCACCAGTTACCCTGATACAGGGTAATTGTTCATATTCTACAACTTCTGTTTCTTGCTGGTAGTGGTTCTTAGGTTTCTTCAGATGAGTTTAGTGCAGGCTTTTTGCGAGGAAGAGGCTGTTTTGCTGCTCCGGTGCCAGCACCTTTACCACCACTCCTCTGACCCCTAAACACATATCTAAAAGGAATCTGCATTATGATAAGGCATAGCTCTGGGGCTCTCTTTAAACTCTCTCCCTCAGTTTCTCCATCTATACAGCAAGGAATGGTCTCTGATATCCAGTTAGGGACTGATTGCCTTGATGCTTGCAGTAAACTGAAAATTTCTGTTTCAGCCTCACAATTTATAACACTTAACTTTTGGGGTTTTCTCTGAAGTTGAAAGACTTTCCCACAAACAAGATGACCTTGGTCCTGCCTCACTGTAAAGGTAGCTATTGTATCCTTTAATGTAAAAAGGGGGAATCTCACTGGGTACCAGTGGCTTGTGACTGTAAGCATAGCTTCTCAGGAGGCTGAGATCTGAGGATCACAGTTTGAAGCTAGCCTGAACAGGAAAGTTTGTGAGATTTCATCTCCAAAATAACCACTCAAAAGCCAGAAGTGAAGCTGTGGTTCAAGTAATAGAGTATAGGCCTTCGGTGAGAAAGCCAAGTGAGAGTGGAAGGCCCTGAGTTCAAGTCCCGGTACCATAACAAAAAAAGAAAGAAAGTAAAGTAAAAAGAAGAATCACATACCTTCTTGCTTCATATTTTAAAACCCACTCCCTAGACTAGAGTAAGGAGCCGATTCATGATGTTTTTTTTTTCATCAGGATACCTTTTAGCTCTAGGAAGTTGGTTAAGGTTTTTGCTGTTGTTTTCTTTTCTTTTTAAGGGAGGGGAGAGGAGGAAGGGGAGAAGGAGTAGGGGATGGGTGAACTTAACCAAATCACATGACACAAGTCACATGCCATGGTATTTTAAAGGGCTGCCTAAAATGTCAACTCACTGCTACCTTGCTCACAGGCCTGCACTCTCTTCTGTGGCAGACATCATGCTCTCCACCTACTGACAATCTCAACCATGTTGTCTAGTCTGATAGCAGGCTCTTGTCTCTCTGCCTTTACATTTGAAATTATAATGAAGTGTGCAGATCAGGTCTGGCCAATGCCATCTTGTCTTCACAGTTGGGGAAGGTGAAGCTCTGACCTCCCAGATGGTGGGCAAGCCTGAATCTCTGCAGGCAGGACCAAGCACTTGAGTGCTAGGTTCCTAAACCCTTCCCCTTGACCTGACCCTATTTAGAACCCAACCAGTTCAGGTGCCATTACACCTGCCACGTGTCTCCGTTCTCCTGTCCCGTCTCTGTCTCCTGGCTCTTCTCCAGTCCGCATGGTGTTTCACTTCAGCTCTCCACTGGAGCTGAATTGGCATTCTTTTGTTCTTTCTTCCTTCTCTGGCCTTCATGGCTAAGTTTCGAGAGTGTTACATGTATTTGCTGGCTGAGGTCTTTGTGACAATTAGCTGCCTGCAGATGGCTAGCACTCCAATAAAGACTCCAAAATTGGAGCTCTCAAAATGTGGCTTTTCTATTTTCTTTTTTTTAATTTATTTTTTATTGTAATTAGTAAAAGGGTTACATGATATTTGCCAGATAGAAGGTGCATTAATTCACATACATTGGGCTTTTCTATTTTCTCATGACTGGATTTATATCTAAGTTAAGGTACAACATTAATACCAGTCACACACATTTACCTGAAAACCATGGACATACTCTGGCAACTCTGACCAAGCCTAACAAGTTAGTGTAAGACTCACCCAAATGGCCCCATATAGACATGCCCCCCGCCCAATCCTGGTTAAGCCTCTTCCCAATACCTGCATAAACTAGGTAACTGGCACACCTGGAGACAGTCATCTCCCCTTCTCTGAGGTCACTTCTTGGACCACCCCCACTCGCACCTCCATAGGATCCATCACAGGATCATCAATCCCAAGCTCTGGGGTCACATCCACATCTGGCCAGGGAAGGTAGCCACTTCTCGCCACACCTTCTCTCCTCCCCCTTCCCTAAATAAACCGTGGCCATTCATCCTCTTCAGCCTCGTGTGTCTCTACCACACCTGGAGGGGCGGCCCTTGGGAAGTAAACTTCCCTTTCCTGCCTGAATACAGTGTGGTGTTCTCTTTCATTGGCTACCTAATTAAAACCTAACTAGTTAGGTCTAGTCTTTGGTCATTACAAACCTGTTTTCTGCTCTAAATTAGAATAGTTGATCATGTTCAAGGAAAAACAACACCCAGTCTATTCTTGGTGTCTGCCCTCTTTTGTCAGCAGTGGCCTCTTGATTGTCTGTCCTCTAGGCCAAGGAATAAGGGGATTGTTTGTATTGTCTTCCTGGCCAAATGGATTGTGCCTAGCCAAGCACATTTTCTCTAACTCAGCCTCCCTTGGGGCCACTGATGCCATGGAGTCAGGGGTGCTGCTGGAGTGAAGAGACAGTGGAAGCTAATTGGAGGCTTGGAAGCTCTGCCTGGGCTCTCATGAGTAACAGCCTTGACTGACCTAGCACTTTGGAGGTTTAGATGGATGCCTCACCTGACTAGAGATACTTTTCAGAACCAGGACCTCTCATGTTAAAGCAGGCCTAGCTCCCACCCTGCGGGGGTTTGTGGTGTAGGTGGTTTAGAGAGCTCCTGGGCTTTGTGCTCTGGGGGGGATGGCGCTTCTGTTCCCCCAACTGGCTATTACCTTCTTCACAGGGAGTTTTCCCTAAGCATTGGAAGGGACATGAACAGTTTTATCTCTCCTCTTTCAGTACTTCAGATTTAAAATATAGTTAGCCTGGCACTGGTGGCTGATGCCAGCCATCCTAGCTACTCAAGAGGCTGAGATCTGAAGATCATGGCTCAAAGCCAGTCCTAGCAGGAAAAGTCTGTGAGATTCTGATCTCGAATTAGCCCTCCTACTTTCCCTCCTCTAAAAAAGCTGAAAGTGAGACTATGGCTAAGTGGTAGAGTGCTAGCCTTGAGCAAAAGAAGCTCAGGGACAGTGCCCAGGCCCCCATTACAAAAAAAAAAGTTAGTTATTTGAATCTCTGGACTGTTGAATAGAAGCAAATCAACTAAGATCTTCATTCTGTTTACAGGGTAAAAACAATCAGAGTGATTTACTGGGGCACATGTAGCCCTCATTTTGCTTGCAGGAAGCTTGGGACCCCCCCCAGAGGGATAAAGGATGAATATTTATTAGAGTCTAATAATAGTGGGAAAGATCAGATTCTGTATTTTTTTTCAGGGAAAGAAATAGGGTGATATTTTTATAGCTCCCTTAGGAATTTCTATCTCAACAGCCATCTTTTGATATACATATTCATAATCTACCTTGGTAATATGCTAAACACTTTTAAATGCAGCATAATCTGGCTATATTGCTACCTCTTCTAGGCATTGTTAATTGAAGCTTTTTAAGGCGTAGTCAGGCTTCTAACCCATATTTCCAGAGCACCTTCCATATCCTAAGCACTGAGCAAGGCACTAGTGAACATAGACAAAATTAAGTTACCCCATACAGGGAGTATATGATCCTGCTAGATAAGCAACAGTGTAGAGCGCTGGTCACATAGTGTGCTAGTTGGATTGTGATGGCTCAGAAACGATAGCAAAGATTACTTAGGAAATATTGACATGTTTCTGCCACAGAAGGAGTAACTTTTACCCAGCCATACCACTCCTGGGCATCTACCCAGAACATCACGAGCCAGGGTACTGTAAAGACACGTGCACATCCAAATTCACTGCCACACTATTTACAATAGCTTAGCTATGGAAACAGCCCAGATGCCCTACCACAAATAAGTGGATCAAAAAAATGTGGTATCTCTACACAATGAAATTTTACACCGCCATTAGAAAAAAAATATGATGTCATTTACAGGGAAATAGAGGTACCTAGAACAAATTATGGTAAGTGAGGTAAGCCAAACTCAGAGAGACAAATGGCCCATGTTGTCTCCCATATGCAAAAGCTAGACCTAAAATGCACGGGAACATGATAAGTCATAAAGGACTCTAGGCAACCACACACAGTGAGACTAAAGAAAGATATGTTTAGGGAAGGAACATAAAGGCAGAATGCATATGTGCATCTGATCATATAAAATAATATTTATCAAAATGATCTTCACAAGATAGAAACAAGAGGTTTTTTTCTTTGTTGCTGCTTTTGTTTTTGTTTTCTCTTTGTCTTATTTGTTCATTTATGTGTTTGTGGAAGGGTAAAAGGCAATCACAATAAGGTCATATAGGAAGAGTCTAAATGAAAGGATCTCTAGGATATGGAAACAAGAACTTTATCTTGTGTGATTGTTGTTCTTAATGTGCTATGGTGCCCTTAGGTTATCATATTGTTACTGTATCTGACTTTGTTACCTGGTATATTGTATATACGTATATTTGTTTATTTGAAATAGGAAAGGGAAGGGGGAAAAAACAAGATGATTGGGAGAGGTTGGGGAGGGAAATGGGGACAAAAACATGAGATGGGGTATCAATGTATGAGAAGTAATGCACCTACTATCTGGCGAATGTAACTGTAACCCCTCTATACATTACCCTGACAATAAAAAATAGAATTTTTTTTAAAATAAAGGGTAAACAATGCATCAGTGGTACTCACTAGCCGTTATGCTGAAAATGAATTATACAACTTGCAGGTCGAGATGGTAGGGGAAATTGGGAAAGAGTAAGGGAAGAAGTGATATTGTCCCTCCAAAAATGCAATCTTTGACTGGCCTGGAGCAGTGGCTCACACCTGTAATCCTAGCTACTCATGAGGCTGAGATCTGAGGATCTAAAGACATGATACTCTTTATCTCCAGTTAACCGCCAGAAAACCAAAAGTGGCACTGTGGCTCCAGGGGTAGGGCAGTAGCCTTGAGTTGAAGAGCTTAGGAACACTGACCAGGCCCAGAGTTCAAGCCCCAGAACTGGTAAAAAACCAAAACAAAAAAAATGTACTTTTTGCCTAACTTATGTAACTGTACATCACCTTTACAATAACAATAAAAAAAGTTTAAGCAAAAAGTGGAGCTGTGGCTCAAGTGACAGAGAGTGACTGCCTTGATCATAAAAGCTCAGGGATAGCACCACAGCCCTGAGTTCAAGCCCCAGAACCAGCACACACAAGAAAGACAGACAGACAGACAGAAAGAAAGAAAGAAAGAAAGAAAGAAAGAAAGAAAGAAAGAAAGAAAGAAAGAAAGAAAGAAAGAGAAAGAAGGGGGAAGGGAGGGAGGGGAGGGAGGAAAGGGAGGGAGAGAGGGAGGGAGAAAAAAAGAGAGACTTGCATCATGCAAGTCTTTAACTTCCCTGGATTCCGGCTCAGATGGCAGCTTGGATGCCATGGACATATAATGGTGACAGTCACTGGGAGCTAGGAGTTATATGAGGATATGAAAATGTCACCATGAAACCCATTATCTTGTACAAATAATATAACCAATAAAAATGTTTTTATAAAGAATGAGTGAAAGGTAGGCTAAATGAGGACAGACCCTAGGAAACCGTTAGCATTTGAGATGGATATGAAGGATACAAAGCTGCTACAAAGATGAGTGGGAATCAGCTAAGCAGTAGGAAGTGTGCCAGTAGAGGAAGCAGAGAAATTCAAGGAGAGAATTCCAAGGGAAGAGAAGTCAATGGGGTTAAATACTGGAAAGAGGTCAAACAGGAGATGGGTGAAATACAATCTATTACAGATATTTATTTCTTCCATTGCATTAAAAAACAGCTTAGTTTATGTCTTAGGCTAATACTCAGTAGTTCTTCAAGCTATTCATTAGAATCCATCAGTATCAAAATACCTTTAGAAGCCAACCCAGTTAGGAAAGTCTTCAATACTCCATTTCCAGCAACAAGTCAGGTTAGAGGCATAACTCAAGGCATAGAGTATCAGCCACACAAGTACAAGACCCTGAGTTCAAACCTCGATACTGGAAGATGATGAAGATGATGATGATGATGATGATGATGATGATGATGATGATGATAGCGATGATGATGGACTTCTTCGTTATACCAGGCACTTGCTAAGGATTTCAGAGGTATTCACTCATATAAATAACATGTCTATGCAGTGCGTACAGTTTTTAATCCCTACTTCAAGGAATAAAGAAAGGTGTGACTTGCCCAGGATCATTAAAGCTGGAAAAGGAGAAGTAAAGCACTGGTCCAGCTCTGGCTCACTCAGAGCTCAAGCTCAGAGTAATATTTAGAACACATCCCACTCCAGTTATAATAGCCATGATCAAGAAATCTAATAACGGGGCCAGGAGTTGGCCTAGTGGTTAAAGTGCTTGCCTAGCATGCATGAAGACCCAGGTTCGATTCCTCGGTACCACATACATAGAAAAAAGTCGGAAGTGGTGCTGAAGCTCAAGTGGTAGAGCTCTAGCCTTGAGAAAGTCCAAGGACAGTGCTCAGGCCCTGAGCTCAAGCCCAGGACTGGCAAAAAAAAAAAAGAAAGAAAGAAATCTAATAACAACAGATGCTGGAGGGGATGTGGCCAGGAGGGATCACTACTACACTGTTGGTGGGAGTGCAAACTTGTTCAACCACTATGGAAAGCAGTATGGCAGTTCCTCAAAAGACTAAACATAGAGCTCCCCTATGACCCAGCAATCCCACTCCTTGGCATTTACCCAATCATCCAGAAACAAGGACATACTAAGTCCACTAGCACAACGATGTTCATTGCAGCACTATTTACCATAGCAAAGATATGCAACCAACCCAAATGCCCCTCAGTAGACGACTGGATCAACAAGATGTGGAATTTATATACAATGGAATTCTATGCTGCCGTCAGAAAGCTCGACATCATTTGCAAGGAAATAGGAAGACTTAAGAAAAATTACGTGAAGTAAGCCAGACTCAAAGGAACATAGGCTCAATGGTTTCCCTCATTTGTCATAATCAGTAAAAACCTTGGGATCTCCTAGCAGAGGTTTACAATAGAGCAAAACTTAGATATATAAGGCCATATAGTATGATGCTAAATGAAAGGACCTCCAGGATATAGAAACAAAAGCCATAGAATGAGTGATTGTTGTCCTTAATGTACTATGTTATCTCTCATCTCTTTTGCTGTCCCTTGGTTATCTATATTGTTACAGTATCTTACCTTGTTATCTGATATATTGTATATATGTTTATTTGGTTATTTGAAATAGGATAGGGAAGGGGAAAACAGCATGAGGGGCGGGGTGGGGGGAGGGAAATGGGGACCAAGACATGAGAAAGGGTATCAATGTTTGTAAAGTAATGCACCTTCTATATGGTAAATATAATGTAATCCTTCTATTAATTACAATTTTAAAAAGAACATATCTTCTCCACTCCACTGCTGGGGCTAGAAGCCTCTACCTGCCTCCACTGCCCTTTGCAGGAGCTACTTTCCTAGCTCAACCCTACTCCATCTCCACCCACCCCCAGTTTAGGCACTTCCTCACAAAACACACAGCAGGGACTGCTCAGATAGCTGAGATTTGAAGATGGAAGTTCAGAGCCACTCTGGCCAGGAAGGTCTATAAGACTCTTCTCTCCAATTAACTACCTGAAGGCCAGGAGCAGACCTGCTCAAGTAGCAGAGTGCTAGCCCTGAGTAAAACAATCCAGAGACAGTGCCTAGACCTTGAGTTCAAGCCCCAGGAAATACAAAGAGAGGGAGAGAGAGAGAAAGGTGGGGGAGAAAGGAAAGCCCAGATGCAGTGCTGGCATCCCAGATAATGATATTTTTTTCTACCTTTGATGCGCAGTGACTTCCTAATGCAAATAAAAAGCGACCCTTAAAAGCATTCACACGAGCAAGAAATGCCAGACTTCAAAACAAAGATGTAAAATGTCATCCCTGTGCTTCTAACAATTAGCTCAAGGAAAAAAATATATAAAACATAAAATATACATTATATATCAGAGAAACAAATTGAACCGAAATGATAAACTACCCAAATGAGTCTTTCGTACTGCCTGTTTCCAAATGGCATTACTTGCTGGAGAGTAGGTGGTTGGGTTTGTTGTTTTTCATACATGAGGTCTAAGGCCTTTTCTGCTACAAGTACTTCCAGGTGTTGGCTGTTTTTCTCCACCTAGGCTTCCAGCACATAGAAACCACTTCACGGGAGCATTCTGTTCCCTCTGTACTGATCTCTGATTCTTTGAAGGCTCTTGGCTAACAAAGGGCTTTAAGGCTTATAATTATCATCCTCTTGGAATCCAATAACCCAGCCAGCTAAGTGTTCCCTGAGAAGGGTATACCACAGAGCCTGCCCTGAATGCTCCTGCAAACCCATACCTGAAGGAATGAGTCTCACTTGGCCATTCGGATACATTCAGTGAGGATGGGAGGTCAGTCAAGGCAACGGAGATAGCCTCTTGTCCAGTGGACTCACTTGGTTGGGATTCATCTGATGCTAGAGAAGCTTTGCTTCCTCCAGTGCACTTCTTTTTTTTTTTTTTAATTTTAAAAGATTTTATTAACACTGCTTTTTTATATCATATTTCAAATGTCATGTTTAACAAATAAGCACTGGAACATAGATTTTAGAACATAATTAAAATTAAGCTGAGCGTTCGTCTGTCATAGATACATATTGATCTATATAATATAACATTATGTCTATAGAGTAAATATCCCATCAAAGATTTATTTATTTATTTTGTATTGGAATGTATAGAGGGGTTACAGTTACATTAGCCAGATAGTAGGTGCATTACTTCTTACACATTGATTTTTTATGTCTATGTATTTATATCTCCAAGACTATGTCAATGACTGTGGGTACCCGAATATTGAGTCATCACTCTTGTACTGTTTGGATCTAACATCCACATATCAAGGAGACCGTGTGCCTTTGTTACTTTGGTCTTGGCTTATCTCACTCTACATAATTGCTGCTCAGGAGGCTGAGCCCTAAGGATCACAGTTCAAAGCCAGCCCAGGCATGAAAAGTCTGTGAGACTTTTATCTCCAATTAACTAACAGAAAACTAGAAGCAGTACTGTGGCTCAAGTGGTAGAGTGATAGTCTTGAGCCGAAGTGCTCAGGAACAACGTCCAGGCTCAGAATTCAAGCCCCGTGACTGACAGAAAAAAATTTAAAAAGGAAAAAAGAAACCATCTTATCCCTGACTGCTCTTTTTTAGCTTTATCCCCAGCAGCCAGGAAGACTTGATTGACATTTCCTTTCAGTAGTTAGACATTTTTAATTAATACACAACATTTTTCATGTTACCAACATAAAGTATGGCAATGATATTCAATATGATGTGATTTTACACAAGATTATATTCAGTTTTTATATGTTATCTATGTGTGCCCCTTTATGCTGGCTGATAAAAATATCCCCCCCTTTTTTTTTTTGGTTGTAGGCCTTGAACTCTAGGTCTGGGCCCTGTCCCTGGGCTCTTCAACTCAAGGGTAGGGCTCTACCACTTTGAGCCACAGTGCTACTTCCAGTTTTCTGGTGGTTAATTGGAGATAAGCATCTAATGGACTTTTTATGCCCAGAGTGGCTTTGAACTGTTATCCTCAGATCTCAGCTTCCTAGTAGCTAGGATTACAGGTGTGAGCCACCAGCACCTGGCTTTGTACTTTAAACATAAAGAAATCCAAGGCTCAGAGGTGCTAAGTGACAGAGAACCAAAGAGGTATGGGCAATTAAGGGTATGGCTAGAGCAAGATCCAAAGGATTTGTAATATGACTGGTTGATCTTTTCTGTTCTACTCTAAGTCTCTCCCATTAACGTCACGTAACCCTTCCAAGCTCATAATTCTCATTGTTTTTTTTTTATTTTAGCAAGTTGGATGCTATGAATTAAATAAAATTCTTGTGCATGTCTAAAAGATAGGGAACTATAACCATACCTACTGGTAAACATGCTTCATGAGGACATGCTTTCTGTGTTTCAGCATCATGATAGTCTCTGTTACCATGCTTTTTTTAATTTAGTGGGGGAGGGTTGGGGGGCTTGCACTCAGGGCCTGAGCACCACCCTGCACTTCTTTGGCTCAAGGCTAGAACTCTAGCAATTGATCCCCTGCTTCACTTCCTGCTTTTTTTATGTGATTAAAGAGTCTCACAAACTTTCCTGCTGGCTCCAAACCTCAGTCCTTAGATCTCAGCCTCTGGAGTAGAGTAGCTAGGATTACAGGCATGAGCTACTGGCACCTGGCTATTACCATATTTGTATGGCCCCACAGCTCTATGATCATGCTGGATTCCTCTCCTAGGTTATGCCAGGGCCCTCGCTGTCCTTTTCTATGACTTTTCTCTGGGTTTCATCTTCACCTACAGCTTTACCACAGCAGTGACCCCTAAATTTTTACTTCCATCTGAACCTCTATTCCAAGTTTCTGACATATATTCCAATTGTTTACTGAAACATCATCTGGATATGAATTCTGAAACGCTCTTTTAAAATGCCAAGAGTTGTTACTTGAGGAGTCAGGTTACTCTTGTTGATTTATCTCTTTCTAAGACAAAACTGTGATCTCCTCATTTGTCGATGTGATGTCAGAATTAGCAACCAACAGCTTCCCTTTTCTTCCTCATTCTCTTACCTCTACATATTTAAGGAGCAAGAACAACAATCTGAGGCCTCCCTGCAACCCAGTTCCTTTAGAGGGAGACGCAAGGAACACTCCTCATCATGTGGCTATCCTTTCTATGAGAGGATAAGAGAAAATGGATCAAAGCAGAAACGGCTTTAGAAATAATCAGAACAGAAGGATGTGCCCAACCAACCATTTAACCATTCTAAAAGTTCCTTTCACCTTTACTGCCTTTTTGTGTTTTTTGTTGTTTTTTGGTTTTTGTTTGCTTGTTTTTACCAGATCCTGCCTCACGTTTATTGGTAGAAATGACGCAGGCCACCAATCCCCTGAAGATGGCAGCCAGGGAGCCACAGCAGTCCCCCTGTCCTCACACTGGCAGACAGACAGAAGTCTTCATTGTGGGGCCTTCACAGGGCCCTGGGCACCCTTAGGAGCTGGGGCTTAGGCACTCTTGGGGGCTGCAGCCTGGGCCTGAGCTGGAGTGGCAGTTGGAGCCTGGGCCTTGGCTTGTGCCTTAGCCTTGCTTTAGCCAGGGCCTGCGCCCTAACTTTGGGCCATGTGAGCCTGCAGCCCTTGGCAATGTAGGCACGGATGCGCTTCCCAAGCCTGGAGGGGGCGATGTAGGTGAGTCACTGGAAGCTTGCATTTGTTGCTCACTACTTTGGGCTTCATCAGGGTCTTGATGGCCTCGGCCCTGTTGCTCATGGCCTTGGCATTGTTGGCCTGCATCTTCTTAAAGCCCTTCTTGTTGTATTTCTTAGCAAAACGCATGTTCCTCAGGAACGTGGGGTCCACCCCCTTCAGAGACTGGGTTTCTTGATGCCATTTCTATGCCATTTCCAGGACTGGTTGGTTGTAGTGTGGTTCTTGGACTTGGCCATGTCTAAACTGCCAACCCTCGGGAGCTGATGTGCCTGGAACCACAAGGGGAACCTGACCTGTTTTTTTTCATTTAATTTATATTTATTAAGTACCTATCATATGCCTATCATGTTCAAGGCATTTGGGCTGTAGCAAGGAACAAAGAGATTGAAATTTCTACCCGTGAGGAGATTGTAGTCCAAATAAGGAGACATATGTCAATCCACCAAGTATATGTAGTTAAATAATTGGTAATAATAGGAGAAAATATAGGTAAATGATAGTCCATATCAATGATGGACCATGGAATTTAAGGCAGATGAAGAAACAGAGACATGACAGGAAAGTGAGGGAGGGAAGGAGGAAAGTAAGGACCCGGGAGAGGAGTGTGAGGAGGGAGGGAAGGAGAGAAAGAGGGAGAGAGAAGATAAGGAGTAAGCAGAAGGGAAAGGAGAGTGAGGTAGGGGAAAAAATTAATTTATTTAAACATATACCAAAATTATATCTAATCAGATAATTGGGGAAAGTGGAAATAGTGAATGAACCCAAATAATGTAGTTGCTGGCACAAAGCAAACTCTCTAGTAGTCAGAATTTGGCTTGAGCTTTCAAGGCAGATCCTTTCTTGCTTTCTTTCTTTCTTTCTTTCTTTTTTGCCAGTCCTGGAACTTGAATGCAGGGTCTGAGCACTATCCTTGGGCTTTCTCAAGGCTAACACTCTGCACTTGAGCCACAACACCACTTCCAGCTTTCTCTATGTATATGGTATCAAGCAGCTGAACCCAGGTCTAGGCAAGCACTCTACCACTAGGCCAAACTCCAGGCCCGAGGCAGATTTTCTTATTATAAACTTTTATCTCCTTGTTGCTCATAAGCATTTATTTAAAGACATCAAAATCAGTTAATAATGTTTGAAAGTTCTGAATGAAATTCCTACATCCCTTAATGAATCTGTTAAATGATATGCACATGATGAATATTAATGCATAATTCTCAGTGGCTTTATACTTTAAAAAACAAAATGAAAACCAAATTGAAAGAATTGTTTCCCACTCTCCCCCCCTCTCATTTCACTTACACACTGTGTTTAACACAGTTTTATCTGTATGAAAATATATGCACAATTTCTGTAACCAGTTGAGATTTATGAACCGGAGGGGGGAGTATTTCTTAAATAAACAAAACCTATAAGTGAAAAGAGCTTCTTTGAGGACTCACATCCTGGGTACCAAAAATCCGTGTTCAACTTCGCAATGATTTGAGTGTGGTTGAGACCAATCCCACAGGAGCCCAGGGTTCCAGATGCAGCCTGCATATTTTTTGTCTGGCTCTCCTTTAACTCTATATACCTAAATATGAGCAGGACAAACTCTTAATACCCGCATTAACTTACTGTATGGGATTTGTGTTCAGTGCTGATTCAAACCAAGAGCATTTTCTGGTCCAAATGAAATATCATACACATGTACACATATATATACACATACACATCCAGCTATAGGTAGAGAACATTTCCTGTTTGTTTGTGTCCTCTGTAGTATCTGATAGAGTGTTTGTCAAGCACATTAATAAAACCAAGCCAGTGCCGATAGCTGCCAGAACCATGTGTGAGGTATAGCTTATATCCCTCTTAGAGGCTAATGAGAATTTTTTACCAACTTCTTCAGCCAATGTCCCTAGATTCCAGGAGATGGGCCTAACTCAAAATCCTGCTCTGTCTCAGTCTCCCTGTCTAAATATAATGATCTACCTCTTCCTATCCATGCTTCCAAATCATTGCACTCACTTCTAAGATAAGGCACTCCCAGTAAATATGTCTTCACTAGATTGCTAGGAGCAGCAAGAAAGGAGGGCTTTGTGGTAGCATTTCACTGGCTATATTTCTGACCACTCACAAGCCTGGCTCTTGCTGGAAACCTCATTGAGAGGACTGTCGTCAATGAGCAGAATGCCCATCATGCTTCCCTTTGGGCAGCAATCCATCACAATAATAACATCTGGCACTTCGATGTAGCCTCCAGTGAATCTGCAAATGTGTGCCTCATCTAATTCTCTGAGAAAACCAATACAGATCAGAAAGGATTTATCTCCGGCATGATCTCCTAATTCCCATTTTTAAAATTTGACCTAGTTTTTCTGATCACATAGAGGAAAACTTTCTCCCTGGATTTAATGTTGTGTACAAAGCTTGCAAATTCACCACCCACTGTGATGCAAAGCAAAGCATCTAGGAAATTAAAAAAGCAAGCCAGGAGCAATGGCTCACACCTATAATCCTAGCTACTCAGGAGGCTGAGATCTGAGGATCATCAAGGTTCAAAGCCAGTCTGGACATAAAAGCCCATGAGACTCTTATCTCCAATTAACCTCTAGAAAACTGGAAGTGGCACTGTGGCTCAAAGAGTAGAGCGGTAGCCTTGAGCTAAAGAACTCAGGGACAATGCCCAGGCCCAGAGTTTAAGTCCCATAACCAATAAAAGAAACACATCATCAACACAATTCATTCTGGGCAAGGTACTTTACATCCAGTGTGTATAAGGTTACAAAAATCCTTGGCTGGTTGCTATAACTGTCTCCTCTCTGAAGAAGAAATGAGAGCTGAGGGAGGAGAGAACCAGAGCAAGCAGTAAAGGGACTTGACCAAGGTCAACAGAGCCAGCCTTACCCTGACTTTGCCCAATTCTAAATTCATTCATGGGGTTTCAACTTTGCCACCATGGACTTCAGCAGAAAATACAAATACCAAAATGAACACAGAGGTTTTTGTTTTTTTCTTATTAGCTGTTTTTGTTTTCTTTTCTTTTTGTGCTGTTTGTTTACATGTCATTGTGAAAGTAAGGAGAGGCACACAAATGGAGGGACAAAGAGTAAAAAAATACAACAATAGCATGCTTGGATACTACATTGAACATGAACTATGTAACTTGTGGGTGGGGGTGGGTGGAAAAACTAGGAAGGATGATGTGACATTCTCCTAAAAGTTTACCTGACTTAAGTAACTATGATCCCTTTGTACATCACCTTTATAATAACAATAAATACGTTTTAAATGCAAATATCTAAAGAAATGTTCTCACATAGGAAAGTTTCATTTTCTCAACAATGTTGTTTCATATACAAAAGACTTTTTTTTCAGTCTGTCTACACCTGCTTCTCTTATGCTTGGTGTTTTTTAAGTTAGAATCCCTTCCCCACTCCCCCCCCCCACTCATGCTCCAACACCCCCCCTTCTGGGAGAGAGGGCTTGAGCGCTCTCTCAATGCCAGGCCTGCAGCTGGCTCTTCAGCATGGTTAATTATTACACCTGCACTGTCAGCACAGAGGCACAGGTGTTGCCCTGTATATACCAAAGACTCATTTGCAGACTGTCCATGAGGAGTTTTCTAGGCATATCCTCTCCTCCAATGAAAACTTTACCACCTTTTCAGCTGACAACTTTTTCTCTCTATCATCAGTCCTTAGATCAATGGCTCCAAAATGACATATCCTCTAAAGGATAGATCTCAAGAGTCACATAACTCTTTCAAATGCAAGCTAAGTTTTGGTGGTACAATTGGAAGATGAAGGGCCTTTCTTCTGTCCTCTCTCCCTTCTCTTAGGAGCACTGAATGGAGTGATTCTGGTGTTTCCAATTCCTTATTCAGTTTCCACTAATGATGTAGACCGTCAGATGGGAAAGAACTCATATACACTGTAAGGCCATTACTGGCAGGCAATATCACTATAGCACCATTATTTCTTCCACATGGTAAACCCCTCCCTGGCCATCCTTCCTGACTAGGCCAGGACTACCATTACATTTTTCTTCTACCTATAACTGGGTAAGAAGGGCAGGCAAGAGTTCTGGGGTGACTCTGTAATGTTATAGCTATTTTATAAGCCAGGTGACTTCCCTTGGCCTCTGTGCTATGTGGCTGGAGTCATGAGTCTAAGGATCACTTTGGGCTGAGAGGTAGAAGACTCTAGTCAGGTTCTCCAATCTGGCTCTTCTTATTTTGCTTTGGGTAACAATAGCTTGCCTGGCCCTGAGAAAGTGGTACTTCCCTTTGAACTATTATTGCTTTTTGTGTTCTCAATTGGTCAGAATCAAAAAGGAAAAAAAGAGGTGAATCATAATCTGAACATCTAAAGGCTGGGCGTTCTTAGAAAACCCAATCTAGAAATACTCTCTGTCCACATTAGAGTAATACCAGGTAGAGAACACAAAAGGCAACTCCTCCCAACTACAGGGTGAAATGCTTGAAATACCTGAAGGATCTATATTAAGAGGATGGTTGTTTAGTTCCGGCTTCATAATCTATAATACGCTTCCAATATACTCAACTCATTGATGCTTTGGCTTGTTACTATAGAGCCCTTTGCAAAGTTGAAGAAATCACATGTGGCTACAGATACTAGAGGCAACCTGGAAACCTAGTTTGAGCATCAAGTAGTTCTGATACTGAAAAACCACACATTTCAATATAATCCAGTGTCTCTTTGACCAAGACAAACTGCTGTCACTCTAATTAATGTCCTGCTCTTATTTGGAGAAGAGGAAATTACATAGTGTCCTGTGAGTCTTCTGGGTCTTAGAAGGCAGAGAGGAAGGAAAAAGCCATGTTCCTCTTTTCTCTTCTCTCTTCTGAATCTTAATCCAATGTGATAGAGTAAGAGGGCATGAGGAGAAGCTGAATTGCTGAAGTGAAGAGAAACCATGATTTCCATTAACAGCTAAGTTTGAGGCATAACCTGCTTACAAAATAAAGCCTTAGAAGAATAAATGGGTAAAATAATGAAGAAAAGGGACTGGGAATGTGGCTTCATAGTTGAGTGCATATCTAGCATGCATGAAGTCTGGAATTCCATTCCTCAGCATCACATAAACAGAAAAGGCCAGAAGTGGCTCAAGTGTGTATATGCCAGCCTTGAGCACAGAGAGGCTCAAGAACAGTACCCAGGCCGTGAGTTTAAGCCCCAGGACTGGAAAAAAGTGAAGATAATAAAATGGAAGAATGCAGTTGCAAATTTAATCCTACAAAATTAAGAAAAGTAAGACAAGGGATGGTTGGGGAAGGATGGGTGAGAATGATGAAAAGGGTAACAATGATGAAGACACGTTATAGTCATAAAGTGCTCCGTTGAATGACAACTCCCTTATAAATCTACTTCAAGATAATTAAAACATTGTTAAAAGGAGAAAAGGAATAAAACGTTCAAAAGTCAAAAAAAGGAGAAAAGGATGAAAAATGGATCCAATGTTCAAGTTTTCTGTATATTATATGAATCCTATCAAGCTCTAACACTAGGCATCATACTAGTCTTTTGTATCGCTAGCAAAGCTTTGGCATAATGAACTACATATAAAAGAAAACACACTCTAAACCAATGAAAAATGCGGAAAGCATGTTTTTCTATCAGCTCTGAAAGATGATTGGTGATAGCTACCTAGATTCTAGGAAAGATCTGGGCTCACAGGAAGAACATTGCTCTTAAGGAAGGACCATGGATGTGAACAAGGTTCATTGGCATGAATGCAACACACATTTTCCATCCTTAATAAATATGGTGGCTTATCCTCACACCCAAAGGCCAATTTGTAAGTACATCCATGAGGAAGTCTATGTCACCATATAATATGGAGAGTATTACAAACTCATGATGTGAGAAATGTGAGAGCCATCAGAGAGGGTGGCTGAGGTGGAGGCATGGTGCCTAAGGCCATGGAGATGTGATCTGACGATGGCAACAGAGCTGAGTTGCCACCCTGGGAAAGCAGGATGAGCCAACACATAGGAGAATGGCTGCCATTAAAAGGCTTTGAAACTTGTGTTTTAGAAGAATGAGAAAGATGTTCAGCCTTAGGAAGAGAAAAACCTAATGAAACCCTGGGACTCACCCTTCCCAGTAATGCAGTATACCTGTTGTCCTCACGTGAGGCAAGCATTACTTTATCTGACTGGATAACCCACATGAGCTCCCTACTGTGTTTATCTTCCTTCCACTTTCACATTGTGCCTGCTGTACCCAGATTATCAAGCTTGTAGGCTGGGACCAATTAGCAATTGTAATTAAAGCTAACTGCAATTTATCACATAATAGTGAGATGTTCTTGTGTAATTTCCTGAAGTTAGGAGACTATGACATTCTAAACGGAAGATAATAATCTAAATAAATCTCCCCAGTGCAGATGTGCATTTGAATCACAACTAAGTAACTGTTCACAAAGCGTATTGTTATCAATTAGAAAGTCACTGGCCCCCACATGAGATGAGTGATATTGTGACCCACTACCAAACCACATGGATGTCCCTGATGCCTTCAAATGCTTACTAGTAGCTAAGGCCGGGCACAGTGGCTCATGCCTGTAATCCAAGCTGCTCAGGAAACCAAGATCTGAGGATCACAGTTCAAAGCCAGCCTGGGCACTCCGTGAGACTCTTATTTCCAATTAACCACCAGAAAACCAGAAGTGGCTCTGTGGCTCAAGTGGTAGAGCTGTAGCCTTGAGCTGAAGAGCTCAGGGACAACAGCCAGGCCTAGAGTTTAAGCTCCACAACTGATAGCTCACCACTATGAAGGTACTTTCTGCTACTGAATAAGTTTTGGGGGAAAACATGGTAATAAAAATACAAGTTTGGGGAGGACTGTCTAAGAGCAGATCAGTAAGAAGGAAAAGGAAAAAAGAGAGATGCTAAGGGGTGAAAAAAATCAAAGGATGTGCCAGGTGTGGTGGCTCATGCCTGTAATCCTAGCTACTCAGGAGGCTGAGACCTGAGGATCAAGGTTCAAAGCCAGCTCAGGCACAAAAGGTCCTGCGACTCTTATCTCCAATTAATCACTAGAAAATAGGAAGTGGGGCTTGGCTCAAGGGTAGGGCGGTAGCCTTGAGCTGAAGAGCTCAGGGACAGTGCCCAGGCTGAGTTCAAGCCCTATGACCTACCCCCCCCCCAAAATCACAGGATGTTACACAAATGCATACATAGATACATATATATGTGTATGCATATATATACATACATAGGTACATATATATGTACATAGTGGTGAGAATGGAGGGAGAAGGGGAGAAAAAAATAGAAAGGAGTAAACTTGTCCAAAGTATACTGTACATGGAAATATAATTAACCCCCAAGATTATAAATGTATTCTGTATATTCAGTATATTATGTTTCTCAATATTATAAATGTAGGCTAATTAAAAAAGAAAAGAAAAGAAACCAGAAGTGGTACAGTGTCTCAAGTGATAGAATGCTAGCCTTGAGAAAGCCCAAGCACAGTACTCAGGCCCTGAGCCCAAGCCCAGGACTGGCAAAAAAATAAATAAAATGAAATTAAAACTATATGCTTTTAAATCCAGGAGTTTAAATTCTGGGTAGATCACTTACTGGCTCTGTTATCTTTAAGCAAGTTACTGAACTGTTCTGAATCCTAATTTTTTCTTCTCTATAAAATGGTAGTGTGTACCTCTTATATGAGATTGGAGCAAGAGGTAAAATGCCAAAATAATGTATAGAAAGCCCCCAGTAATGACCAGGCAGCTGAGGACAGATTAGACTCAGTGTAAAAAGCAATGGATAAAAGTTCAGAGTATGAAGTTATGCACCTTCTATCTGGTGAATATTATGTAACCCTTCTATTAATCACAATAAAAAATTATTTTAAAAAAAAGTTCAGAGATTTCCTCCTTGAACAATTGTTTGTTAAACTTGTCATTTAAAATATGATATAAACATAAGCCATATAATTAATCATTGTTGTTCTTAAGGTACTATGTTATCTCTCATCACTTCTACTGTCCCTTGGTTATCTCATATTGTTACACTGTCTCACTTTGTTACCTGATATATCGGATATAATTGTATTTGGGTATCTGAAATTGGATAGGGAACAGCGGAAAACAAGATGAGGGGTGGGGGAGGGGGAAGGGAAATGGGGACCAGACATGTGAAAGGGTATCAATGTGTGGGAATTAATGCACCATTTATCTGGCAAATATCATGTAACCCTTCTATTAATTACAATAAAAAATATATTTAAAAAAGTTCAGAGTAGACCTATGACAATCAGAAGAAGGAGATTTGCTAATTTGGAGCTGCCTAATGATGGAAGAGGCCCCTCCACAGGGAAAAGCCACAGTCCTGCAAAACCACAGTGCTACAAATCACAGCAGGGGAGAAAAAAATGTATATAACCCACAAACCTAAGGTTCCCAGATAATGATTCACAGCCCAAGACTGAGGCTTTATGGGTGAAGGAGTCACCCATAAACAGCAAACGCACAGTGAGCTCAGACTTCCCAACACGTGGAGTATATTGTGACTAGCAGCCATGCTTATCCAGTGCGTCATCTCTTCCCTATGGGTCACCATGGAGGCAGTGAACGTCTTCTTGATGCTCTTCATGGCTGCAGTCTCATCATCACTGTAATAAGAACGGCTATGCAAACTCCTATTTGTCTGATACTAAACTGTATTCCCCCTCTCATCCATGAATAAAGCTGAAATATGTCCCCCCAGGACAAGCTGTTTTGATGGGCACACTAATTTGCTCAAAAACATAGAAAACACTCAGCTGGAAAATTAGGTTCATTCAGGAAGGCAGAGTAGCTACCAGGTACATTGTTGGTGCTGTAGCCCATCTCACTGAAAATCTTCCCTGTAGCTTTCAAGTATAAGAATAAGAAGAGGCTCAGGGTTTGGCCTAGTGGTTAAAGTGCTTACCTAGCATGCACAAAGACCAGGGTTCAATTCCTTGGTACCACATACATAGAAAAAAGCTGGAAGTGGTGCTGAGGCTCAAGTGGTAGAGCTCTAGCCTTGAGAAAGTCCAAGGACAGCGTTCAGGCCCTGAGCTCAAGCCCAGGACTGGCAAAAAAAAAATAAAAATAAAATAAGAAGAGAAGAGGCAGAAGTGGAGTGGGGGGAGGGGTTCTGCTTACTACAGTTTTGTGTGTGTGTGTGTGTGTGTGTGTGTGTGTGTGTGTGTGTGTGTGTGTGTGTGTATGTGTCTGCAAGTCCTAAGGCTTGAACTCAGGGCCTGGGTGTTGTCCCTGAGCTTTTTTTGTTCAATGGTACCACGCTACCAACTGAGTCACAGCTCCATTTCTAGCTTTTTGCTAGTTAATTGAGAATAAGACTTTCCTGCTTTGACTTGCTTCAAACCATGATCCTCAGATCTCAGCCTCCCAAGTAGCTAGGATTACAGGCCAACCTTAGTGGATATTTTAAATAACTTTTCCTTGATGATTTTTCTAGCATTGTTTTCTTGGAACTCCCAGATGACTTCAGTGAATCTTTTTTTATGCCCTTGTCTGTAAGTTTATCTGCTTAAGTGTCCATGTCTCTGGACTTTGTGAGCAACCTGGGGGCAGAAGCTGTCTTTTCCTTGTTGAAATTTCCAGTACCTTATAAGAGCAAAACTCAGAGTAAATTCTCAAGGGAAGGTGGTTATGTATGTTTGATAGAGCCAAATGAGCTGGAGTATAGAAACAGGAAGGCAAAGTATTGAACCCATATGTCTGTCATCATGAATAAATCCTCATAAAAACCCAACAAGAGTAGACACTATTATTCATTTCTTTAAATGGTTTCTAAAAGTAAGTTTCCCAGAGATGTCCCTTTGTAAATGAGGAGGCAAGATTCAGCCTACAATCTGCCTTTTTCAAAGCTCATGCTATTTTCTCTAGAATAAAATAATTAATTAACCTAAAATAAAATGTAAACCCTCAGTTCAGCCTCTTTCTCTATATATATGGCTGTGCTGTCTTGGTTCTATACAACTCCTTTTCACCCTTGAAGCTTCTCCAACAGCCCAGGAACTTGCTTTACTGTAATTCCTAAGGATCTTGCATACATAAATTTCAATTTTTTAAAGTACAAAATATTTTTAAAAAATTAACAAAAAGAGGGGCCAGGAGTTTGGCCTAGTGGTAAAGTGACTGACTAGCATGCACAAAGACCAAGGTTCGATTCCTCGGTACCACATACATAGAAAAAACTCCAGAAGTGGTGGCTCAAGTGGTAGAGCTCTAGCCTTGAGAAAGCCCAACAACAGTGCTCAGGCCCTGAGTCCAAGCCCAGGACTGGCAAAAATAATAATAATAATAATAATAATAACAAAAAGAATGCCAGTAGGCTAAAACATGTTTTTTCTGAGCGGGTAGGGGCTAAAGGAAAAAAAGTAAGTGAATAGAGAGAGAAATGGTAAGGCTAATACAGTCAGAATACTTGTACATACGCAGTATGGAGAGATGGGGGTGAGAAACAATGGAAGGGATGACACTGACAAAGATGCATTGACACATCAATTGGCATTACATCAAAACCTCTCCGTACAACTATTTGGAGATGATTTTTTTAAAAAACAGAATGAGATGGGCGCCAGTGGCCCACACTTGTAATCCTTGCTACTCAGGAGGCTGAGCTCTGAGGGTAGCTGTTCAAAGCCAGCCCAGGCCAAAAAAAAGTCCCCATGAGACTCTTATCTCCAATTATCCACTCAAAAACCAGTGGCTAAAAGTAGTAAAGTGCTTGTCTTGAGCACAAGAGCTTAGAGTGGCCAGGCCCAGAGTAGAAGTCTCACAAAGAAAGAGAGAAAGAAAGAGAGAGAGAGAGAAAGAAAGAAAGAAAGAAAGAAAGAAAGAAAGAAAGAAAGAAAGAAAGAAAGGAAGGAAGGAAGGAAGGAAGGAAGGAAGAAGGGAGGGAAGGAGGGAGGGAGGGAGGGAGGGAAGGAAAGAAAGAGACAAAGAGAGAAAGGAAGAAGGAAGGAGAGAGGGAGGGAGGTAGGAAGGAAAGAGAGAGACAGAGAAGGAAGAAGGGTGAGGGAGGGAGGAAGGAAGGAAAGAGAGAGAGAAACAGAAAGAAAGGAAGGGAGGAGGGAGGAAGAAAGAAAGAAAGGGAAGGATGGAGGAGAGGAAAGAAAAGGATAAAAAAGCCAAGCATCTTTTGCACCAGTCCTGGGGCTTGAACTTAGGGCCTGAGCACTGTCCTTGGGTTTTCTCAAGGCTAGAGTTCTACCACTTGAGCCACTGCACCACTTCTGGCTTTATCTATATTTATGGTACCAAGGAATCGAATCTGGGTCTTTGTGCATGCTAGGCAAGCACTCTACTACTAGGCCAAAAAAAGTTGAATCTCTCCAATACAAATCTTCAAAGAAACAACCATCCCATTAAAAAGATGGGCTAAAGACTTAAAGCGAGACTTCTGAAGAAGAAATAAGAATAGCCTATAGACACATGAAGAAATGCTCAACATCTCTGGCCATAAAAGAAACACAAATCCAAACAACTTTGAGATTCCACCTCACTCCAGTTAGAATGGCCAGGATCAAGAAATCTAATAACAACAGATGCTGGCAGGGATGTGGACAGGAGGATTACTACTACATGTTGGTGGGAGTGTAAACTCGTTCAACCACTATGGAAAGCAGTATGGCAGTTCCTCAAAAGAGGGACCCCTCCCTGCCATGACCCAGCAATTTCACTACTTGGCATTTACCCAATCGTCCAGAAACAAGGACATACTAAATCTACTAGCTCAACGATGTTCATTGCAGCACTATTTACCATAGCAAAGACATGGAACCAACCCAGATACCCCTCAGTAGATTATTGGATCAACAAGATGTGGTATTTATACACAATAGAATTCTATGCTGCCATCTGAAAGAATGACATCGCCCCATTTGTAGGGAAATGGAAAGACTTGGAAAAAAATCATATTAAGTGAAGTAAGCCAGACCTAAAGGAACATAGGCTCAATGGTTTCCCTACAAACCTAGGACTCCTAGCAGAGGATTACAATAGCTCAAAACCTAGATACATAGGGCCATATAGGATGAGACTAAATGAAAGGATCTCTAGGATATGGAAACAAGAGTTTTATCTTGAGTGATTGTTGTACTTAATGTACTATGCTATTTCTGTTCGCTGTTGCTGCCCTTTGGTTGATCTCATATTGTTACAGTATCTGACTTTGTTACCTGGTATATTGTATATTAGTTTATTTGTTTATTTGAAATAGGATAGGGAAGGGGAAAAAACAAGATGATTGGGAGGGGTGGGGGAGGGAAATGGGGACCAAGAATGAGAAAGGATATCAATATGTGAGAAATAATGCACCTTCTATCTGGCAAATGTAACTATAACCCCTCTAAACATTACAATAAAAAATTAAATAAATAAATAAGCCAAGCACCAGAGGTTTATGCTTCTAATCCAAGCTACTCAGGAAGCTGAGATCTGAGGATTGTAGCTCAAAGAGAACCAGGAATGAAAAGTCTGTGAGATTCTTATTTCCAATTAACCACAAAAATCTGGAACTGGAACAGAGGCTCAAGTAGTGGCGCACCAGCCCTAAGGGCAGGGGCGGGGGGGGGGGAAGCTCAGTGAAAGCACCCAAGCCCTTAATTCAAGCTCCAAGAACCAGCAGAAACCAAGTTATATGTCTTCAAATTGTTTAAATTATCTACCTTACAGTTTGTAGAAAGATTTAATATACACTAATCTTATTTGATCTTTCCAAAAAACTCAAGTAAGTTAGATATTTTCATCGTTGAATGCATGTAAACCTATCATTATTGTCCTTCTAAGTCAATCCATTGGTTTTCAGCTTATAACCTCCTTTCTTTAAAAAAAAATCTTTCAATTGTTATAATAATGCACCATTTCACTAATCTAGAATTGATTTAGGAAATAGTGTGAGGTAAACATGCAACCTAATTCTCCCTACATAGCAGATCTATTATTCCAGCACAATGTATGGAGTACTCCTTCAGACATTAAAGCTGTGTCATGAATTTATTTTATACAGATGCATTTGTTTATTTCAATATATTTTATTCTAAATCTATTTTGCAAACCTTTGTATCAGAAACACATCCTGAATTATTTTTCCCATTAATTCTTCCAAATGAAGCTTGGAATCATTTTTGCTAGCACAACCCTGCATCTTCAAGGCAAGAATAGACAGCCGGAGAACAGCCTTCTCTCAGACAAAAATTGCTGTTCTTCATGCGAGGTGAAGCAAGCAGAGTCTACAAATTACTTCGCTAATCCCTGCTTTCCCATTTCTACTTTTGGACATCTGTATAATTCAAAAGCTCTTCTTATATCAAGCAAGATTTTGACAAAATCTGTTCTCACTAAGCCTATGCTCAGTCTATGCTATAGTTTGGATCTAGAGTGTCCCCAAAAAGATTTGTTAAAAGCTGGGTCCCTAGCTTGGTGAATGAAAAGGTAGTGGAAACTTTAAGAGCCCTCATAGGAGGTATAAAAGTCACTGGAAGCCATTTCACTCAACGGGCATTGGGGGATTCTGTTCTCTTCCTCTTTTATCTCCAGTCATGACATGAGTAGTTTTCTTGCTTTGCTTTGCACTTCCTACCATGATGGACTGTCTCATCAAAGCAGCATGACTAACAGATCACAGACTGACACCTCCAAAATAAATTTCTCATCATTATGAGTTGATTATGAGGTTCTCGTTGCAGTGGGAGAAAGCTGACTGCTACTCTTAGCCAAGGATGGATGAGGTAGGCAGAAGGGCAAATCCACGAACGCCTTCCCAAAGAGTTAAAGATTAACTGAGGGTCCAACAGCTTTGGAGTTTCAAACCGGCTCTACTTGCTACTACACAAAAGCTCTAGGAAATTTATTTAACAGTTCTGTACCTCACTTTCCTTGTATATAGTGCTGAGAGACTCAGAGTTGACTTGTAGGATTCAAGGAGCAGGGAGAATGCATGTAAAGAGTTTTTTCTCAATAGTTGGTAGTACAATGGCTCTGTTTGCCATTTCCTCAGCACCAGCTACATTCTGTCATCCTCCTTTCCCCTCCCAGGGCTCATTCAATGCTAAGACATACGGGCCATTCTCAAGGCTTCTGTATTCTAACAGTCTCAACTCCTTTCTCTGTTCCAGCCACCATGAGGGTGGCAGCTGCTTCCTGCAGCTGCTACCTGTGAGGCTTCTTGGTGCTCCCTGAATGCCTTTCCAATTCTCTAATGCTGGTTATGGTCATTTCTCTGTTAAATAGCTAGTATGCTTTCTGTCTCCTGATTGGACTCTGACTGACACATAGAATCATCTTCTCTAGTGTTTCTCAAATAAGAAAACACACTTAATATGAGAACTTAATGTTGCTATCCACTTCAAAATGCCATACAACCCAGTGAGACACATACCACCATTCCTATAAAAACAGATGTGGAAACAGAGGCTCATAAGTTACAATATTATTGTCATCATTAGTCCACTTAGAAAGGTTCAAAAGAAACACATATCATTATCTCTGCAAACAGATAAGGAAACTAAGGCTCAAAAACTGTGAGGCAGGCTGGGAGTTTGGCCTAGTGGTAGAGTGCTTGCCTAGCATGTAAGAAGACTGGGTTCAATTCTTTGGTACCACATACATAGAAAAAAGCACTGTCCAAGGACAGTGCTCAGGGCCTGAGCTCAAGCCTAGGACTGGCAAAAAAAAAAAGTTGTGAGGCTTCCCTAAAGTTATCATCTAAAGAATAACCAGTACCATCTGAACTGAATTAGCCTAACTACAAAACCAGAGCTCTTGGCCACTCTATTATATTCAGATCTCATCTCCCAACTCCTGTAGATCAGACAAAGGTCCCTGTATCTTCTCAGGCTGGTGGGTCCCTCACTCTCCCTTTAGGTCCACTCTTTCTTTAGACAACTAGTATTTTTCTTGATGGCACAGAATAAAAATCTCAACTATTACTCCATCTATTTACATTTCTTTTCTTTTTTCCTTCATTTTTTGCCAGTCGTGGGGCTTAAATTCATGGCTGGGCACTGTTCCTGAGCCTCTCTGTACTCTACCACTTGAGCCACCTCCAGCTTTTTCTTTGTATGTGGTATCAAGGAATCAAACCCTGGGCTTCCTGCATGCTAGGCAAACACTCTACCACTAGGCCATATCCCAGACCTTGACATTTCATTAACCAAGTCCCCAAACCAAAAAGGGAAGGAAGCAACTGTCATGTACATAATATTATTTGTCTCCTAAGCTATCCAGGAATCTTCAGAATTGCTGAAACCCCTCTCACCACCAATCACAGTAACACTGAGTCCTGGATGATTTAAAGCCCAAAGCTGAAGAGGATTATGCAGCAATTAGGAAAGAGTAAACTCGTAGCTATTAAAGTTATAAATACCTTTAATATGCCTCCTATAGACTGGGCCACAAAATGAGAACAATTCAATATGTTATTTATTAGTTATCAAAAAGTACAAAGTCGCCTTGCAAAAATATCAATAAATCTCTCCCTATTACCTCTTGACAGGTGGAGCCCCACTTATGAGCTTGCAGGGAGCGGGGTTTGGAGTGCAGCCACTCCCTCACCGGGGGCTCTGCTGATCACAGCTAAGTCGGTTAATCACAGGAGGAAGCTGGATGGCTCCCTCATCCGTGTTGCTGCAGAGCTGTAGCAGAAGGGGCTGCTTGTTGTCTACTGGGCCAGCCTGGATGTGCTGCAGGCTCTTGCTGGCTCAGTGCCCTTGTTTCTAGGACACATCCTCAGAGACATTCAGTTTAGGTCAAAACAAGATAGAAGTCAGGAGGCAGCCACAGAGAATGAAGAAGGCTTGACTACCACTCCAAGTTTGAGCCTACCTACCAACGAAGGCAGAGAGAACTTGATGAAGAGATAATGGGCCTTTTCACGCATCCTGAGCCTTGGAGGACAGCTACCTTGAAGCCCTTTAGTTAGTAACTACTTATAAACAACTAGGTATCAGTCACTGACTATTTTGACTATTTGTTCAAGTCAATAAACATTTGCTGAGAAATAATTATGTACCAATACTTTCCTGGAGAGAGAAGTTTTGTGCATAAAGGAGGTAGGTTGAGGTCTTAAGGTGTAAAAAAAAAAAAGGTTGTAGACCATTTGCTTAGCAGATGCAAGGCACTGGGCTCGATCTCCAGCAATGGTGGGGGGGGGGGGTGAAAAGAAGTACAAGGAAGGAGATAGATCCTTCTATGACTTCTCTTGAACCATCTTGAAACTGTGTTTGGGGACCCCAGGCCCATACTCAAGAGTCTCCCTGACAGGTCCAGCCACTCACCCCTATTTGCGGAAAAAAAAAAGAGACATGGTATAAAGGGCAGACAAAATAAATTTATTACGTAGCAGGTACTGGAAGAACCACCTCGTTTATCTTCAGCCATCTCTAGGGGCACAGACATTTGCCCTGGTTTTAAATAGACAGGAAACTGGAGACAGGGGATGAGAAAAGAATGAAGAGTTCAAACAGTCTCAAGTTACAGGAGCAATTATCTCAGTGTTTGTTGGCAGGGTTCTAGAGAAGTGATTATGTCATCAATTGACAGGAGCAGGGACAAGGTTGCCGGTGTTGCCCAGCCTGTGGAATGTTTTCTGTACTCTTTGGGGGAAGTTTTACCTTTCATCACAACATGATAAGAAGGTGTCATTACCTATCTTAGGGATAGTTTGCCATATGTGATAGATGCGTATGGGTAGTAAACTCCTGAAAGTGATTGCAAAGTGACTGCTGGAAAGAATGGCTCCGATCAAAGGGTACAGCTCAGAGACAAAGTGAAGAGCTGGATGCTAACCTTTTATCTTGCTATCATGCTTTTAGCTAATTTCTGGACCCAGAAAAAAAGCAAGTTTTAAGTTGCTCAGGTTTTGGCAGATTTTTCTAAATGCCCCGCCGGCAGGTAGCAGTCCATTGTACTAGGCATTGGGCCAGATGTCAGAAATGCTAAGACAGGCTCTGCTACACCCCTTCTACATAATATAGGCATATTACTTACCTATTCCACATGTTTTTCATCTGCCAAAGGAATCTGATAAGATCCAATAAGTTAAGTCTAATGTCAGTTATCACTAATATTTTCAGGAAAGACAGGGACTGGACAAATATGCATTTTAGCAGTATTTAATATATTCCTTATAGTAGACATAATTCCATAGGGATTAAGAACTAGGCTATATCCAAAGACAGCTCTAATAAAATAGAACCACAGATAGGCTGATCCATGGGGTCGCTCTCTTTGGCTTCACCTTAATTACCGCTCAAAAACAGCCCTTCTCCCACCTCTCCAGATTCAATAGAAGATCACAGAAATGGAAAGGCCTCTGCACACATATAAACCAGTTCCCTGTTTCCACAGACTTCCCATCTCCTACATCCTGGTACACACCTCTTCGCTTGAATACATTCAAAGATAAGGTGTTCATTGTTTGCCAATATGACACTCCTCTCTTATTGCTCTCCATGAGCTCCAAACACTCTCTCTGTCTTTATCTCTCATTGCTCGATGGCCCCATGAAGCTACCTGAATTCCCCTGACCCTCTTTTTCAGGGCAGCCTTGGGCCCATGTCATCATTCTCCTCATCTTCCTAAGAGTTCCTAACAACTGCCTTTCATATGCATCTTTAGCAAAAGGATGTTCCAGGGGAAGAAAAAACTCCACCCCTGACACAATTTGGGACCTATTAACAGAAACGTGTTTGTTCCTCACCCTGATTATTCAGAAGTTGACATTAGGTATGAAAATAGGCATGACCTTTTTAGTCAGACCCTAGAGATGAAATACTAAAAATATATGTATGTCTTCAGGCACCATGGCTATTGCTGACACTACGAATAACCCTCTGAGTTCCCTGGAGACCCAGGCAACATGAAGAGACCTGAAGGCTAATTTGCATATAGGGTACCAAGAAAGTCATCAGCAGAACGGGCCTATGTCCACTAAGATAGCAGACAGAGCTGGTTGCAATGGAGACCTTGTCTGTTCCTCAACCTTTTCCTGGAGAAGAATTAGGAGAGGATTTGGCTATGTTATCACTAGTCTCCTCAATAGTTTCAGTATTTGAGAACTATAATCAAGGACTTTAGCTCAAATTTACATGATTTAATTCAAATAACCCTATAGTGTTATTGATTAAAATGGGATAGAGTGAGCCCACGATATCCATAAGTTCATAACTAAGGACTCTGTGTCATGCTACATTAGAGACTTGAGCATCCATAGATCTAACATCCATAATGAGGTCTACAACAAATTCCCTGGCTGTATCTTTTACTGAATAGTTAATCCCATATAAACATAAGGTTCAAATCTAGCCCAGGCAAGAAAATCCTTGAGACTTATCTCCAATTAACTGCCAAGAATCCCAGAAGTAAGTAGTGCTGTGGCTCACTCAATAGAGTGCTAGCCTTAAGCCCCCAAACTTAAGGACAGCACCCAGGCACTGAGTTCAAGCCCCATGACCAGCATAGAAAAAAAAGTCACAAAAGTATTAAATGAAAGTTTACATGTACATAAGTTTCAGCTTGAATACAAGTCAAGCAACATATTAAAATCTCCCTATCCTACTCATCTTCCTAGGACATGATCACTCACATCTCCAGCAAATCCATGTTATCTATGCCCTAACCCATTGGTTGTTTAGTAGCCATGACAACTTTGAGGTCCACAGTCCTCATTCTGCATGCTTGTGCCCAAATAACCCTTACTTTACTTATTAATGGCACCAAAGGACAAAGAGTAATGATGTTGGCAATTCTGTTACAGTATATTATTATTCTAAATTATTATTAATGTTGTCAGTGTCTTACCCTATCTAATTTGTAAATTAAACTTTATTGTAGGAATCTCTGCTTAGGAAAATATAGCCCACCTACAGTCCAGTACTATCCAATCTGTCAGGTATCCTCTGGAGTTTTTAGAGGGTATTCCTGTGGGTTAGCAGGGAGGGATGAAGGATTACTTCATTCAGTTATGTTTAAATAGTATTGTCTGTGAAATCATATGCATTAAAATATACAACTTTTAAAGTTTTTTGCCTAATTTCCCACCAGTAATACATAAACCACTGCTGGCATATTAGGCTTTATCAGATATACAGATCCTTCTTCAGCTCTGTAAACATGTGATTAATCAAGTTTTTTCAATAACTCTAGAGATACTTGTTCATCGTTTTTTCTGGTTGTAATCTAAATATTTCAAAAGAGGAAGTGTTTCTGTGGCTCAGGTGGTAGAGTGCTAACTTAGCTGAAGAGCTCAGGGACAGCATCCAGGCCAAGAGTTTAAGCCCCAGGATCCATCAAAAAAGGGACAGTGTCCTAGCCTCCAGCTCAAGCCCCATGATGAGAGGGAGGGAGGGAGGGAGGGAGGGAGGGAGAGAGAGAGAGAGAGAGAGAGAGAGAGAGAGAGAGAGAGAGAGAGAGAGAGAGAGAGAGAGAGAGAGAACTGATAAGTATGAGATTTGTGGAGGGAGAAGAGAAAAAGGATGTGTACTCATCACCTGACATATGTAACGGGAGCTCCTCTTTGTATATCACCTTTACAATATAAAACTTAAAAATATAGAGTAAGACCAAAAAAAAGAAAAAGATTTCAAAAGATTACAAACCAAGACTCAGTAAACCAATCAGTGCAACCATGTTCATTGCAGCACTAAGTCACCATAGCCAAGATATGGAATCAACCCAGATGCCCCTCCCTGGATGAATGGATCAAGGAAATGTCATATGTATGCACAATGGAATTTTACTCATCCATTAGAAAGAATGATATTGTACCATTTGTAAAGAAATGAAAAGACTTGGAGAAAAATATGTTAAGTGAAGTCAGGCCCAGAGAGACATGTCTCCCCTTATATGTGAAAGCTAGATTTAGCTTATAAACTTACAAGTAAATATATTGAGTAGTAAGCAAGTATAGACATATGCATTTACTGAAATATGGTACATTCAAGAGAGAATTCAAATGGTTTAATTCCTTTGAAAAGCAAAGTCAAAGTTCAACAAAATAGAAACCAGAAAGTGAGAATACTCAAACAAGTGTGGGGAGGGATCAAGGGGAAAGAAGAAGATGATTGAAGAGGAGGAGAAGTGGAGAATGCAGTCAAGAATTCAATGTATATTCTACAAAATTAAGAAGAGCAAGGGAAGGGGTAGATAAAGGGTAGAGGTGAAAATGTTGAAAGAAGTGATACTGGTCATGCATTGTTTTCATTCATTGTATTCAAACTGCTTTGGTGAATGGCAACCTCTTTGTACAACTAAAGCTAATTTAAAGAAATAAAAATAAAAGATTTCCTTACCCACTGGATAGAGAGATTTGAAAGGGTAATCAGGCAGGCCTGACAATATCAATGAAACACTACAATTTTTGCTTTTTTCCAGGAAGTCTCTCATAAAAGAAGATGAGAGGGATCACCAGAATTCCAAGAAATGGGTCACTAGGTACAGGTTCTTGGGAAATGTTGTCTCTTGCCCCTCCTGTATTCCCTCCTTCTTTCTGGCTACCAGGATATAAACTGCTCTATCTACTATGTTCTCCCCAGAACAATGGACTGACACCTCTGAAACTGTAAACCAAAACAAGTAATTCCTCCTTTTGAGGTGTTTTTGTCAGGCATTTGGCCAAGGGTATGGAAAGGTAACCAATTTAGAAACTCTAATACCTATTTCATGGGGTTGTGTTATAAACGAGATCACACACAGAAAGCCACTAGTGTTGCACTCATTTGGCACAATCACCAAATAAACACAAAATCCCTTCCTTTTCTATAAGCATGGTGAGTAAAGTGACAGGAAATGCATCAGAGCCCTTACTATTGGCCTTCATATGGACAAGTTTCCATGTCCCCAAGGGCAAAACTATCCTGCCTTCAGGAGACATAGGGAGCAGGATAAGCTCTCACCTAAGAGGGACCAGTCCTGTGACTAGTGATGCATAAGTCAATTTTACCCAGCCCTGTATAGTGTGCTGGTGTTAGAAATGCTGGAATCTTTTAACATAGGCTACAAGGAGAAGCAGAAATGGAGCCCAGGCAGTCTTAATGAGGTTAGGTGAAGGTTAGACTTCCTTGTATCCATTTTCTCTTATTAGGATATAACATTCAGGAAATTTTCTGCTGAGTACAGTGACCATGATGTGATTTCTTATGCAGGCCAGGTGTATGCAGAGCATTATAAGACATAACAATTCTCAAAGAGATATATATATAATCTGACAATTTTCATCAGTCTCCAAAAGGATTTTTTTACATTTTGTAGCCATTTCTTCTGTGTGAGGAGGGGTGTGTGTTTTTTAGTGTTACTATAAAAGAGAGTGACAGTGAACCAAATGTATAACCTTTGTATGTCCTTGCAAAAATTAGATGTGTTTTTCACCAAGATGGCGCCACAAGTGAAGAAAGGAGCTCCTGCTCCTCCTAAAGCCGCAGCCAAGGAAAAGGCTTTGAAGGCCAAGAAGGCAGTGCTGAAAGGCATCCACATCCATAAAAAGAAAAAAATATGCACTTCACCCACCTTCCAGCAACCCCCAAGACCCTGCGGGTCTGGAGACAGCCCAGATATCCTCAGAACAGTGCTCGGAGGAGAAACAAGCTTGACCACTATTCCATTATCAAGTTCTCTCTGACCACTGAGTCAGCCATGAAGAAGACAGAGGACAACAACACATTTCTGTTCACTGTGGATGTCAAAGCCAACAAGCATCAAATCAAACAGGCTGTGAGGAAGCTCTATGACACTGATGTGGCTAAGGTCAATACCCTGATCAGGCCTGATGGAGAGAAGAAGGCATATGTTCAACTGGCTCCTGACGATGATGCTTTAGATGTGTCAACAAAATTGGAATCACCTAAACTGCATCCAGGTGGCTAATTATGTACATCTTTTTCCCACTTAAAGAATAGTAATGTGACATCAATGTTGTCTTTTCTTCATTTTCACTACCATCATTTCTCAGCAGGTAAATTAAATATGAACCTGGTCAAACTCTTCTTCTGCATATGAGGATTCCCTTGATTTTGGGGGTTGGCCTATGAGCACCAGACTTTGGGATCAAATAGCAATAATCTAGGCTATAAGATCCTGACTCCTCTATTCTCAACATTTGGATCATGATTTGAGGAATTTGAGAATAAACATCTGATTCTAGCCATTTATAAGCCTTGTTTGACATGAATGTAATTAAGTTGGAGCCCCTAACATCTTTCACTTCTGATACTGAAGTCATTATAAAAGAAATGTATGTGTTTTACATTAAAATTAACTAAAACAAAGCACTTGCCACAAAATTGATTCTTAATTATTCATCATTAATTGTAAAACTACCAATAGCATGACAATCCTCTGCAAAATCCATTGCAATAGATTTAATAAGGATAGTAATCTAAAATTCATATAAATGAGATGGTTTGGAAGGATAGAGGAAAAGTGAGGAAAGGGAGCTTGGATCTGATCAGAACATATGTAGAAATAACACACATAACCCCATTATTATGTGTAACTAATACTTATCATCGAAAATAAAAATAATAGCCAGGCAACAGTGGCTCAAACATTCAATTTTAACTACTTTAAAGGCTGAGATCTGAGAATCCTGGTTTGGATCTTGTCTGAGCAGAGCTGAAACACTTACCTTCAATTAACCTACAAAAAAGCCAGAAGTGGGCCAGGAGAGTAGCCTAGTAGAGTGCTTGCCTAGCACACACTGGGTTCAATTCCTCTGTACCACACACACACAGAAAAAGTCCAAAGTGGTGCTGTGGCTCAAGTGGTAGAATGCTATCCTTGAGGGGGAAAAAAAAAGTTCAAGGACAGTGCTCAGGCCCTGAGTTCAAGCTCCAGGGCTTGCCAAAAAGAAAGACGAAGAAGCTATGGCTATGCTTCCTTTCACCCCACCCATACCTCTATGGAATCCCTTTGTAAGAATCAATCAATGATACAAATGAATAGAAAATGTCAAGTATGGATGTTTTGTTTCATCCTAACGTACTGAATACATTTTGAAGAGAACTGGGCCTTTCTAATGACAGTTTCTAGAATAACACCTACTTGTACAATGTCAGGTTTCTAGGCATAAACCAAGTAACATGAGGAACAAGAGCCTACACATTAGAATATGAGCTGGTAAAAGTTGAAGTGTTCAATCTGCTTCAGTGTGGGTGTACTTACAGTTGGTTTGATAGGAGACACCACACACACACACACACACACACACACACACACACACACACACACACACACACACAATGTATGAATGGTCCTAGTCACTTCCTATTTCCACCTAAGGAGGAAATAACCACACTATCAGGACAGACACAGAGAGCAATGGTCAAGCTTAGTAAGGACCATTCCAAACCTAGAACTGGTCCTGTACATCTCTCTGGCCCAGTGGGAAGTAGGGCCTGAGACAGTGTGCTGTGATTGGAGCTGAATTATAGTAGGAACACTCATCATCCTAACTTCTAGGATAGTTCCTAGGCCTTCCTTTATCACAAAGAATCAAGACAATGAGAAAAGAAGGAAAATGTAAAGTTATTGCAGAAGGATATAGTAACCTACTTAATAAAGAGCTGAGCAAAGAAAGAAGAGTGGAGGGACAAATGAGTTTATGTGAGTTCAATTTAGAGTATAGCAGGAAGTAAGAGTAAAGAGAGACTTTAGAGGACCTTTCTAAAACCAGGACTGCTCCAGCCCAATGGGAATTAGTGCTTGAAACAGCCTTCTATGATGAGAGCTTAAATTCAGTGGAAGACTCTTCAGTCAACAGAACTGGATTCAATCCAACTTCACTTACTGCTTTAGCAGGAAACAATCCTGGGCTGAGAGGCTGTGAAAATTAATGCACCTTGGAGCTCGAGGAGATAAGGTTCAAATCCCAGCTCCCTCACTTATCTTGTGATTTTGGACAAAGCACTTCATTTTTATTTCTCATATGCCTCATTTTCCTCATCTGTAAAAAGAAAATACTGCTCCGTATTCACCAGTATTTGATGTAAGAATCAAATGAGAGTGTAAGCACTCAATAAAGGTGATATTGTGTGGTCTTAGGAAAACCACTTAACATCTTTGAACCTCAATTTCCTTTTTCGTAAAGGACATGATAGATTATGTAATTCCAAAGAGTTTGACAATGATGATTTCTTAGAAGGAATGTGATCCTGATAGAGAGTGATAAATACACGGAACAAAGAGCTAAGGGAAATTCATATGAGATGTTGACTAACTCTTAACCGAAGTAGTCAAGATAGAACTATGGTAACCAAACACATGGGAAAAGCAGTCGCCATCCCACCCCTGAAGGAAGAGGGTACTCCATTCTCCACAGCCATCTGGGCACATAGAAAAATTCCCATAGGAGAGCTTGAAGAAGTAAATTAGATTTCAAAACTATGGAAGTGCCTCAATAGCAGAATCCTTGCCTAGTATATACAAGACTCTGGGTTCAATCTTTAGTACTGAAAAAAAAGTGTGGGTTTTCTTAAATTTATCTTTTTTCTGAACTTTTAAAAAGTTGTATGGAGGGGAGTTTACAATTTAACATGTACATCTGAATGTCTACTACATCCTTACAGAATCTCTTCTGTCATTCTCTCCCCTCCCACGTGGTCCCTCCCCCTATTTCATTTCATAGCTCTCACTTCCTCTATCACATATTACATAGACCATGCTTATTGTATTTGTCCCCTGTTCCCTTTTTCATATATCCACCCTACTCCAACCACACACACACACACACACACACACACACACACACACACACACACACACACCATAATCTCATTTCAGCTTTTAGTATTCATTTTGTTAAACAGTTGTATGAAAGGTCTACCCCATGGAGACTTACTCTTGCATATACTATACCTTAGTTGACATAATGTATAGAAGTATATGCTTCTATGCATGATTATATGGGAAGCTGCACTTTTTTAAATTTTTTATTGTAATTAATAAAAGGGTTACATGATATTTGCCAGATAGAAGGTGCATTAATTCACATACATTGATACCCTTTCACATGTCTTAGTACCCATTACCCTCCCCCCCACCCCCCCACCCGTCTTGGTTTTCCCCCCTTCCCTATCAAATTTCAAATAACCAAATACAAATAAATTCAATATATCAGATAACAAAGTGAGATACTGTAACAATATGAGATACCTGTCAGAGACCAAGGAGTTAAACGGAACAAAGCAAAGACCCTCTAGCCTTGAGCAAATCGCACCTGGTTGAGTCATCTGCACAACATACTTCTCGGAATAACCGCAGGTGGTTGCTTGGGTTAGCACAACGGCCAAAAGAACAGCCTGACCCACCCCTAACCTTGAGATTTCCCGTTCTTGTTATCACAAAAACTCTCCATCCCCCCCCCCTCTATACTCCCTTCCTTACACTCAGGGTATATAAACCCTGCTTTACTTTTAATAAATGAGACCTTGACGCGACTCAGATTGTTTCTGTCTTTCTTTATGCGCCTGGTCTCCTTCCTCTCTTTCCCCCATTGGTTTTCTTCTCTTAGGAGGTGCCTCCTCGGGCTTTACGAATAACTGAACCCGCGGTACGGGAGAAGTGGCGCCCAACGTGGGGCTCGAGGCACGGTGACCTACCGGACGGCGTGGAGAGCAGGGGACCCCGATTATATTAAGGTAGAGACGCCCACACCGGATCGCTCGTGCACCGTGGGAGAGTCTTGAGGTAAGTTCTGCCGTCCCATCAACCATGGGCAAAGCGTTATCAAAAGAGGTTTTATTTATAAAAGAAATGAAAGGATCACTTAGGGAGAGAGGAATAAGAGTTAAGTGTTATCAAAAGAGGTTTTATTTATAAAAGAAATGAAAGGATCACTTAGGGAGAGAGGAATAAGAGTTAAAAAGAAAGATTTGGTAAAATTCTTTTGTTTTGTTGGAGAAAAGTGTCCGTGGTTGGTCTTGCACGGACCAGACATCCATCCCCTTACCTGGAATAAGGTAGGGAAAAATATCAATGATTTACTCCGTCAGGGAGAGCAAATCCCCGAGGCCTTCTTTAGCTTCTATGGGGTTATTAGAGATATTTTAAAGGAAGCAGAGGAGGGAGGTGACAGTGCTCGCTTACTAGCTTTAACAGAGGACTACCTAATGGAGTCACGTTGCCCGTCTCGCAAAAGCGAAAGTGACGATGAAAAACCTATGGTCACTGGCCTTCGGCCTGGCTCTCGCACTCCCTCTTTGATTGATGAGCCTGTGCCCTCAGGACGCCGCTTGGCGCCACCTTTAATCCCCGAAAAAGAGGAACAAGTGCAACCCCCTTTAGAAGACAGGATCAAGAACAATACTAAAAAGAAAAATATGTCACTAAAACCTTATAAAAATATTTATCCTATTATTCCTAAGACTTCTCCTGATAATGGCAGGCTCAACCCCCCCTCTGAGGTGGAGCTAGAGGAGGAGGCAGCGCATTGTGAGGAAGAAAGATATGGCCCTTTTTCTCTTCCCCAAGTTTCTGCAGCTACACAGACTCCAGAGATAAGGGCCCTTCACTGGGCCACCCCTCCCCCCTATCCAGACACCTCTCTCCCGTCAGCCCCACCACAGGAAATGTTGAGATCATTTTCTGTTCCTCCGGAGGTGCAAGGTCTCCTTAAATCCAAAGACTCTCTCTTGAAACAAGTGACAGAATTAAAAAACGTGCTTCATTTTAAAAGAGAGTTAAGGGACCTCACTTTGCAAATTCATGATTTACAAATGGATCTTGTTGGGGAAGCCATGACTACCCCCCATGCCTCGGGTAACAAGCCCCCTAAAACACCCTCGGCCTCAAAGAGCCGCAATAGTAGACTCAGATCCGGGGCGCAAACTGTTTCCCTCTCCTTCCCCGTAATTACTCGCGGGAGAAGAGGAGGTGGACACCACCAGAAGGCAGGAGGAGGGGCAAAACCTAGATTCCTCTGCCTCCGAGGAGGAAGGGGGTGATCAGGAGGAGGCAAGGAGAGATTCTCAAATTACATATAGGAAATTAACGTTTAAACAAATTAAAGAACTACATTCGGCTGTTAAGAATTATGGAATTAACGCTCCTTTTACTTTAACAGTACTGGAGGGCCTCGGGGGTGAGGGACATTTATTGCCTCATGAGTGGCACAAGATTGTACAGTCTGTTTTAACCAGGAGTCAATATCTAACCTGGAAAGCTGAATTTATAGATAAGGCAGAAAATCAAGCCATTACCAATAAAAAACATACACAAATGGCTTCATGGTCTTCTGATAAAATTTCAGGGAGGGGCAAATTTGCCTCGGAGGAAAAACAACAAAAACTCCCTGCAGGAATATTAACCCAGACTGCTCAGGCTGCCCTGGCCGCCTGGAGAGCCGTGCCTGCTGCAGGAGCGGTTACTACCTCTCTTTCCAGGGTAGTACAAGGCAATAATGAACCATATTCTCAATTTGTTGCCAGACTGTTGGAAGCAGCCGAAAGAATATTAGATGAGGTAGATACAGATGACATTATAGTTAGACAGTTGGCCATAGAAAATGCTAATGCAGCCTGTAAAGCTGCTTTAAGAGGCAAAACAAAGACCCTAGATTTAAATGGTATGATTAAAATTTGCAATGATGTGGATTCCTTTGAACATAAAATGTCTAAATCTATTAATTTGGCCATTGGAGCCATACTCCAAAACCAGACTCCACCTTCAGGAAAACTAGGACAAATATCTAGCCCTAAAAACTGTTTTAAATGTGGACAAATTGGACATTTTGCTAGAGAATGCCCTGGAGCTATTAAACAACCCAACGTTCCTGGGACAATTCCCCTCCCCCTTCCCCCTGGCCTTTGTCCTAAATGCAAAAGAGGCCGGGCTAGAGAGTGCCGGTCCAAGACCGATATAAATGGCCAGCCTTTATCTGCGGTTTCGGGAAACGGGCTACGGGCCCCAGCAGGGGGCCCTACCTACCCACCACGACAACCAATGACCCTTCCTGCCCAAAATCTGCCTCTGATGCAAACATCGCTGACTCAGACTTATTCCGAGCCACTGCAGGCAGCGCAGGACTGGACCTCTGTTCCTCCACCACCAGAATTATAACTCCAGAGGAAGGAACAGTTGTTATAAACTCTGGAAGGTTCGGGCCTCCCCCGCCAGGAATGTTTTTTCTTATTATAGGCCGAGCTTCAAGCTCACTGCAAGGACTCTCCTTTAAAATGGTTTATCTGAATAAAAAAAGGATCTGAAAGGAATTCTCTTAAATGTTTGCTCAAAAGGGAAAATAATCATGGAATGTTCATGTAAGTCGTAAAAGGTTTGAGTATGTCGCCAATGGTATGAGTATGTCTTGAGTAAAGTTGGTATGCAGTTAAACTGCAGTAATGTAAATAGAGTCAGAATTGATACACTGATGTGAGGGGTTGCTATACTTGGATGTATATTTTCTAATTGTGTGGGTTTTCTTGGGTGCAGAACTGGGAGGGAATGCTGTATGCCCCTCCAAACCAAAGAATGCTGTCTGCCCAGCATTCTGCCCAGGTCTGATAGCAATTGTTAGCCCCCCCCCCACCAGGCCATATGTTATCTCTGGTATCAGAGGCAGCCCCAGGAGTCATTTAAAGGAAAACTTGGGAAAGCTAAACTAGCTGACAGTGCTAACCATGATTCAGTCCAGTCCTTCCAGGCCTTACAGGTTGATCTAGGGACATGTTCATCGTCTGGTTTCTAACATCCTGGCTCTCCCACAGCTATCCCTAAAGGATTTTTTAAAATTATAATAGATATAAAAGACTGTTTTTTCTCCATTCCCCTCGATCCTGGAGATTGTAAAAGATTTGCCTTTTCCATACCCATGATAAACCATAAAGGCCCTAATCCCCGCTTTCAATGGTGAGTGTTGCCACAGGGTATGGCTAATTCTCCCACTCTTTGTCAAAAATTTGTGGCTCAATCCATAGACCCAATTCGTGTTCAATACCCTCATATATATATATTATACATTATATGGATGACCTATTAATTGCTGCCAAACTAGAACTGGAGGCACATCAAGTAACTCAAAAAATAGTTATTACTTTATTCGTGCTCATTCTGGCCTACCTGGGCCACTAACCCGGGGCAATGAATTACCTGATTTGGCAACCCAAATAGTTACCTTATCTCAAACAGTTGATCCGGATATACCAGTCAAAAGTTCAAACAATTTTGCTCCCAAATGAGCATAAAACATATTACTGGAATCCCCTACAACCCCCAAGGACAAGGAATGGTGGAAAGGGCTCATCAGACTTTAAAAAACACCCTCATTAAACTTGCCTCACAAGAAACATTATATTCCCTTAAAGGAAACTATAAGACTTTGCTAGTACATGCTCTCTTTGTTTTAAACTTTTTAACCCTTGACGCTAATGGCAAATCTGCTGCAGAACGCCTTTGGCATCCCACCACACAAACAGACTACGCCCAGGCCCTATGGAAAGACCCACTGACGGGAATATGGAATGGCCCTGACCCAGTCATTATCTGGGGAAAAGGATCAGCTTGCATTTATAATTCTAAAGAAGGGGGAGCTAGATGGTTGCCTGAAAGATTAATAAAACCATATAATAAACAATAAAGCCATATAATTAATTCCAGGGTGGCGCCTGAGAACAAAAATATTTTTCTTTTACAGGTCAACAACCATGATGATGAGGCCTTCCCCGTCATCACTCCGCATGATGATATTGACGGTGATGCTCTCTGGCAGAAGTTGTCCTCCAAAATCGACGAGGATTAGACTTACTTTTTCTACAGCAAGGAGGCTTATGCGCGGTTTTAAAGGAAAAATGCTGCATATATGTAGATAGAACAGGACTTGTTAAGGATAGCTTAGAAAAAATTACAGCTAGCCTAGAAAAGCGAAAAAGAGAAAGGGAAAAACAAGAATCTTGGTATCAAAATTGGTTCTCCACATCTCCCTGGCTATCAACTCTTTTACCCTCCCTCTTGGGCCCCCTTGTGGGACTTCTCCTCCTAATTTCTTTTGGCCCTTGGGCTTTTCAGCGCCTTACGCGATTTATAAAAAATCAAATTGATTCTGCCTTTTCCAAAAACTCAATCTCGGTGCATTATCATCGCTTAGAGGCTCAGGATGACCCTGTAGGGTCCGAAACAAGCACTCCCGAAAGAGGGCTCCAGTTTCATACACTTCTTGGCTGATAAACCCCAAGCGGCTAGAGAGCATCCAATGACGGGATTATTATGGAGCTTACCCTGGGTGGCACAACATACAGAGGCCGTCGAGGCTGGCTCAACAAGGCATGTTGCCAGGAGTAAGGGTCCCTCCATATAGCCTAAGACAGGGTGTTCTCTCCACCTATAAAGACCTTGTTCTTTAAAGGAAAGGGGGAATTGTCAGAGACCAAGGAGTTAAACGGAACAAAGCAAAGCCTTGAGCAAATCGCATCTGGTTGAGTCATCTGCACAACATACTTCTCGGAATAACCGCAGGTGGTTGCTTGGGTTAGCACAACGGCCAAAAGAACAGCCTGACCCACCCCTAACCTTGAGATTTCCCGTTCTTGTTATCACAAAAATTCTCCATCCCCCCCCCCTCTATACTCCCTTCCTTACACTCAGGGTATATAAACCCTGCTTTACTTTTAATAAATGAGACCTTGACGCGACTCAGATTGTTTCTGTCTTTCTTTATGCGCCTGGTCTCCTTCCTCTCTTTCCCCCATTGGTTTTCTTCTCTTAGGAGGTGCCTCCTCGGGCTTTACGAATAACTGAACCCGCGGGACGGGAGAGATACCCAAGGGACAGCAAAGGAGATGAGAGACAACATAGTACATTAAGGACAACAGTCATTCGTTATATGGCTTTTGTTTCAATATCCTGGAGGTCCTTTCAATTAGGGAAGCTGCATTTTGAATCTAAGACTCATATATAAGAAAAAATGCATATCCTTTGTCTTTCTGGGCCTACCTTACTTAGTTCAGTATGACAATTCCCAGACTAATTTATTTCCCTACAAATGATGTAATTTTACTCTTCATGATGTGATGGCTGCATAAAGTTCATATGAATATATATGAATTCATACTATATTCACATGTGAATCCATATATATTCATATTCATATATAATCCATTCATCCATAATGGAGTATCTGGGCTGTGTCCATAATAAGGCTATTGTGAACTGTGCTGTAATGAACATAGATTTCCCAAGTGCCTTTGATGTATCCTGACATGGAGTTTTCCAGATTAATGCCCAGGAGCAGGATTTCTGGATCAAAGAGTAACCCTATGTTTAGTTTTTTAGGACTCTCCAAACTGATTTTCATAGTGGTTGTACCACTTTACCTTTCCAGCAACAGTATACTAGGGTTCCTTTTCCCCTCTTCATAAGCATCTGTCATTGTTTTTATTCTTGGTGATGACAATTCATACTGGAGTGAGATGGAATCTCTGTGTTGTTTTATTTGCACTTCCTTTATGGCCAGGAATGTTGAGAATTTCCTCATGTGTTTATTGACCATGAATACATCATCTGAGAAATGTCTGTTTAGCTCTGTTAGGTCTGCCTGGAAGAAATGACTTCTTCCCTTGGCTCTCTCCCACTGCACCCTGGAAATCCCCACCTAGCACCCATAACCCCGGCCACTGGCATGCCTGGGGGCAGTGGGAGGTCCCCACTGAGGTATTTCCCCATCCTCTGAGGTCACATCCACTTCCACTGTGTCTAAACCACTCCCCCTACATAATCACTCACTTCCCGCCCTAAGCTCTCTTGCTCGCCTGACTCCATCTTGGGTGGCAGAAGTCTGCTCTTTCCTCACGCAATAAACCCTCTTCTCCTGAACTGCGTGGGGTTTCCTTTCGGCAGACCTTAGAAGCTCCTTGACCATTTATCAGTTGGATTTTTGATTCTTTGGGAGTTTTGTTTTTTTAGCTCCTTATATATTATGATTATTAGGTCTTTGTCAGATATATAGCAAAAAATAAACTGGTCTAAGGATGAATTCTGAGGTTGGTTCTATCAGTAGCTTAATTTTGTTTCTGGTTTTGTTTTGGCTACCAGAAATAATATCACACTTATAGTTCGTGTGTGTGTGTGTAAGTGTGTGTGTGTGTGTGTGTGTGTAAGTGTGTGTGTGTGTGTGTATACATATCCCTGTTGGTTCAATCTGGAGCACTCTGATTACCATATCTATGACCACAGCTTGTTTTATTTTATTTTATATTTTCCTATTTCTTTTTATCTATTCTCTTTTTTTTGTCAGTTATGGGACTTGAACTCTGGGTCTGGGAACAGATCCTGAGCTTTTCAGCTCAAGGCTACCACCCTACCCCTTGAAACACAGTACCACTTCCAGTTTTCTGGTGATTAACTGGAGATAAGAGTCTCATAGACTTTTAGTGCCCAGGCTGGCTTTGAGCCATGATCCTCAGATCATAGCCTCCTGAGTAGCTAGGATTACAGATGTGAGCCATTGTGCCTGGCTTTCTTTGTATCTATTCTTGTATCTTTTTTATATTCTCTACTTGAATTTCTTTACAAAATAAAGTAGAATGTAAATGAATAGAAATCATCTTGTAAGTCACTCAATTACTTTACATGTCATTTTCCTAGGTATGAAACCAACTCTGTTACTTGTAACCTCTCATTTCTGTAGCCCAAACACCATATTAGATATATACAGCCTGGCCTTCAATGACTGTAAGCAGCACTAGGGTCTCTCAGGTGCTTGTTTTCCTTCTATTTTCATTGGGCATCATGCATGCTCTGGAAGACTACAGTTAGCAGTATGAATGACTTTTAAATAACTTGTTTTATAGATTCCTTCCCATGTTATTACCATTGGGAGCTCCATTAGTATTCTTAGATCTAGAGTTCTATCTCTAGGTCTATTAATACCTGCATAGAAATTAAACTTGCAGGGCTGTGAGTTTGGTCTAGTGGTAGGGTGCTTACCTAGCATGCACAAAGACCAGGATTCAATTCCTGCTGTGGCTCAAGTGGGAGTGCTAGCCTTGAAAATAGCCCAAGGACAGTGCTAAGGCCCTGAGGTCAAGCCCCAGGACTGGAAAAGGATCTGCTGGGCACAGTGGCTCACACATGTAATCCTAGCTACTCAGGAGGCTGAGATCTGAGGATCGAGGTTCAAAGCTGTTGGAGACATTGCTTTCAGCCTCCTAGGAAGTAAGATTATAAGACGGCACCTGGCAGCTCACCAATGAGTCAGTACTTGCTGACCAGGAAGTTTCTTTGCATTGGTTGATTTGTTTCTTCCGTGCTTGTGGATAGAGTGGATCGCTAGATTTCTTCCAGGTTTGTTTGCTGCTTTGCAGATGACCTTTACTGTGATTGGCTGCTTAAGGATATAAATAGTGTGGGATTTCCAGGAAAGAAGGGAGAAGAGAGAAGAGAGAAGGAAAAAGGCAGAGAGAGAAGAAAGGAGAGAGAGATTTGAGATCATTCCCAGTCCGCATCCGAAGTGACATGTAGTTGCGGTGGGCAGTGACAAAAGCCAGCCTGGGCACAAAAGGACCTAAGACTCTTATCTCCATTTAACCTTTAGAAAATGGGAAGTGGGACTTGGGTCAAGAGTAGGGTGGTAGCCTTGAGCTGAAGAGCTCAGGAACAGCACCCAGGCTGAGTTCAAGCCCCATGACCCAAGGAAAGAAAGAAGAAAGAAAGAAAGAAAGAAAGAAAGAAAGAAAGAGAGAGAGAGAGAGAGAGAGAGAGAGAGAGAGAGAGAGAAAGAAAGAAAGAAAGAAAGAAAGAAAGAAAGAAAGAAAGAAAGAAAGAAAGAAAGAGGAAGGAAGGAAGGAAGGAAGGCAGGCAGGCAAGCAGGCAGGCATCCCAGTTTGATTTATCCCTGCGTGATAAGTATAATAGGAACCTATCTCCATATCATATATGGGCAAAGGGTAATACAGACAGACTAAGGATTTGCTTCTAAGTCCCTCTCCTAGCTTCGAGTCTTGACTAAAAACAACAACCACCACAACAACAACAAATCTTTCTAGCTCCTGCTGAGCACTTCTAGGTCACACATCTCCTGTAAGAGCCTCAGTAAGCCATGGTGTGGACTCTTGTTAGCTGCAATCCCATGGAATACCATACAACGACTCATACTGCTGCTAGACTTACAAACCTCATGGTTACCAGCAACAGCCTGAGCCCTTTAAATCTTTCGTTTTTGAGCTACACATCATAGTCAAATTCCCTCCGAGCTATTTTATCTGTTAGGCACAGAGGTTCCGTGTCCTGGCACTATCAGCTTTCCAGATGCTAATGGAGGGGGGAATGAGCTGCCTTCAAGCTACCATTAGCTGCTGGGAAAATATAAAATTATATCAGCTTCACTGTTAAACATACTATTCATCAAAAAAAACTCATAATAAGTGAAAACAATTGGAGGGTTAGATTCTTTCATTCTTTGAGAATTCCTAAGTACAATGACTGACTGGAAGACAGGGCCAATTATATTGAGTCAGTAATTCATAGGAAAGAAATTCTGAAGGCAAAACTATAAAATCCTTTGAACATTTTATGGAATTTGGTTTATATTTCATTCAAGATGTGAGGACATTTTAATGTGTCTGGGCTAAGTGATGAATCTTCTAGGAGAGTCCACAGCTTAAAAAGCTTAAAAGGCCTTATGCCTCCCTGCAGGCTGATGTCTTTCAGTGGAATTGCTCCCTGTGGAACTCACAGTCAACATAGTTCCCTCTAGATGCTGAATTTAGCCAAGAAATTCAACTTTATCTGTTGGGAAGAAAATGAAGCTCTCAGGGAACAGTGGGTCCTGCCACAATAACTGCCAGCACAGCTTCCATTGTGCTAGGAATTGTAGATGACCAAGACTTCAGAAGGAAGCTTTCCTTCACACCAAGCAGTATCCCCCAGCTACAAGAGAAAGTGCTCTTCTAAACCTGCCCTCTGGGAGAAGAGTCAAGCAAGGCAATCTCATTGCTGAGAGCATGGTTTTAACTTCCTCAAAGGGCCTTGGGGTATCCTGGAAGCTCCTAAAAATGTTGTAGGTTAACAAAAACATCTTGCTTCCAGACAAAGAAACTGCTGTTGTTAACTTGTTGAACTTCTCAAATTCAAGTGATATATTTTTAAAGGGTAATTCCTTGGAGGCACCACAGCTCTGTGAGAGCAGCCTTCACAGAGCCTAAGCTGTGACCATCGCAGGAAGTTTTTATCCCCAGAGCCCTCAAGACACCTAAGAGAGATGCGCTTTGGAGGACTGCTTCATGACTCCTGAAGGCTGGTAATGATGACAAACCTACTTCCTGAAGGCCTGAGCCTAGGATTCTTGGCTTAAATCCCAGGCCTTCAGGGAGTCCTGGGGAGCTGGGTTACTGAAGCAACAATATTAATGGGCCCTGCTGAAGCTACAGCCAATTCTGGAGCTTGTTTTCCTGCTGGGCAAATAAAAAGCTGAACATCATTGGGGTTCAATGAGGACTTCTGAGTCCTGCTGCATATGGCAGGAAATAAAACACGTTCTTAAAAAAGTGGGGAAGGAGGCACGGGGCTCTATGTCACAGAAATGTGTTTAGGAAAAGCTTTGTCAAGGCTATAGAAAGAATGCTATGTCCTCAGAGACTCAGAATCCTGGGGGAGAAGAAATTTGCCTTCGAAGAGCCCTGGATCTTGGGTTGAGCTTATAGTTCAAAGGTAGATCACTTACCACTTGTCTAAATGCACCAGGTGCTGTATTTAATCACCCATATGGCCAAACAAAAGGAGAGTCTACCAGGGCTGCCTCATCCCCCAGATCGGGTTGTCCCATCTCTGTGCTTCAATTCTCAATTCACTGCACTTCACATCTTTCAGATTGATGCTCAGATCAGCTTGGGTCTCGATCCCTGCATCTCCAGAGGATCACCAATGTAGTCCGCAGACTTCCCTTATCCGTGTTCCCAAGCCAGTTCTGACTGCGGCTAAAGTCACAACTCTGTTCAGATAAATGCTCTGGGTGCTCTCGTGTTGAGATCTCTACAGTTTCTATGTGGAAACTCAGCCAACACCCTTGAAGAAAGAGAACCAATGAGCACAGAGCAATAAATCACCTTCTGAAATACAGTAGTATTCAGTGGGAGCTTAGGTGGTGCAGGAACTTGACTAGGCCTAGAAGACAGAGCCACTGGCCGCACCGAGCTTCCAGTCACCTTCCAGTCACCTTGCTGCTGCGGGCACAGTGGTCTATACTTCTAGAGCACCTAGCACTTTCTCTTTCTGATGGGGGCAATAAGAGAGCCCACAGCCATAATGGAGTAATCCGTGAGCGTGTGTGTGGAAGGAGAACACTAACACCTGTTGAAACTTTCAAGCATGAGAGCTGGAGAAGAGGAAAGATAAAGGACCAAGACGGAGGGGTGAGTCTGAGGAGATGATACAATGTACAGATGAATGAATATGCTGCTGAAAAATCCTTATAAATCTGTGCTAATTTTTTTTGCCAGTCCTGGGCTTGAACTCAGGGCCTGAGCACTGTCCTTGGACTTTTCTCAAGGCTAGAGCTGTACCATTTGAGCCTCAGCACCACTTCTGTCTTTTTTCTATATATGTGGTATGGAGGAATGGAACCTGGGTCTTTGTGCATGCTAGGCAAGCACTCTACCACTAGGCCAAACTCCTGGCCTTTGCTAATTTTAAAAACTCAAAAAAAATAATAATCAGACCAAAAGAGCTGAGGCATAGTTCAACAGATACTGAGCTTGCCTAGCAAGTGAGTTCAAGCCCCATACCACCAAAATAAATAAGTAAATAAAAGATTAAAATGGGAACAGCAATAATTTTAAAAAGAGAGAGGTTACATTCATGGGGACTAACACCGTCTGTGCAGCAAAAATAAAGCAAGAAATCTATAAAGCCAAGATTCATTCCAGCTATCTATCTAATTCTTTTTCTAGTTCATGCTTTGCTGCTCTGGGCATGCCATGATCTATGCGGACCTCTTGCATAATACAATCCATCAGTCTCTTCAAGTTGCAAAGGGAAAAAAAATGTGACAGTCAATAAATACCCCATGGCTGTTCAGGGTAGTACATGTTGAACTTGATCTTTACACTAAAATAAGGAGGAGTTTACCTTATTAGAGAATACATGACAGCAAGAAAAATGAGGCTCATAAAATTATATTTATTTTTTATTAATCTTATAATGGCATCTCTCATCCAGACTAAAAGACTCATAGTCACCTGCAAGGCATATGACTGATTAAGAATAAGCATTTCTCATTCATGAGGTTGACTTTTGTTTTTGGCAGGCCTGGGCTTGAGCTCAGGGCCTGAGCACTATCCTTGGACTTTCTCAAGGCTAGAGCTCTACCACTTGAGCCTCAGCACCACTTCTGGCTTTTTTCTATGTATGTGGTACCAAGGAATCGAACCCAGGTCTTTGTGCATGCTAGGCAAGCATTCTACCACTAGGCCAAACTCCTGGCCCCCCTGAGGTTGATTTTTTGAAGAGCATCAAAAGGAAACAAATTTCTCTTTGTCTCTGCCTCTCTCTCTCTCTGTATCTCTCTCTGTGTCTCTATCGCGGTCTCTCTCTGTCTCTCAGTCTCTCTCTGTCTCTTTGTCTCTCTCTCTCTGTTTCTCTGTCTCTTTGTCTCTCTGTGTCTCTCGGTGTCTCTCTCAGTGTGTGTCTCTCTCTGTCTCTCTGTCTCTTTGTCTCTCTCTGTGTGTCTGTGTCTCTGTCTCTTCTGTCTCACTCTGTCTCTGACTGTCTATCTGTCTCTCTCTTTCCCTCTCCCCCACCCTGTCATTTTCCTTCCCCTTCTCTCGGCCTAAGAAAAGAGCTCACGATGTAATACAAGTTGGCATGACCGAGGCTGACATCAGACATGAGATTCTCCGACTCTGTCTCCTGAGAGCTGGGCTTACGGAGGTATACCATCACAGTCCATGAACTGTCTGCTCTCTTATTACATGATCCAAGATAAGATTCTTCCATTTAAAAATCACAGATACTGACACATCCTGAAACATTCAGTCCTGTGATAACTAATCTAAATCCTCCAAAATACAAGTTCATCCTTAACTGGTCATACTACACTCAGTGATATTTTTTTGCATTTTTTTTGCATTTTTATTGTAATTAGTAAAAGGGTTACATGATATTTGCCAGATAGAAGGTGCATTAATTCACGTACATTGATACCCTTTCACATGTCTTGGTACCCATTACCCCCCCCACACACACCCCCCCACCCGTCTTGGTTTTCCCCCCTTCCCTATCAAATTTCAAATAACCAAATACAAATAAATTCAATATATCAGATAACAAAGTGAGATACTATAACAATATGAGATAACCAAGGGACAGCAAAGGAGATGAGAGACAACATAGTACATTAAGGACAACAATCATTCATTATATGGCTTTTGTTTCAATATCCTGGAGGTCATTTCAATTAGCTTCATACTATATGGCCTTATGTATCAAGATTTTGCTCTATTGCAGATCTCTGCTAGTATACACTCAGTGATATTAAACCTTGAAGATCAAATATACAGTATTTCTATAACATGTATTTAAAAGCAAGAGTTTAAGCCAGGCACTGGTGCTCACTCCTGTAATCCTAGCTACTCAGGAGGCTGAGATCTGAGGATCACAGTTCAAGCCAGCCCAGGCACTAAAGTCCATGAGTCTCTTATTTCCAACTAACCACCAGAAAACTAGAAGTGGCACTGTGGCTCAAGGGGTAGGGTGATAGCCTTGAACTGAAGAGCTCAAGGACAGTGCCCAGACCCAGAGTTCAAACCCCATGACTAACAACAACAACAACAAAAAGCAAGAATTCATTTAATGGTCTTCCATTTAAAAATTATACTTATATTGGACATTTTGTGGTCTTTGTATTTCTTACAGTCACAGTTTTCAGAATAAATGCACCCCACAAGGTTCATCCCACAAGGTTCACCCTTCGGATGAACCTCTGAGAATCACAGAAAATCTATCCTAAGATAAAACAAAATCACCTTCCAGGGTAAAGAAACCTCTTTTAAGTCATACATTAAAAGAAAAAATTTTGATAAAATAATATCCACATGAAGACTAAAGTTTCTTTTGTTTGACAAAATTATCTCTAGAGTTAAAGAGACAGCAATTATAGCTTGAGAACAGAACATCCCAGACTTTAAAAAAAAAAATCAGTCATCATTTTACAAGAGAATACACAAAACTTTCTTTGGGTGCTCAGACCTTGTTTCCTAGCAATTTACAGAGGCTGAAGACTCTCATGGTTAAGCAATTGAGCTAAGGCTGGGGGAGAGTGCAGAGCAAGGCTCCACGTGCTACCGGAAGTGGATCCAAAGGCAATTATGAAGACATGTGTCTTCACTGATGTATCTAAGTTACTTGTTATCCAAGTTAGGGCAAGGCTTTAGATATCATGTAATAATGCCTTTATTGATGAGAAATGATATGTTCTCCTTAAAGGAAGAACAAAACAGGTTTTAAAAAAAAAGTGATTGCCTGATGAAAGTACATGGTAGAGTGTTGTAGATCGGACTGTGTGGCTAGGAGTTCAGTGTTTTACCCTAATATACAAATTAGGGTATGTATGTGCCTATGTGTGAGCATGACCATGCATGTATGTATAGATATAGATAAATAGCAGTGTAATTACAGCCTCATACCTTTTGCTAAGAGGTAATTACACACTAACTGAGAAGAAAAGGGAGCTTCAGGTGGAGATATAAATTTATTTCCAACTACTTAAACATGAAAGAAGGACAGGATAAGGACAGGCTACCACATTTGGGGAGCTAAAGCAAGAGGATCGAGGCCTACCTGGACTATGTAGTGAGATAAAGAGGAAGCGTGAAGAAATGCAGTCTTGTTATTCAATAGACACTATGTGGAAAATGAAGTGTGTTGTGGGCAGGGATGCCGCTGGAGATATGGCTCAAGGAGTAGAACATGGGCACTTGCCAAGCAAGCACAAGACCCTGGGTTCAACTCCAGTAATTCAAAAAATAAAGAAATAAACTACAAAAAGTATACCAGACTAACTATGAATGATTGTGAATGATTTTTCTTCCTGCATTTTTGCATTTTCCTAGTGTGTATATTACAAGTGTATCTTTGACTTCCATGTATAATGGAGACATGTTTAAAAAAACAGCAAGAAAGTCTTAAGGCTAAGGAATAGCAAGCAAAGATAAATGTCTTTACCAGGAAAATTAGTAAGAGGAGTATTGGATTGAGAAGCTGGGGGTGGAGCTGGTAGAGAAAACATTAAAATCTACCTGTGAACCTACACCTGAAGACAGATTGAGTGTGGGCTTCAGTCAATTTTCTGTTGGTAAAATAGGCTGGGAAAATGGCAAGCTAACATATGTGGAAGCTAGAGCTAAAATATAACTGGACATGATAACCTGTACAGGCCCCTAGGTATCCACACTCAGTCGGACTAAAGGAGGATACCTCCGGGGAAAAACCGAAAAGTATTGCTTCTCTGAACATTTAAAACACTGTTTATTGAAATGAATGCCAGGAAATGTGGTGGTGGTGGTGGTGGTGGTGGTGGTGATGGTATTTGGTTTGGTTTTGAGGGTTTTTATGGGGGGCAAAGGAGGAGTACAGAAATGGAGGGAGGAAGAGTGAAGAAATGTAATATTGCTAGGGAAAATGAACTATGTAACTTGTGGACAGGGATGGGAGAGAAAAACTGAAGGAAAACAAAGGAAGGCATGACATTGTCCGGAAAAAAAAAAAACCAGAAATGACTCTATCTGTTTTAAAAGATGAATGGCGGGGCCGGGAGTTTGGCCTAGTGGTAGAGTGCTTGCCTAGCATGCATGAAGACCCGGGTCCGATTCCTCGGTACTACATACATAGAAAAAAGCCGGAAGTGGTGCTGAGGCTCAAGTGGTAGAGCTCTAGCCTTGAGAAAGTCCAAGGACAGTGCTCAGGCCCTGAGCTCAAGCCCAGGACTGGCAAAAAAAAAAAAAAAAAAAAAAAAAGATGAATGGCAATAGTTGAAATAGTCTTTGTATCTAAAACATGATACTTGACAAGTTCATGTGTTGGTGCTCGCCAATAAAAAGCCCTTTAATGAATGTGGTATTTATACTCAAAGGAATTCTATGCTGTCATCAGAAATAATGACATCGCCCCATTTGTAGGGAAATGGAAAGACTTGGAAAAAATCATATTAAGCCAGACCCAAAGGAACATAGGCTCAATGGTTTCCCTCATTTGTAATAATTAGTACAAAACTTGGACTCTCCTAGCAGAGGATTACAATAGCTCAAAACCTAGATATACAAGACCATATAGGATGAGGCTAAATGAAAGGACCTCCAGGATAAAGAAACAAGAGCTATATAATGTGTGAATGTTGCTCTTAATGTACTATGTTATTTCTCCTCTCTTTTGTTGTCACTTGGTTATTCTCATATTGTTACAGTATGTATATTGTATATACCATTTTTTGTTTATTTGAAATAGGAAAGGGAAGGGGAGAAAACAAGATGAGGGGAGGGGTGGGGGTGGGAAATGGGGACAAAAACATGAGAAGGGGTATCAATGTGTGAGAAGTAATGCACCTCTATCCGGCAAATATAATGTAACCCTTCTATTAATTACAATGTAAAAAACTGAAAAAAAGCCCTTTAATGAGATCAGTAGTAATTAGCCTAATCAGAACCAATAAGGACATGTATTGGAAGATATACTGCTAACCTTATATGCACATAGTCATCTACAGGATGGAACTTTCTGGGTGTCCTAAGAATGCTAGTAAACGCAGAGTCTTGGTGAATAGTCAAGACTTACATAATAACAAATGAGTTCCCTAATATGGTGCAAGAGTATTCACTGCATATCACAAACTAGCTTAAAAATAGCAAGAATATGGCACAAGGTTGGCAGTCAGGGCATACACCTGTAATCCCAGCTACTCACAAGGTAGAAATCAGGAAGCTCTTTCTGGTTGGCTTATGCAAAAAGTTGATGAGAACACCTTGTCAACCAACACACCAGGTGTGGTAGTACACACCTGTGCTCCAAGCTACAAAGCAGAGATAGGTGGATCATTATCCAAGACCAGCTTACCTGAAAAGTAACCAACGCAAAACAAGGCTTGGGAGCTTGGGTCAAGTGATAGAGCACATGCCTAGCAAGCATCAGGCCTTGAGTGCCAAATCCTAGTAGGAAAAAAAAAATGCATGCAGGTCTTCTTTCAGTGACCTTGACAGGAATTATTAATCAGTCTACCAGTTTTTCCTGCTGATCCAGGCATGAGCCTAAAAACTTCCCCAAGTGATTAAGGGAATACAAGAGGCAGGGTGAACTTATTCTAAGTTTATTATATCACAATGAAATCATTTTGTACAGGACTAATATATGCTAATAAAAATACCATTTTAGGCCGGGAGTTTGGCCTAGTGGTTAAAGTGCTTGCCTAGCATGCACGAAGACCCGGGTTCGATTCCTCGGTATCACATACATAGAAAAAAGCCAGAAGTGGTGCTGAGGCTCAAGTGGTAGAGCCCTAGCCTTGAGAAAAAAAAAATATATATATATATAATTTTAGCCAGGCATCTGTGTCGCACCTATAATCCTAGCTGCTCAGAAGGTTGAGATCTGAGGATCTCAGTTTGAATCAAGCCCTGGCAGGAAAGGCCATGAGACTCTTTTCTCCACTAAACTATCAAAAAATAAGCTGGAAGTGGAGCTGTGGCTCAAGTGGTAGAGCACTAACCTTGAACAAAAAGCTTAGGGACAGCACTTAGGCCCTGAATCCAAATCACAATACATAGATACATTCGTACACACATACATAGGTTTTTAAAACTCATTGCATCTCCTGATGAATCAGAACTGGAATCAGAACTGTTTGAGGGATGAATATAGCCAAAAGGTCTGTGTGGGTACAAGCGTCTGAAAACCCCACCCTAGGAATGCACAGGGATATTAGAGTTGATGGTATGAGATGAACTGACAGCAGAGCTGGTCATCTGTGAAAGCCACTGACAGGCTATTCCCACAGGGCAGGGAGAGAAAGGACAATAATCCCTCATAAACCTCCAAGCCTGCCCCATTTTACCTCTTGGTTTTTAAACACTGAAGATGGTCACCCAAAACCATTTTCCAGAAAGAGTGTTCTTTTAAAATATGATTGCCTTTTATGCACACCTTGGCTCAGTCGTAGCCATCAACAAACCCGATACAAAAACAGTAAAGGGTAAGGGTTCCAGCAGGGTTTGGTTTGTAGAGGTAAGTGGTTGGGGATTTGTCGATGATGGCAGTGAGCCATGGGTGTGGCCACAGCATCTCACCTGTGGGACGACCTTCTCTGAAGCTCAGCCCTGCCTCAAGAACAGTCCCCTCTGTAAACAGACATCCTAGGCACAAATAAGGAACAAAGCCCACCATTGACAGCTAAGGGAAAACATTTGATTTGGCCTTCTTCCTTAGCAATTGAAATTAGAATTCAAGACAATACTTTGTAAATTACGTCTTTGAATAACTTCAACATTTACATGAGAGAGAATAACTTTTCTAACGAAAAGAGCATAATACTGCAGTATCACTAATCCTTCAGTCTTCATTTTGTGCTCGGTCTTGGCAGTACGAACATGAGAAGATCACTTTTGTGTCTATACATTAAAGAATTACTAATTTGCCAATGGCTATCTTCTTTGCCCATTGAATTCATCTGCTTTGCAAATTGTCATGCTGTCATTCTTCCTGGGTTTCTCTTTAGCTATTAGCTTCTCTGATGATCCTAAGCTATTTTGTATGGGATTTAGAAAAACGTCATTTTCTTCACCTCAATAAAATCCTGAAATGTTTGCAAGACAGACAATTTCTCTTCACATGCTACTACTTATTACTTGATGCTACCACAGCTACTGGAAAAAGATGTAAGCAATAAAGACAGGCAAGTGCTGGCAGGAGAGATATTTAAGAGAAGACACGTCTTACACATTTATGAGTGATTTTCAGGTGATGAGAAATTTTGCTTCTGTGAAGCAACTGTTCTTGTAACATCACTCAGGTACTGAGGATGACTACATCAGGCTACAGCTGGCTGGACCAGAGTAGACTCCTAAAGCCATTATTTTCCCTTTCCTGGGAAGTTAGGATTGAGATATAGTTACTTGAATAGAAGAGTGATCTCTGAACTTCCTTTTGGGGGTGGATTGCTGGAATTTGAGCCTACTGCTTATGCTAAACATAAGCTCTACCACCTCCCACCCAGTGTCTGAATGTTTTTATTGTTATCTCCCTACCATTAAAGTGAGTTAAAATATGCACTTTGCTCCTTTTTGTTGTTGCTTACTTTTGTTGTTCTCTGAGACAGACAGCGCCTCACTACAGTAGGCTAGACTGACCTCAAATTCATACGCCTACAACCTCAACTTTCCTCCCAAATGCTGAGATTACAAGCATAAGCAACCATACCTGGCTAACTGTATACTTTCAATAAATGTTATTTATAAATTGTATTCAGAATCAAAATTTTTTATTTTAAAATTACATAAATGTAATTTTTAATCCTTTTTTGAATGTTTTAACTTTATAATTAAAACCACACATACACACACACACACACACACACACACACACACACACACACTTTATTCTCTGCAACAAAAATGTTAATGACTTCCTATGGCACTTTGGGTCCTTCAACTTCAATTCTTCTTTAAGTCTACATTGTCTATAGACAACAATGAATAGATTTCTCATGTGGGTTATATTCTAGTCTTATTCCATACTATTTTTATTATAATCATTGAATGGAGCAACTGCTCCAGTAATGATTGCACAAAGGCATAAAGCATATATTTTTTTCTTTTTTGAATTTAATTTTATTGTCAAGGTAATGTACAGAGGGGTTACAGTTGCATACTTAAAATAATGAGTACATTTCTTGTTAAACATTCTTATCCCCTCTCTCATTTTTCTCCCACCCACCCTCCCCACATTGTAAAGTTCATGTCCACCACATTGTCCTGTGAGTACCACTGTTGCAAGGATGAGTATCACCCTCTGTCCCTTGTCTCACCATTTTGATGTTCTTCTTCCCTTCCTCAATTCAGATAAACATATGTGTAAGACACAGGATTCCAAAATCAAATACAGTGGCAACATAGGATAAGCCAAATTAAAAAAAGAGAGAGAAAAAAGAAGTACTTTCACACAGTTCATTAAAAGCAACAACAACAGCAAAGCATTATATTTTAAAGACTTCGTTTCCTGGGTGACTGTGGCTGACAGCTGAGTGTCTGGTACATTGTCCCCTGCGGCAGGATGCTGCATACCTTAGCTGTCCAGTTTCACTGGGTCATTGGAGCAGAAGAAGGCAAGGAGTATACGATCTGTCTGTCCACTGTCAGGAATCCAGGGCTAGTGTCCCATCTTTCCCTTCCATCAAAAGAAGGAAGCTATTTTTCTTAACAATAGAGAAGGTATTTAAAAAAAAAAAAAGCAGCACCCATTATAATGACAAGAAAGTAACCAGGGAAAAAAATGAAAAAATGATTACCCAAGGAAATATTTAAACCCTTTGCCCTGATAAGGGCTACTCTGTATTGAAGATCTTGTCACTCTGAAGAGTTCTCAAATGACTTATTTAGCTTTCGAGTCTTAGGGCCTCATGCAAGTAGATGGAATTTACCTTATTAAAAAATCATTTTCTGTGTCTTATGTTCAAGAAGTCTTATAGCACACTGATGACTAATTTTATTGTCAAGGTAATACAGAGGGGTTACAGTTATGTATGCAATTGGATTACTTTAAATGCTCAAATAGTTCAGCTTACCTACATCCTCAAAATCAATTCCACTGGAGAAAATGAAGAAGGTGCCAAGAGAATCACATTTTCCCTTAAAATCAGAGAGCTTTGGCCTGCCTAGCTACAGCTTTGGCTTTTATCCTCATCTTATATGAGATACTTTTTGAAAATTTCTATTATAAAGATTTGATATGTAATTTAAAAGCTAGGTGGAAATGGCATTTACCAAATTAAACATAAGCACAATCTTCAAGACATTCTTTACACAAATATATCTTTTAACCACAAAATGCACAAAAGTCCCGGTGGCTACAAATGGAATATAAATTAGTGTTTCCCAACACTACAGCTAGCTCCTCATCTGAATCTCAGGCAATCTTGGCCCAGGCTTTATCTTTCAATTTCATTAGACTAGTCTCACAAACATTGGGCAAAATGCACCAGTTATTAACTAGATAGCTGATTCCCCCAGAGACAACACTACTTCCAAGAGTTCTGGGTTCTTGGCAGGGTACAGATTCGCCCCAGTTACAAAGCTTCCTTGAGACATTTCTGCCAACAAGAAGACATGTTTTAGGCTTCTGCACCAAAATGAGTAGAACCTTTGACAGCTAGTAAGAATGTACTCTAAGAAAGAATAAAAACCAGAAAATAAATAACCTAAATCATGCTACTTATAAAACCTAGCTATGGTACTTAGGAAAAAAATAACTGAGACCTGAGAAATGTAATTACTCTGTTGATTCAATGTTATTTTATATATACCACTAAAACTATATTTAAGAAAATTGTGTTCACCAAGACGGGTGGGGGGTGTTGGGGGGGAGGAAAATGGGTACCAAGACATGTGAAAGGGTATCAATGTACGTGAATTAATGCACCTTCTATCTGGCAAATATCATGTAACCCTTTTATTAATTACAATTTAAAAATGCAAAAAAGAAATAAATACAAAAAAAAAAGAAATGACTTCTGGATTATGTTCAGGCCCAAAGTTTAAGTCCTAGCATAAGAACCGAAAACTAATATAGTCATATAGTATGACACTAAATGAAAGGATCTCTAGGATATAGAAACATAAGCCATAAAATGAATGATTGTTGTCCTTGAGGTACTATGTTTTCTCTCATCTCTTTTGCTGTCCCTTGGTTATCTCATATTGTTACAGTATCTCACTTTGTTACCTGATATATCAGATATATTTGTACTTGGTTATTTGAAATTGGATAGGGAAGGGGGGAAAACAAGGTGAGGGGTGGGGGTGGGGGTGAAGGAAATGGGTACCAAGACATGTGAAAGGGTATCAATGTATGTGAATTAATGCACCTTTTATCTGGAAAATATCATGTAACTCTTCTATTAATTACAATAAAAAGTATATGAAAAAAAAGAAAAAAAAGAAAATTGTGTTCATATCACTGATGATTAAGGCTCATGACATAATATTGTCTCTTTCTAAAAAATATAAAAATAATGCTTGAATATAAAAATATAAAAAGAATGTTTGAATATGCATTAGACATTAGAGTCACAAATTTAGAGGAATTTTTCCTATGTATAATATAAAATGGTTGAAAAGAAAAACAATTGGCTGGTAATAGTGGCTCACACCTGTAATCCTAGGATCCTCAGGAGGCTGAGATCTAAAGATCAAAGTTTGAAACCAGCTCAGGCAGAAAAGACTATGAAGCTCTTATCACCAATAAGTATCAAAAAAAAAAAAAAAACAGAAATTGGGGGAGTTGGAAGATGGCGCCTAGACAATAGGGACCCAGCCTAGTTCTCTCCCACAAAAAGAATCAGGGAATCCCACGAGCCAACTACCTTAAGAAATCCACAACAACAAATTCAAGAAGCAACGGAGAAGGACTCAAACCAGAAAAGAAATCCAGGTAAAGCTCACAACAGCCCCCTCCCCCAGGCCATTGACTGGAGACTGACAGGCTGCGGGGCGCTAAGACCCAGCACCCCACCAAGGGAGATGGAGGTGTCCCAGGCCCCACTCTCCCAACAGCCTCCTCCCCCAGGCCTCTGACTGGAAACTGACAAGCGGGCGGGTGCTAAAACCCAGCACCCCACCAAGGGAGATGGAGGTGTCCCTGCTCCCACCCCCCCCAACAGGTTCCTCTCCCAGGCCACTGGATCTGGAGAGTGGGGGGGCGCTGAGACCCTGCCTTCCAAAAGTGGATGGGGTGTGCGGGAGTCGAGGAGGCAGCATCTGTCCCACTCAAATCTTGAGCCGGACACGCTCCAGCTGGGAATTCCCAGCAAAACAGCACCACAGTCACAGACTCTCAGCCAAAGTGGCGGAAACACAGCAGGGAACTGAAGGGCAGACCAGTAGCCAAGCTCGCCTTCTGAGAGTCAGAAAGGCGTGGCTCCGCCTTCGGAGCCCACCTCTTTGGCTGGGCCCCGCCCCTGGAAACAGAGCGGAAACTAGTCAAGCTGGTCCAGTTGAGAGCTCCCAGAAACTCTCAAACCCCAGACCCTTGGCCAGGGCCCGTCCCTGGAAACAGCGCAGGAAAACCAACCATCCGCCCAGCGCGCTAAGACTGAGAGCGCAGACCCATCCCACGGCCCACTGTGAGGCCACTAGTTGGGCTGAGAGCTAGTTGTGTAGCAGCACACAGCCTCTGGGAACACGCCGAACACCTGCAAAAACTGCAAACTCTGACCTAGTAAGCAGCGGAATCAATTATTGAAGGTTTCAGGACTCCGAACAGGCAAGATCCTAGAAGGAACTCATCTAGACATATCATAGTAAAAACACTAGACCCGAATACCAAGGAATTGATCTTAAATGCTGAAAAAAACAAAGAAAGAGCTATACTACAATGGGAAAAAAAATTCAAATTACAGCAGATCTCTCCATGCAAACCCTAAATGCAAGAAAAGCTTGGAAAAATATCATTGATGTCCTGAATACCAACAACTGCCAACCCAGAATGATATATCCAGCAAAACTAGCATTTACATTTGAGGGAGAAACAAGAATATTTCACTCCAAAGAGAAGCTTTATGAATACGTGCACACTAAACCAGCGTTACAAAGAATACTAATTAATCGAGAACAAATTGTAGAACATCAAGAACCCCCATCAAGAAGCGAATATCTATAATTCACTAAACAAAAAGAGGAAAAAAAGAGAGAGAAAGAAACTTAGACGTAAAAATAAATAATAACAATGGACACTGACCACTTCTCCATAATTTCCCTAAATGTGAATGGGCTGAACAATCCAATCAAAAGACACAGAGCAGCAGATTGGATCAAGAAACACCACCCATCCATATGTTGCCTCCAAGAGACTCACTTCACTGCCAAAGACAGAAACAAACTCCAAGTGAAAGGACAGAAACGAATCTTCCACTCCAATGCACCATGCAAAAAAGCAGGAGTAGCAATCTTAATCTCCGACAAAATTAACTTCTCAGTAAAATCAGTACATAAAAATAGAGACGGCCATTACGTATTAGTAAAGGGTACAATCCATACCCACAATATTACAGTTATAAACATCTACTCCCCCAACACGGGAGCACCCAAATTCATCAAACAAACTCTCTTAGAATTACAGAACAAGATAGACTCAAACACAATCATAGTGGGAGACCTCAATACACCACTCTCAACAAACAACAGGTCAACTCAACAAAAATTAAGCAAAGACACCATCGACTTGAACGACACCATAGCCCAGCTGGGCTTAACAGATACACACAGAGTCTTCCACCCAACAGCAAAACTTTTTACATTTTTCTCAGCAGCACATGGAACACACTCCAAAATTGATCATATAATAGTTCATACAGAAAACTTAAGCAGATACAAGAGGACTGATATAATCCCATGCATTCTAACAGACCACAGTGGAGTCAGACTAATTCTGAATAATGCAGTCAAAGTCAAAAAAATTCAGTCACTTGGAAGCTGAATAAAACACTTCTGAATAACTCCTGAGTAACAGATCAGATCAGAAAAGAAATTAAAAACTTCCTTGAATGTAATGACAATGAAGAGACATCACAAAGGAACTCATGGGACACAGCAAAGGCAGTTCTAAGAGGCAAATTTAGCGCACTAGGAGCGCATATTAAAAAGACAGAAGAAGAGCATGTAAATAACCTAAAAAAACCTGAAACACCTAGAGGAGCAAGAAAAAGTTAATTCTAAAACAACTAGAAGGACAGAAATAACAAAAATAAAATCAGAAATATCAGAGATTGAAATAAGATCTACTACACACAAAATTGGTAAATCAAAAAGTTGGTTCTTTGAAAGAGTCAACAAAATAGACAGACCCCTGGCAAGATTAATCAAAAAAAGGAGAGGGGAGACTCAAATAAACAAGATTAGAGACCCCACGGGAACAATCACAACTGATATCCAAGAAATTCAGTCCATAATGAATAAGTACTACCAGGGCCTATCTTCAAAGAAACAAGAAAACCTAGTAGGAATGAATGATTTCTTAAATAAATATAGGCTACCAGAAGTGATAGAGTGCTAGCTTTGGGAACAAGAGCTCAGGGACAGCACCCAGGTCCCAAGTTCAGGTCCCACAACAGGCAAAAAAAAAAAGGAATCATGTAAAGACCAATTTAACATATCCCTAATGCTCTTCCCAATTATTAATGGAAAATGATTCTAAATTTACAGAAAAAAATGTCCAATACAGATGTAGTGTCCAATAGCTACATGAAATATGTTTGCCAGATATAAAACTTAGTTAAAATGAATTACTCATTTTTGCCAATTAAACATTTTAATGATCATTTTCTAAAATAATAGAATGACAGTAAGAATATATCAATAGATCTATTAAAATCTGTAGAAACTGAACAGATGAGAAAGATCCTTACAGTGTAGATTTTAACCTAAATGCTATAAACAAATGCTGGGAGCAGGCTTAATATCCCAATCCATCTTATGTTTAAAGGAGCTGAATCAGCTTTGACTTGAAATAAGAACTGCCCTCTGGCCACAGCACATAAAAGTCTTCCTTTGTGCTGTTGACCTGGTTTTCCTATCAAAACTCACAAATGATCTCCAGGAAGAACTAAACTTGGGGAGAGAAAGAGGGGTAAAGTTAATCAAGATGTATTATACTCATAAACTAGCTTGTTGAGTTGAAACTCCTTTGTAGAACTATTCAAAGATAATTCAAAAACCAAATATAAAAAAAAAACACAAATTGACTGGCAAACTATATTGGAATAAAGAATTTAGGTAAAACATATTGTAGCAACCAGATTAGCAACCTACTCTAATTTCTTCCTCCAAATTGCAAAACTCTTTCTCTGTCTCTCCAACATGCATGCAAGCATATTTACAGAGCATCTTTCTTCCTTGCTCTGTTTTGTTTTGTTTTGTTTTGTTGTTGGGGAAGCTGTTTTGTTCTTGATAAGCTGTTGTTGCATAGCCAGCTTGCCTCAAATTCACATCCTCCTATCTCAGCCTCCCAAAAGTGCTCACCTTAAAGACATGCACACCCAGGTAACTTTCCCTTTATTTTACCACCTTTTCAAGACATTTCTTCTCAGAATATTCTAACTTTTGTTCTGTCACTCGCCCCTCTCTGCTACCTAGTTTTTCTTATTAGGCCCCTAAATAGCCTAAATGATTTACACCCTGGCTCCTGTGTTTTACACACTAGGAATGTTATTCTCTCTCTGCTATTGCTATAGAACTCTGTTCTCAAGTTACATATCTCCAGCTATGTAAACTATCCTCACGAATACTAGATCAAGATTTCTTGTATTAACTTCAAATATATGCATCTAAAATGAAATCTTAAACTGGATGTGTATGGCCTACTCTTGTAATCCTAGCTACTCAGGAGGCTGAAATGTAAGGATCAGTGTGCAAAGTCAGCTTGGACAAGAAAGACCATGAGACTCCTATCTCTAATTCATCACCCAAAAGCCAGAAGTGGAGCTGTGGCTCAAGTGGTAAAGGGTTAGCCTTGAGCAAAGAAGCTCAGAGATGGAACCCAGGACCTGAATAGAAGCCCCAGGAATGACACAAAGTATCTTTTTCCCATCCTTCCTGTTTTTTGTCCTATATTTGCTCATTCATTTGGTTAACAGTTGTCTAGTACAAAACATTGCTGACAATTCTTCTTGGCCTTTTGGCTGCTTGAGTCAACTGTATATTCTAACTCACATCTCAGTGTCAGCCTTTCCTCCCTCCTCACTAGCATCCCAGTCGTCATCATCCCTCACCAAGATGTCTGCAGTTACCTCCCAAATACTTTCCCTGCCAGTGAAGTCCATCTACTTCCATATAGTTGGTAGAATTCTCTTCCTAAAAACTAAATTGGGTCATGTCATTCCCTGTTCTTAAAAGCATTCATAGCCCATAGCAATGATGGGGTCTGTGGGCCAACCACATCAGAATCAGCTGGGGAGCTCATTAAGCTGTCATCTCTCCCTGCATCCACTTCCTTGGAGAGAAGACCTAGGAATCCTCATTTTTAATGAGCTCCCTGGTGATTTTTTGAATCTACAAATAGTAGAGGACCACAGCCCTCCAGACAGGAACCCCTCTTCCACAGGCAGAAGTACAAGGCCCTTCACCCTGTAGACACAATCAGCTTCTGTTCCCTCTAGTCTAGACTGTTTCCTCCATACCAGGCCCACTGTTTTTCTCATTCTCACCTGAACACCAGAGCCCTTCCATGCCTCCAGACCTTCTCTTCTTCCTCCACCTAGATAAACCCTTATCCACCTGAATCTTCCCGTGTGCTACTAAAGTTGTCTCTTCCCTCGTTCATCTTTCAAAGTCCTTTCCTTAGGCCTTCATGGTGGCCAGGCACCGGCCCCACTGGGTCATAACTTGACTGTTCAGATCACAGTCTCCTAAAGACATTGTTGCCTAATGGCATTATCTGACAACGTAAAGAACCTTGATAAGTGTCTAATACTCAATTGCTGTCTCTCAATAAGACTATTAATGTATCTAGAAAGCTATACAGAACTCTTTCAAAACTTAAGTTGTAGGAGAACTAATATAAAATAACCCTCTCTGGAGTTAATGGATTCTAAACTCATAATGGGTTATATCACCAATACAAATTCCCTTTTTTAGCTGCTCACATCATTCATAACACAATTTGATGTGTTATGCTGTGCTAATGGGGGACTGTTGTTTATAAAGTTCTCAGGGTAGCTTTCTAGATTGCGGAGACATCTGCCTAATCTGGCACAGGGAAACAGATGGTGAGGCTCACTTCTACATGTCCAGAGGACATTTACCCTAACAATGATCCAGAGCTAGAGTCACTGACACCTTCAAAGCCCTTCATAAGTATGCACTAAGTGATGCATTATTTATCCCCCAGAGAGGGCGGATCACAGTACCCCAAGAACTGAGAAACCACTCCAGAATCTAATTGGCTTAACTAGGCCATCACAATCTGCAGAACATTGGGCCCAGAAACCTACCCATTCCCCCAAAGTCTTACATAACATTCTGGTAGTAGTTATATATAATCTACTCACATCCTTTTTAAATCACATCTAAATTACTTAAACTACCTAATATGATATAACTACTAGCTAAATACTTTTTATACTCTTCTGCTTCCGGGATAATAAGAAAAATGTGTGTACATGTTCAGAACAGAAGCCATTTATATGACTGGTTAAATATGCAGATGTGGAACCCACATATAGAAAGTGATGATTGTAAATTCACAATAAATTTCATGAGGGGAAAAATGGCCCTAGCCAGGAACCAGTGGCTCATGCCTATAATCCTAGCTACTCAAGAGGCTGAGATCTGAGAACGGTAGTCCAAAGCCAGTTCAGCAAGAAAGTCTGTGAGACTCTTGTCTTCAGTTACACACACACACACACACAGACACACACACACACACACACACACACACACACACACACACACACACAGACACACACACACAAAGCTGGAAGTAGAAAAGTAGAGCTGTGACTCAAATGATAGAACACTAGCTCGGCCCAGGCCCTGAGTTAAAATCCCAGGAAAGGCACCAAAAACAAATGACCCCACTGCCTCCACTCTCTTCTCTATACCAGTAGAGGCACCGCTCTATGAGGAAAGTACTCATCCATCATCAATTGTGTTCACTGAAGACTTAGTGTGTTCCAAGCACCACAATTTACAGCATCATCTTCCCTAAGTTTCCCAATAGCCATGTAAAGAGGCTACTCCCCTTTCACAGATGAGGAAACCGAAGACTCAGATCCAGAAAGACTCTAAACAATACTGCCTTTCCAATATGGGGCAGGCTGTATGGGAAAGATGTCAAACAAAGCACGCCATCCCACATCATCCCTAAAGAGCAAAAATGGCAGCTGCCACAAAAGGAGGGAGGAGGGGAAGGTGAGCAAATGCAGTCATTATACTCATTGTGCATTATGTAAAATCTGAGGGAGAACAAGAGAGGGGTATCATTGATCAAGATGCACTGTACTCATAATTGAGCAAATGGAATTGTAACAGCTTTATGCGACCATTTAATAATAGTAACAATTTTTAAATGGCTATTGCTCACCAGAGGAGCTGGATTTATGCATTAGATATAGATGTATTGAGCATAACTGAATTTAAAGTGGCTTTATTTGCCAAATATTAAATCTCAGCATTGGCTGAAATTTCAGTAACAGTGATGGGTTGAACTCTTGACAATTATGCAATCTGTCTAACGCTGACACTGCTCAGGTCACACTGAAAGTCTCCCAGTTGACCTCCCCCCTGGATTCCTCTACACTCAGGCCATCTCTAAGACTGAAAAGATGCTCATCCAGTGAGGTTATATTTCAGTCTGCACACCATTCCAGCATAACTGAGTTTTAAGAAGAGTATTTTAAATGAGATACTATACTATATGTCAAACAACTGACAATGTTATTCTACATTTCAGTGCCATTTTTATTCCACTGTTGCAAGGTACCATTTATTTAGTCCGAATATAATGCATTTCTAGGTGTGGTGGGGATGTTAGCTGAGACATTTCCTGTTTACTGAAACCTCTGTCCCTACTTCTACTCTAGTGCCTACCATTCAGCAGACTGTGGAATGATACATTAAATCTGAATCAAAGCTGGGCATGGAGGTACATGCTTTTAATACCACCTATTAGGAAGCTAGCAGGAGCAACAGTTGAGAGTTTAAGACCAGCCTGAGCTACATAGCAAATCTAAAGCCAGCTTGACAACTTGGTGAGACCTTGTCTCAAACACAAATGTTTTTTTAAAAAGGTGAGTAGAGGGGGCCGGGAGTTTGGCCTAGTGGTTAAAGTGCTTGCCTAGCATGTACGAAGACCCAGGTTAAATTCCTCGGTACCACATACATAGAAAAAAGCCGGAAGTGGTGCTGAGGCTCAAGTGGCAGAGCTCTAGCCTTGAGAAAGTCCAAGGACAGTGCTCAGGGCCTGAGCTCAAGCCCGGGACTGGCAAAAAAAAAAAAGGTGGGTGGGGTGCTGGGTGGTAGGGTCAGGGGCGGTGGTTGCTGGGGATATAGCTCAGCAGAGACAGCACCTGCTGGAATGTACAAGACCTTGGGTTCCATCCCCAGTACTGAAGAGCTGGTGTGTGGCCAGTGATAGAGACCTGCCAAGGAACACAAGGCCCTGTGTTCAAACTCCAGTGCTGCCTTCAGCACTAGATAATTAAGAAAAGATCAAAGGGATGTCCAGAATGCAGATATTTACCTCTTCCCCCAAACAGTAACCATACCCTGGCTGACCAGATGCCCTGCTTTAACACCTCAGATGCATACTTGAGGGGAGAAGTAGAGTTGGGGAAAATGAGAGAGAACAAAGGAAGAAGCAACATGGATCAAAATACATTATAATTGAATTGAAAGCCTCCTTGTACAACTACTTAAAGATAATTTAAAAATTTTAGCCAGGGGGCTGGGAGCATGGCCTAGTGGTAGCATGCTTGCCTAGCATGCATGAACACCTAGGTTTGATTCCCTGGAACCACACATATAGAAAAAGCCAGAAGTGGTGCTGTGGCTCAAGTGGCAGAATGCTAGCCTTGAGCAAAAAGTGTCCAAGGACAGTACCCAGATCCTGAGTTCAAACCCCAGGACTGGCAAAAAAAAAAAAACTCAGCTAGCTACTGATGGATCAAGCCTATAATCCTATCTAATCAGGAAACTGAGATCTGACCATTGAAGTTCAAAGTTATCCTAGGCAGAAAAGTCCATGAGAGTCTTACCTCCAATCAACCACCAAAAAGCCAGAAATGGAACTATGGCTCAAGTGGTAAAGCACTAGCCTTAGCAAAGAAAGAGCACCAGGCAGAGTTCAAAGCCCAGTATTGGTACAATAACAACAATAATAGTAATGAATAAATTATAAAAATATTTATATATTATGCAATAGTACCCCTCTGAACAATACTTTAAGAATAACACTAAAATTATATTTAATTTGAAGAAAGAAAAGCAAAAGGTAAAGATAAAGGTAGGACACCAGAGAGAAAGAAAGAAAAGGAAGAAGCCTTAGATGAACTATTGGCACCATTACTTCCTAGGCATTCACCCAAAAACTGCACAGGAATTTTTTCACATTTTCATATGATAATCATAAAAGAATGTGTTATCTATTTAGATGTTAATTAAAAGGCAACAGACAACTGTGGGGGAGGAAAAACACTTTCAACTCCAGAAAACAGATGGAGATCAACACATAGGTGTCTGAATGACTAAGAAAATACAAAACTGAGACAAATCTCATTGGTGCTTGAAATGGAGGCAAAGGAGAATTTACAGCCAGAAAGTTCATCTGGGGAGAAAGAGAGAGGCAGAGATAGAGACACGAGAGAGAGAGAGAGAGAGAGAGAGAGAGAGAGAGAGAGAGAGAGAGAGAGAGAGGGGGGGGGGAGGGGGAGGGGGAGGGGAGGGGAGAGGGAGAGGGAGGGGGTGAGGGAGAGGGAGAGGGAGGGGGAGAGGGAGAGAGGGAGAGGGAGAGAGGGAGGAGGAGAGGGAGAGGGAGGGGGGAGAGGGAGAGAGGGAGAGGGAGAGAGGGAGGAGGAGAGGGAGAGGGAGGGGGAGAGGGAGAGAGGGAGAGGGAGAGGAGAGAGAGAGAGGAGGAGAGGGAGAGGGAGAGGGAGAGAGAGAGAGAGAGAGAGAGAGAGAGAGATAACCACAATAAAGCAAGGGCAAGAGCTTAGTCAGCATACTGCCCAGAGAAAATGAATTTGCTTGGGTGGGCCGGTGAATAGAGAACCCCAGTCCCCTCACCTGCCCCTCCTCTGGAGGAACTTCCCTGCAGTGGACCAGAGAGTAGAGCTGAGGGAACCAAGGACAAAAGCTCCAACCCAGAGCAGCTGTCAGGGAAGATGGCACTTCTTCCCCATGTGGCTATAGGCAGCACTTCCTGAAAGCAGCTGGGCTGTTTCCAGGGAAGAGGAGGGCTCTTTGCTTGGCATAATGAGCAGGAGGAAGACACCCAGACACAGCATGTCTGGCACCTGGTGTCATGGCTTCCTGAGGGACAAGCCCTAGGACTAGCAAAAAAGGAAAAAGAAAAGAAAAGACTTCCAGAAGCCTTCCAGGTAGTCAAAAGTCCCAGACATCTACATGGAGAAGAGACCTGAGCCCTCCCCTGCTGATCCTGGAGTAGCAGAGGAATCACTGAGAAGTTCCCAGATATGCCAGAGCTACAGCTGCATGGCTCAGAAACACAGCTCAGAACCTGAAAGTTCTAAGCCAGAGAGCTCAGAGATACCCATGCTGGTGGATGACCAGGGCTACCTGGTCACAATCTAGAATCAAATTGAAGACAATAAAATAAACTGAAAGTTTAAAATGTACTGGTTCTTATAAAACAAGTAACTACCCATTACATATCGATTTTTGTGTTCTGAGTTCTTTAAAAAATGAATTTTACAGGCCAGGAGTGTGGCCTACTGGTACAGTGCTTGCCTAGCATGGATGAAGCCCTGGGTTCAATTCCACATAAACAGAAAATGCCTCAAGTGGTAGAGCTCTAGCTTTGAGAAAGCCCAAAGACAGTGCTCAGGTCCTGAATTCGAGCCCAAACTGGCAAAAAAAAAAAAACAGATGCCCTCAGTAGATGATTCAATCAAAAAGATATGTTATGAATACACAATGGAATTCTATGTTGCCATCAGAAAGAATGACATCGCCCCATTTATAAGGAAATAAAAAGATTTGGAAAAAATCATATTAAGTGAAATAAGCCAGACACAAAGGAACATAGGCTCAATGGTTTCCCTCATTTGTAATAATTAGTACAAACCTTTGACTCTCCTAGCAGAGGATTACAATAGCTCAAAACCTAGATACACAAGGCCATATAGGATGAAGCTAAATGGATGGACCTCCAGGATATGGAAACAAGAGCTATATAATGTGTGATTGTTGTTCTTGTATTATGTTATTTCTCATCTCTTTTTTTGCCCTTTGGTTATTCTCATATTGTTACAGTATCTTACCTTATTATCTGGTATATTGTATATTCATTTATTTGTTTCTTTGAAATAGGAAAGGGAAGGGGGAAACAGGATGACTGGTAGGGGGTGGGGGGAGAGAAATGAGGGCAAAAACATAAGAAGGGGTATCAATGTGTGAGAAGTAATGTACCTACTGTCTAGTGAATGTAACTGTAACCCCGCTATACATTACCCCAACCAAAAAAAAATAAATAAATGAAAATAAATATTTTAAAACAAAAGAAGAAAAGGCCAGGCACAGTGGCTCATGCCTATAATCCTAACTACTCAGGAGGTCTGATATCTGAGGATGGTGGTTCAAAGCCAGGCTGGGCACTAACGACTGGGAAGTGGGTCTTGGCTCAAGGGTAGGTTGAGCTGAAGAGCTCAGGACAGCGCCCAGGCCCAGAGTTCAAGCCCCATTACCCACACAAAAAAATGAAAAATGAATTTTTATCTTATAAGGAATTCTGAAAGTCAACAAAGAAGCAAATAATCTGACTTTAAACTGCGCAACAGACCTAAATAGACATTCTTAAAATAAGTCATCAAGCCAGGATTACTGGCTCGCCCCAGTAATCCTAAGTCACTATCTCACTTAAATGTGGAAACAAAAATGGTTGATCCACTATGTTCAATATACACTACGTAACAAATGAACTGAGACCAGAGGGGGCAAATGAAGAAGAAGGAAGGAAGAGGTCACACTGTCCAAGAAACATATTCGTAATCTGAATTATGAAACTGTAACCCCTTTGTGCAACTACTTAATAGCAATAATTTAAAATGACAAGTAAAACAGTTGGTCTCATGTAAACTTAGAGTACAATGGTAATTATGACAGGCTAGGAGGACAAGAAAGACTGAGCAAGTCACACTAAGTTTCAGCTCCATGGAGTAAGAAACTCAGTGGGCGGCTGCACAGAAAGCTGAGTATAGATAACAGTGATGTGCTAGACATTTCAGAAAGCTACAAGGTTTTTAAAGATTTTTTTACCCCAAGTTTAAGACAATAAATATTGCAAAATAAATGCATGAGTCAAAATAATGCATGGCATCCCCAATAATACATATAATTTTATATTTCACATAAATTACTTTTTAATTAAAAAATGATTTCTATGCAACCCTAATGTCCAGTCTGGCTCATTTGTCTCTTAGTTCACATCCTTGAAAGATGAAGTCCCTTTTAGTTCAAATGTCTAGTCGGTCCTATTCAGCCCTAGCCAGGAAGGGAGGGAGGCGCCTGAACGTGCTTCACTTGCCCAGTGGGATATATCTGGGACAAGGTGCTAAAGCAGCTGTCTCTGTTGGAAAAGAGTCTGGCTGAGATGCAGACAGACCAAAAAGACATGGCAGCAGGACATGCTTAACTGTAGCTGATAAAGGCTTAAGAATTGAAACAACTTCAGAGTCGAATCAATGTTGCATGAATAACGTTTGGACAAATCTGAGGCATTTCTCAGAAAAAAACTAAAGAGAGATAAAGTTATGAAAAAGAAAACTAGAGATACTGGGAACAGAGACTAAAGGGACAACATTATTTTATGGGCCTCAAGAAAGTACCAAAAAAAAATAGAAAAGAAACAACAATCCTACAAAGAAAATCCTCTAAACTGAAAAATAAAGATTTATCTCCTCAGTTGACAAGGACCCAAGGCTAAGTGGCAGTAGCTACTCTGGAGGCCAAGATCTTAGGCTCACTGTTTAAAACCAGCCTAAACTAGGAAGTCCATGAAACTTCTTTTTTGCCAGTTGTGCGTCTTGAACTCAGGGCCTGAGCATTGTTCTTGGGTTTTCTCAGGACTAGAGCTATGCCACTTGAACCACAGCACCACTTCTGGCTTTTTCTATTATGTGGTACCAAGGAATCAAACCCGGGGTCTTCATGCATGCTAGGCAAGCGCTCTACCACTAGGCCCAACTCCCAGCCCCAAGTCCATGAAACTCTTATCTCCCTTAAACCTCCAAAAATCAGAAGTGGAGCTGTGGCTCAAGTGGTAAAGCACTAGCTGTCTCTAACTCAGTTAGGCCCTGAGTTCGAGCCCACATACAAAGGACTCATTAGGAGCCAGGTAGAGTCAGTGCCAAAAGACCAATTTCTACAATGCAAGGAGGCAAATAATGAATGTCAAGGTAAGAAATTAATCCTTGAAGTTTCTGGGAAGCAGAAATAAAATTATTTATAAAGAAAGAACAGTCAGGTTAACCTTTGCCACCACACAATAGACAGAATTTTAAGAGGGAAAGTTAATCCATAATTAATTAGTCATTAATCTAAAAGTACGCCATCAGCCATGCTGTGTTTTCCACAAAGAGCAGTGTGCTATGCTGAGTGTTCAAGGCCCGAGGCCCCCCATGCCACAGCCTTTCCAGGAAGTGCTCACACAGCTCTCCAGTCCACAGATGGAAGGACACCAGAGCAGTTACTAGGTAAAGCCACCACCATGACCATGTCATCCTAGCAACATAGAAGTTCCAGTAATTACAGATATGTTACCAACTTGAAAAGTCAAATCTTTGTGAAAGAAGACACACAGCACGCACTGTTGAGCATGTATACAGGTCGAGCTCTGACTTATCCAGTATGCATTCCATTAAGACAAATGAAAAAGAAGGAAAAAGAGAAAGAGGAGGAGGAGATAGAAAGGTAGGTTGATTCATAGGAGGTTAATTTCAAATCTTCTCATGCTATGGGTAGATTTTTGTTCCTAACTTTTTTTTTCCCTCAACTGGAATAATGTAAATTTCTGCCATGGCTTCTTAGGTAAAGAAAGGCATGTGCAAACAATATTTAAACCCAAGAAATATAGACATCATAATAATTTAAAAAATAAAATTGTTATAGGTATAAGGCAGGAACTTATACTTCAGAAAATACCAAGCTGAGTGCTAGTGATTCCCATCTATACTCCTAGCTACTCAAAAGGCTGAGATCCAAGGATGGCAGTTTGAAATCAGCCCAAGCAGAAAAGTCTGTGAGACTTTTATCTCCAATTAACCACCTAGAAATCAGGAGGATTGTCATTAAAGATTTGCCCAGACAGAAAGTTTGAGAGATGCCAGCTCAGCCAATAAAAGCTGTGGCGTACACCCATCATCTCAGCTACTAGAAGCATCAATAAGAGAAACACAGCCCAGAGAGCCCCATACATCCATGTAAGACCCTATTTAAAAATAAAACAATAGGGCCGGGAGTTTGGCCTAGTGGTTAAAGTGCTTGCCTACCATGCATGAAGACCCGGGTTCGATTCCTCGGCACCACATACATAGAAAAAAAAAGCCAGAAGTGGTGCTGAGGCTCAAATGGTAGAGCTCTAGCCTTGAGAAAGTCCAAGGACAGTGCTCAGGCCCTGAGCTCAAGCCCAGGACTGGTAAAAAATAAATAAATAAATAAAACAATAGCCGAGCAGTGTCTCACGCCTGTAATCCTAGCTACTCCGGAGGCTAAGATCTGAGGATCAAGGTTCAAAGCCAGTCTAGGCACAAAAGGACCTGAAACTCTTATCTCTAACCTCTAGAAAATGGGAAGTGGGGTTTGGCCCAAAGGTAGGATGAGAGACTTGAGCTGAAGAGCTCAGGGACAACCCCCAGGCCCAGGGGTACAGCGGTAGCCTTGAGCTGAAAAGTTCGGGGACAGCGCCCAGACTGAGTTCAAGCCCTATGACAAAAATAAATAAATGAACAAATAAATAAATAAAATAACACCAAAAATATTGGGTATCCCACAGGATTCTCAGGAAATCTTGAGGAAATGCCAGTCCCTTACTTTTATAATGTAAAACCATGGATTACTCTCTTCTTGTAAACTCTTTCAAAACAGGCCTTTTGAAATGGTTTGTCCTGAATCCCTCTTCAAAGGCAGAATGGGATCTCTTACTTTTTAGTGCCATCATCACCCCAGGTTTCTAGCCATTCCTTTCTCCTCTGATGTCTGGTCTCAGGATTTGTACTGCTATATATTTAAAAAAAAATAGTCTCTTTAAAAAAGCTCAATGTTGTCTCAGATGGAGACCCATTCCTGAGTAAAGAGTATGAGTTTCCATCATACGGATGTTTCTTCCAAGTTTTTACCGCTTTTAGCTGTTGCAAATAAATGATTAGATTTTTTGTGATTATTCTACAAAAGAGAATAAGAGTATGCCTCATAGAAAATTGCTCTATAGTTTTTATTTGTGAAGAAAACAGAAAATAAGAATCACAATACTGAGTAACAAGGAGACAGGTCTGCTACATAGAAAAGGGAAAGCATCAGGAGGCTGAGATCTGAGGATCTCGGTTCAAAGCCAGCTCAGGCACTAAAAAATGTGAGACTCTTATCTCCAGTGAACCACTAGAAAACCAGAAATGGGGCTGAGGCTCAAGGGGTGGGGCAGTAGCCTTGAGCTGAAGAGCTCTGGGACAGCACCCAGGCTCCAAGTTCAAGCCCGTGACCCACAAAAAAAAAAAGAAAGAAAGAAAGAAAAGGTATGGGGGAGGAAAATGGGGACCAAGACATGAGAAAGGGTATCAATGTATGTGAAGTAATGCACCTTCTGTTTGGTGAATATAATGTAACCCTTCTATTAATTATAATAAAAAATATATGGGAAGGGACGGGAGTTTGGCCTAGTGGTAGAGTGCTTGCCTAGCATGCATGAAGACCCAGGTTTGATTCCTCGGTACCACATACATAGAAAAAAGCTGGAAGTGGTGCTGAGGCTCAAGTGGTAGAGCTCTAGTCTTGAGAAAGTCCAAGGACAGTGCTCAGGCCCTGAGCTCAAGCCCAGGACTGCAAAAAATAAAAATAAAAAATAAAAAAATATATGGGAAAAAAAGAAAGCCATACAAAAAAAAAGAAAGAAAGAAACGGTAAGCTACACAAGTCTATGGGTGATCCTAGTTCTGTAAAATACATGTATATGTTTGTAGATGCATAGACCAAATCAGAAGGGATTAGGAGTCATTACAAGGTTAGGAATTACTGAGACCTTTATCACAATGTCATTTACTTATGTAATGTTCAATGTTTATAAGACATCGACATTTTTTTTGCCAGTCCTGAGGTTTGAACTCGGGGTCTGAGCACTGTCCTTGAGCTTTCTCAAGGCTAGAGCTCAACCACTTGAGCCACAGCACCATTTCCAGCTTTTCTATGTATGTGGTATCAAGGAATCAAACCCAGACCTTCATGCATGCTAGGCAAGCTCTCTACTACTAGGCCAAACTCCTGGTCCAAGACATCAACATTTTTATGAGGCTGACACACTGCTTGATGCACTAAAGAGGCAGAAAAGAGAGCGACATTTTTATAAGTGCTAAAAAAAATAATTAAAATTAAAAACACAGCTCATGCTACATTCTCAGAAACTAAGCTTCTGGAAATTCTGGATGAAAGTTCAACTCTATTCTGCATATTTTCTGTTGCTACAAGGAAAGGGCACCTAATAACCATTGATTTTTTTTTCCAGGCTCCAAAATAGACTATTGGACTCCAAGTAAATCTCACAGATATGATAAGTTCTAATAAAGAGCTGAGGATTCTTGCAGTAAGACACTGGCCTGGAAATCTGCTGGATAGTAGATGAAGCTATTTCAAAAGCTCTCAAAGTCCCCGCAAGCTTAGAAAATTGCAGCTCTTCTCAAACCTACACAATTTTACAAAGAAAATGTCCTTTGGCTGGCAAGAATTCTAGCAACTAGAAAGGCGTTTCAAAACCTACTCCATTTGCTAATTTAAAAAAATGTTGATGATTTAGTATGAAAAACCAATATGTACTTAATAGAGGTTATTGTTTTTGTTCCTGGTGGGTAGTGGGGGGTACCACACAGGAATGTCTTTCCTGCATTGTCTCCATCGTGCATGAGTATGTATAAAGCATTAAGCCAGAAGAAGACATGAACTCCAAAACGTTTCGATTTAATTTATTTTTATTTTTTTATTGTAATTAGTAAAAGGGTTACATGATATTTGCCAGATAGAAGGTGCATTAATTCACATACATTGATACCCTTTCACATGTCTTGGTACCCATTTCCCTCCCGCCCCCCACACCCCCCTTCGATTTAATTTAAAATGCCCAAGTTTTAAACTCTTGCGCAGACATTGGGACTAGTGATTCATGACTGTAATCGTAACCTACTTGAGAGGCTAGAGGATTGTGGTTCCAGGTCAGCCTGGGAAAGTAAAGTTCAAGACACCCTTTCTTAGCACATAGCTCAATGTGGTGGTACACACCTACCCATCTAGCTTCATAGGAGGCTGCGAGCAGAAGGATTGTGATTCCATGCCAAAAAACTCATGACTCCATCTTCGCAGAAGTTCCATGTGATGATACAGGTAGGAAACCTCACTACGGTAAAGACGTGCCTGGGCAAAAAGCAATACCCTGTCTCAAAAATACTAGAACAAAAAAAGGGCTAAAGGCATGGCTCAAGTGGTTGAAAATCTGTCTAGTAAACACAAAACCTCCCTTGGGGACCAGGAGTTTGGCCTAGTGGTAGCATGCTTGCCTAGCATGCATGAAGACCCAGGTTTGATTCCTCGGTACCACATACATAGAAAAAAGCCGGAAATGGTGTTGAGGCTTAAGTGGTAGAGCTCTAGCCTTGAGAAAGTCCAAGGACAGTGCTCAGGCCCTGAGCTCAAGCCCAGGACTGGCAAAAAAAAAAAAAAAAGAACAAACCTCCCTTGATTCAAGCCTCATATGAGAGTAACAGAAATGTTATTGAAGTATGAAAAGTGAGCTAATGCTATATTTGGAAAATAGCATTATTGTTCCCATCTCTTCAAACTTCCTCATGTCCTACCTTTTGCCATTCTTCTCATTATTGATGAAGTATATTGCTGATGTTTGTGTGCATAATTGGCTTTGGCCAATGGGATATTGGTAGATATAATGATAGCAAGAGCTTCTGACACCCTGTGGCTATCAGCTTGCCCTTCTGTTCTATACACTCCAGATTGTCCACAAAGTGGCACATGGAGCAGATATGCCCTGGCTAGCCACACACCCACAATCTGAAGCTGAGCTGTCCCAGCCAGACCTACAGACTTACAAATATGAGGTAACACTTCTTCCGGCAGACCCCTCAACTTGGGGGTAATCTGTTGATCAACATTTTTGGGGGAGAGACAGTACCAAGGTTTGCACACAGGGCCTGTTCTTGCTAAGCAAAGTGCCCCACTACTGAGCCACACTTCCAGCCTTTATGTGCTGTTTTTTGTTCCTTTTTAAGATAGATCATTTTTTTATATTAGCTGGCCTTAAATGGGAAGAAAACAGAAGGAAGCTACACCTACGAATGTGTAGGATTTGGGGATATTCTCTAGGAAAAGATAAGTGACTAGGTGAGGTACGCTGTGGGGGTCCCCAGAAGAGAGCATAATGAAATACCGCGCTATCATGAATGAAACATCCACAGAGGAAAACTTCACAAATGAAGAAAAGCTAGATGAGACAGCAGGAAGACAGAGATGTCTAAAAGATAAAAATCTCAGAGAAAAATCACATTTTCAGAAAATTCTGTAAAGAAACGAGGCTGTTCAGGCATAATAAGTGTCTCCATTTGAGAACAGACATGTATTCCTTCCTCCATTTGATACTGACATTTTTATATGGCTATCCAAATCTACTTCCTCTGCTTTTTTGTTGTTCTTGGGATAATATATAGAAGGGTTACAGTTACATTCATCTTCTTGTGCTTTATGATGTATAATCCAAAAGTATCTGTGAATGCCTATAACCTCCCTCTCTAAGAGGGAAAACTGGAACAGGAGAATTCAGGACTGTGAATTTGAGACCAGGCAGGGTTATATAGTGAGAACCTGTCTCAAAACAGATTTTATTTATTTATTTTTTTTGGAACCAAGCAGATCAGTGGCTCCTTGCAATTTGAAACTTGAACATAGGGAGACAAAACTAAACATGCCTGATCCCCAGCCTTTGGTTTTCTCAAGGTTAGAGCTTTACCACTTGAGCCACTGAACCATTTCTGGCTTTTTTTTTCTATGTATGTGGTACCAATGAATCAAACCTAGAGCTTCATGCATGCTGGACAAACACTCTACCACTAGGCCAAACTCCCGGCTCCATGTGACTTTTTTTAAAACTCACTCATCTTTTTTCATATTTATGGAATTACAAGGATAAAAAACAAGAAACTATTCAGTTCCAGAAGAAAAGCACAAGATTATTTGCAAAGAAGAAAAAGCAACAATTGCTTCTAGCATTAAGTTTTTATAAAGCAAGGGCTAAGGATATGACTCGAGTGATAGAGTAGCTGCCTTGCCAAGCACAAGGCCTTGAGTTCCAGTACTGGCAAAACAAATTTGCAAATTAAAAAAAACAAACCCAATGTCATGAGGAAGGGCTGGAGGCCTACTCAGTGGTCACGTCTCAGCCCAGTGAGCACAAAGCTCTTAGTGCAAACCAGAGTATCTCCAATAAAAAAAAAAAAGTCATGATGTGGGAATTCAGTCTGCAAAAAACAGAAACACCATCTTGAGAGGTCTATTTGAGATTCTTTATTAGAAAGCCATTGACTGCCTGTTGATTCCTTTCTCAAACACCTACGGTCCAGAATCAGCTTGCACTAAACTTTTTTTTGAGGATTTTATTAACATTGATTTTTCCATTATATTTCAAATGTCATGTTTAACACATAAGTATTCTAGAAGAGAACCACTGGCACATGGATTTTAGAAAATAATTGAAATTAAGCTGAGGATTTGTATGTCATAGATAATGTCTATAGAGTGTATATCCCATCATAGATTTTTATGTCTATGTAGTTACGTTTATATCTCCAAGACCATGTCCATAATCTTGGGTACCCAAATATTGAGTCATTGCTCTTGTACAGTTTGGATCTAATATCCACATATTAAGGAGACCGTGCACCTTTTGCTCCTTTGGTCTTGACTTATCTCACTCAACATGATTTGCTCTAATTTCAAAAAAAAGTCATGATGAAATATTTTATAATGTACAGTTTTATGCACACCAACGTCACCCATCCCTGGAAGCCTGTCCCCCAGAGCCTCAGAACATGTCCTATACACAACTCTCTGAAGTCCATCACTTGCCACATTTCCCTCGACTCTGACCTTTCCTCAAATTATTATGTTTTTCCCCCTAAAGGGGCTAACATTTGGCTATCCTCCAAGGACGTTAGAGTGAGGAGTGAATTGGTGGGAGCAAGCAAGCACATTAAAGATGCCTCAAAGCCAATATGCATGTTTATCATTCAAGAATCCAGTATCTAAAGTCATTTTGTGAAAATTACTGTTACCATGGCAACCCTCCAGTTTGTATTCCATAATTTTATATTCACATTTTAATGTAAGCTAACCTATTGGCTTGTTTGGTCTTGATTACTTTTTGTTGTTATTTTTATTATTATGGTCCTGGGGCTTGAATTTAGGGCCTGGGTGCTCTCTGAGCTTCTTTTTTGCTCAAGGCTAGTCTCTACCACAGTGTCATTTCTGGCTTTTCTGGTGGGTAACTGGAGATAAGAGTGTCATGGACTTTCTTACCTGGGCTAGCTTCAAACCATAATTGTCCAATCTCAGCGCCTGTAATCCTAGCTACTCAGGAGGCTAAGATCTGAGGATCAAGGCTCAAAGCCAGCAGAGGCACAAAAGGACCTGAGACTCCCACCACCAACCCCAGCATCAGCTCTTTTCAATGTTACATGAACTTACAAAGGGAATGGTGTATCTTCCCCTTTAAAGTTTTTTTTTGGGGGGGTGACATTTTGTTTAATTTCAACATGTGTGTGTGTGTTGATGTGTGTACATAGTGTCAGTCTTGGGGCTTGAACGCAGAGACTGGGCAATATCCCTGAGTTTTATTACTCAACTATTGCCCCCACTTTCAGCTTTTTGATTGTTGATGAGAGCTAAGAGTCTCAGGGACTTTTCTGCCCAGGTTGGCTTCAAATTACAGTCCCTCTAAGTAGCTAGGTTAAATAGGCATACACCACCAGCACCTGAACTATTTTCAGTTTCTGGGGTAGTGTCTCACTATACAGCCCAGGATGACCTTAAACTGGATCTGAAACCCAGGCTGGCCTCAAATTCATGATCCTCCTACCTCAGCCTTTCTAATGCTAAGATTACAGAAATGCACCCCCATGCACAGCTAGTATATCTTCTCTAGTCAATGCAATTAAAGATCTATTTTCTGTATTCACGAGTATAAATGCACACACATTTATTTTTTTAATATTTTTATTGTAATTAATAAAAGGGTGACATGATATTTGCTAGATAGAAGGTGCATTAATTCACATACATTGATACCCTTTCACATGTCTTGGTCCCCATTACCCTCCTCCCCACCCCCCATCGTGTTTTCCCCCCTTCCCTATCCAATTTCAAATAACCAAATACAAATATATCCAATATATCAGATAACAAAGTGAGATACTGTAACAATATGATATAACCAAGGGACAGCAAAAGAGATGAGAGATAACAGTACATTGAGGATAACAATCATTCATTATATGGCTTTTGTTTCAATATCCTGGAGGTTCTTTCAATTAGCTTCATACTATATGGCCTTATGTCTCAAGGTTTTGCTCTATTGCAAATCTCTGCTAGTCGAGCCCAAGGTTTCTACTGATTATGACAAATGAGGGAAACCATTGAGCCTAAGTTCCTTTGAGTCTGGCTTACTTCACTTAATATGATTTTTTCTAAGTCTTTCCATTTCCTAACAAATGGGTCGATGTCGTTTTTTCTGACAGCAGCATAGACTTCCATTGTGTACAAATACCACATCTTGTTGATCCACTCATCAACTGAGAGACATCTAGGTTGGTTCCATATCTTTGCTATGGTGAATAATGCTGCAATGAACATTGTTGTGCTAATGGATTTAGTATGCCCTAGTTTCTGGATGGTTGGGTAAATGCCAAGTAGTGGAATTACTGGGTCATAGGGGAGCTCTGTGTTTAGCCTTTTGAGGCACTGCCACACTGCTTTCCATAGTGGTTGAACGAGTTTGCACTCCCACCAACAGTGTAGTAGTGATCCCTCCTGGCCACATCCCCTCCAGCATCTGTTGTTATTAGTTTTCCTGATCCTGGCCATTCTAACTGGAGTGAGGTAGAATCTTAGAGTTGTTTTGATTTGCATTTCTTTTATGACCAGAGATGTTGAGCATTTCTTCATGTGTCTATAGGTCATTTTTGTTTCTTCTTCAGAGAAGACTCTCTTTAAGTCTTTGGCCCATTTTTTAATGGGATGTTTGTTACTTTGGAGATTAGTTTTGGAGTGATTCAATTTTTTGAGCTGTTGATATATTTTAGATATGAGGCCTTTGTCTGTTGTATGGTTGGTGAAGATCTTCTCCCACTCTGTAGGCTTCCTAATTAATTTACTAGCTATTTCCTTTGCCATACAAAAGCTCTGCAGTTTAATGCAGTCCCACTTATCCAGCCTTTCTCTGATTTGTTGTGATTCTTGGTCCTTATTAATAAAGTTTCAAACTTGCACATACATTTATGTTCTTCATTGCTTGATTCTTCTATGTCCTTGCTTATTTTTGCTTCCTGAAAATGTACAATTTTGATATGTATGTACTCAAACCTCTCACAATTAATTGTTTATCTCATTAGTTAACAAAAGTTATAATTAAAGAATTGTACAAAAATGAATTGCAATCTAAAAATTAAAACAGTCTTGTTAAGCAATAAATGAATCAAAAAATATTAAAATATTGAATTATATAATTAGAATTGTCTATAGCTAGATACTTTACAGACTAAATTGCAAGATATTTTTCTTTTAAAAATACTTTTGTTCACTGGAGCTGTGGCTCAATTAGTAGAGCATTAGCCTTAAGTAAAAGAGCTGAGGGACAGTGCCCAGACCCTGAGGTCAAGCCCCCCTACCAGAGCAAAAATAATAAATGAGCATCGTGTTTAATTTATGGACTGTGCTCACGTGGACACACAGAAATGGGCAGCAGGAACAGAAGTGGAGTGTTCATTTCTGACATTGTGAAAGGCGGGCCGCAGACCTGGATGGGAGGCTGATTCGAGGTGATCAGATCCTGTCAGTGAATGGGGAGAACGTGAGAAATGCCTCGCAGGAGGCCGTGGCCACTGTCCTCAAGTGTGCTCAGGGTTTGTGCAGCTGGAGATTGGGAGATTCGGAGCGGGTTCCTGGACCTCATCAAGGAAGACGTTGCAAAACAGTCAGGCGATGCACACGACACTTGACCTTCCTTGACTCCTGTCATCGCTGGCCTGCAAAACCTGGTGGGCACAAAAAGAACTTCAGATCTCTCCCAGAAACCTCCAGGCACAAATATGGACCCAAGAACTGTTGAGATCATCAGAGAGCTCAGTGATGCTCTTGGAATCAGTATCGCAGGAGGAAAAGGAAGTCCTTTGGGAGATATCCCTATATGTATTGCCATGATTCAGGCTAATGGAGTGGCTGCACATAGCCAAAGGCTTAAAGTTGGAGATCGGATTGTCAGCATTAACGGCCAGCCTTTGGATGACTGTCACATACCGATGTGGTTAATCTGTTGAAGAATGCCTATGGGCGCATTATCCTCCAGGTACTGTGGAGTGCAGAGTACAGCTGCAGCCTCGTGGGGGAAATGAGTGGCAGGAGGGCGAGACTGAGCAGCTGGGCATCAGGTATCACTTCCCAGCAGGGTGCAGGCACATGTGAATTATGAAAACTGAGATCAAGACATTTTAATTTTTATTCAGAAATCCCTTAACTCCAGCAGACAGGTAGTGAGCATGCTTATAGGAAAGCATCAAAGGAGAGAAAAATTACTCTTTGTTTTCCTTGATAAATCAACAAAGCTTTTGCTTTCATTTTTCATGGTTCCTTTTATAAATCCTCCTTTGTCAGGGATAGGAAATGATTGCCTTTCTTAGGTCCAACGACTGTTTCTTCCTTCCCTTTCAAGGAAGAGAACAATACAAATTTCTCTTTGCTGGTAGCATAAATGATTGTCTGCCCTGAAACTTACTGCACAGTAGTCATCATTTATGGCAGACAATTATTGGTCAGTGTGGTCCCTCTTGTATTGTCCAGGAGCACAGAGCTATACCAGGAAGAAAAGCAAAGGACACTTTTTTCCCCTGTACAGTTTCTGTCTCTGCGACTATGCTGGGCAGAAATGGGTATCTTATTGGTATTGAGCTTCAGTAATGAGTGCCCCCCCAAAAAACATGAAGAGTTATAATCATACTGCTACAAAAGTATTCTAAAATGGCTTATAGTAATAAGGATAAAGAATAACAGCCACTGTCTAAAAAAATACTTTTGTTCATATAAAATTAAATCACTCAGGTACAAAAATATAGATCATATTATTTATCTCTTACCAGTCTGTAATTATTTTCCCAGGTTCATTTTTAATATTAGCTTTTGTATGATTGTAAATGACTGTGAAATTAAGTGATTCTAGTTTTTAAATGCAAAAAAAATCCTCTCAAGAAACAAAGACATAATTAATACTGTGATGAGAAACTAAAAAGCAATTTAAAAACACTTTTCATTAAAACACAAAGTCCTGTTAGGCTAGCCTACACATGTAATTATAAGCAAACAATCTGCCTGTATTGTTCATTTCTAAAGAGGCTTTCTTTTCATTTTGATAACTCATTTTTGGGGTTTTAAATAAAAGAGTAGGTAATGACACAACACAATTGCATGATGTCTACAGCATGGCCCCAAACAAAAAGAAATGAATCATTATGAGGAAAAGTTGTCGAGAACTTTTGCTATTTGTTATGTTGGTTTAGGTTTCTGGTAACAGGACAAGTAGGAAAGGATAAGAAAGATTCCAGAATGTTAACACTATGGTCATCACAAGTGTTTATACTTAGACAAAACATTTAATTTTCACATAGGCTTAACAAATAAGTTGGAAGGTTAATCGGCCTCTAATCAGGTGGCTGGGTGCTGATTTTGAAGCAAACTGGTGATCCAGACATGTGTAAACTGCATTCACCTAAACTCTTCACCTGTCAGATCAATGTATAAACTACCAGTATAAGCTCTGGGGAGGGGGCCTAAGTTATTTTGAATTAATAATGACTTTTCTGAAGCCAGGATCACCAAAATGCATTTTGTCTTGAGCCTGCTCATTGCTGTATGATTTCTGAGGGTGAAAAATAAATGAATTTGGATGGATAGACTAAACCAATTTTACAGGCAAGCTTCCTTTGAAAATTGGTCTCACTCAAGGATGCCCACTCTCTCCACTCTTTAATATAGTATTAGAATTCCTAGCCAAAGAAATAAGGCAAGAAGCTAGCATAAAGGGGATCCAAATAGGGAAAGAGGAAATGAAACTTTCCCGCTTTGCAGATGACATAAATCTGTAAAGAACCCCGTAGACTCCACTCTCAAGTCGCTTGAGCTGATTCAAAACTTTGGTAAGGTAGCAGGGTATAAAATTAACCCTCAAGGGGCTGGGAGTTTACCCTAATGGTAGAGTGCTTGCCTAGCATTCATGAGGACCCAGGTTCAATTCCTCGGTACCACATATATAGAAAAAAGCCAGAAATGTTGCTGTGGCTCAAGTGGTAGAGCTCTAGCCTTGAGAAAGCCCAAGGACAGTGCTCAGGCCCTGAGTTCAAGGGCCAGGATTGGCAAAAAAAAAGAAAAGAAAAGAAAATTAACCTTCAAAAATCAACTTCCTTCCTGTATGTCAACAACGAGAGGAGTGAGGCAGAAATCAGGAAAACAACTCCTTTTAGCCTCAATGAAAATAAAGTACCTAGGAATTAACTAAGAATGCAAAGGACCTTTAGGATGAAAACTTTAAAATCCGGGAAAAGGAAATTAAAACAGAACTGAGGAAGTGGAAAAACCTCCCATGCTCCTGGATTGGAAGAATCAACATTGTGAAAATGGCAATCCTGACAAGGGCTATCTACAAATTCAATGCAATACCCATCAATATCCCAATGTCATTCTTTAATGAAATAGAAGAAGCAATCCAAAATTTCATATGGAATAATAAAAGACTCTGAATAGCAAAAACAATCCTTAGCAGAAAGAACAGCACTTGAGGAATATCAATTCCAAACTTTAGACTCTATTACAGAGCTATAGTAACCAAAACAGCTTGGTACTGGCAAAAGAACAGGCCTAAGAACCAATGGAATAGAACTGAAGACTGAGAAATCAACCCGCAGACCTATGGCCACCTAATATTTGATAAGGGAGCCAAAAAAATAAAATGGAAGAAAGACAACCTCTTCAACAAGGGGTGCTGACAGAATTGGTTAAGCACCTACAATAAACTAAAGTTAGATCCTTCTATATCACACTGCACCAGGATTAATTCCAAATGGATCGAAGACCTTGAGGTAAAAGCAGATACCCTGAAAACTTTACAAGAAGGAATAGGAGATACACTAGCTCTCCTTGGTACAGGTTGAAACTTCCTTAATAAAGACCCAGAAACACAACAAATTAAAGAAAGTTTGGACAAATGGGACTACATTAAACTGCAGAGCTTCTGTATGGTAAAGGACATAGCTAGCAAGTTAAATAGAAAGCCCACAGAGTGGGAGAAGATCTTCACTAACTATATAATAGGCAAAGGCCTCATATCTAAAATATATCTACAGCTAAAAAAAAATTGAATCTCTCCAAAACAAATCTTCAAAGAAACAACCATCCCATTAAAAGATGGGCTAAAGACTTAAAGAGAGACTTCTCTGAAGAAGAAATAAGAATGGCCTATGGACACATGAAGAAATGCTCAACATCTCTGGCCATAAAAGAAATGCAAATCAAAACAACTTTGAAATTCCACCTCACTCCAGTTAAAATGGCCATGATCAAGAAAACTAATAACAACAGATGCTGGAGGGGATGTGGACAGGAGGGATCACTACTACACTGTTGGTGGGAGTGCAAACTCGTTCAAACACTATGGAAAGCAGTATGGCGATTCCGCAAAAGAATAAACAAAGAGCTCCCCTATGACCCAGCAATTCCACTCTTTGGCAGTTACCAAAATGTCCAGAAACAAGGACATACTAAATCCACTAGCACAATATGCTCATTGCAGCACTATTTACCATAGCAAGGATATGGAACCAACCCAGATGCCCCTCAGTTGATGATTGGATCAACAAGATGTGGTATTTATACACAATGGAATTCTATGCTGCCATCTGAAAGAATGGCATCGCCCCATTTGTAAGGAAATGGAAAGACTTGGAAAAAATCATATTAAGTAAAGTAAGCCAGACCCAAAGGAACATAGGGTCAATGGTTTCCCTCATTTGCAATAATTAGTACACATCTAGGACTCTCCTAGCAGAGGATCATAATAGCTCAAAAGCTATGTATATATAAGATGTAAAAGCTACGGTCATATAGGATGAGACTAAAAGAAATGAATCTAGCTGGATGCAATGGCTCACACCTGTAATCCTAGCTACTCGGGAGGCTAAAATCTGAGGATCATGGTTCAAAGATAGCCTGGGCACAAAAGAACTGGAGACTCATCTCCAATAAATTATAAGAGAATGGGAAGTGGGGGATAGCCTTGAGCTTAAGAGCCCAGGGATACAGCTCAGGCCCATAGTTCAAGCCCCATGACCCACAAAAAAAAAAAGAAGAAATGAATTCTAGGATATGGAAACAAGAAGTTTATCTTTGTGATTGCTGTTCTTATTTCGTTTTTTCTCATGTGATTACTGTATCTGACTTTGTTACCCCATATACTATACATAAGTTTATTTGTTTATTTGAAATTGGGAAGGGAAGGGGAGGAAACAAGATGATTGGGAGGGGGTTTAGGGGAGGTAAAGGGGGACAAAAACGTAAGGGGTATCAATGTGGGAGAAGTAATGCATCCGCTATCTGATTAGTGTAACTAACCCCTCTATACATTATCCCAACAATAAAATAAAATTTAAAAAAAGTAAACGACTCTTGGGGGCTACAGGTCTCTAACAAGTACAGGCTCAGCCCTTTTCTCTATCTGCATCATTCACCTTGCTTTCAGTGCTTCCTAGTATCTGACATTCATCAACTTAATAGCAATTAAATCTATATTGAAATGGTGCTACTTTCCAAGAAAAGGCCCAGGAGAAATGTCTGCTCCCAGTGCTATCACTGGGTATTCTTGTGAGGAAAATAAGAACCATGAACCTGGGTTCAAATTAGGAAATAAAGGAAAGGAACCAGCATGTTTCAATACCTACCAGACTCTAGACAGGCCCAAGGACCCTCATGCTCTAGACATCCACATTTAAAATGCACTTCACCGCAGAGCGAAGTAGCTTTCCTTATCGACTGATTCAGTATAATCTGCATTTTAATTACCTACATACTGGTTTTCCCACAAACTTCTGAGTTAGCACATCAATTATACCACATTACCATATTTTTTAAAAAATGAAATTCATTATTTTCTACAAGTATTAATGCAAAAAAAGAATACACTTATATATTTTATTTTAAGCATTAATTCTGAAATGTTTTTAAATTACCTAAAACATCTTTCAAATAAAATCTTCGTGGCTTAGAAGACAATTATTTATTGTGCATATGCTGCCACCTGGTGGCCAAAAATGGCAAACCCTGAAATGAGGCAGCAAATGAACATTCCCACCTAATCACCTGGTTTGTTAGCATGGACTGATAATCTGAAATATAGTGAGAAAATGTAACCTGCCTATGCTCCACTCATTTTTTTGCCAGTCCTGGGGCTTAAACTCAGGGCCTGAGCATTGTCCTTGAGCTTTCTCAAAGCTAGAGCTCTGCCACTTGAGCCACAGCACCACTTCCAGCTTTTTCTGTGTATGTGGTACTGAGGAATCAAACCCAGGGCTTCGTGCATGCTAGGCAAGCATTCTACCACTAGCCCACACTCCTAGCCCTCAAGCTCCATTTATTCTGACCATTAAAGATGCTTTGCCTAGAAATAATAACAGTGAGATGTTCATTGAAATGTTTCCAAAAAAACTCAACAAATATTTTTGGCAATTAAATTCCAGTAGGACAGAAATAGTTCTCTTTTATATGTTTTCAAAGAGTATGATGCAATGTTTCATTATCTCAGCAAAATGTAAATGTGAGAAGTTGGATGTTAGTGGCTCACATCTGTAATCCTAACTAGCCAGGTGGCTGAGATCTGAGGATTGCCGTTGAAAGCCAGCATAGGCAGGAAAGTCTGTAGGACTCTTATTTCCAATTAAGTAACAAAAAAGCTGGAATTGGAGCCATGACTCAAGAAGTAGAGCACTAGCCTTGACCAAAAAAGTCCAGAGACAGTAACCAGGCCCTGAATTCAAGTCCCAGGACCAGCACCACCAAAAAATTAATAATTATGAGTCCTAGTATGTTCCAGGTACTCTTGGAACGATCTTGGAAAGTCATGCTTTACATGGGGCTTAAAACTTATGCTACCAGCCAAGTACCTGTGGCTTACAGCATCCGATCTATTCAGGAGGCTAAGTATTGCAGTTCAAAGTCAGCCTGGCAAGAAAATCTGTGAGACTCATCTCCAATTAACCACCAAAAAACCAGAAGTGGTGCTATAGCTCAACGTGGTAGAGTGCTAGCCTTGAGCTTAAGCATTCAGGGAGAGTGCCCAGGCTCAGAGTTCGATCGTCATTATTGACAAAAAATTAATTAATTTAAAATTGCTGAATGAGCCCTTAAGCCTTCAAGTCACAGTTATTCTGTCAAAAAATAAATTAAAAGTGTCGAGGCCAGGAGTTTAGCTTAGTGGTAGAGTGCTTGCCTCACATGCATGAAGTCCCAGGTTCAATTCCTTGGTACCACATACACAGAAAAGGCCGAAAGTGGTGCTATGGGTCAAGTGGTAGAGCTCTAGCCTTGAGAAAGCCCAAGGACAGTGCTCAGACCCTGAGTTCAAGTCTCAGGACTGGCAAAAAATAAAAACGTCATGGGCCAAGAGTGTGGTCTAGTGGTAGAGTGGTTGCTTGGCATTCATGAAGCCTTGGTTCGATTGCTCTGTACCACATACACAGAAGTAGTGCTGTGGCTCAAGTGGTAGAGTGCTTGCTCAAGGACAGTACCTAGGCTCTGAGTTCAAGCCCTAGGATTGGCAAAAAAAAAAAAGGTGTCATAATGAATCTGTAAAATGAAACAGGTCAAATTAGTTTAAAAGTCTAAAGAACTAGGGCTGGGAGTTTTGGCCTGGTGGTAGAATGCTTGCCTAGAATGCACGAAGACCGGGTTTGAGTCCTCAGTACCATATACATAGAAAACAGCCAGAAGTGGTGCTGTGGCTCAAGTGGCAGAGCACTAGCCTTGAGGAAAAAGCCCAAGGGCAAAGTTCAGACCCTGAGTTCAAGCCCCAGGACTGGCAAAAAAAAAAAGTCTAAAGACATAAATTCCTTTCCTGTCCTGTTCATCAGTACCTCGGGATTCCTTTCCCTGGGGTTAAACTCACATACATTCATATATGTTGCTAAACTTTTTTTTGCTACTCCTGAGCCTTGAACTCGGGGCCTGAGCACTGTCTCAAGGCTAGAGCTCTACCACTTGAGCCACAGCACCATTCCTGGCTTTTTCTATGTATATGTGGCACCGAGGAATCGAACCTGGGTCTTCGTGCAAGGTAGGCAAACTTTCTACCACTAGGCCAAACTCCCGGCCCTATGTTGCTAATTTTAACAACTCATTTATGATTGTCTCCATAATGCTCACCTACCAGCTCCTTCTTGAATCAGATGTATCAGAAGCCTCATCTTAGTTAGTCTATATGTCACTGCAACAAAATCCCTTTTATTAAAAACTCAAGAAACGTTCTGGCTCACCGTTGCAGAAGTTTCAGTCCACAGTCTTTGGCTTGTTGATTTGGGGCCTGTAGTGAGGAAGAACAACAGGACATCAGATGAAAGGTGAGATTGCTCACCTCATGGCAAGCAGGAAGTGGGAGGAGAGCTAGGATAAGATGCAACCCCCAAGGATATGAGCCCTGACCTTCTTCCAATTAGATCTTACATCCTAAATTTCCCACCACTTTCCAAAACAGTGCTGCCAGATGGGGGCCAAATCTTCAGTATATAATGTCATCTTTGGGGGTGATATTTCATATCCAAATCATAACATTTGCCCCTGGGCACTAAAGGCTCATGTTAAACTCAGAAGGCAAAATGCCTCAGAAGGCAAACTCTTAGCAGGTGCTCTTGTAAAACATTCCCATTTTAAAAGAATGGTATAGAAGAATAGCAAAGAAGGATGGGACCAAAGCAAGACCAGAACTTAGCAAAGCAAGCCCTAAATCCTGAATATTCATTTCTGGTATCCAGAGAATTTGGTGTTATGACATGATCTCCTAAAGGCTTTGGCAACACTGTACCTACCAATGGCCTTATTTTTTGCAGCTCATAGGATCCCTCTCTGGCTAGCTACATTCATTGCCTGTGGCTTTCCTTGGAAGATATCTGGGACACTTCCAACTCGCTGGGTTGTCCACTGCAGCTCAGTTCCACCTTCACAGCATCACATACTGCCCTCTCAAGTGCTGCCTGCAGGGACTCTGATCCTTTCACACATGGCCCAGCCTCACAGGCTTTCCTTTGAAATCTAAATGAAACTTTCCACTACCCTGATATTCTTGCACTTTGCACTTTTGCCAAACCAGCAATATAAGGATGATGCCAACCTCTGCTGCCAGCTCAAGTTGTAGCCCCCTTGGACGATGGTTGTATTGACCTCTAAGAGCCTGGGAAGCTGAACACAGTGAAACAAATCCTGAAGAAACAACTTTTAAGTAGCCCTGGGCAATCCAAGCACCCTGGAGACACTGTCTTCTAAGGAAATGGCTGTCAAATGAGTTTATTCTTTCAGACCTGTGTGTGATGGATGGGATCTGGAAAATTTCTGAGATGCCACAAGGCATCTTTCCCATTTTCCTGCTACAAAACACTTAGCTTCTTTCTTTCTCTTAGCTTCTTTTTAATGACCCCACTCTGTTTAATAACATAGCTTCACCAGTCCCAGCATGCTTTTAACATTCCTACTACAGTCCCAGTTTAAAGCATGCCCATAGGCTGGAAGTTTGGTCTAGGGGTAGAGTGCTTGCCTAGCATGCACAAAGACCCAGGTTCCATTCCTCGGTACCACATACATAGAAAAAGCTGGAAGTGGTGCTGTGGCTCCAGTGGTAGAGCTCTAGCCTTGAGAAACCCCAAGGAAAATGCTCAGGCCCTGAGTTCAGTCCCCAGACTGGCAAAAAAGAAAAAAATGCCCTTTTTCTGAACTGTACATTTTTTTTCAAATCTTTCCTCTGTATACTCTCATAACAAACTTAATTTAAAAAGTCAGCAGTACTCATGTCAATAGTCTGAATGCTGGACCACCTTGAAATCTTCTCTGACAGAAAAATTCATACAGCGCCTTTAACTACAGTCTCCCACTAAGTTTCTTATTTTTTTTTTCTTGCCAGTCCTGGGCTTAAGCTCAGGGCCTGAGCACTGTCCTTGGATTTTTCTCAAGGCTAGAACTCTACTGTTAGGGTCTAGTTCCCCAATATTAGGGTCCGTGATCAAAGGAACGAGTCTGACACAAAAGCGGAAGTTAAACAGAGTTTTATTCTGCGCCTAGCATCGAGAATCATACTGACCAGTCAGGGCCACCTCTAGGATATGAGTGAGAGAGCGACCCTGCCTAATCTTACAGGCTACCTTTATAGACCCCAGCCATGTGGCTGGGCTGGCCATACACAGGTGGCCAATGGAATTCAACATGGTTGATTGATGGCTGGGGCAACCACTGACACCTTTGCTGTTTGAAGAGGCCTATCATCTTGGTGGGCTTCTGGCGCACTGCTCTGACATTGACAAAGGAAAGGGAAGGAGTTTCCTGGCAGGCCAAAGGGGGTAAAGTGGGGAGGAATTGGGGAAGTCCCTTTCATTCCCCCCTCGTTTTGGAAAATGAGTCAAATCTTTGACTCTTCCTCCCACCCTATGTCCTCCTGTCATAAGGGCCATATTGAGTCCTCAGCACTGGCCTTTTAACCACTCCAATTCTCCTTTGTACAAATGATCATTATGCTGTTTACAATGCAGGGGCCAAGAGCAACATTAGTAAAGCTAAGGATTCTGCAATTGCAGATATTGGGGATGTCATCATGGAGACCAGCTGGATAAGCTTTTATACACCATCCTTGGGACCCCTGCTTCTCTCTTGCTCAAGTCTCCTTTTTATATCTGCCAGGTTATCTTTCATCACTCTATCATGGTTTGTCCAAAGTGACATTCTCATGCTGTCTCCATCTGGGAGTGATGAATCCAGTAGCTCTTTCCCGCTCCTTTCACAGTGGTTGGAGTCCTGGGTATCACAGTGCAGGTACACTTGAGTGCCAGGATGTTAGAAACCAGACGATGAACATGTCCCCCAATCAACCTGTAAGGCCTGTAGGAACTGGACTGAATCATGGTTAACACTATCAGCTAGTCCAACTTCCCCAAGTTTTAGGAGAAGGTCTCCCTCCAATGGGGAGAACTTTACGTGTGGAGAGTTCCCATTATTAGGACATGCTTCATACCATCTGCTACATACTCATACTCTCTGGGATCTGTCGTCCTCCCTTTTTAGAACATGTAAGACAATTCCTTTCAGATCCTTTCTTTTCTAGAATAAACCATTTCTTTAAAAATTCCTTTCCCAAGGTTTCTTTACTGTCCTTTCTCTCTCTTCATTTGACCATAGCCCTCATTCACATTTAGCACCTCTCACCCCTAGACTTCTCATCACCCGGTGGAGAATTCCCCTCATGAAGCCATAGGCACCAAGATGGCTATGACTGCAAAAGGCTAGGGTCAACCTCACTTTATTTTCTCTCCCATGACCTAGGGGACTTTGAACTTAGCACAGATACAGTGTTCCACCACCAAGGGTTTAGTCCCAGTCAGGAAGCGGCTGTAGAGTTGTGGCGTCAGGCTGGACAGGTACAGCAGCAGCCTTGCCTCTCACAGCAGCTCCAATGGAACGTCACACCTCCTAAGTTGCCTCCAAATTCTTGCATGCTGGATAAAGAAGCTTAACCTAAGGCCTGACTTTGGTGAATTCTCTCAATGGTCTCCTAATTGCTTTCCTTGAGCACACTTGTTTTTGCAGGCTGGCATCCCATTGGTTTTCAGGGCAGTAAAGGGTTGAGATTTCCAAGTTATACCAGGGTGACAACTTTTAGTAACCAGATTTCCTTTAAATGAGGCTAGGATTCTCTAGACAGGTATAGAAGACTTGAACCTGTGGTCATTGCCATTCCCCACACGTGCAGTCTCCACTCTTGCACATCTGTTACTATTCTTTCCATACCTCTAATTTATCCTGTCTCACTTTCCCAAAATGACTCTGGTCCCTTCATCTTAAGGGGAGTTGATGGGCGAAGATCCATCTTCTATAACTTCTTCAAGCTGACTCAGGGGCGTTGTCTCTGTACCTGACTAGGGACCTTAAAAAGCTTAGCCTATTTTACCAAGGGGTTGCCAGGATTAGCTATCAGGAACAACGATTTGCTCCAAACTAGAGATCATATTCAACATTTAATAACTGCACAGACCGTCTTTGGCTAAAATAGTTTAGCTTACTTAGCACCCATTTGCAAAGGCATTTTCTTGATTGTCTGGGGAACTTAATCCCTGCGATCCCAACAATGCCTCAGTTACCTATGTAGGCCTGTATACAGATCAATGGAGACACAGTCTTAGGTCCACAGACTTCTTTCCTGAATTTGTGGTTGGTGTTCAACCCAAATCTTGCTCATCTAGGACTTTAAACTACCCACTATCACAGATGATTGACACGTTCCTGCCCAGTTATGAAAGGCATGGGCATCAGTAAGGCATGCTTACCAACTATTCTATGACCTCCCGGCTCTGATTAATACTGAATGGCCAAGCACGAGTGACTCTAGGATCTGACACCATCTCTGCCATCCAAGCAGAGGCTTTCTGCATCTGGATGCTTTATTTCTTTTGTCCCAGTAGTGTCTCTCCACACAGGGATGAACATCCCATTGGCATTTCACTTTGTTGGTTGCTGGATTTGAACTCAGGGCCTGGGTGCTGTCCCTCAGCTCTCCAGCTCAAGGCTAGCACTCTGCCACTTTGAGCTCCAAAGCATCTCTTCCCCAGCATTCTGCTGCCAGATTAGACACCACAGTCTCACAGGGACTTTGCTTTGCCCGGGCTGGCTCAAAACTGTGGCTTTCAGATCAATGAGTCCTGCAAAAGGCCACTTTACTCCAATTAGAAACAACAAGGTGGTCAACTCAGAAATAGTTTCTAACCATGATCTTACCTGGAACTTGGTGAGGGCCAAAATTACATCTGAATGAGGATCTGCTGTCCTTCTCCATGGGCCAGCTGGAAATTGCTATAAAGAGACTTACAAGAGCAAGCTAAATAGTAGCAGTCATCTACCACTTGAGCCTCAGCACCACTTCTGGCTTTTTCTAAGTATGTGGTACCAAGGAATCGAACCCGGGTCTTCGTGCATGCTAGGCAAGCACTCTACCACTAGGCCAAACTCCAGGCTCCCACTAAGTTTCTAGATAGACTAAATGCAGCTAGTTCTTTACAAGAATTAAACATATAAGCAGTCTTTCCTCATTTCCACATTTTTATTGGCATTTTGTTTTGGTCTGAGCACCCACCAGAATATCCAGTAAGCTCTGTTTACAGCAACCTCAGTCTCTCCAAGCTTATATCCACTTTCTTCCAAATTCCTCCTCCCTGCCAGTTCCAAAGACTTAGGAACACCATAGTCAGGTTTGGTCATGGTAACAACCTCACTTTTCTCACATCAGTTTTCTGGTACTAGTCACTGTGACAAAATACCTGACATAAACAACTTTCTCCATGAGAAAGAACATCATGGTGGCAGGAGCTTATGAAGGAGGCTATTTGCCTCCTGGAAGATAAGGAAGGTGTGGGGGTGGAGGGCAAGATGCAACCTCTACCAATGACTTATTTCCTCCAGTTAGTCCTACCTCCTGACCTTTCTACCACCTTCCCAAATAGCACCATAATCTGGGAATAAAGCCTTAAATACATGAGCCATTAGGAGTGACACTTCAAATCTGAGCCATAATATCCTAATCATCACAACCTAAAATCCCACAGTCTATTTGTTGTTAGTTTACTTTGTAAAATTAGATTAAAAATCAGATGGTAAAATACTCCATTTCAGAGAACCTAATGAACTTTGATAGTTCATCTTTCCAGCTCGGGCTGGAAATTCAGAGATTTTTTTTTTAACTACACAGGGGGGAAAAAAACACAACTTCACTGAATTGGTGGCTCACACCTATAATCCTAGCTATTCAGGAGGCTGAGATCTGGGGGTCATAGTTCAAAGCAGGAAATTCTGTGAGACTCTTATCTACAATTAACTACCAGAAACCCGGCAGTGGCACTGTGGTTCAAAGTGGTAGAATACTAGCCTTGAGCAGAAAAGCACAGTGGCTAGGCCCCAAGTTCAAGCCCCATGACCAACAATAAAACAGAGAACAAAAACTCAGTCTCAGCCAAGTATTTCACAGGCTCATGCCTGTAATCCTAGCTACTCAAGAAGCTGAGATCTGAAGATCTTGGTTCAAAGCCAGTCCAGACACTAAAGTCCTTGAGACTCTGATCTCCAATTAATCACCAGAAAACAGAAAGTGGTGCTATGGGTCAAGTAGTAGAGCACTAGCCTTGAGCTAAAGAGCTCAGTGATAGCACCCAGGCCCAGAGTTCAAGATTCATGACCACCAAAAAATTTTAAAAAGAAAAAAAAGAGAAGTCTACAGGACTCCATCTCCAAAATAACTAATAACAAAAGCCAGACTGGAGGCATGGCTCAAGTGGTAGAGTACCTGTTATAAGTGAAAAAGCTGAACTTAGTGAACAACACTAAGTTCAAGTCCTGATGTCCACACATACAAACTCACTTTCACAGTTGTAGGCCAGGATTCCAGTTCAGGTCTGTCACATCTACCTTCTCTTATGGGAACAAAGAGTTATATTATACATTTGCTTTCTTGAGTAGACTGAAGTATACATACAGTTCAACTGCTTAATTTTTTGTGTGCATGCTAATCCTAGGGCTTGAACTCAGAGCCTTAGTGCTGTTCCTGAGTTTTTTGTTCAAGAATACTGTAGTGCTAGCCAACACAGTGGCTCATACCTGTAATCCTAGCTACTCAGGAGGCTGAAAGCTGAGGATCAAGGTTCAAAACCAGCCTGGCACAAAAGGACCTGTGACTCTTATCTCCAATAAGTCTCTAGAAAATCTCTAGAAAATGGGAAGTGGGGCTTGGCTTAAGGGTAGGGCAGTAGCCTTGCACTGAAGAGCTCAGGGAGTGCCAAGGCCAAGTTCAAGCTCCATGACCCATAAATAAATAAATACTGTAGTGCCATTCTACCACTTGAGCCAGAGCTGCACTTCCAGCTCTTTGGTGATTAATTGGAGTTAAGAGTCTCATGGACATTCCTGCCTGGATTGTCTTCAAACCAAGATTTTCAGATGTTAGCCTAGGATCACAGGCATGATCCATAGGTAACAAATGGAACTATTTAATTTTTATAAAACTGCTACTGTGCCTAGCTACAGTGGATCCAAGAAAAAGAGACTATGCTTTGGCATCGCAAATAAAATTTTCTTGCTTCTGGTCTACATTTTCATATCAGTACTTCTTACATTGTTAGAAGACTCCACACAATATCACAATGCAATGATAAATATGGGCAAAATAAGTACCTGAAATGTTGTTTCTCCTAAAGATACTGTTGTGGCCAAAATTTAGGGTCCCCGAAGACCACCAAGGAGCTGAATCCAATGTAAAAGTATGTCTTTATTACAAGTCTTTATTACAAGACTCATAAGTGGGATAATCAATGCAGTTTATCTGGGTAGATGATTGCTACTACTTTTCCCCATACGTTCATTCTACTAAGGCAGATTGAAGGCCTTTTGGGTGGTTTGTGAAAGGCCTGTCCTCCAGCATTTCTAAGCCCCTCATCTTTAAGGATCTCATGTTCCCAAGACATTTGCCTCACTGACTGGGTGGCTGAACTTGACCCAGCGGTAATTGGGCTTAAACTCCTAAAGGCATTTTGAAGATGACATCTGTTACTCTTCCTCCACAGTGACCTGACTCCCCCAAATGACTCGGATGCATGGTGATAAGCTTCTTCTCTAGATTCTGTAACTGGCGTCCATAAACCCTGCAGTCTATGGAAAAATCTGACTGACACAAAAAGCTCTCGGATAACATATGCAAGATTTGTATGTCTACATTATTCTGAATAAAGGGCTACATAACTTTCAGTACTTTTTTAAACTTAAGTCTTTGGTAGAATTTTCAGTTTTATGAAACTGTCCAAATTAGAGTTGTTGAGGAAAACAGACCAACTCTGTCAGAAGAGACCTGATCTCTCATTTCCAGGCATATTGGATTATATGTAAGTGAATGCCAGATGCCAGGCTCTAGGAAATGTTTCTGAAACTACAGAGATTGTTAATGACTATCTCAAGTACTATCTGGCTTCTGCAAGGACAGTCTCTAGACCTGGTTATCTCAGAGACAGACCCAGAAGGGGGAAAAAAAATCTTCGAGGCCGGTAGGCGACAACCAAATCTTGGAAGTTTCAGAAAGGCAAGGTACTTTGAAGGCAAGGTTCATTTATATTGTGATCTCCAAAACTTAACTGAATAAAGATCAGCTTCAATGTTTTAAAATGCACATTCTTAGGCCTTCAGAGCAGAGTCCCAGTATATATATATATATATATATATCTTGCTATAGATATAAGATATCGACAGAGAGAGAGAACCAGTGAGGGAAATGGGGACAAAAACAAAACATGAGAAGGGGTATCAATGTGTATGAATGTACCTTTTATCTGGTGAATATAACTGTAACCCTTCTATTAATTACAATTTAAAAAAAAGTAAACCAGTAATTCTAATCTCAGGAGTCTGTGAAGTACAACTTCGAAGTTTCTAGAGGTCCTAGAGCTTCCAGTGTGGAAAGATAGATGAGGTGACCCTCCTTCCCAATCCAGGCCAAGATAAAATAAAAGTATCATTTCAAGGGTCCTTACCTCCTGTACTACATGTTATGCTAAACCCTTCATAGATTACTTTATCTAATCCTAATAATCTAACCCTCTTATGCCCACTTACACATGTGACTACTGAAGCTCAAAGAAAATAGGTAAATTGCCCAAGATCCCTCAGCAATGAGTAGCAGAGCCAGGATTGGGGCCCAGGTCTGAATTCAGATCTATTCTTAACTAGTCTGTCCATGATTAAAGAGTTTCAGTGCCTCGTACATGGGTTGGTGACAAACCCCATGGATCACAGGGTAATTAGACAAACACTACAAAGAGAAGTAGATGATCAGACAGACTCAAAGGTCCAGGTTCAAGCCAGTCAGCAGGAACTATGGACAGATGGGCTGGTGAGAGAATTATATTTCTGTAGTACAGATGGGACAGAAAACAGAGATGACAGATGTGGTATAATGAGAGATGAACACAAAGAGGCTTTAAAGAAGCTAACTGGCTTCAGAGAAATCAGTGAAATACACAGAAAACTTTTGATCCATACAAGCCCAAGGCTCTTGATTCCCTTTTGCTTCCAATAGCTATTCCTACATTTGTATTCAACTGACAAGGAAAGTAGTAAGTATGCTGACTCAAATAACAAAACTTTGCAATTTGGGAGCATTGAGAGAATATTAGACACTTGTAAATTAGAAGGATAAGAGTACTTAACTCATAGTTATATACAGTAAAAATTAAATGATGATTTGGTTAAAGTACTCAGCATAACGCTGAACACGTAGGAGTTGGAAAATGGAAGCTTTACTGTCATTAAATTCTACTAATTACTACTGTAGTATGTTCAACAACAAATCCATATGGTATCTTGTTTATTTGTGATAAACACAGGCTTTCTCTCCAGAGAAAACATAGTTAAGGGTTTTTTTTGTTTTGTTGTTGTTCTTTTTGTGGGTCATGGGACTTGAACTTGACCTGGGTACTATCCCTGAGCTCTTCAGCTCAAGGTTACCACCCTACCCCTGAGCCTGGGCATTGTCTCTACCTTTGAGCCAAGCCCCACTTCCCATTTTCTAGAGGTTAATTGGAGATAAGAGTCTCAAGTCCTTTTGTGCCGGGCTGGCTTTGAATCTTGATCCTCAGATCTCAGCCATCTGAATAGCTAGGATTACAGGCATGAGCCATCACAACCTGTCAGTTTTAGGTTTTTTAACAACTCAAGAGTGAAAAAAAAAGAGCCTGGAGTATAGCTTAGTGGTAGAGTACTTGTCCAGCATGCATAAAGCCCTGGGTTCATTTCCTCAGTACCACATACACAGAAAAGCTGGAAGTGATGCTGTGGCTCAAGTGATAAGAGTGCTAGCTTTGAGAAAGCTCAAGGACTGTGTCCAGACCCTGAGTTCAAGCCCCAGGACTGGCAAATAAATAAAGTCAATTTGATCAAAATAACTTGTAGCTTTCCCTTTATCTTTCATCTGAACACCATCCAAAAATTAATTTGATACAACTATTTCATCCATATTTATTATAATTGAAAAATAAAAATTGTTGCCAGGCACCAGTAGCTCACACTTATAATCCTAGCTACTCAGGAGGCTGAGACCTGAGGATCTCAGTTCAAAACAAGCCAGGGCACGAAAGTTCGTGAGACTCTTCTCTTCAATTAACCTCCAGAAAACTGGAAGTGGCACTGTGGCTTAAGTGGGTAGAGTGCTAGCTCAGGGACAGCACCCAGGCCCAGAGTTCAAGCCCCACAACGAAAGGAAGAAGGAAGGAAGGAAGGAAGGAAGGAAGGAAGGAAGGAAGGAAGGAAGGAAGGAAGGAAGGCAGGCAGGCAAGCAAGCAGAGAAAGAAAGAAGGAAGCTGTATTAGAAACAACCTTGTTATTGCCAGCTAAACTTCCAATCATTTTCATCTTGAGCTTATAAGAAAAGAGATGCCTCAAAAAAAAAAAAAAAAAAAAGGCCAGGCATGGTGGCTTATACCTTTAATCCTAGCTACTCAGGAGGCTGAGATCTAAGGATCAAGGTTCAAAGCCAGCCCCAGGCACAAAAGGAGCTGAGACGATTATCTCCAAATAACCTCTAGAAAACAAGTGAGGCTTGGCTCAAGAGAAGGGCGGTAGCCTAGAGCTGAAGAGCTCAGGGACAACACCCAGGCCCAAGGGTAGGGTCGTAGCCTTGAGCTAAAGAGCTCTGGGACAGGGCCCAGACCAAGTTCAAGTCCCACAACTCACAAAAAAAAAAAAAAAAGACTTCATTTACAGACACAAAATTCAAGCAGGCAATGAGAGACCTAGCTGATGAACATGTTCTGTGAACTTGACTCCAAGTGCTCTCACCACCTAAAGATACTATCCTTGCATTCATCTAGCTGTATTGCTAACAGTGAAGAACTGATAGAGACAGACCTCCCAATCTTGATGACCATGGATAGAAGGGAGTTGAAAACTTAGAATGACCTAGGCCTCTCCATGGATTGAAGACTACCAAAAACCAGATTAGGGTCAAGAACTAGACTTCTCAGAGCCTTCAGGATAAACAAGAGACCATTCCAAACACTTCAATGCAAAGGGTGCCCCATGCCTCCAGGGAAAAAAAGAATAGAGGAAACAAACAGTATATAACAACCTCATTACTGCATTAGAGGGTCTGAGTGTAGTTTTGCTGCCCCTCCCATCAGTCAGGCCTGACATGAGCCCTAGAGACAATGCTCAGGCATGTTTCAGCCACCCCACCACTCCCACCCCAAGAATAAAATAAACTTTGTGAATCCCTCTAAAAAAAAACTGCATATTTTAATTGGAGAAATAAGTAGAAGTTCTCAAACAATCCAGAATAGGTGCCAGTATTTTTCTCCAGTTGGCCACACTTGGAGCAGAAACTGGGGCTCTTTAGCTCACTTTGCCCAGTGCTTCCTGAGATGCTCTTTCAGCTGTGGAATGGAAGGCAGCAGCTGCTGACACTCATGACAACGAAGGGGCAGCTTCAAGAGCTCAGATGACTCATCTTGGACAGTCACTCTGCCAGCTTCTTGTACCATCTTGATTATAGCTGCAAGCAAAAAAGAAGAGTTTAGCTTCCAGTCAGTCTAGAAACCCACTATAAGATACAAAATAAAAAAGAAAAGAAGAAAAAAAAAAAAAAAGAAAAGAAGACCCTAATCAATACACTATGTATTTTAAATCTGATAAGCTTGCTTGGATTTCAGCTGAGAAATTGCATTTAAAATTCTAAATCTGATCAGTCTATATTCCAGTAATACACTCCTTCAATACACATTCCTTGCTACTTTGTCAAGGGCTTATCATAAATGCTTTAGTTCTAGTTTGGTCTTCTTTTTTCCCCCCTAGTCCTGGGACTGAAACTCTGGGCCTGGATACTATACCTGGGCTTTCCCAAGGCTGGCACTCTACCACTTCCAGCTTTTCCTATGTGTGTAATACCAAAGAATCTAATCCAGGGCTTCATGCATGCTAGGTAAGCACTTTATCAACTAGCCCACACTCTTAGCCCTCCTAGTTTGGTCATTGGTAAATAGTAGTGGCTCTCCTCATCAACTTCTCCACAGTACTGAAGTTCTACCATACATACATACTTCCTATACATATAAACAGCCTTCCCTTATTCATTAACCACTCCTAATATAAGGTAGTCCCCAGACTCCTGTCCAACTGATACAGAAGAGACAAATAACTGTTTAGATTCTTATCTATGAACTTTCAGATAGTTTGGATATGATGTATCGAAATGCTCATGTATTGAAGGCTTGATCTCCAGCTAGTGCTATTTGGGGAGGTGGTAAACACTTTTAGGAGATATGGTCCATCTAGAGGAAATAGATCCTTGAAGGGTATATGTGGTCCTAATTGTATCTCCTTCGCCTCCCTTTCCTTCTCTCTCCCTTCCTCCTACCATGTTCTGCCTCATACCAGTCTAATGACCACGGACTAAAATTTCTAAAACGAGAAAAAAAAAAAAAAGGTATATCCTTCCTTCCTTAAGTTGTTTGTATGAGCTATTTTGTCACTGACAAAAGCAGAGTAACACAGATTCCAATAATTTTCATGGAAACCTTTAAGTCCCCTGTTTCTGAAATAAAATACTTCTTGACCCTGTCATATCCAGCTTACTAACTCCCTCACAAGGATGCTCATAGCTAAGTACCAAGCATATTACAATCTAAATATTCCAGTTGCTTTTGATACTGTTCTCTTTATATAAAACACAAAGTTCTATATGTGTTTTTCAGACTGACTTCTTAGCAAACAACTGAATCAAAGCAAAAGAACAACTGAGAATATGAAACAAATACAAAAAAACAAGAAATATGGTTACCTTTTGACTCTAGGAAGTATTCTGTATTGAAAGAATTCCAATGTTTTTTGTTTTTAAGGCAAGGAGAATCAAAATCCTGGCTGATCACATGAAGGTGTACATGGCTAGTTAAAAATTAAAAAAAAAAATCATTAAACTCAATAGAATTTATGGCTTACCCAAAATGACAATAATCCAGTGTGAGAAGTATGAGTACAGTCAAGTATTAATAGGATGTTCATTAAATAAAGTTTATTATTTAATTTAAAAATACTTGCCAGGAGCCAGGCACTGTGGCTCACTCCTGTAATCCTAGCTACTTAGGAGGCTAAGATCTGAGGATCTCGGTTCAAAGCTAATCCTAACCCAGGCATTAATGAGAAACTTTTATCTCCAATTAACCACTAGAAAACTGGAAGTGGTGCTGTTGCTCAAGGGGTAGGTCAGTAGCCTTGAGCTAAAGAGCTCAGGGACAATGCCCAGGCCCAAAGTCCCAAGCCCCATGACCAACAAAAAAATATATATGTGCCAGGTACCAGTGGCTCACTCCGGTAATCCTAGAAATTTTAGTATCATAGTTCAAAGCGAGCCTAGGGCAGAAAAGTTCATGAGATTCTCACCTCCAACTAACCTTCAAAAAGCCAGAAGTAGGACTGTGCCTGCAGCACAAAATCTCTGGGATGGCACCTAAGCCCTGAATTCAAACCCCAGGACTTGCAGCATGGGGGGGGGGGGGGGGAGGTGGGGGATATGCTTAGCTTCCTACTGGAAGCTGGGTATGACAGCTCATACCGCTAACTCTACAGGGCTTTTCAACTGTCCTTATTATATTAACACAAAGAAAAACAACAGTAGCAGCAAAAGGATAAGATAAAATTTCAAGACTTATTTTAAAGATTGGCATTGGCGGGGTCGGAGGGAGAGAGTCAAGGGACTTGAACTCTGGCCTGGGTGCTGTCCTTGAGTTCTTCAGCTCCAGGCTACTACCCTGCCCTTGAGCCACAGCCCCACTTCCCATTTTCTAGTGATTAACTGAGATAAGAGTCTCTGGCTTTGTATTGCCTAGGCTGGCTTTGAACCATGATCCTCAGATCTCAGCTTTCTGAGTAGCTAGGATTACAGGCGTTAGCTACTGTGCCATCCCAGCTAATAGTATGCCTAGTAGTGTGCCGGCTAGTAGTATATTTTTCATAGTCATATTCCTTGTGTATTGTTGACATAGTCATTGCTTATAGTGGTAATAAATAGAATTTAAACTGAAGTCATTACATTTGGTAATGCACACAAAAATGCCAATATTCTGGGCACGGTGGCTCACGCCTGAAATCCTAGCTACTCAAGAGGCTGAAACCTGAGAATCGAGGCTCAAAGCCAGCCCAGGCACAAAAGGACCAGAGACTCTTATCTCTAACCTCCAGAAAATGGGAAGTGGGGCTTGGCTCAAGGGTAGGGTGGTAGCCTTGAGCTGAACAGCTCAGGGGCAATGCCCAGGCCCAGGGGTAGGGTGACACACTTGAGCTGAAGAGCTCACGGCCAGCATCCAGGCTGGGTTCAAGCCCCATGACCCACAAAAAAAAAATATATATATATATATATATAATATAAATTATATATATAACTAAATTACTGTTATAAGATAAACATATGCAAATACATATACATGTGGTGGGGAGGTTGCCCTAGTGGTAGAGTGCTTGCCTAGCATGCACGAAGACCTGGGTTCAATCCCTTGATACCACATATATAGTAAAAAAACAGAAGTGGTACTATGGCTCAAGTGGTAGAGCTCTAGCCATGAGAAAAAAAAAAACCCAAGGTCGGTGCTCAGACCCTGTGCCCAAGCCCAGGACTGGCAAAAAAAAAAAAGAAAGAAAGAAATACATATGTGTGTATACGAATAAAGCATATGTAAAATATAAAGAGGATACATTTGTATTTGTGAGTCTGTTTTTAGGGGGTTGGGATAAGGAAAGAAAACAGAGTGTTAGACTGACTTAACAGCAGTTGAATCATACAGGATAGGAGATGGGGAAAGTGACAGTAAAAGCAGATATTAATCTGATTAAAGCACCATATATATATATATATATATATGATAAATACCAAATATATATATATATATACACACACACACAATATTCTTAAACAGATCTTGTCCAGTTCCTAACAGGAACTGTAACAAATGGAGCAAACAAATGGAGAGAGTAAAGAAAGATGAATGTGGTCTAAATATTTATGTGCACTTGTGAAAATGGAACAATGAAGTTTGTTGAGATTGGTTTTAGAAAGGATGCTGGAATGAGAAAGAGAGTGACAGACAGGGTGAGTCTGATTAAGGTACGTGTCAAAATGAAGCTTCCTTATACAAATTAATTGATGTTCATAAGAAAATACAGAAAAAAAGAGAGAAAGAAAGTGGTAAAGAGGGAAGGACAAAGGGAAGAAGGAAAAGAGGGATATTTCTTTAATTGAGGTCTAACATATATTTACCCTATGGCCTATCAATTCTAATCTATTTATCCAAGGACAAATAAAATGAAGTATGTCTTTGATATATATATGTATATATATACAATTTAAATTTCAAAATTATTACACTGACCAGAAAAAAAGAGTAGATACTATATAATCCTATTTGTATAAAGCCCTAGAGCCAACTAAAGCTATCTATGCTGAATGAAATCAGAACAATGCTTGGTTGTAAAAAGGAAATGAGAAGAGGTATATGGGAACTTTCTGGAATAAGATAGATATGTTTTGTATCTTGATCAGTGATAGTGACATGACTATATACATATGTCCAAACTGACAAAATTATACATCTCAGTATGTGAAACAAAGATCTTATTTGGTTAAGATAGCCAATAATCTAAGTCACCCCCCTAAATTTATTCCCCACCTGGAAACCATAGATGTTAGTAGAACTCCTGTCACATGCTACAACATGGATAAACACCTACAGTATTCAAATTCATAGATACAGAACATAATGGTGGTAGCCAGGGAGAAGAGAAATTGAGGAATTAGTATTTAAAGGGTATAAAGTTTCAATTCAAGAATATGATAAAAGGCATGGAAATGAATGATGGCATCGTTACACAATAGTGTGCATATACTTAATGGCAATAAATTGAGAATTCAAAAGTGGGTGCAATGATATATGTCTGTAATCTCAACACTTGAGAAGCTGAGGTGAAAAAGGATCACTCAAGCCCAAGAGTTCAAGACCAGCCTGGGCAACATGACTTCATTGCAAAGCATAAATGGCTAATTGATTAATTACAGAATAGTCTAAAACATAAACTTTATATTGTTGGTTGTACCACATGTTTTTCAAAAGCTAGAAATTGGAAGGGATCAGCAGTACAGCATATGTTTAGCATATACAAAGCCATAGGTCCTAACATACACAAATAAAGCTACAAATTCTGAAATCCGCTATTATTATGCTATTGGTTAGATCAAAGAACTGTAGAGTTTCAGTCTTACCTGTATTCTTGGAAAGAATACATTCTTTCCCAAATACTTCTGGGTATAAACCAAAGAAAAAGAATATCTATATTTTTTTTCTCATTTATTCTATGTACTAAGCCGGTATTACAGAAGTCTGTCTTTGTTTCTTTAAGAGCATGATATCTAATAGAAGCTGCTATAATTCCTTATCTGAGGATAATAAAGTTGCTTCATCTAGTTCCCACATTAGACCCTCTAAGATTTCCATTTCAAGGAAAACAAAGAGCCATATAGGATTAAATTACAGGCAGAGGTAGGAACCCATAGCTCACGGGCAAGTCAGGCAGAGGAATAAAACCTTCAGTCCATTTTCCCATTTTAGAACATCCCATCCTATTCCCTTAGGCCTCAGCCTATCCTCACACCCACCAAATGTATGCTGGTCACATGGACAAAAGCAGGAGGCACCACCAGCCCTGCCAAGGCTTACCTCATGCTGGGAATGGCATGATAGCCCAGTCGGAAACGGAGTTTGCTGCATCCAGCAAAATCTGAAATCACCTTTTCTCCTACAGTATGCATATGTTGGAGAAGTTCAAGGTGTTCACTGGTCACAGCCTTCAAACTGGAAATGGAAGCCCATGGCAAGACCAGCCAATGATACCGGGCCTTAGGATATTTATCCTTAATCACCACCACCTGCTCATCTTTGTAAACCTAACAAAAGGGCACAAGAGAAAACATCTACTGAGAATTTTCTGTGTGCCAGGTGCTTGTCACAGTTGTCTAGGCATTCAATTCCCATGACAATCCTGTGGGGGAGGGGGGAATTAACATCCCAATTTTAAGAAGTGATGGCTAGGAACGTAGCCTAGTGGTAGAGTGCTAGCATGCATGAAGCCCTGGGTTCGATTCCTCAGCACCACACACACACGCAGAAAAAGCTGGAGGTAGTACTGTGGCTCAAGTAGTAGAATGCTAGCCTTGAGCAAAATGTGTCAAGAACAGTGTCCAGGCCTGAGTTCAAGCTCCAGGACTGGCAAAAAAAAGAGTGGGTGGGGAGGGAGAAAGAGAAAAGTAGTGAGAGCACAGGGCCAGAGCGTGGCCTAGTGGTAAAAGTGTTTGCCTAGCATGTGCGAAGCCCTGGGTTCGATTCCTCAGTATCACATACACAGAAAAAGTCAGAAGTCGTGCTGTGGCTCAAGTGGTAGAGTCTAGCCTTGAGAATGCCCAAGGGCAGCGCTCAGACCTGAGTTCAAACCCTAAGACTGGCAAAAAAATAAAAAAAGTGAGCACACTTAAACTCAAATAGATTGATAGTATCTTACACAAGTCACATGGTTAGAAAGCAAGCAGGAAATCTAGAATTCCAACCCAGATCACATGTACTCCAGAGTCAGTTTCCAACAATCAGACTAAACAAAATATGCCCATGATACTCAGTACAAAGAGATTCCCAAAGATCTGATGTCAAATTTTCTGCAGACATCAGTTCAAATTCACCTACTCTGAGGAGCCCTAACAAACCTGGCCTCCTGTTAGCCATCAAGTAACTAAAGAAGACCTCAAACTCAAAGGCTCCTCAATACTCGGGCAACACAATACTAGAGTCATGCTTTTCTAAAAGAGATCATGCCAAAGTCAACATGAAGTAGTTTAACACCCAGAAGCTTAAAAGATTAAAGACATGAAGGATATTTGCTTGAAGAACTTTGCTTTTCTCCAAAAAAAAAAAAAAGACAATCTTTTTGCCAAGAGAAAAGCCATCTGTTCTCACAGAATAGCTCAGTAAAACCAGTCTCACTCAGAAGAGCCATATGCTTTGATTTCATCTGCAATTGAGGCCTATGTGGTGTGGTCATATAAAACATGAAATCTACTTAAACTCTACAAATTCTATTCTGACCTGCATTTTAGGGTCTTGCATAGAAATCTTCAAGCCTTGACTCCAGTGCCCCAGTGATTCCTGAACAAAAAAGGTCAAGATAAATTGTAAATGTCAATAATTTAAATTTGGTATTAGCTGCTGTGTGACAATAAAATCCAACCAAACTTGGAAGTAAAGTTAGTTCTTGAAAATTAAACTACCCTTCTTTAGTTCAACCTATTGTCCTTTAGGACCATGAATCCCTAGTACTATCTCCTTATAGTCAGACTGGGGAGCTGGATAGAGAGCAGAAATGCCAGAGCATTACTAACTTCTTTTTTGTCCTCTTATGCTCCAACTACAATCTGAGTTCCCACCTTGACATTAGTAGGTGAATTACATCATGTATGAAAACTGTTCCCGGAAATATTCTGCTAACCTTCTACAGAAATATAAACAACTAACCTATTTTAGTGTTAAGTATACTGCCATTACTGACCTGCCTTTCCTCAAGTGGCGTACCTTAAAACCCATAAAGGGACATTTACCCAAGTGATGTTCATGCTTCAAACAAGTAACTCTTTCATCATAGTTAACAAGCCTCATTATAGTAAATAACCCCTCACATGTGTCTAGACGTTACAATGTACACAATGATTAAAGAATCATTATATCTCATTTAATCCCACATCCTCCAATCAATCATATTACCCTCGCCTTTTTGGCAGATGCATCTTTCCCCTTCTTTGGGGGTAGAGGATACTGGCTGGCGTCAGTGGTCTCGAGTTCTTGCTCTGTCATAGGCTCAGTTTCTTGGGCAGCATCACCTTCTATAGAATTGCTGCCGGCTGACCTCTTTCTCTTCCTGTGTGTTTCTAGGCCAGAGCTCTTTGCCTCTTCCTCAAACTCTATAATATATGGATAAAGTTCATTCACCATATGGAGAACCTGGCCAGGCTGCAGCTTCATCTCTTGGTTCTTCCCAATTATGACTGAGTCAATGCTGGTGGGATTGACCCCTACCTATGGAATAAATAATGAGAAGACAATTATAATAGTAATAACATCTATACTATAGCCACTGCTATGCCAGCCACTTACTATGGGCCAATAATCCTGTTTAATTTTCATCTATACTACTCAGTCACCTCAATATGCCAAGGATGCCATGATTGATTGGAACAAACATTCTGAAGGAAACCCCCCACCTAAGAAATCCATCAAGTATAAAACAAAAATTCAAGTTACAATAAACTTACCTGCTTTACCTTGACATACCCCTTGTTACACTCTGCTTTCAACTGTACTGAAAGAGATTAGAGAAAAAAAAAATAACACAGATGCAACAAAAACTAGGCAGGTATTTGATCCTGTTTTCCCCAGAGGATAATGAAGCCTTAGTACAGAAGGCAGTGGGACAGATGAGCAACTGCCTGAACTGCAAGTGGCTGGGTCTCTAAATCCCACCAACATTTAAGAGCTATAAATCCTTTCATAAAATGTCTATTGGTGGCCGAGAGTTTGGCCTAGTGGTTAAAGTGCTTGCCTAGCATGCATGAAGACCCGGGTTCGATTCCTCGGTACCACATACATAGAAAAAAGCCAGAAGTGGTGCTGAGGCTCAAGTGGTAGAGCTCTAGCCTTGAGAAAGTCCAAGGACAGTGTTCAGGCCCTGAGCTCAAGCCCAGGACTGGCAAAAAAAAAAAAAAAAAATGTCTATTGGTGGGGCCGGGAGTTTGGCCTAATGGTAGAGTTGCTTGCCTAGCATGCACAAAGGTCCAGGTTCAATTCCTTGGTACCACATACCTAGAAAAAAGCCAGAAGTGGTGCTATGGCTCAAGTGGTAGAGTTCTAGCCTTGAGGAAGCCCAAGGACAGTGCTCAGACCCTGGGCTCAAAAAAATGTCAATTGGTGCATGTGCTTTCTCAGCTTCAGTTAATCCCTATACATTTCCCTATGCCAGAACCCTTGGTCTGCTTGCATCACACACCCTGCCAATGAGAGAAAAATCTAAGCTCTTAGCTTAAGATTCTAAGAAAATAAAAATAAAAACTTGCAAGAGCAGGAGTGTAGAGTAGTAGTGCCTCTCAAGCATGTACAAGGCCCTAGGTTTGATCTTCAAACCAAAACCACAACCAAAAAAAATCAGATGCCTTGAGGCCAGGAGTTTGGCCTAGTGGTAGAGTGCTTGCCTAGCATGCACAAAGATGCAGGTTTAATTCCTCAGTACCACATAAAAAACATGGAAGTTTGGTGCTGTGGCTCAAGTGGTAGCCTTGAGAAGACCCAGGGACAGTGCAAAAAAAAAAAAAAAAATCAGATGCCTTCAGTAGAGAAAAAGGTAAAAGTATAAGTTCATGAAAAACAGAAAGGAAATTCAGCTAGCTTTGAAATGGAAAGACAAGTCTAGAAAGAGACTGCAGAGATGACAAATACTCTTGAGCATGTTTGAAAACAGATAACATTGAACACTCATGTTCAGAAAAGTGAATAAAGTATCTAGGGTTGAGGCAGGAAACAAGAAGACATACCTCAGCTATACACCAGAATGAAAAGGCAAAGGACTGACTCCCACCCATACATGTCCCTGCAGGGAAGAGGACAGATAAGACAGTGGCTACTTAAATAGCTTGGACCTAATCGACTCAAACATAGCCTTTCTTCCCTGAATATGAATAAATGCCCATAGAAAAATGTATCATCAGTGGAGATTCCAACTCTCCAGAATGCTTAGGAGTATAGGGTCATACCACAGACAGCAGTGCATAAGCCCTAAGTATATAGGGGGTATGGGGGTGGGAGAGGTAAATAGTAAGGCATAAATCTCACAGATGACAAGAACTAGATGCCATAATCTATAAATATGCTATCCTTTGTTTGAGGCAAGGTTTCTCAGTTAGAATTTCTTCCTGAATCCTCAAGATTCTATCTGCCTTGCTGCCAAAAGCACAATCTCCCTGGGAAAGCAAGATGCAATATTCAAATTCACTATCTCATGGTAACAGAACAGACCCTGCCTGCTCATACCCCTCACCCTACCTGCCTTAAATGTTACCACACTGGGAGGGCACAATCAGGAATGAATGAGGCCCTGGTGTTAGTTAAAAAAGCTTAATTTCTGACAGGGTCTTGATGGGTGGTCAAGGGGTAGGGGAGGGAATACAATAAGTTTTGCCTCAAGAACATTCAGGAAATGTGCACCTCTATAACTATTTCCTAGAAACAAACATACTAATCACATTCTTACCTTGCTGGCGAGAACATTTCTTATCAGTGATCTTTGTCTCTGGGCTGCGCCCAATCACAACTGTTTCTAAATGTGGAAGTTTGATTCGCTGCTGCTGGATATCCTGTCTCACCAACCAGCACACCCGCATCATCACTCTGAGAGACAAAAGAGAAGCACTGAAAAGCCAAATCCACTAGTACATCTGCTCCAGGCCACACCCTGTCTCTAACACACATGTGATTTCTTAGCTGTTCATCAAAGCAGGCGACTTCACATTCCTAGTCTCAGTCTTACCTATAAATCTATGGTAATGACAGGACTCAAGAGGTTGCTGTGAGGATTAAATTAGATAATGTATTTACCCCACTGTCTCAATCACCCTAACCTAATACTACCTATATATTTACTAATCTACTGGCTGTTCTGCACATTTGGCTATATCCTGAGGTTCCATTGGAGGTGAATAAAACATTGTGCATGTGCTTGAAGAGCTTGGGGTTCAGTGGAGCTGGCAGACTCACTCATGCCAATTACTGCAACATAATATAGTATGCACTATAAATGTTGAAATGCAGCATGAGCTAAGAGAGGACTGAATGACTTTTGATGGGAACATTGAAACATGACCCGGGTCTTCATGCTTGCTAGGCAAGCACTCTACCATGCACCAAACTCCCAGCCCTTGTAAGATGTTTTTAATGGTACTGCATATTAATATAATGGTACTGTTAAAAAAATGCTTCATGAAGGGATAAGTTTATGCTGAGTTTTAAAGGATGGTCAGAAATCTGCCTGCCAGAGAACTAAGAAAGTAAGAATGATATCCTTCAGTCTTCACATTATCTGTATGTGTTAGTTTCTTTTTCTTTTTTTTTCTGGGGGTGGGGGGAGTGAGGGATATTTCTGTTCTTGCTTTTTGGTGGTACTGAACAGGGTCTTGCACTTGCTAAAGGGGAACTCTATCTCTTAAGCTATCTTCCAGCCCTTTTTGCCTTCATTCTTTTCCAAACAGGGATATATATACTTTGAACTGAACCATGAATCACCTATTTATGCTTTCCATATACCTCATCCAACTATTGATTAAAAATAAGTTCTCAGGCAGGGAGTTTGGCCTAGTGGTAGAGTGCTTGCCTAGCATGCACAAAGACCCGGGTCCGATTCCTGGGTACCACATACATAGAAAAAAGCTGGAAGAACGGTGTTAACTTCAGTTGAAATGCAGTATGAGAAGTTATTTTCTTAATGTGATGTTAACAGTTTGATGGCCAAGTGCCTACTCTATTCTGACTGGACTCAACATGTACTTCCTAACTTAAATAAATAATACAGAATCAAAGGCAAAAAAAAAAAAAAGAAAAAAGAAAAAAGCTGGAAGTGGTGCTGAGGCTCAAGTGGTAGAGCTCTAGCCTTAAGAAAGTCCAAGGACAGTGCTCAGGTCCTAAACTCAAACCCAGGGCTAGCAAATGAATAAATAAATATAAGCTCTCATATTTAGGCCTGGGCTGGCCTTGAACTGTGAGCCTCCTAATCTGTTTCCTGAATAGCTAGCCACCAGTATACAGCCTAGTTTTCCTTTCTTAATTAAAACAAGTTACTAATATTTTAACAGCATTTTACCCCGTCAAAAAATATGCAAATCTATGATTCATAAAGTGTGATTATGATATCTTTGTATAATACACAACCTACACAAAAGCAGAAGTGCCAATGCTCTTGTGAAAAAAACAACCTTTATAGGCAGATATTAGAAGAGAAAAAAAAAACAAGAAATTCAGAGACAATATGAGGCCTGAACAAAATCAGAAGCAAAGGAGATAGAAAGGAAGAACTGAGGAGCGTAGAAAAGATCTATATATTTTCTATAAACCTATGAATAGCCATTTGTATTTTTATACTTGTATTCATTTGTATTTTTATACTTGTACAAGGTCGGACTTGCGAGGGCCAGCGAACTAGGCACAAGCCTGTTAGCCTGTCTGCGTCTGGACCCTTGTAGGGGTTTTCTCCACTAACCCTATATTGGGTTTCTCCCTTCACCCATTAGCCAATCAGTTCAAAGCTCGACAGCTCACTAAACCGACCAATGATTAGTCACGACCCTCCTCCCGCTTTGTATTGTGCCAATCATTTAATGGAATTGTGGTATGAATTTCCCATGTGGTGTATTGATTTGCTGCCAATGCTTGCTGGGACCTGCCCCCTACCAAAGAATGTATTAAAGGTGCTGCAATTTTGTGCTCGTGGCCTCTGGTCTGCACTCTACTATCAGTGCGCAGAGACCCGTGCTCGAGCTCCTCAATAAACGACTCACTGCAATTTGCATTGATCTTCGGTCTCTGGTGATCCTTCCGGGGGGCTTCAAGTTTCTGGTCATTACAGATCCGTTATGAGAAAGCTAAGGAGAGAGTTAATTTCTAATGATATTTGGAAAATGACAAAAGCATAAAGGGAGGCAGTAAAGATTTCTAATGTGGAAGATGGTTATTAGCCACAATAAGGGTAAACATGAAGTTGATATTTAGGAATGGAAAAAAGGTAAAGAAAGACCATAAATTGGTTGACATAGACTGTGGAAGATCCAAGAGACAAGCTGGGATATATAAATAGTAAACTCAGAAGAAAGGAGCATATATATATATTTGAAAAGTACACTGATATTCTTCATAGTACATTGACACCATAAAAGCTGAGTCAAATGAAGGATGAAATCACCCAATGTGTTAGTTTTATTGATACTATAACCAATACCTGACAGAAACTTATTTTGCTCAGAGGGTTTATCATAAAGGGAAAGATATGGCAAAGAAGCTGATTAATATGATGGACAGAAAACAGAGCAGAGCAAAAGCAGTAAGGAGCCTTTAAGGACACAACCCTAGTGACCTACTTCCTTCAACCAGGTTCCACCCTCCACAGTTCCACCACCTCCTAACAGTCTATTCAAGGTTGAATCCATCAGTGGATGAAACCATTCATTAGATCAGACCTAATTGTCTCTGGAAATACCCACACAGACATGCCCAGACATATATATCACTTGTGTGTGCTTCTTAATCCAATCAGGTTAATGATCAAGATTAACCACTAGAAAGAAGCAGATGCTGGGAGCCTCACACCAGTAATCCTAGCTAGTCAGGATGGTAAGATCAGAGGATAGTGGTGTAAAGCAGCCCAGGCCTGAAAGCCTATGATATTCTTCTATTCAATTAACCGCCAAAAAGACAAAAGTAAGCTGAGAGCTCACACCTGTAATCCTAGCTATTGAGGAAGCTGAGATCTGAGGATTGTGGTTTGAAACCAGACCAGGCAGGAAAGTCTGTAAGATTCATATCTCTAATTAAACACCAAAAAGCTGTGACTTAAGTGGTAGAGCACTAATCTTGAGCATAAAAGCTCAGGGTCAACTGGGAGAGAGGGAAGGGGTGACACTGTAATGTACTCATTACCAGACTTATATAACTGTAAAACTTATACAATTAATCTTAGCTAACCTCTGTATATCATCTTTGTAATAATAATTTTTAAAAGATTCACATACCCTGGGACATGATAAAGGAATTTAAACATTCACACAAATGAGACCAAAGGAAGATATTCTTAGGTGAGGAATAAAAACAGTGTAAAACCTATGTGCCTCTGATCATACAAAATAATTTATCAAAATGTACTCCAGGAAATGGAAACGAGAGGGTTTTGCTTTAAAAAAAAAAAAATTGCAGTCAGCCAGGTGTGGTGGCTCATGCCTGTAATCCTAGCTACTCATAAGGCTGAGATCTGAGGATCAAGGTTCAAAGCCAGCCCAGGCACAAAAGGACCTGTGAATCTTATCTCCAATTAATATCTAGAAAATGGGAAGTGGGGTTTGGCTTAAGGGTAGGGTGGTAGCCTTGAGCTGAAGAGCTCAGGGACAACACCCAGGCCCAGGGCTAGGGCCTTGAGTTGAAGAGCTCAGGGATAGCACCCAGACTGAGTTCAAGCCCCATGATTCACCAAAAATAATAATACACAGATACACACACAAAAAGTCTCAATACCTCAGTATTGTGAGCTAGCACACAATACACATACACATACACACACACACACACACACACACACACACACAAAACTAAGCTCTGAGGCCAGGAGTTTGGCCTAGTGGTAGAGTGCTTGCCTAGCATGCACAAAGACGCAAGTTCTATTCCTTTTTACCACAAACACAGAAAAAGCTGGAAGTGGTGCTGTGGCTTAAGTGGCAGAATACTAGCTTTGAGGAAAAATCCCAAGGACAGTGATCAGACCCTGAGTTCAAGCCCCAGGACTGGCAAACAAAAAAAAAACCTAAGCTAGTCAGGGTGTAGTGGCCTATGCCTATAATCCTAGCTACTCAGGAGACTGAGATCTGAGGAACGAGGTTCAAAGCCAGCCCAGGCACTAAAAAATGTGAGTCTCTTCTCTCCAATTCTCCAATTAACCACTAGAAAATTGGAAGTGGGACTGTGGCTCAAGGGGTAGTGCGGTAGCCTTGAGCTGAAGAGCTCAGGGACAGCGCCCAGGCCCAGAGTTCAAGCTACATGAACCACAAAAAGTCAGAAGTGGTGGTGTAGCTCAAGTGGTACAGCACTAGTCTTGAGAAAGCCCAAGGACAGTGCTCAGGCCCTGAGTTCAAGCCCCAGGACTGGCAAAAAAAAAAAAAAGCAAAAACACAAAAAAGCTGAAAAGCTTAGGTTTAACATAATCAGTATAAGAAATTGTCTTATACTTTCCAGGTTTTGAGCATCAGAGTAAAATGAAAGACTAAAATCAAAGAACACTTTTGTATATGAATATACATTAATAGAACATTAATATAATGTAGGTCAAAAAATGCAAAAGGCGGGCTGGGAGTTTGGCCTAGTGGTAGAGTGCTTGCCTGACATGCATGAAGACCTGGGTTCGATTCCTTGGTCCCACATACATAGAAAAAAATCCGGAAGTTGTACTGAGGCTCAAGTGCTAGAGTGCTAGTATTGAGAAAGTCCAAAACAGTGCTCAGACCCTGAGCTCAAGCCCAGGACTGGCAAAAAAAAAAAAAAACATGCAAAAGGCATTCAGAAAGTCTCTGGGAAGGAATTGACACAAGAACATGAAGAATTAGCTGTATGGCTGAAGAGGTAACTCAAGTGGTAGAATGTGTGCCCATCTGCACAAAGCCCAGGGTTCAATCCTCAGTACTGGAAAAAAAAAAAAAGGAAAAAAAAAGTCAGCTGTAAATCTAAAATCTTAAACCTGGGCCCTAAATGATAATGGTATTGCAAGCAGATCCCATTTTGAAATACTGTTTTCAAGGGCTTTTTATACTTCCTTTAATTGATAATTAAGCAGGTGATGGACTGAGAAGAATGTGTTCAGTGGGAATGGAAGGAAAAAGTCATGTAACTAATGACTCCTATTGACAATAAAAGGAGCCATTAAGAAGGCAGAAGACAGAAATAGGGAAGAACCCAATGACAGCTGGAATTATAGCTGGCTTTTTTTTTTTTTTCCCAGTCCTGGGCTTGAGCTCAGGGCCTGAGCACTGTCCTTGGACTTTCTCAAGGCTAGAGCTCTATCAAAGAGCCTCAGCACCATTTCCAGCTTTTCTCCATGTATGTGGTACCGAGGAATGGAAACTGGGTCTTCGTGCATGCTAGGCAAGCACTCTACCACTAGGCCAAACTATGGCTGGCATTTGTAGGGTAACTATCTCTTCTGCTCTTCACTAATATATATTCAAACAATATATTCTCTCAATGTTCTGGTTAAGCCATTCCTACTTACTAATCCCTAAGAAGTTGATACAGTGTTAGCACAATGCTTATACAACTAATCTTGTATAGTGTATTTGCTCAGTTTAGCCTCCAAACTCAACCTCTAGGAACAGGGGGTTTTTCTTAATCTCCAATCAGTCCCTCCAGTAAATCTCAATAAAGTGCAAGCTATGTGACAATAAAAAGGCATGCTTATTTTTGCTTATCAATATACCTCCAAAATTTAATGCAATATTTCACAAGCATATAATAAATGTCTGCAAATGAATGATCACTGGACTACCCTACCCCAGGTTATCATCCTTTTCTTCAATCACCTCTTCTTCCTATGGTAGAATATTCAAAAAAAAAAAAAAAAGAGGTGAGCATTCCACTAGCCTGTACTTTTTAAGCTACATTCCTTTTTTTTTTCTTTTCTTTTTTTGCCAATCCTGGGGCTTGAACTCAGGGCTTGGGCACTGTCCCTGGGTATTCTCAAGGCTATCACTCTACCACTTTTTCTGTGTATGTGGTACAGAGAAATGGAACCTGGGTCTTTGCGCATACTAGGCCATGCTCCGGGCCCATACATTCTAATTTTTAGCTCCATATTTTTCACTGCAAAGTTGTGGGAACTTCTCAGAAAGAATTTTTTTCATATATTCTTTATTGTAATTAGTAGAAGGATTACATTATATTCACCAGATAGAAGGTACATTATGTCACAAACATTGATACCCTTTCTCATGTTTTGGTCCCCATTTCCCTCCCTCCACCCCCACCCTCAGAAAGAAAATTTTGATAATGTCTTAAGTGATTTGATAGGCCACGTAAGACCAACAGTGTGGAACACTGTTGTCTAATAGAATTTTCTGCAATGATGAAAATGTTCTGTCTGCATTACATAGTAAGTTGGCCACCATGTGACAATTGAGCATCTGAAGTGTAGCTAATAAAACAGAGAACTGAATTTTTCACTTGAGAGTCCTTTCCTTCCTCCTATATAACGATATGTGGCTGGAGAAGAGGTATGTGTGAAATAGGGTTAGAAACAGAGAAGCCAATTAGAAGACTATATTTCAGGTGAAAGATGATGAAGTCTAAAGTACAATACAGCCCTCCTCCTTATCCACAGTTTCCATGGTTTCAGTTACCCACAGTCAACCATGCTCTAAAACTATTAAAACAGAAAACTCCAGACGTAAGCAATTTCTTTAAAGAACTTTTAAAATATATTGCTGTAATTTTTATCAGTGTTAAGCTATCTGATTTATAAATGAAATTTCTTCATAAGAATGTATATGCAGGGGGCCGGGAGTTTGGCCTAGTGGTAGAGTGCTTGCCTAGCATGCACGAAGATCTGGGTTCGATTCCTCGGTACCACATACATAGAAAAAAGCTGGAAGTGGTGCTGAGGCTCAAGTGGTAGAGTGCTAGCTTTGAGAAAGTCCAAGGACAGTGCTCAGGCCCTTAGCCCAAGCCCAGGACTGGCAAAAAAATAAAAAAATGTATGCAGGAAAAAACAATAGATACAGATTTTAGTGTGCTCCAGGTTTCAATCACTCACTGAATGTATCCCTCTCAGGTAAACAGAGGAGAGAATAGTACAATAGAGACAGAATAAAGAACACAGATTTAGCTGGTAAAGATCATGAGGCTTTAGAGATATTAAAGTGCAAGGAAGATTGTTGAGTTCAGCTTCAGGCTTCTGAAGTGCAGGTATCTGTGGAACTTAATGAAATGTCCATTAGGGTAGTCAGATATGACTTTGAATATCAAAATATGGCACTGAGAGACCTAAGACAAGTTAAAGTCAACACTGTCACTTCTGTTAATAGGATCAAAGCAGGAGCGGCATGCCGACTTGGACGAAGAGCCTTCAAAAGTCATGGTTGGGCAACTAAATGAAATGGCACAAATCTGCATTCTTTCCCCACAAGGACAACTCTTGACTTTATAGAGTTCTACAAAATTACCAGTATAAATCAAATTCCCAAAAGGCTCCAAACGTGGGCCACCTAATTCCATATAAATAATCCTCACCCCATCTCCATTCCTGCCTTCCCCACACCACCACCACCACCACTACCGACATACATTTTATTTTACTTTTTGCCAGTCGCGGGGTTTGAACTCGGGGCCTGAGCACTGTCCTTGGGCTTTCTCAAGGTTAGAGCTCTACCACGGGAGCCACAGCAGCACTTCCGACTTTTTCTATGTATGCGGTTCCAAGGAATTGAGCCAGGGTCTTCGTGCATGCTAGGCAAGCACTCTAGCACTAGGCCAGACTCGCGGCCCACACGTATTGTTACGTATCACTGGTCTGTCTGGGGAAAGGCTTGCTTCTCGAATGAAAAGCCTGTGGGAGCTGCGAAGGGGTGATGCTCTCAGGTGGGTTTTTGCCTGCTCATCGAGGCTGTGCCCCTCTTGGTTAGACAGTGCTTAGGCTTAGTCTATCTTTTCTGCCTGTTTTGCCACCAACTAGTTGCTGGTGTGGACACACGTGAACAGACACGAAACGTGGCCGAGACCCACGGGAGCAGGAGAGGGGACTGGAGCTAGGTCTGCGGAGAGACGAGCTTCAAGGAGCCACTTACGGGCCACCATTCACGAGGGGCAGCCGCCGCAGCGAGCTAAAAGTCCACAGGACCTCCCAACCCCGCCAGAAGACCAAGTAGGACGGCCGCGTTACCTCCTGTCGACGGAAGACGACGCGTTCACGACAATCCGCCCGTCCGTGCTTCGTGGCTTCCGGCGCCGCGCGATGACATCACACGACGCCTACGCACAACCAGTGACGCCAGCACTACCTCTCCTGGGGATTGGCTGACAGGGATCGCCCGATGCCCGGATGTAGCCGCGCCGGCCCGGCTGGCCGGCCCGGCTGGTCGGCCGTGCTCCCTCTCCCCTCCTCCCCGCCCGCGCGGTGGTCTGTCTGTGAGTGGAGTTGGGATAGACTCCAGGCAGCACTCTCCTCTGTGGCCTTTCTACACGGCCGTGCATCCCCTCGTCACTCTCGTTAGAAGTAGCTCGCTGTAGTGAAGGCCCTATGAAGCTGCAGACAGACATGGCCTGCAGAAGCATGGCCGCCCTTCCTAAACTGCAGCCTGAGGGGCTGTTGGAGACGAGAGAGGCGGGAGGATACCTATTACGGTTTGGTTTTGTTTTTCCTGCGTGTGAAAGTGAATTGAGGGGAGATTGGGGAGTAGGAAAAAAAAAAAATAGGACCCGGAATGAGACGCTTGTACTGATTTTTGACAGCAGTTGCAGGATGTTCCCAAACACTCATGTATTGCAAATTACTCAAAGGCATTTTGACAGATGAAAAGGTTTCTAAGTTCCTGTTTCGTGAGTGAGGGCATAATGTACAGTGTTACTCAAACGTAATGGGAAGTGAGCCTTAAGAAGTCCCTTACAAGGGAAGGAACACCTGCAATCCTAGCTACTCAGGAGGCTGAGATCTGAGGATCAAGGTTCAAAGCCAACCAGGGCACAAAAGGGCCTGAGACTCTTATCTCCAATTAACCTCTAGAAAACAGGGAAGTGGAGCTTGGCTCAAGGGTGGGGCGGTAGCCTTGAGCTGAAGAGCTCAGGGACAGGGCCCAGGTCCAGTTCAAGCGCCATGGTCCACCAAAAAAAAAAGAGGGAAGGGGGCAACATTGTCCAAAAAGAAATGTACTTTTTACCTGCCTCATGTAATTGTAACCTCTCTATACATCACCTTATAATAATTTTTAAAATATTAAAATCTTTTCTCGCCCCATCTGTGCTGGTACTGGGGTTAACTTAGGGCCTACATGCCATCCCTCAGCTTTTTCACTCAAAGCTGATGTTCTACCACTTGAGTCAGAGCTCCATTTACAGCATGGTGCTGGTTAATTAAAGACTGGACTTTCCTGACCCAGCTGGCTTTGAACCTCAGTCCTCAGATCTTAAGATTCTATAGTCAGACCACAGTTGAAGTGCCCAGCTTTCTTTCTTCCTTTTTTTTCTTTATCTGTGGTGGGACTTGAACTCTGGGCCTGGATGCTGTCCCTGAGCTCTTTAGCTCAAAACTACAGCCCTATCCCTTGAAGCCACAGCGCCACTTCCTGTTTCCTGGTGATTAAATGGAGATAAGAGTCTCACAGCCAGCCTGAGCTGGCTTTGAACTGCGATCCTCAGATCTCAGCCTCCTGAGTAGATAGGATTACAGGTGTGAGCCCCTGCACCGGGCTTTCTCCTTAAAAAAATGTATCTATATCTATATAGATATAGATATAGATAATTGAACTAGGAATGTGGCCTAATGGCAGAGTGCTTGCCCAGCATGAACAAATCCCTGGGTTCAATTCCTTAGTACCACATACATAGAAAGAAGTACTGTTTATCTGAGACAAGGTCTTACTAGACAGTCCAGGATAACCTGCAGTTTATTATGATAGCCCATACTGGTCTTCTCCACGTTATCATTCTGCCTCAGCTTTCTGTGTGCTGGGATTACAGATAGGCACTATGTACAGATTACCACACACAGTTTTCTTGTTCAAAGTGGAATATTATTTCCTTCCACAGAAAAACAAACTCCACTGTGTGATGGTGACAATGATGCTATCAGAGCTGCAGAGAGGATGGGAACTTCCTCCAGAAAATAAAAGACAGACTTCCTTTTTTGTTGTTAGCAGAAAAGATACAGGTTTATATGTGGTTCACTCTAGGAAGTGGAGAAACACAGAAAGCATCTCAGCAGCTGATGCAAGACGCAAGACTAGGGAATTCAGTTTCAAGTACTAGAGATAAAAAGAGGTAGCTCTGGTGACCTGACCTGTTTTTTGTTCCCTCAGGACTAAGCTTTTTAGCCTTTGGTTCTACCTGCCTTGCTTTGTTTGTCATGTAATAAGTACTGTGTGGACTGTATGGAATTGGCAGACATTTTCCCTATTCCCAGTTTATTATCTCTATAGGGTAGTGGCTAGAAAAGCAAGGTCTTGGGACAATGCATAGCTAAGTGTGTGTCACTCAATTGACTTCATATTGTTGTATACCTAATCTCCAGAGCTTTTGCAGCTGACAAAACTAAAAGAATCTCAGTTACACAATTCCTAATTACCATCTCCCTAACCTCATCTAAGTGAAATCATAGTATTTGTCTTTTTGTGACTGGTTTATTTCATAGTATAAGGTTCATGGCAGAACTCCTTTTTTTTTTTTTTCCTTGTATTTATTTTGCTTAAGCAGTAAATGGAGTTTAAACTGGGGACCTTCCACGTACTAGGAAAAGATTTTACCACTCAGTGGCTGGGGGTTTGCCCTAGTGGTAGAGTGCTTGCATAGCATGCATAAAGACCCAGCTTCGATTCCTCAACACCACATACATAGAGAAGCCCAAAGTGGTGCTATAATTCAAGTGGTAGAGCACCAAGCATTCAGGAAAGCCCAAGGACAGTGCTCATACCCTGAATTGAAGCCCCCAGACTGGCAAAAGACTCCGCCACTCAAAGCCATCCCCCCAGCCTCTTTTGTTCTGGTTATTTTTTTAGAAAGGGTCTCATTTTTTTGCCCAGGTTAATCTAGAGAGCATTCCTCTAAACTGCCCACGGTGTTTCAATAAGGCTTCATGAACTTTTGTCTGGTTGTAAGCCATTTGCACCCATCTAAAACTTCCTTTTAAAAGATGAATAGGGCTTGGAGTTTGGCCTAGTGGTAGAGTGTTTGTCTAGCATGCACAAAAACCCGGGTTCGATTCCTCGGTACCACAAACAGAAAAAAAAAAAGCTGGAAGTGGTGCTGAGGCTCAAGTGGTAGAGCTCTAGCCTTGAGAAAAGTCCAAGGACAGTGCTCAGGCCCTGAGCTCAAGCTCAGGACTGGCAAAAAAAAAGAAAAAAGAAAAAAAGATGAATAATATCCATTGTGGGTTTGGAGGTGTGGCTCAGTAGAGCCCTAGCCAGAAATCAAAAGCATCAGATACAGAGTTGGAGTCTCTATCTAGAAGGAAGGAAGGGAGGGAGGAAGGGAGGGAGGGGAGAAAGAAAGAAAGAAAGAAAGAAAGAAAGAAAGAAAGAAAGAAAGAAAGAAAGAAAGAAAGAAAGAAAGAGAAAAGAGAAACCTCCATTGCATATACACATTTTATACATTTCTCCATAGATGGCTTATGTGATACTTTCCTCACCATGTGACCTGATAAGACAAGCCTGAGCTGTGTGGTAAGATCCTGTCTCAAAAAACAAGACCAGGGGCCAGGAGTTTAGCCTAGTGGTAGAGTGCTTGCCTAGCATGCACGAAGACCCAGGTTCAATTCCTTGGTACCACATACATAGAAAAAAGCCAGAAATGGTGCTGTGGCTCAAGTGGTAGAGCTCTAGCCTTGAGAAAGTCCAAGGACAGTGCTCAGGCCCTGAGCTCAAGCCCAGGACTGGGAAAAAAAAAAAAGAAACTGAGGGACAGTGCCCAAGCCCTGAGTTCAAGCCCCAGGACCAGCACAATTTAAAAAACAAACAAACAAACAAAAACTTGGCATATAATCTCAGTATGGTAGCGTGCTGACCTAGCAAATGTAAAGCCCTGAATTAGATCTAAAGCACTAGAAAAAGAAAAGAGTTCCTGAGGAAATGAAAATTAAATTAATCCACAAAGATAGAAAAGAAGTAGACTAGTGAAAGTACCTTATAGAAAATATTCTAAACCCAGATGCCCTGCTACAGATGAATGGATACAAAAAATGTGAGATATACATATACACACAATGGAATTCTACATAGCCAACAGACAAGATAAAATAATGTTGAATGAGATAAGTCAAGACCAAAGGAACAAAAGGCACACAGTCTCCTTGATATGTGGATATTAGATCCAAACAGTACAAGAGCAATGACTCAATATTTAGGTACCCAAGGTTATGGACATGGTCTTGGAGATATAAACATAACTACATAGACATAAAAATCTATGATGGAGGCCGGGAGTTTGGCCTAGTGGTTAAAGTGCTTGCCTAGCATACATGAAGACCCGGGTTCGATTCCTCGGTACCACATACATTTAAAAAAAAAAAAAGCCGGAAGTGGTACTGAGTTTCAAGTGGTAGAGCTCTAGCTTTGAGAAAGTCCAAGGACAGTGCTCAGGCCTTGAGCTCAAGCCCAGGACTGGAAAAAAAAAATCTATGATGGGCTATATACTCTATAGAAATGTTTTATTATATATTAATATGTATCTATGACATACAAACCCTCAGCTTAACTTTATGTTCTATGTGCCAGTGATTGTATATAGAGATTCCCTTCTGGAATACTTGTTTGTTAAACATGACATTTGAAATATGATGTAAAAATCCTATTGATCATGTTAATAAAATCTTTAAAAGAAAAGAAAATATTCTAATGGGTGCGGAGGGAAACAGGGACAAAAACATGAGAAGGGGTATCAGTGTATGAGAAGTAATGCACCTACTACCTAACGAATGTAACTGTATCCCCTCTATACATTATTCTGACAATAAAATTTTTTTAAAAAACAAAATATTCTGGTCTATAGAAGACATCTACAAAGGCTTTCAGCATCTTCTTTCAGGCATGCTAGCAGTCTAATAGAGTTGGCTGTAAAAGAAAAATAGTGATATCTGGAAAGGAAGGAGATAATAAACCACTGAGATTATATATAAGTTCATCATTCAAGGAAAAAACTGAAAAGACATGCAGAGAGGTTTATGCTATAATGACCCTGCTGGGAGAAAGATCAGAGAAGCTGAGAGCAGGAAGTGGCACTGTGGCTCAAGGGGTAGGGCAGTAGCCTTGGGCCGAAGAGCTCAGGGGCAGTGAACAGGTCCAGAGTTCAAGCCCCATGACCAACCAAAAGAAAAAAGCTGAGGTAGTGCAAAAGATCATGACAGCATCAACAAAGAGAAGTTCAGTGACTTGGACTATTTCATGGGCAGCCTCAGTTGGGATTTTCTGTAGGAAAACCTAGGTCGGACACCGAATCATAAAAGCTACTGAGTAGGGCTGGGGGTTTGGCCTAGAGGTAGAGTGCTTGCCTAGCATGCACGAAGACATAAGTTCAATTCCTCAGTACCACCTACATAGAAAAAAAGCTGGACATGGTGCTGAGGCTCAAGTGGTAGAGCTCTAGCCTTCAGAAAGTCCAAGGACAGTGCTCAGGTCCTGAGTTCAAGCTCCAGGACTGGCAAAAAAAATTGTTTTAAGTTATTGAGTAGTGTTAGGACAAAAACATTAGTTGCATGTTTCACAGATCCAAGAAATACATTATTGCCTATTGCTTCCTCTAGCTCCTCGGGAGCCTTCTCTCACCACATACAAACTAGAAGGGAGAGAATTTATTCCCATGGGAGCAGAATTGACAATGATGTAAAGAAAAGGATAGACAGCTGAGTATAATGGTTCACACACCTGTAATATCACTTACTCCAGAGGTGAGATTATGGGAGTTAGATATTCAAGGCCAGCCTGAACAAAAAAGTTAGTAATGCCTATTTAAACCAACAAGCCAGGAATGGTGGTACATGCTTGTAATCCAAGCTATGCAGAAGCTTAGAGGAGGAGGGTCTCTGAGGCTGGTCACAGGCAAAAACAGAAATAGCTACATGAGAACATAACTGAAAAGCAAAATAGAGCTACATACATGGCTCGAATGGTAAAGCACCTGTGTAGCATGTTCAGTGCCCTTAGTTCAAATCCCAGTACTACCAAAACAAAAAAAATAAGCCTGCACATTAATTCTGTACTGTCTTCCTTTTGTCCTGTCCTCTTCTTGCTTCTTCACTACTCTCCTACCCTTCCTTAGACTCATCTCTAAACAAAATCTTGTTGTCAGTGTCTGCTTCTGGAAGAATCTAATCTGAGGCACTTTTTTTTCTTTTTTGGCCAGTCCTGGGTCATGAACTCAGGGCCTAAGCACTAGCTCAACTCTACCACCTGAGCCACAGCACCACTTCTGGCTTTTTTCTATGTATGTGATACCAAGGAATAGAATGTGGGTCTTCGTGCATACTAGGCAAGCACTCTACCACTAGGCAAAACTCCCAGTCCTGAGGCACTTTTGACTACATTCTAATGACTTCATTTTATTTTTCGTTCTTTTTTTTTTAGACTTATTGGTACCCTTGGTGGGCTATGAACTCACTATATAGATCAGGGTAGACAAACTCAGTCTTATTGCCTCAGGTTCCCAAGGTGCTGGGATTATAGGCATACACCAGTATTCCCAGTTCCTTTCTTAACTTTTTTATATCATGGCACAAAGATTAAAATACAGTATTTTCAGGACACACATGGGTACATTTAAGTAGATATGATGAGGCTTACATAGAACCTAATAAAAATCATTACTTTTTTAAAAAATATAGTAAGATTTTAAAACAGTATATTTGAGGGGCCGGGAGTTTGGCCTAGTGGTAGAGTGCTTGCCTTGCATGCATGAACACCCAGGTTCAATTCCTCGGTACCACATGCATAGAAAAAAGCTGGAAGTGGTGCGGAGGCTCAAGTGGTAGAGCTCTAGCCTTGAGAAAGTCCAAGGACAGTGTCAGGCCCTGAGCTCAAGCCCAGGACTGGCCAAAAAAAAAAAAAAAAACAGTATATTTGAGAACTAGAGGAATGGCTCAATGACAGGGTACTTGCCTAGCATACACAGGTCCTGGCTTTGATTCCCAGAACTGCGTAATTAAGAGTATGTTGGGAAAATATTTATTTGACTAGGAAAATAAAAGATTTCTCATTTTCATGATAAGATAGCTATATTGTTTCTTATTAATATATTTTAATCACAGTATTGCCACAGGTTTAAGATGTTCTATCCAATAAACATGATGATATAACCATAGACTATACCCTACAATTTACTTTAAAGTCATCTCCCCATAATTTGTACTTTATTATATTTTTGACTCGTACCTTAAGGACAGTGAACTTCCACTGTGTGCTGACTTCATAGTTTTTGTTTTGGTTTTGGTTGGTCATGGGCCTGGGCATTGTCACTGAGCTCTTCAGCTCAAGGCTAGCCTCTATCACTGCGCCTCAGAGCCACTTCCTGGATGTAAGAGTCTCAGTCACTGGGCTGGGAGTTTGGCCTAGTGGTTAAGGTGCTTGCCTAGCATGCATGAGGACCCGGGTTCGATTCCTTGGTACCACATACATAGAAAAAAAGCCAGAAGTGGTGCTGAGGCTCAAGTGGTAGAGCTCTAGCCTTGAGAAAGTCCAAGGACAGTGCTCAGGCCCTGAGCTCAAGCCCAGGACTGGCAAAAAAAAAAAAAAAAAAAGAGTCTCAGTCACTTTCCTGCCTGGGTTGGCTTTGAACCATGATCCTCATATCTCAGCCTCCTGAGTAGCCAGGATTATAGGTGTGAGCCACCAGTACCCGGTTCTGACTTCATAGTTTTAACTCCCTAAAGAATCTAATTTCCAAGTTTTTCAGGATATGTCACTGCAATCTCAAATATTAATACTCATCATAAATGGATGTCAGAACTTTTACTTCAATTAAATAATGCTTATTTATGTTGGAGGGGGGTTATCCTGGAAAGAGGGGAAGAGAGAAAGAGAGAAAGAGACCACGACAGAGACAGAGAGAGGTCCTCTGGGTGCTGTCCCTGAGGGTTTTTTTGTTTTATTTTGTATTTTTGCTCAAGGCTAAAACTCGATCACTTGAACCACACCTCTAGTCCCTGTTTCTTTGGAAGTTTATTAGAGAAATAAGTCTCATGGACTTTTCTGCCTAGGCTTGCCTAGAATCTTGATCCCCAGCTCTCAGCCTCCTGAGTAGCTAGGATTACAGGCACAGCCACCAGCGCCAGGCAAGGTTTTGAACTCAAAGATGTGTTTACGTGGAAGGTACTCTTACTCTACCATTTGAACTATGCCTCCAGCACTTTGCTTTTTAGATTATTGTTTAAATAACCTGGACATGCTTTTGTGCAGAGCCAGCTTGAGCCATAATCCTTACATCTATACTTGGATTTCAGGCATGCACCATCACTCCTGGTTTATTTTTTGAGATCAATCTCATAAACTTTCACCCAGGCTGGTCTCAAACAGTAATCCTTCAAATCTCTGATTAGCTGAGACTATACGTTTGAGCCCCCTTGCCCAGTTATCCTGGAACTTCTTAGAAACATTAAGAAGACACAGGAAACAAAATATTAAATAAATAAATGCACAGGAATCTCTTCTAATTTATCCTGCCTTGCCTTCCCCTCCACCCCCCCTCTTCCTCCCTTTTTTGCCAGTCCTGGGGCTTGAACCAGGGCCTGGGCACTGTCCTTGGGCCTTCTCAAGGCTAGCGCTCTACTACCTGAGCCACTTCCAGCTTTTCCATGTATGTGGTACCGGGGAATCAAACCTAAGGCTTCATGTAGGCTAGGCAAGCACTCTACCACTAGGCCACACTCCCAGGCCCTCCACTATCTCTTCATTCCCAGGATTGTACCAGCAATATTTTTGCACAAATAGGCCTTTTATTTGACACTATTAAAAATCTGATTTTTTTTTTGCCAGACCTGGGCCATGAACTCGAGGCCTGAGCACTGTCCTTGGACTTTCCCAAGACTAGAGCTGTACCACTGGAGCCATAGCACCATTCCCAGCTTTTTTTCTATATATGTGGTACCAAGGAATCGAACCTGGGACTTCATGTATGCTAGGCAAGCACTCTTACCCCTAGGCCAAACTCCCAGTCCCAAGAATCTGAATTTTAAATGGATTCTTGAAGTAGAGGTTTGTATCCATCAGTGCATTCAACTTTAGCACCAGTCTTGTCTGCAATAGCTTTCCCAAACTACCACCTTCATCATGAAGCTCCATGGGCTTTCTCAATTCATGGGCTTCTTTAGCATTTTTACCTTCCTAATGAAGACATGATGAAATGGATAGACAGGCTAGCCTGTTCTTTTTTGTAAGGTATTACATACATTTATCCTCTTTACACATAATAATTGATAATCTGATGGCATGTTTTAAAGCCTGCTGCAGTATCAAATTGATAGTCAGTGTTTGTCATGCACAGGCCAGCCTTTTCTATGTCTCTCCCAGTCTGGAGAATCCATTTATTAACTACACCTTTCAAGTCATCTATACTTCTCAGATCATGATTTCCATCATCCTCTTCTGGATCTGGTAGACCTGCTGGTACTAAGTATAGGAGGTTTTGAATATCTGGCTGTTGCATTTTTTTAGTAAAAAGAAATGCAGAGGGGTCAGGAGTTTGGCCTAGTGGTAGAGTGCTTGCCTAACATGAACAAAGACCTGGGTTCAATTCCTCGGTACCAAATACCTAGAAAAAGCCAGAAGTGGTGCCGTGTCAAGTGGTAGAGCTCTAGCCTTGAGAAAGCCCAAGGACAGTACTCAGGCCCTGAGTTCAAGCCCAGGACGAGAAAACAAACAAAAACCAATGTGGAAAAGACAAAGTAAATAACCATTTGTACTCTTGACATCAGTATGAGATTCAGCCATTTTTTTTTTTTTTGACAACAGAGCACATTTTTTCCCCAGGTAAGATTCGTGTCTTGGAAGTTGGTCAGACAGTTCTTGCCCTGAACATCCTCAGCAAGTAGCTTGAATTTTCTCCTCCTCCTCCTCTTCCTCCTCCTCCTCCTCCTCCTCCTCCCCAGGAGGATCTTGATCTTCGTCAAAGCTAGTGCTCTACCACTTGAGCCACAGCTCCACTTCCAGCTTTTTTCTATGTATGTGGTACCTAGGAATCAAACCCAGGTCTTTGTGAATGCTAGGCAAGTACTCTACCACTAGTCCAAACTCCCAGCCCTGTAGCTTGAATTTTCTACATGAAGACTGATCATTCTGCAGATCAGCAAGGCTCACTTCAAACACCCAATCCTTGAGGCCATCAGATGCAAATTCGGTTCCTTGAGTCCTATGACTCTTAATTTTTTTTTTGCCAGTCCTGGGGCTTGAACTCAGGGCCTTGGTACTGTCCTTCAGCTTTTTCAAGGCTAGTGCTCTACCACTTGGGCCACACCACCACTTCTGGCTTTTTCTGTGTATGTGGTACTGAGGAATCAAACCCAGGACTTCCTGCATGCTAGGCAATCACTATGCCACTAGGCCACACTCCCAGCCCCCTAATATTTCTTTCCTTAAACATGGCCAGTACTTTCACATTATGCAATCTTTCTTAGAAAATGGATTAACCACTCTCTTCTTGGCTCCCTTTTTGCCGACTTTTTTTTTTTTGCCAGTCCTGGGCTTGAACTCAGGGCCTGAACACTGTTCTTGGGCTTTCTCAAGGGTAGATCTCTACCACAGCACCACTTCCAGCTTTTCTATGTATGTGGTACCAAGGAATCAAACCCAGGTCTTTGTACCTGCTAGGCAAGCACTCTACCACTAGGCCAAACTCCCAGCCTCCTTTTTGCTGACTTTTGTAAGGTGCTTGTTCTTGCCAACTGCCATGGTGCTGCTCAGTAAGCCAAAAGGCTATACCAGCAGTACTGAACTTCCAACTTTCCTCCCACCCTAAGATAGCACTCTTGAATTTCCTGATGTTCATTCTATTTGCTCTAAAATATTCTTTTTTTTCCTTCCTAATTTACATTTGGCTCCTCCAGTCTATTTACACTTTAATATACAAACTAATTGTGTTGCACACACACATACACTCACACTTAAACCCTTTCCTGGAAAATGCTTCAAAACACAAATCTGATTGTGTTCCTACCACATCTTAGGATTACTGTAGAATCCTTGTTTAGTGTTGTGCTATGGAAAATTTTTATCCATCTTCCACTCCCATCTGCTGTCTATACCTTTCTATCAACATGTCATAACATCAGGAATTCTTCCCACTTTAATAAACCTGCTCAGTCAAGGTTTTCAAGAAACCTAGAAATTTTCTCTGGCTAATGTTAAAAATTGCTGGAATTGCCCTTTGTGCCATCCCCAAACATATGAATCCTCTACCATCAAGGTCCTTAACCTCACAGTCAGAGAAGTAATAGTAGTTCTTAGAACAAGAGGATCTCTATGCTTTTGAGATTCCACTCCTCCTACTAGTCCAGTGAGAGGGACATGGCTATAGGAATCCATGTGAACACCTGTGTTCCACACACTCTAGAGTCTTGGCCTTCAGCCAGATGGAACCACAGCAGCTCTAACTCTCCATTGGCTGGTATACTTATTTAGCCATTTGACTCAGACCACCATCTACACTGAGCAATATTAGACATTGTTCTAGTTGCTTTCAAGACTTTACAATCTAGAGGGGACAAGCAGACCATAAACAAAGAAATATATAGGTCATGTGAGGATAAATACCATTTTAAAAAAGCAAGATAAAGAGTGGAAAGGATATTTTTGTGAATTGTGGAACACTTCTATTGAAAAAGGAAGAAAAGTAGAAGTCTGAGTAAAACGAAAAGCAAACAAAGAATTTAAGTCAGAAGACTGATTTTTGGGGGGGAGCAGGGGAGACAAAGGATCTCATGTTATTCAGACTAGCCTCAGACTCCTGGGATCTATCCCAGGAATGAAAATATCAAAGATTGCTTTTTAGGCAAGTACTTTACCACTAAGATATATCCTTAGCTCCTTCCTGGATTTTTTTTTTTTTTTTGCCAGCCCTGGGTTTGAGCTCAGGGCCTGAGCACTGTCCTTGGACTTTCTCAAGGCTAGACAAGGCTAGAGCTCTACCACTTGAGCCTCAGCACCACCTCCGGCTTTTTTTGTATATGTGGTACCAAGGAATTGAACCCGGGTCTTCCTGCATGCCAGGCAAGCACTTTAACCACTAGGCCAAACTCCCGGCCCCCTTCCTGGATAGTTTAACATTTGTGATTGAGGAGTAAAAGTAACCATTTTTTCAAGAAAATCTTTGGGTAACCTTTCTCCCTATGGCAGTCTATTATTGTAGTAGATCCATTGATTCTCACATCAGAATTCTCACCATTGTGTAGTGCCCTCTACATTGACTCTGGATTTGGCTTTGGCCAATGGGAAGTTAAGAAGCACAATGCAAGCAAAGCTCTGTGTTTACAGAAGCACCATGCAAACAGAGCTAGTACTTACTCATTGTGGTATATGTGGGCTTAACCTCTTTAGATCTTCCTGTTCAGATCCCAGTGGCCAGGCTATGAGAAGTCTAAATCAGCCACACAAAGCTAAATGAAGCCCCCAGCTGAGCTGAGCCCCAAAGCCAGATTCTATCCATAATCAAGTCATCCCAGTTGTTACCACATGGAATAGAAACGGGCTATCCCTGCTAAGACTTACCCTAGTTGCAATCTTTTGAACACATACGTGTTATTTTATATCACCAATTCTAGAAACACCGTGGTAAACAGCACTGAACAACTACATGGTTTATATTTTAAAATAACTATTTTCCTACAGTTTGCTAATTTTTTTTTTTTTGGTACAGGGTCCTGGGGCTTGAAGTCAAGGCCTGAATGCTAGCCTTGAGCTTTTGTGCTTTTGTGCTCAAGGCTAGTAGCACTCTACCATTTGAGCCACAGTTCCCCTTCTAGCTTCTGTTGCTTATTTGGAGATGAGTCTCACGGGCTTTCCTGCCCCGGCTGGCTTCAAACTGCCATCCTAGATCTCAGCTTCCTCTGTAACTAGTATTACAGGCATAAACCACCAGCACCCAGCCTGCTTGCTGAAGTGTTAAAAGTAAAATATCTAAAATTTGTGAAGACCTGCCTTGTATACTTGTACAAAAGTCAGTTTAAGTGGCACTGTGGCTCAAGGGGTAGGGCAGTAGGCTTGAGCTGAAGAGCTCAGGGATAAACCCAGGCCAGAATTCAAGCCCCACCCCACACAGAAAAAGAAAAGTCAGTTTAATGTCTGTGCTCCCACTCAGCTACAGGTCCACAGGGAAAAAGACTATGTCTATCCTGGTCAACATTGTTTCATTGAAAAGACCCTAGCACAATAGTAGACATTACACCAACATTTTAGTAAATTGACTGGGCTATATAAAAATCAGCAGTAGAGCAGGTACATGTGCAGTTGAATCCTCAGTACCAAAAAAAAAAGTTGGTAAATCAACATTGCTAATTACATCATTTCCTCTGCTTGAATAGGATAGTAATTCTTATAAGCATTTTTACTAGTAAACACATAAAATATTCAGTACATGCTGACACTATTCTAAGCATTTTATAGATATAATCATACATGCTAATGTATGTTTATGTTTAGGAATATGTTCTAAGAAAGGCATTAGTAAGAAATTTTGCCATTGTGTAAATATCAGAGTGTACTTAGGTGAAATAAGATAAGTAACATTACCAGGGGATATAATCTTATGAGACCATCATCATTAAACAAAATATCATTATGTAGAACATGATGATGTTAACTCATTTAGTCCTTCACAGTAACCCAATAATCTAATAATAATCTATCATTAGTCCCTCTTTAAGATGAGGAAATCTAGACACAGAAAGGAGAAATCATTTGCTCATGGAAGGACCAAATTTAAACATAGAATCCTTTTCCAGAATCCATATGCTTATCTCTCCCCTGCTACTTTTTCCTGATGCTGAGCAAATACTCTGCCACTGAACTATATACCTCTAGCTCCTAAAATCTCTCCTCCTCCTCCACTTCTTCCTCCTTCTCTTCTTTTTTTGGTCAATGATGGGACTTGAACTCAGGGCCTCGGTGCTGTCCCTGAGCTTTTTTGCTCTACCACTTTAAGCCACAGCTCTTCTAGTTTTCTCTCATTTAGTTAGTTGGAGATGAGTCACACAGACTTTCCTACCCCGGCTGGCTTTCAACCTCCTGAGTAACTAGGATTACAGGTGTGAGCTACCAGTGCCCTCTCTTCCTCTCTCTCCCTTTCTCTCTCTCTCTCTCTCCCTTTCTCTCTCTCTCTCTCTCTCTCTCTCTCTCTCTCTCTCTCTCTCTCTCTCACACACACACACACACACACACACACACACACACAGTGCCCCTCTATGTAGCACAAGCTGACTTTTCAAACTTACAATTCTACCTCAGCATCCCGTGTGTTAATATTACAGGTTTATATTACCATGCTCAGCCTCCAAAATCCATATTCTTCATGGGGGAAGAAGGGAGACAGAAAACACATAAGGAGTATATCTGTTTGAATTCAGGGATTCATGCTTGCTAGGCAGGTGCTCTATGTCTGCTCTACTTTTGCTCCAGTTAAAATTGAGATCAGGTTTCACTGTTATGCCTGGGCCAGCCTGGCTACTTATACTTCCTAGCATAGCTGGAAGGATGAGAGACATCCACCATTCCATTCTTTTTTTTGCTGAGACATCAAACCCTTTAATACGTGAGGTGGGGGGGACACAATCCTTCACAATCCTCCCAATCTCAGCCTTGCAAGTAGCTGGGATGACTGGCACTGGTGCAGTCAGCCACTAGTTGAGATGGAGGTCTCATGAACTTTTTGCCTGGGCTAGCCTTGAACTGAATTTCTCCCAATCTCCACTTCCCGACCAGACAGAATTAGAGAAAGAGCCACTCGCACTTGATCAGAATCCCTAGTAGAGACCACCTCAATAGACTTTGCTGGTGAAACAAGAATAAAGATTTCAAAGCACAAGAGGAAGAGCATGATCCACATTGATGACATCATCAAGTAGTAACTTCCCGTTGGGTGCATGCTTCTGCTCCAAAAATGTGCTCATGATGCCAGTGAAAACAGGAAAATGACAGTCAGGAATGACAGGTGATGACAAACACTAGGAAGAAAGACTACATGTGGTCTATCTCTAGACTTTTAACTCTGTCAGCTAAACTAACCAAACTCTAACCCATGGATTTAGCCCAATTCCCATCTCCTAAATCAACCAAGAAACCTGAATCAAATTTGGATGCTGATGGTTCATGCTTACAATTCTAGCTACTCAAGAGCTGAGATCTTTGAGGCCAGCCCAGACAAATCCAAGAGATGCGTATCCACAATTAACCAGAAAAACTGAGAAGTAGAGGTGTTGGAGCAAATGGAAATGTGTCCCAGTAGTAGTACATGCATGCACATGTGCAAGCACACACACATAGAGCCAGGTGTCAGTAGTTGCTAGCCCAGTTTGGAGGTTCTCAGTCTTTTATAATGCTTGCATAACCTGTGAGCAACACAAAGACTGATAGCAAAGCCCTATCTTGGTACCCTTCTCAGCCACGCTTTTGTCCTGAGAGAAGGCCTGGATGCAGAAATATAGATTCAAGCCAACAACACTGTTGAGGTCTTGTGTGAACAAACTCAGTTGGAGAAATACAGTATTTTTTCCACCACCACAAGAATATATACACACAAATACCCCTAGCCCAATTCTCAGATTTGGAGAAGACATAGAAATTTAACATTAAAATATTAAAGTGGCAGCTTAACCCAATAATAGGAAAAACGTTCCTTAAGTACTCTGCTTAATAGCTATAAAAAGGAGGCCAAGATCAAAGGAGTAGAACTTCAGGTCTTGGAAATCAGGAGTCTTCCTCAAGGGAATCTTTAAACTGGGTCTTCTTCATTAAACAGTCACAAAACAAACATTGAGACTGTCTATCTGACCATTTCTGTCCTTGCTGCTGGAGATAAAATATTAAGCCATACTCTTCAGAAGCACTGGTGTATTCCAGTGAATGGCCTTTTTAAATGTGTGCTGCCATCAAGCTATAAGAAGCTACCACCTGTGGCTGGCAATGTGGCTTAGTGGTAGAGTGCATGCCTAGCACAAACCCTCAGTATGACGTAAAACAGAAAAAGCCAGAAGTGGCTTTGTAGCTCGAGTGGTAGAGTGGTAGCCTTGAGCAAAAGAAGCTCAGAGACAATGCCCAGGCCCTGAGTTTAAGCCCCAGGACTGGCAAAAGAGAAGAGGAAAAGAAAAGGAAGTGGAAGAGGAAGAGGAGGAAGAAGAGTTCAAGCCCCATGACCAAAGAAGAAGAAGAGGAGGAGGAAGAAGAAGAAGAAGAAGAAGAAGAAGAGGAGGAGGAGGAGGAGGAGGAGGAGGAGGAGGAGGAGGAGGAGGAGGAAGCAGCAGCAGTAACCCTCTGAACTGGCTACTCAAGGCAGGGATGGTAACAAAGGCTCTACTCATATAACACAGTGTATTCATCATCACTATATTAGTGTTATTATTATTGATGGTGGTATTGGGGACTGAACTCAGGGCTTCGTACTTGGTAGGCAAATTGGTGTGTTTGGTTTTGTTGGTATTGAGGATTAAACTCATATAATGCTTTACAGTATGTGCTCTGTATAAGCATCCTGGAAGACATTCTAATCTCATCTCATTTCCAAGGGAGATCTTTTTTTCTCCAGAACAACTATTATTATTATTATTATTATTATTATTATTATCATTATTATTTTGCCAGTCCTGGGCTTCAGCTCAGGGCATGAGCATTGTCCTTGGGCTTTCTCAAAGTCAGAGCTTTACCACTTGAGCCACAGCACCACTCTGGCTTTTTTCTATGTATGTGGGACTGAGGAATCAAACCTGGGTCTTTATGCATGCTAGGCAAGCGCTCTACCACGAGGCCAGACTCCCGGTTTCAACTAGTATTAATTTTATCTTCTGATACCATGAAATGTAGGACCAATGAGGCTGCCAACTTGAGAGACAAATACATGACTCAGTTGCACTAATATGCTTTTTTGTTGTTGTTGGAGCTGGGAGCTGTCTTGAGCACCTCTGTGTTCAAGGCTAGTGCTTTACCACCGAGCTACAGCACCATTTCGGGTTTTTAAGTGACTAATTGGAGGTAAGAGTTTCACAAGGATTTTTCTGCCCAGGCTGGCTTCAAACCGTGATCCTTGGATCTCAGCCTCCTGAGTAGCTAGGATTACAGGTGTGAGTCACTGGCAACCAACTCCTAATATGCATTTTTTGTGTCCTTAGGAGTGGCTATAAGCCATTCTGGAAGAAGGCATTTTTCTTACCACCAGTCCCTATATTTGTTACCACCAGTTACCTACAGTACTACATTCATATAAATGCAGTGACAGGCGGGAATATGACAGCATTTAAAAATTAGGCAAACAGCTAAACACCAGTGTTGCACACCTGTAATCAATCCTAGCTACTCATGAGGCTGGGATCTGAAGATCTGGCTATCTGAAGCAAGCCCTGGCAGAAAGGTCCAATTAATAATCACCAGAAAACTGGAAGTGGATCTGTGGTTCAAGAGGTACAGCATTAGCCTGGAGCCAAAAAGCTCAGGGACTCTAAGTTCAAGCCCCATATTGACCAAATTAAAAAAAAAATCAGGCAAAAGCCTTACAGAAGACGGCATTGGGCTCACTGCTTAAGTTATTTCCTTGTTTGCTTCACTCAGGAGGTTGAGTTTATTACGTCCCAATTCAAACAAAATTCAAGTTCCTGCCAAGTAGAAGAAGAAAATTAAAGTATCACGCAGACTAGATTTTAGTGTCACAGGTTTATGGGATACCATAAAAACTGCTTACAAGTTAAAGCTATTCACATAAATTACCTCTCACCAGTTTTTTTTTTTTCCTCTTGATGAAAAGACTATGGGGCAAGCTGGGTGTGGTGGCTCACGCCTGAAATCCTAGCTACTCAAAAGGCTGAGATCTGAGGATCAACATTCAAAGCCAGCCTGGGCACAAAAGGACCTGAAAACTCTTATCTCCAACTTCTAGAAAACAGAGAATGAGGTTTGACTCAAGGGTAGGGCAGTAGCCTGAAGAGCTGAGCCTGAAGAGCTCAGGGACAACACCCAGGTGAGTTCAAGCCCCATGACGCACAAAAAAAGACACTCTGGGGCAAAAGAATTGATATCTACATCAGAATTTATATTCAGAGAAGGAAATTCAGGTGTAATATCAAGCTTAAGAAGATATTTGAGAGCAAGGTTAATTAATAATGTATAAGATACGTGTACATGTGAGCTCACACAACACACACAATATCACCAACTGAATCATTCTCATAAATGATGTCACTAGGCATCCACACAGTAATCTTAGCACTTAGGAGGCTGGAGTGAGAGAGTTGTAAATTTGAGGGTAGCCTGGATTATATAGTAATCACCTGTCTCAAAAAATATAAAGTATTAAAAAAGGGGCTGGGAGTTTGGCCTGGTTGTAGAGTGCTTGCCTAGCATACACAAAGACCCAGGTTCCATTCCTCGGTACCACATACATACCAAAAGCTGTAAGTGGTGCTGTGGCTCCAGTGGCAGAGAGCTAGCCTTGAGGAAAGCCCAAGGACAGTGCTCAGGCCACGAGTTCAAGCCCCAGGGCTGGTTAAAAAAAAAAAGGATAAGAATAAAAACTAGCGGGCATGGTGGCTCACACCTGTAATCCTAGCTACTCAGGAGGCTGAGATCTGAGGATCAAGGTTCAAAGCCAGCCCAGGCACAAAAGGACCTGAGACTCTTATCTCCAGTTAACTTCCAGAAAATGGAAAGTGGGGCTTGGGTCAAGGGTAGGGTGGTAGCCTTGAGCTGAAGAGCTCAGGGACAGTGTCCAGGCCCAGGGGTAGGGTGGTAGCCTTGAGCTGTAGAGCTCAGGGATAACACCCAGACCAAGGTCAAGCCCCATGACCCACAAACAAGAAAAAGAAAAAAGAAAAGAAAAAGAAAACGTACAGAGGCACCAGCAAAGGTGACAAGGAGTTTATTTGACTGGCCATAACTTCCTTGTCCTAGGGGGACCAAAAACAGCCCCAATCTACAGTGGGGCAGAGTTTATATAGGTCACCATACAGGTGGTGGTTTACAGATGCTCAAGGATCACTGGGACAGGGATATTTTTCAGCTGTGGTCAGGACCAGGCAGACAGCATTCTGAAAGCCAGAGATTTAACATTGGAAGTGGGAGTTATCAAGGAATGAAAAAAGCTGGATTATTACACTAGCACTGTAGCTCAAAGTGATAAGAGTGTTGCCCTTGAGTGGAAAAGCTCAGGGACAGCAGTCAGGCCCTGAGTTCAAGTCCCACAACCAACAACAACAGCAAAGGTTAACATTTGGAAGGAATCATCCTTAATTCCTCATTTTGCTTTTCAGGTGTTATCTTCAGTCTTTACATTTCCCTTGAGTGCTTATGTAAGAACAGGGTAAGAGAAAGAACATGCGTTGACACATGGAATTATGCTGAACCAGCAAATAATCTCAAATCTTTTTCTCTTTCGTTATCTTCTTCTCTCTTTTCCTCACCCATGGATGGGGTTTGAACTTGGCTTGGGTGTTGTCCCTGAGTTATTTTGCACAAGGCTAGTGCTCAACTTTAAATCACTTTGAGCTCCACTTCTGGTTTTATGGTGGTTAATTGGAGATAGGAATTTCATGGACTTTCCTGTATAGGCTGGCTTTGAATTGTGATCCTCAGATATCAGCCTCATTAGTAGCTGGTGTGAGCCACCAGCACCCGGATGTAATGGTTATTTTTGAGACGGGGTCTTGCTTCTTGCCCAGGTTCATGCCTAAACCATGATCCCTCGTTGTTTCCTATCATAGCACTAAAAAGTCCGGGTGACTCATCTCCAATTAATCACCAGAAAACAGGAAGTGGTACTGTGGCTCAAGGAGTAGGGCTGCAGCCTTGAGCTGAAGAGCTCAGAGACAATGCCTAGACCCAGAGTTCAAGCCCCACAAATGACAAAAAAAGATTCACAAAATCGAAAGTGGTGCTGTGATAGGCTTGTGCAAAACAGCTCAGGGAAAGTGCCCGGGCCCTGAGAGCAAACTTCAAGACTGGCAGAAAAGAAGAAAAAGAAACATTTTAGATGGGTGCTGGAGAGGCTGAGATGTGAGGATCATGGTACGAATGCAGCCTGAGCAGAAAAGTCCCCATGAGACTCATCTCTAATTAAGCACTCGAAAACTGGAAGTGGCACTATGACTCAAGTGGTAGAGGACTAACCTTGAGCACAAAGAGGCTCAGGGATAGTGCCCAGACCCTGAGTTCAGGCCCCACATCCAATCAAAGAAAAAAGAAAAGATTCACAAATGCACAATTCACACTACAGTGAAAGTGGGGACTCACAAGTCCATGAGATATTTTTATTGCTTTCTAATAATCATGCTTTTATGCTTGCTGGTCTGACTGGATATTCATCTGAGTGGTGCAAGTCTCCACTATTCAGCATCTCATATTCCTTATTTTCTAGCATTTGTCACACACTTGTTCTTTTATGTTTGATTCTTCCATTGTCTCCCCAGCTTCTTGAAGGTAGGGAGCTCCCATCCAGCCAGTCCAGCTCTTTTAAACTTGACTACATACAAAGACTTACAATTTCCTAAAATTTTCTTATTCCACAACCTGTATTTCCCCTGCACGTTGCTGGAATGCTTTCCTTTCTTCTTCAAAACTCAGCTCAGCTGCCACTTTCACAGGAAAAAAAATAACCCTCAGCCGGGCACAGTGGCTCCTACCTGTAATCCTAGCTACTCAGGAGACTGAGATCTGAGGATCGAGGTTCAAAGCCAGCCAGGGTACAGAAGGACCTGAGCCTCTTATCTCCAATTAACCTCTAGAAAACGGGAAGTGGGGCTTGGCTCAAGGGTAGGGTGGTAGCCTTGGGCTGAAGAGCTCAGGGACAGCACCCAGGCCGAATAATAAGCCCCAATTCCCCGCCCCCCCCCAAAAAAAATAACCCTCAAGTTAGAACAGGAGCTTCTCCTGGGCTGACCTCTTAGTTTTAGGCTTGTCTTGTATTTCCTTGATTGCCTTCCCTACTAAAGCCGAAGCAACTAGGCTTTTTTCCCAACTCGCACCTCCACCTGATTCCATGGCAGATACCACTGCCTGATGTTCCAGTCCTCAAATAACATCTGAAAATTCAAGGACTCTGCAGATTGTAGGTAGATCCGGGCTCACAGAACAGTGAGGGTGTGCAAATAAGTGTCTCTTGGTAAGCAGAAAACCTGGTTGGCCCTCAGTTTGCATGAAAGCAATCTAATCCCCAGCCCACCCCACCCCCCATTCGTGCAGCCCCACCCAGGCTCCTAAGGCACCCCAAGGTCCCAGGACCCACAAGATACGAAATCGGTAACAGGCCTGGGCGCCTGGACTTGGGCAATACATAAATAAAGTGACATCTTCCCAATTCGGTGAACTAGGGGTGTCCTTGAGCCGCGCATGAAAAACAGGCGAGATCCGAGCAGCACGGTGACTGCCGTGGCCGGGCCGGCTTAGCTCTACATTTCTTGCCCAGCAGGTTCCGAATTAAAACAAAACCAATCACAAACATGAGAAGCCAAATGAGGCTCCTCGGGCTCCGGGGCGGGGTGCCGGCCTGTGTCCGGAGAGGGCCCGCTCCCTCCCGGGCTGCCCACTGAGGGGAGGGCAGGGCCACGGCCCCTTCCCGCGGACAATCGCGGCGCCCCCTGCGCTCCCGAGCGGAGAGAACAAGGCTCCAGAAGCTTCCACGAGCCTCCGAAAGCCGGGTGCGCGCCTGTCCTCCCACAAGGCCATTCGGCACAGCCCCGCCCGCTCCGAGCGCCCCCGCGCCGTCGCCCAGGTAACCGCGGGGCGGTGGCAGCAGCCAGAGAGGCGGGACTTCCGGCGAGTGACGCGCTCCGGCTAGACTACAAAAGACGACGGCTGCGGCGGGCCGGGCGGAACTTTCCAGAACGCTCGGGGAGAGGTTGGAGGAGCCGCGGCTGCCCTAGCTGCGCATAGCTACGAGCTCCTTCCCGCTCCCTCACCGGCCCCAGCCCGCTCACCGGTGAGTTTTAGCCCTCGTGCTTTCCCTGAGACTCCGGTTTGAATCCTTGGCGATGCCAAGAAGCCGGATGGAGCCGCAGTCAGGAGGCGGTTGGTTCCGCGTGGGCGAGAGGGTGGAGGGTCCCTGGAGCCACCATTCCCTTTTCGTGGGGGCGGGGTCCCGGTGTGGCCTCACCGTGAGTGGGCCCGAGACCTTTCCTCGGCCTCGCCCGCCCACCCTTGAGTTATGTGAGAACCGGGCCGCCTTGGGCCTCCCCGCCGTGCGCGCCGCCGCGTCCCTCCGCCCGCGCTCGCGCCGGGTGGGCCGTCCGGCGCGCACGCGCGGAGCGAGGCAGGGTTGAGGGGTTGCGGGAGGAGCCGGGCGGAGGCTGCGGCTGGCGCTTCTCCGGTCTCCCCTCCCTCTCTTTGTTGAGAGCTGAGCTTCCCCCTTCCATCCCTCACGAGCTGGGCGGGGGCGGGGGGGACGAGAAAGGAAGGAAAAAGCTTAACGGTCGGCGCCAAGTGCGGAGGTTGGGGGTGTGTGTGGGGGGTGAACCTGAGAACGGACGCGTCCACAGGGGTTTGCCGGGGAACGTGGGTAAGCTGGAAGCAATGTGGCCGGAAAACACCCCTAAGGGGCCTGGGGAGCTAGCTCTCCGGAGGCTGGTTTCATAAACCACTGGCCCATCCCCCGTGCACCGCGACATCGTTTTCTGGAGCGTGCGTGTTGACTTACCAGATGTGCCAAAGACAGTGATAACGTAGTAATGACCGACGGACGGAACCTATTAGTGCACCTTTGAATTGCTGCTGTCACCACCTCCGGGAAGGGGAACCGGAAGAATCCAGATCACAGTTTTTCGTTAGGTTAATGTAGTAGCTCTGCTGAGGGGCATAAGGAGTCACCTGCCAGAAGGCTTTTTTAAATTCCCTGGTAGTTATTGAAGCTTGTATTTCCTGTTAGAATTTAACAGCTGAATAATTGTAGGGATTATCTTTAAGGAAGGCACTCTCCTTACGATTGAGTTTGAGTAAGAACAGATTGCCTTAGCTCTGATTATTAAAAACCATGCGTTGAAAGCCGGTTAGAATTCCTTTTTCTTCATTTCAGGCCACAAAATGGTGAAAGAAACCACTTACTATGATGTTTTGGGAGTCAAACCCAATGCCACCCAGGAAGAATTGAAAAAGGCTTACAGGAAACTGGCCTTGAAGTACCACCCTGATAAGAATCCTAATGAGGGAGAAAAGGTAAGTAGTAGATTAAACATACCTTAGCAACTCTTGGCTATGAAATTGTGTCTAATACAATGGCTATGTTTTGTACCATTTTTTTTAATGGATTTTACTTTTTCCTTAACAGTTTAAACAGATTTCTCAAGCTTATGAGGTTCTCTCTGATGCCAAGAAAAGAGAATTATATGACAAAGGAGGAGAACAGGCAATTAAGGAGGGTGGAGCAGGTGGTGGTTTTGGCTCCCCCATGGACATCTTTGATATGTTTTTTGGAGGAGGAGGAAGAATGCAGAGAGAAAGGCGAGGTATGAGAAATTCGTGGGACCGGGAGTTTGGCTTAGTGAAGGAGTGCTTACCTGGGTTGCATGAAGACCCTGATTCCATTCCTTGATTTCTGCTGTCATTTTTAGATGTTACCACTGGACTGGTTTAGCTTATATTTTAGTTATAAGTGACTATTTTAAATCCCTTGCTTTACCATGCGCCTGGTGACTACAGGGACAGTTTTTAGAGAAAGGTCAGTTAAAGTTGAGAAACCTAAATTCTCAAGTTCCTGAATCAAGCCAACAACAAAACCATTATTCATAGCCTGCTGTCCATTAAATCTTGCTTCCATTTTAGTATCAACATGTGCATTTTAATATTTCAGAAAAAAGTCGGCATTTATAGCATTCTGGTCGAGAAGTCAGTGTCCCTTTTCCATTATGATTTAAACAGAATGGCTAATGAGTAGATTAATACTGATTAATGAATTGTTTCACTTAGAACTAAATAGTTGACCTAAAAGTTATCAGTGGTTTATTCCTATATGGATGAGCTCAGAGTTGTGTAAAATAATGAAATCAAACTTCAGAAACTTTCTTTTACTCTATAAAGCTCGGGTGAGAAGGGAGGCTTTAAGCATGCCAAAGACATCTGTGTAAACAGATAAATGGTGAAGCTAGGAGCAGAAAGAATAGTGATGCTTCATAATTCATTTATAGAGTAAATGCTTATGAGGCATGTTGTGCAGAAAGGAATGGAGAACTTTTTTTCAGTTAGGCAATACTGTTTTGTTGGTGGGTAAAGTCCTATTGGAAGGATCGCTAGTTAGGAACTTATTAACCTGATGAGGGACTCTAGACCCACTATCCTTACATGATCTCTACCTTCCACTTGTCAAGTAAGTGATGTAGAGCACGCTTTTGTAGCCACTAATAACATAAGGGGAAAAAATAGAATTTTTCAGTTTTAAGTAGCCATCAGACAATGAGCTCATTAACTGTTAGCATGGGGCTGTTACATTGGACAGTACAAATAAAACATTTCTAAGGTGTCTCCATCTATATCCTTAGATTATTAATTTCTGGCTGTTTTCCTCACCTGTAATGATATCAATTTGAGAATCGTATTTGATTTGAAGCTTACCTTCTGTTATTTGTCAATTTTGTCATGCTTTCAAGTGAAACATTTACATAGATTTGATGAACATTTTGTTCTAGGTAAAAATGTTGTGCATCAGCTCTCAGTTACCTTGGAAGATTTGTATAACGGTGCAACAAGGAAACTGGCTCTGCAAAAGAATGTGATTTGTGACAAATGTGAAGGTATATATATATATATATATATATATAGTCATTACTGTCATTCCCATAACTGAAAATGTTGCTGGAGGCCTTATGGATAAATAAAACTGATGTGCTATCTAAGACTTGGTGATAATAAAGACTAAAAGCTGAGGGCCGGGAGTTTGGCCTACTGGTTAAAGTGCTTGCCTAGCATGCACAAAGACCCGGGTTCGTTTTCTTGGTACCACATATATAGAAAAAAGCTGGAAGTGTTGCTGAGGCTCAAGTGGTAGAGCTCTAGCCTTGAGAAAGTCCAAGGACAGTGCTCAGGCCCTGAGCTCAAGCTCAGGACTGGCAAAAAAAAAAAAGAAAGATTAAAAGCTGAATATGCCTCCTAGAGAAATGTTAGCAAAATTGGCAATTTTTCCCCCATCCCATTAGTTCATTTTTTTTTTTTCATTTTGAGATGGGTTCTTACTTTGAAACTCAAAATAACTTGGAACTCACGTTGGAGCTCTTACTGGCTTCAGACTCCCTCAACCTGCCTTCCACCTTTCTGGGTGCCTCTACCTCCTGTTACTGGGATGATTGCAGCCTTATGCCACTACATTGAATTTTATATGCAGTTGATAAAACTAATTTGATGCCCAACTGGCTCCCTGGGAGTTTTCTTAGAATAATATCCATAATACAAATATTAAGAAACCTAGAATTTCAGAACTGTCTTGCTAAAACATTACTAAGTTTGTCACTAAGTTTGTATGATTTTCTTTAAACTTACATAGGCCGTGGTGGTAAAAAGGGGGCAGTGGAATGCTGTCCCAACTGCCGAGGTACTGGGATGCAAATACGAATTCATCAGATAGGACCTGGAATGGTTCAGCAAATTCAATCTGTGTGCATGGAGTGCCAGGGCCATGGAGAAAGGATCAGTCCTAAAGATAGATGTAAAAGCTGCAATGGAAGGAAGATAGTTCGAGAGAAGAAGATTCTGGAAGTTCATATTGACAAAGGTGAGTGCTGATCTACTTCCATGGCATGATTTTTAGTGTTTCATAATTTTTTTTTTTAAAGAAGCAAAGTGCTGTGGCTCACACCTGTAATCCTAGCTACTGAGGAGGCTGAGATCTGAGGATCAAGGTTCAAAGCCATCCCCAGCACAAAAGGACCTGAGACTCTTACCTCCAATTAACCTCTAGAAAACGGGAAGTGGGGCTTGGCTCAAGGGTAGGGTGATAGCCTTCAGCTGAAGAGCTTAGGGACAGCACCCAAGCTGGGTTCAAGCCCCATGACCCACCAGGAAAAAAAAAAAAAATCTTGGGTTATGTGTGTGATCCAGTTCTCTTCACTTAACTAGCTTAGTGTTACTGTAAATGGTTGAATATTTTTCTCCTGTGTTGTCATAATTCTCCTACTTTCTTTAAAAATTGCTGTTAATTTGGGTCTAAAATGCTGTAATTGGGGTCTTTAGTGGGGAGCAAGGATAAGATTTGGGTGAAGAGTGGGCTTATTAAAATTTGTGGCTTTTCTGAGTGGGTATGTGTATTGATTGGTGGTTTTTTGGTGGTGATGCTGTGTATCCCAGATGAGTATGTGCATTACCGTGTCTGGCTACATTTTTTTAATGAACATTTTTGGGGGGGGTATAATTTTATTATTAAGGCATTGTACAGAATGGTTACCACTTCATAAATCAGATAATGAGTACTCTACTCTCCCACCCCTAATCATGGGACTTGAATTAAGGATCTAGGTGCTCTCCTGAGCCTCTTTCTGTTCAAGGCTAGCACTTCACCTCTTGAGCCATAGTCACTTCCTGTTTTTGAGTGGTGTTTTAGAAACTTGTCTGCCTGGGCTAGCTTTGAAATGTGACCCTCAGATATCAGCCTCCTGATATCTAGGATTATAAGCTTGAGCCCCCAGTACCTGGCTTGCTCTTTGGTAATACTACCAATTTATGAAGAAGTTTTAAAATGTAGAGGGCAGTGCATGTTTGTTATAAAAAATATATGGAAATTTAAGCTAACATTTAAACAGTTTGAACAAAGCTGGTCCTTTATATCTATGGGTTACATACACATCTACATTCAGGCAAATGTGGATTGGAAATATTTGGGGAAGAAAATTGTATGTATAAACTTTATCTTGAAATTCCCTGAGCAGTAGACAAATATGTTGATATTGTGTTGAGTATTGCAAATCTGGAGGTGATTTAAAGTACGGGTAGATAAACTCCCAAGTTATTTCCAGATGCTGTCTTTTTATTATGTAAGGGGTTTTAGCATCCTCAGATTTTGGTATTTGGGCCAATCCACTGCTGATATCAAGGAATGACCAGTAAGTACCAGTGACTGATAACTGCCTGCTCTCCTGTACCTCCAACTCCATACAGAAAAGTAGTCGGGTGCTAACCTTGAGAAAGCTCAAGCACAGTGTTCAGCCCCAAAGGACAGTGTCCAGCCCCAGAGTTCAGGCCCCAGGACTGGCAAAAAAAAAAAAAATACTTGTGAATTTATGGGTATAGTTGGATTTTGCTTCAAAATACGCAGAGCATGTAGATGCAATATATTACATAGTAATCATGAGTTAACCACTGACTCTAGATTATTGTCTGCATTTATATAGGTTTAATGTTTTTCTTATCCAAAAATTGAAACAATTGTTTTAAGTACATAATTCATAGTGATCATTAATCTGCAAGCACAGGATGTATGTGTGTTTGTGTATGCACACACATGTGCATACCAGTCCTGGGGCGCAGTGCACAGCCTTTTTTTGTTTGGTTTTGGTCAGTTGAACTTGGGCTAAGGTGCTGTCCATGAGCTCTTTGGCTCGAGTCTAGCATTACCACTTTGAGCCACAGCTCCACTTTGAGCCATAGCTCCACTTAGACTTCGGGTTTTCTGGTGATAACCATCCCATGTTTTTTAGTAAAGGTTTGAACATTTCGTTAAACATAAATTTAAGTGAAAAATCCATCACTGGAGCCATCACTAGTGGCTCCTTTAATCCTAGCTTCTCAAGAGGCTTGTTTCAAAGCCAGTCCTGGAAGGAAAGTCCATGAGCATTGTCACTCATCATGATAGAGCTTCTAGCCTTAAGCAAAAGAGCTTAGGAATAGTGCCAAGGCCTTGAGTTCAAGCTCCATGACCAACAAAAAAATCCATCACAGGGTGTTGGTGGCTCACACCTGTAATCCTAGCAATTCACCAGGCTGAGACCAGATGATCTTGGTTCAAAGCCAACCTATGAAAAGTCTGAGTCTCCATCTCCTTACCAGTTGTAAAAAAAAGCCAGACTAGAGATGAAAAAAAACCAAAAAAACCCATGAGGCCCCTGAGCTCAACCAAATGCGCTTGGTCCTAGTGTGCACATAGACAGTATATACATATCTAGAAAAATATTTTCTCCTTTTGAAAATAGCCCTACCCTTCCAATGTATTTTTAACATAGACCACACGGGTCTAATACAAAACATCCTTTTTTCCTCCCTTCTTCTAGATCTGAGTCTAGAACTAGAACCGAGGAGCAAGCACTGTACTACTGAGCTGTATGCCAGCCTAGATTCTACATTTTTAAAGCTTGCGTATGTCTTAAGTACTGCTACGAGTTTAAACTGCAGTAAAAGTAATCTGGCATAGGTGCTTAGAAGTAACAGTTGAAAAGGAACATTATTAGCTGGACTCGGTGGCTCACCTCTCATCCTAGGTACTGAGGAGTGAAATCTGAGAATCGAGGTTCAAAGCCAGCCTGGACACTAAAAAGACTATCTCCAATTAACCACTAAAACACGGGTAGTGGGGATGTGGCTCAAGGGGTAGGGAGGTAGTCTTGAGCTAAAGAAGAGCTCAGGGATAGCGCCCATGGCCAGAGTTCAACCCCCATGACCTACCAAAAAGAAAAAGACTAGGGACATTATTGTGTTTGTCAATTTCAGTGCCTGTGTTGACTTCTAAAATTTAACAGCTTTAATGAGCTGTGGGAAAGTTGGGACTTTGGGAAATTGTATAACTTGCTTTCCCAGAGTAAATCAGCTCTGAGATTTGAAGCCTCTGTTTGCTTCTAGTTTTTATTTTCTCATTTCTCATTAACATATTTCATGCACCCACAAATAAACATTTTTGTCTTAGTAGGTTTTGGGATAGGTGGCCTTAGTGTTGGGTATGCACTAAAAGTACAAAATTCATCTTATCAGGCATGAAAGATGGCCAGAAGATAACATTCCACGGTGAAGGAGACCAAGAACCAGGATTGGAACCTGGAGATATCATTATTGTATTAGATCAGAAGGACCATGCTGTTTTTACAAGGTAAAAAGTTAGTCATTGCTTACTGACATTTTGCATATTTAGTTATTTGTGCTGGTCCTTGGGGCTTGGCCTCAAGTCCTGAACAGTTGTCTCTAAACTTGATCCACTGCTTTACTTCTGGCTTTTTGGCAGTCACTTGGAGGTAAGAATCTCACCAACTCTCCTGCTGGACTTGTTTCAAACCATGATCCTCAGATCTCAGCTTTCTGGGTTGGCTCAGATTATAGGCATGAGCCAGTGCCTATTTATCCATATTCAAATGAACTTTGTTTGGCTTAGAATGTAGGTTGTACTGTATCATTAACCAACCAGGTGCCAAGTGAGTTCCTTGTTAAGGAAATTATTGTGTGATAGTACTTTTAATCATTAACTGACATGTATTAATGTGCCATGTTTGCATTGTTACAGACGAGGAGAAGACCTTTTCATGTGTATGGATATTCAGCTGGTGGAAGCATTATGTGGCTTCCAAAAGCCAATCTCCACTCTTGACAACAGAACCATAGTCATCACTTCTCATCCAGGTATACTTACTACGTGGATCTTCTTTCTAGTCTGGTGTTAAAAACTACAGGTGCTTTCTGGGCTGAATAAGGTTATTTAAAAAAGAAAAAAAATCTTGACTGTATTGGTACCTCCTAGAAAATCCAAATAGAAGGCATCAAGATTGTTTTCCTGCATAAATGTCCGGCTAATGTCTTACCATCTGGGCATTTATTTCTCCGTAGTTTTTCTTGCCTTATGAAAAAAAATGTCCATACTTTTAAGGAAAAACTTGGCTTCATTGTTTCTAGGTCAGATTGTCAAGCATGGAGATATTAAATGTGTGCTAAATGAAGGCATGCCAATTTACCGACGACCATATGAAAAGGGGCGCCTAATCATTGAATTTAAGGTGAGATGCAATACTTAAATATTTGAGAGTGGTAATAAGCTTATTTGAGAGTGGTAAGCTTACAAAAATTGGTGCTAAACTCCATTTCTCCTTGTCTATGAGTAAGAAATAATATGGATTTATAATATTACTGCTGTAAGTACTGCTTACTAAGTTGTGGATGGATTTTATTAGTTCTAAAGCTATTTTAGGGAGGTTGCATAACAAGTATTAGGGAAAATCTATAAAGTGGAGGTTGCATTTCAGTAGTGTAGGCATGAGCTTCTAGGTTTGACTAGCACTGCACACTGAGCAGGAAGAAGGTAGTTATAACTACCATCTTAGTTTCAATTCAACAGAAAACATTCTGTAAAAAGACTCAGAAAGTTCGTTGGAAAGTTTTTATAATCAGAAATATTCTCCAATCTTGGCCTCTAAAAACATGAAAATGTTTATTCATGAAGTCAGAAATGGCTTTTGTTTAGGGGGCTTGAACTCAGGGCCTAGACACTGTCCTGAGCTTCTTTTGCTAAAGGCAGCTAGCACTTTACCACTTAGCCACAGCTGAGCCACAGGGCTACTTTTGGCTTTTTCTGTTTATGTGGTACTGAGGTATAAAACCCAGGGCTTCATGCATGCTAAGCAGTCAAACACTACCACTAAGCCACAGTCCAGCCCTAAGATTGTTTCTATTTTTTATTTCTATTTTAATTTTTTGTCAGTTGTAGGGCTTTTCAACTCTGGGCCTGGGTGCTATCCCTGAGCTCTTCTTCTGCTCAAGGCTACCACTTGAGCCACAGTAACCACTTCCAGCTTTTTCTGAGTATGTGGTTACCAAGGAATCGAACCTGGGTCATGGTGCATGCTAGACAAGCACTCTACCACTAGGCCAAACTGGCCCAAAAGATGTTATTTTTTAGTCAGAACCTGATTCAATATTAGACACTAAGCCCTTTCTAATGTGGGATTGCAAATCACTTATGATTATACGTGGCCGGGTGTGGTGGCTCACGTCTGCAATCCTAGCTATTCTGGAGGCTGAAATCTGAGGATCGGGGTTCAAAGCCAGCCTGGGCACTAAAAGTCCATGAGACTTTTACCTCAGTAACCACTAGGACATGGGAAGTGGGGCTGTGTAGCTCAAGGGATAGGGTGGTAGCCTTGAGCTGAAGAGCTTAGGGACCCATGCCCAGAGTTCAAGTCCTACAACCCACCAAAAATAAATGTAATTATGTGTTTTTCCTGGGGGAAATGAATCTACGATGCTTTTTAAGAAGCTAATGGTTTGAGTGAAATTAACAGAAATTTCTTTCTTCAGGTAAACTTTCCTGAAAATGGCTTTCTCTCTCCTGATAAACTCTCTTTGCTGGAAAAACTCCTTCCTGAGAGGAAGGAAGTGGAAGAGACTGATGAGATGGATCAGGTAGAACTGGTGGACTTTGATCCAAATCAGGAGAGACGGCGCCATTATAATGGAGAAGCGTATGAGGACGATGAGCATCACCCTAGGGGTGGTGTTCAGTGTCAGACCTCGTAACGGGGCCAGTGAATAGCACTACTGGCATTTTAAATGCAGTAGTGAATGAGTGAAGGACTGTAATCATAAGCTCACTACTTGCTATTGTTTTTTGTTGTAATATTCAACTATAGTAGTGTTTTAAAGTTAAATGAAGAATAAACACATATAAAAGCTCTGCCTTTGCTCTGTATGGATGACTTCAGTGTGCAAGATGAAGTTTTAATATCTGTGAAAACTACTTTTAAAATAGCTCCTCTAGCATCTGTTAAGCTACATCTTGTAACTGATTCAGCTGTGTATGTGGACAAGTTTAAATTGAAATGCTAGTATATGTGTTGACTCTGGTATATGGCCTTTTTATCACTAATCTGTGGGGCTAAAACTTGGCATTTGGTTAGTAATCTGAAAAAGAGAAGTTGATTTGTAGAGAAATGTCGGTTTGTCTAGTTATTTGTATTAAGTGAACTCTTTGTGATGCCTTTGAATTTTATTGCCTCAAATATTACTTGAAGAGTGGCATAATACATAACTTAGCGTGTGTTAAGTGATACAGAAATGCCTTTCTAATGAAGAGGTTTATCGTAACGCTGCTTCTAAGGGCTTGCACTTCTAGAATTGCATCCCCTCTGTGCCATCTTCTTCAATATATGTGTGTTCCTAATATAAACATACATATATATCTATATATAATGTTGACCAGTCAGTTACGTTCTTTTTCCCTTTGGACCATGATAAAGCTCTTGAGTAGTGACTTTTTCAGTTGGGTAGCAAGAACGATTGAAGAGACCTGAACAATGAGAAGTTGCATGTATTACATAGGAAGATGTTTCTTAGATATGTTACAGGCTTACTTTAAACCACTTGCTTCAAAGTAACTGTAATTAAATGTTGGTAGTATAGCAAATTACAATGAATAGCTTTAACTGTATGTTTAAAGTCATGTTCATAAGCTTAAATCTGGAATCAGAATTTAAGCATTTATTGAAATGTATGAATGTCTCCTTAATATACTAATTACAAAGTATTTCCAGTGTGTCACTACAGGCTTTTTTTTCCCCTGTCATTACCAAGACATTCGCTTTTAAAAACTGAATTGTAAATTGATGTTTAAAACAAACATGGGCAGGGAGTGAAAGTGGTGGCCAAGTATAAAATCAAGTGTTTTAGTGTTCCCCAAACCTTTTGTTTAGTACAAGGTTTCTTAACCACCAATGATTGACATACAGAAACTAAAACTGGGGCTGGGATGTAGCTCAGTGACAAAGCGTTTGCCCAGCAAGTGCAATGTCCTGGGTTCAATCTCCAGAACCAAAAAAGATCAAAAATAAATAAAACTGGAACCAGTCCCAAAGGTCTCTGGTAAGCCAAAGTATTGAAATGACTGCAGTGGGACTTGAAAACTACCAACACAGGGATACCTATGTAAGGGACTTAGGAGAGTTAGCTCTAAACAGGGTCAGACCAGAATTTAACTTGGACAAATACTGGAAAAATGAAGGTTCTAAAAGCACAATGAGAATTGCTAGCAAGCTGCATAATACAAAAAGGAAAAAAACTGTTCTAATGGCTTATATCACCTAAGGTTGTCAACCACCACAGCTGTTAGGACTGAGAGCAAGAATATTTATATAAATTTCCTACTTATGAGAAAACTAGTATTGTCAAATTTGAACATGCTAGCTGGACCTTAAACCAGTTTTGTGTAGATCTGTAAATTGCCAATTCACACTTTACTATGGACTCCCAACTTGTACTTCAGTTCGGTTCAATTATCTGCCCATTGTTAATAGGTTCTAAGACTTAGGGGTTAGGAAGAAACCACCCATGCACTCCTCTCCCAACTCAATTCTATAGATTGTAGTGAGGAAACTGATAGCAAAATTCAAACGGGTAGGCAGTAGAGAAGAAATGGAGCTTCTGTGAGAATTGTTAATGTAAAAATTTGTGGTCTGTGCATTGATCCTGGGATTGAGTTTGGCCAGGGCATGCACCTTTCCCTTTTTTGCTTAAGGCTAGTGCTCTACCACTTGAGCCACAACTCTACATCCAGCTTTTTTGCTGCTTAGTCTCAGACTTAGCTGCCTGGACTGACTTAGTCTCTTGAGTAGCTAGGATAACAGACATATTAAGTTGCTGACCCAGATCTTCATTCTGTGGTTCTGAGAAAACTGAAGTTCCTGCACCTGAGATTTGTACCATTTGCTGTAGAAAGACTGCCTTCTTATGAGTCTTTTTTTTTTTTTTTTTTGCATTTTTTTAATTGTAATTAGTAAAAAGGTTACATGATATTTGCCAGATAGAAGGTGCATTAATTCACGTACCCTTTCACATGTCTTGGTACTTATGAGTCTTAAATTTCAAAACTAGGAATAAAAATAGGACAAGTTCTCAGGTATGTGTTCAGCTTTTTTTTTTTTTTCCAGTCCTGGGCTTGGGCTCAGGGTTTGAGCACTGTCCCTGGGTTTTCTCAAGGCTAGGGCTCTACCACTTGAGCCACAGCACCACTTCTGGCTTTTTGCTACATATGTGGTACCAAGGAATCGAACCCGGGTCTTCGTGCATGCTAGGCAAGCACTCTACCACTAGGCCAAACTCCTGGCCCGTATCTGTTCAGCTTTATGTGGCAGTAGAGAAGAGTCTGAGCCCAGACCGTAATATCCAAAGCACGTTAGCGCATGCCTTGTTTTAGAATAGTTTGATTTCTGGCACCCAGCTTGCATCAGGCGCCTCCCCCCTCCCCCCCCAGTAGTCCTGGAGAGTGAACTCAAGGCTTGAGCACTGTCTTTAGGCTTTCCTTAAGTGCTCTACCACTTGAGCCACAGCATCACTTCAGGCTTCTCTATGTATGTGGTACTATGGAATTGAACTTTGGTCTTTGTGCATCCTAGGCAAGCAAACTCGTGGCCCCTGCATCAGCTTTTACTAGGTAGTCCCTTACAAAACCAACAGCCCAGGAACGTTAAGGGAAATGGCACTACTATTGGAAGTTGGTCCCAATCCCCACTATTTTGTAAGTGGTTCATCTTCCTAGTCCTGGACCTGAGCCAAGTGGGCAAACAGGAAGCAGACTTGTGTAGTCACAGGCTCTGATGTAGGGTCTGGATTTTCAACCTTCAGCCTTGGAGGGGATTGCCATCTGGCATTTAAGAAAAGCCAGGCAAGGCCAGACACACCAGTGGCTCTTGCTTACCTACAATCCTAGCTACTTAATTAGGAAGCTCACATCTGAGGATCCCTGTTAAGCCCAGATAAGCAAATCTGATTCATCTCCAACTTAACCAGAAAGATGCTGGAAATGGAGGTTCAAGTGGTAGAGTGTTAGCCCAGTGAAAAAGCTAAGCAAGAGCCTGAGCCTGAGTTTAATTCCCAATTGCAGTCACATATGTGTTAAAAAAAAATAAGCGAGGTTCCTATTAAAAAACCAAGTTTGTACAAAATGAAAGATTAATACTGCCTGGGAAAAGTATACAAATTCGTTTTAATTTTACAGTTACGACCAATGCATTCTCACTTAAAGGGAATACCCAACTGAGGTCCCTGCCTAATCTCTATACTACCAATCTGTGCAGTGCAGTTTACTTTGCTAGGTCATGCTATGATCCTGCAAAGATTCCTTCATGTCAAAGTCCTTCATTCCCAGCTTTGTTTTGTTAACTGGTTAGTTTGATAAGGGTCCAGGCAGTGCTTCAGCCTCCCAAGTGTTTCCTGCCTTCAAAGAATGTCAGTGTAAGGCTGGGGATATTTAGCCCTATGCTAAACAGTCTTCAAACAGTGGTAGCGGGGTGATAACTTTCCTCTTCCAAACTTAAACTTAGGCATGCCGCAAGCAGCAGATCACCAGTTGTGAATAAAAAAAAAGTGTCAAGTGAAGGCTGAGTTAAAGCCCATTATCACCATAAAAACTTTTAAACAACTCTTTAACTGGAATGGTAAACTACATTTTACATTAGTTCTATCCTAATGACTATGTTCAAATCCCATGAATATTTTTGACATCAGGCAGTGGGAAGTTGGCCGCATAAGATGGCTGGAAAAGGGGCTGGGAGTTTGACCCAGTGGTTAAAGTGCTTGCCTAGCATGCGCAAAGACCCGGGTTCAATTCCTTGGTACCATATACATACAAAAAAGCTGGAAGTGGTGCTGAGGCTCAAGTGGTAGAGCTCTAGCCTTGAGAAAGTCCAACGACAGTGCTCAGGCCCTGAGCTCAAGCCCAGGACTGGCAAAAAAAAAAAGATGGCTGGAAAAGAATATTTTGTACAGCAGCATTAAGAAAATCTAGCCAACATTGAGTAGTATCTGCCAGGTACAGGATTCAAATCACTTAAGAACAAAAAACTTTCCCTTTTCTCCATTAGTTTGTTCTTAAAGGGAGGCATAAAAAGCCTGAAAATAGCCAGGTGTGGTGGCTTATGCCTGTAATCCCAGCAACTCAGGAAACAGATTTGGCTTAAAGCCAGCCCGAGTACTAAGGACCAAAGGACCAAGAGACTCATCTCCAATTAAACACTAGAAAACCAGATGTAGTGATGTGGCTCAAGGGTAGAGCAGTAGCCTTGAGCTGAAGAGCTCAGGGACAGTGCCCAGACCCAGAGTTCAAGCACCATGACCCCAAAAAAGGGGGGTTGCCTGAAAATAAGAGTCCTACACATCATTTTTTACTTTTTATTTTTTTAAATTTTTGCAGCACACGAGTTTGAATTCAGGGCCTCCCACTTGTAAGTACTCTACAACTTGAGCTATTCTCCCAGGCCTACATCTTGGTAGAAATCCATGTTTTATTTTTGAAATGTTTTTAGCTGAATATTATCATTACAAAAGACTTAAATTTCAGGTTCCTTGTCTAATTTTTCTTTAGAACAGCATATTGGGCTGGGGGTGTAGCTCAAGAGGTACAGAGCTTATCTAGAACTACAGCAGCACATTTTCAGTGCCAAACCCTCCTCCACATTATAGACAGATGCCAGAACTGAGTCTCAACTGATCCTGCAACTATTTTCCAACCAGATGAATTGGCCTGACAGTATGAGAAGGCAAAATGAGCAAAAAGGGCAGTGCCATGAAATCATGATAGTTTTTATGTCAGTCTGTCCAACTGCTGTCAATATGAGCCTAGGAATCGCTTGATAGACCTGAGACTTAAGGATAACGAATTCTCTCACCTATTCATGTTCAGTAAACATACTGACTAGATGAATATTTATTTACAAAGCATCTAGAAATGTGTAATTTATTAACATCTTAAAAAAACAGCTACTGAATATGGGTTATTTACAAGTTTTATGTAGTCAGGATTTTGATGATCAAAGTTCATCTTTTTTTTTTTTCTAGAAATATCAGTATTTCAAATCTTCAGGCAGATTAATGTCTGCCACAGAAGCAAAAAAGCCCTAAAATCTTAAAAATAGATTTTTAAATGGTAACAATTTTTAAGAGTGTAATTATTTGTGGTTAAATGGGATAGTTTTTTTTTTTTAGAAATCTGACCTGAAAAAACAAAAACACACAAGTATGTTTCATTGAAGTACATGCTTCAAGCTCTGTTTTTAAAGCTGAATCAGGGTTTCCAGAGCTTTAGGAGTCCATCTTCACTATAGGTAGCAATCAGATTCTGATGAGGATGATGTGCAATACCAATCACATCCTTCTCGTGAACCTGATGGGAAAAGCAGAGTGCAAGTCTTAATAAATCAATCTAAAGAGATCTTAAAACTTTACACATTCCAAATGACACACCTAAAAGACAGAGGATATGCAACTCACATGTTGTACCACAAAAAACTTTTGGTAGAGAGCCTGCTGTCCCTGAATGTAAACTCTAGAAAAAACCCTTTTATTGTGTTAAGCCCCTGGCATTTGGAGACTTTCACACAGGTGGCATTAATTCCTTGTCTGACTTTAATAAGAGCTAAAAGTGTAAAACAAAACAGGGTCAGGAGTTTGGCCTAGTGGTAGAGTGCCTGCCTAGCATGCACAAAGCCCTGGGTTCGATTCCTTGGTACCATATACACAGAAAAAGCTGGAAATGGTGCTGTGACTCAAGTGGTAGAGCACTAGGCCTTGAGAAATTCCAAGGACAGTGCTCAGGCCTGAGTTCAATTACTGCCAAAACAAAACCACCACCTAATTAGCTAGGACAATAGAGACAATAATATGCTTTCCACATGATATGGAGAAAAGTATCTGTTACCTGTCAATCCTCAAGAGGAAGAAATGGCTAGATAGGTTCTATTCCCTTCTGTAATTATATACACACATCCCTATCTACCTGAAGCTCAGAGGGTCACTAAAGGATGATTTTTCCTGGCAAAGTAGACAATTTTCTACAATTACTTATGATCCCTTATTTTTACTTGAGTGGTAAAATACCTCCATTACACTCTTGTTTTTTCATATTTAAGATTCACAATGGTAATTACGTTTGTAGAAAAAAAAATTATATGTAGAGAGTAGGGGCCAGGAGTTTGGCCTAGTGGTAGGGTGCTTGACTAGCATGCACAAAGACTCGGGTTCAATTACTTGGTACCACATACATAGGGGGAAAAAAAAAAAAAACAAGTTTTGCTGAGGCTCAAGTGGTAGAGCTCTAGCCTTGAGAAAGTCCAAGGACAGTCAGTGCTCAAGCCCTGATCTCAAGCCCAAGACTGGCAAAAAGAGAAAATGAGAGTATTAAGGCATTACCATATACATCCAATATGCAGCCCACTTCAGTGCCAGAAGCCTACAGGCAATGGCTTAGGGCCAGTTTGCTCTGTCATGGAATACCATGAGAGGCTCAAGGAAATAAAGTCCAAATCCATGCATTACCACAATTTCTTTAGGTGACCTTAGTAATACTTACTGTCAAAGTTCTCTCCAGCTTGCCTGTGACTGTGCTGAAGCAGTAGAGCACAAAGTCTTCCCCTACACAATAGATCCATTCACCACGAGGAGAGAGAGCACAGCAAACAAAGTCACCACCTTCTCTTTTACCAGAGCTGAAGCTTCTGACAATCTAGACGATATCACATCCAAGGGAAAAACAGAACAAAACATTGGTTGAAAGAGCTTGTCTACAAGTAGCACTTTAAGCCCCTTTTCCCCCTCTTAGGTGGTTAGAGACTGAAAGAGAATGCTAACTTCTACTGAGATCTGACATTTTGAAAATGCATTTTTGCCGGGCACTGATGGCTCACATCTATAACCCTATCTACTCAGGAGGCTGAGATCTGAGGACAGTGGTTCAAAACCAGCCTGGGCACAAAAAGTTCATGAGACTCTAATCTCCAATTAATCTCCAGCAAATCGGAAGTGGCACTATGGCTCAAGTGATACATCCCTAGTCTCGAGCTGAAGGGATAGTGCCTAGGCCAAGAGTTCAAGCCCCACAACTGCTCCCTCCCCCCAAAAATAAATAAAGCTGGGCAATGGGAGCACATCTGTGTAGTCCCATGGAGGCCCAAAGCAGGAGGTTGAAGCTGTTCTGGGATATATAGCAAGTTTTTCTTCGAAATAAATGTTTAGAGGTCAAGCAGAACACTATAGAGTATATTCAGTTGATATACTGGGCAGCAGTGGTTCTGTGCAGTGGTCTAATACTGTAGAGTGGCCATCTCAGCCATGAATTCTTTCTTTTATTTATTATTATTATCATTATTATTATTATTATTGCCAATCCTAGGGCTTGAACTCAGGGTCTAAGCACTGTTCTTGGGCTTTCTCAAGGCTAGAGCTCTACCACTTAAGCCATAGCACCACTTCTGGCTTTTTCTATGTATGTAGTACCGAGGAATCAAACCTGGGTCTGTGCAAGCTAGAAAAGCACTCTACCACTAGGCCAAATTCCCAGCCCCTCAGCTATGAATTCTTTTTTTTTTTTTTTTTTTTGCCAGTCCTGGGCTTGAGCTCAGGGCCTGAGCACTGTCCTTGGACTTTCTCAAGGCTAGAGCTCTACCACTTGAGCCTCAGCACCACTTCGGCTTTTTCTATGTATGTGGTACCGAGGAATCGAACCCGGGTCTTCATGCATGCTAGGCAAGCACTTTAACCACTAGGCCAAACTCCCGGCCCCTCAGCTATGAATTCTTAACTACTACTTTTTTAATTATAGGAATCGAAGGACAAAAAGTGAATAATATACACCAGCCCATAGGTCTTCTCCATGCTCAGCAGGATCCTCAAATTCCCAGGCCAACACACGTTTGTGACCTGAACCCTGACACTGCTAATGCCCCAGTGCTTCATCATGGCCCCCTGAAGTTAAATTCCTGGGAAATCTTCATATCAGAACACAGTTGCCCTTCTCCTTTGAAAGCTCCACTTTAGTGGAACTAAAGGTAGCTATACACTGCCCCAGATTCACACACCACATGTTTCTACCTAACACAAAGATTGCTGCCAGCTTAAAATATTCTATATCTCTGGCTAAGAGTTTGGCCTAGTAGTAGAGTACTTGCCTAGCATGCAAGACCACCAGGGTTTGATTCCTCGGTACCACATACAAGAAAAAAAGCTGGAAGTAGTGCTGAGGCTCAAGTGGTAGAGCTCTCCCCTTGAGAAAGCCCAAGCTAAGGCCCTGAGCTCAAGCCCAGGACTGGCAAAAAAAAAAATGTTGTATGTGTCTAAAAGAGGTTTAAAGACAGATCAAAGCCTTATTTACCCATAGGATAAAAAAGGTAGATCATAGAACACAAATATCCTGGAGAAAGGAGGTTATTTCTGAACTACTAAAGCAATGTTTTGTAGAGCTACAATTTAAATGTCTGAAAAATTAAAAAAAAGAAAGCTTTCATGTATACAAGGTGGAGCCACAGCAAGCTGGGCCCCACTCAGGCGCACTTCCTGAGCACTCACCTGCCCTTGCATGTTCATGATGACCACCGTGTTTGATCGGTTGCACACCACAAAGTGCTCTGGGTTTTTAGGAAGAAGAATCACACTGTTGACTGTAATGTCTGTCCCTGCAGTGCTGCCCAAGGACTTAAAGGTATTCGAACATTCTGTTGTCTTCATATTCCAGATCTACCAAACAAAAGTTGAAGACTTCTAGTTTCAAGGCTTAGAAAACAAGTAACTACAAAGACTAAAATTAATTCTTTAAAAAAGCTTATTTAACTTTAAGATCAAATACCCAGTATTCTCATGTATGTAGCAAGCATTCGTCTATTTGTTAATCAACATAAACATTAAAATCAAAGCATTTTAAAAGTCTATATTTTTTTGTATTTCTTTTTTTTCTTTTTTTTTTTTTTTGGCCAGTCCTGGCTTGAACTCAGGGCCTGAGTATTGTCTTTGGGCTTTCTCAAGACTAACGCTCTACCACAGAATCACTTCCAGCTTTTTTTTCTATGTATGTGGTACTAAGGAATCGAACCCAGGTCTATCATGCATGCTAGGCAAGCACTCTACCACTAGGCCAAACTTCCGGACCTTCTGTATCTTTTTCATAATATGTTGCCCATCTTTTATGTTAGTCATTAACACTGCTATTGTTAAAAACAACCAGATGCCAGGCATTATGTCTGTTGAACCCAGCACCTGATAAGCTGAGGCAAGAGGGCAGTGAGTTCAAGAACAGCTTGGATTACACAGTAAGAATCTGCCTTCAAAAAAATTAAAGTTGCAAGCTGGCATGTGGCTTAGTGGTAGACTGCTTGCCTAGCGTGTACTATTCCTCAGTACCACATAAACAGAAAAAGCCAGAAATGGCGCTGTGGCTTAAGTGGTAGAGCACTAGCCTCAAGCAAAAGAAATTCAGGGATAGTGCCCAGGCCCAGAGTTCAAGCCATAGGACTGGCAAAAAATAAAACAAACTAAAATTGGGCTAGGGCTGGTGGCTCAAACCTGTAATCCTAGCTACAACATTCAGGAAGCTGAGATTTGAGAATCACAGTTTGAAGCGCCAGCCCACACAGAAAAGTTTGTAAGACTCTTATCGCCTATTAATCACAGAAAACGCCAGAAGTGGTGCTGTGGCTCAAGTGGCAGAACACTAGCCTTACACCAAAAGGAAAAAAAAAAAAGGCTCAGGGACAATGACTAAGACCTTAAGTCAAGCCCCAGAACTGGAAAAAAAATGTGTGTGTGTGTGGGGGGGGGGGGGAGAATCTGCAAGTCTACCCTTGTCTGATAATCAACACCAAATAAGGCCTTACCATTCGATTCTACCATGAAAGTTCTGACTTGGTAGGTTTGAGGTGAGACATAGGCATGAGCAATTACTTTTTAGTCCCACAATAATTCCAGTGTTTGCCTAGCATCCATGCAGCCCTGGATTTGATTCCTTGGTATCACATATACGGAAAAAGCTAGACGTGGTGCTGTGGCTCAAGTGGTAGAGCACTAGCCTAGAAAAAGGTCAGGGACGGTGCCCAGGTCCTGAGTTCAAGCCTCAGGACTGGCAAACACGCAAACACAAACACACACACACACCCCACTACCACCACCACCAGAAGTCACAAAGGCTGGCATGTAAGAGGATCCATGAAGCATAAGCCACCTGACCACTTGTGTTATTTTTTCCAGTTTCTACTTTATCCTACTAGCCTTTGATACCTGAAGGGAGTTAAACAAGACAGCCCTGAAATAGGAGATAAACTTAGAGAAGTGATGGATCAATAATTGTATGGCACTGTCCAGACACCACTCACTAAATTATAAAAACCTCTAAAGCACAGCTGTCATATTTCTTCTGTGACTAACACAGAGCTTGGCAAAGCATCAACAAACCAGAGGAAATAGCTACCCACAAGTTGTTCAATATAAACACTTAATACTTGCCCTAATCTTTTCTCTAAAGATTAGTTGCTTAGGACAAAAATAAACATGTCAACAATTAACATTCTAAGATTTCTTAGGGTTTTCATTATAAGCCAGACAGAATCTAAGAATGATTTCTAGGGGCTGGGAGTTTGGCCTAGTGGTAGAGTGCTTGCCTAGCATGCATGAAGACCCCGGTTTGATTCCTCATTACCCCACATACATAGCAAAAAGCTGGAAGTGGTGCTGAGGCTCAAGTGGTAGAGTGCTAGCCTTGAGAAAGTCCAAGGACAGTGCTCAAGCCCTGAGCCCAAGCCTAGGACTGGCAAAAAAAAAAAAAGTATGAATTCTAGAATGACATCTTTCAAAATGCATTGTACTCATAAATTGCTTTGTTGAATAGCAACTACTGTGTACAACTAATAAAATATTTTTAAAATAGTGGATTCCAGGCCAAAAAAAAATCAATGAGATGCTTTGCCCCTTATACTGCATTAGAGGAGAGACTATAAAACAAAGAAGCCTAGACAAGTCAATGGCACAGATGAGTTGTTGAGTCCTACCTTCCTAACACAAAAAAGGCAAATCCTATGACTAAAGTTCTAAAAGCATTTTGCGTATTTCTATAACCATCCCATGGGAGAGTACATGTACTCTTACTTTCAGGTTTGTGGTTAAATATGTAATCAAGAACAATTTCAGATTTTAGATCCTCTAGCACAAAGCATTTGGCTAATATAAAGCAATTTAAATAGAAACAGGTCACAAAGAAGTATTTCAAAAATTTTTCTATTTTCTACTTCAGTTTCTCATACCTTTTCCAGGAAATGAGACCTTTTCTTTAAATAACTAAACATTTTAAGATAAAAGCCATCATTTCAGTTGAAACCTGACCTCTTCCATTCCTCTATACATGCTAGGGAAGACCTTAAATTTGAGAACTTTAGGTGAAGTTTTGTGACATATTGTATATGTAGTACTAATGTCAAAAAGAAATGTGTTATCTTTCCATTAAGTCTTGTAAATCTGATTATTATTTACAAGATAGATTTTACCACTGTGTGTATCTGAAAGGGAGAACACTGAATTTTTGAATTCCACACCCTTCCTCTTTTTCGTTTTTCCTCCTCTCTCTTTTTTTATTGGGTCATGGGGCTTGAACTTTGGTGCTGTCCCTGAGCTCTTCAGCTCAAGGCTACTGCCCTACCCTTGAGCCAAGCCCCACTTCCCCTTTTCTACAGGTTAACTGGAGATAAGAGTCTCAGGTCCTTTTGTGCCAGGGCTGGCTTTCTACCTTCATCCTCAGATCTCAGCCTCCTAAGTAGCTAGGATTACAGGCGTAAGCCACTGGTCCAGATACCCTTCCTTCTTTTTCTATACATGATAAAGCTTGTTTGGACTGTAGAGATTTTTGGTCCTCAGTCCAATAAAAACTACCCAGACTCTCTTACCACGTCTCAACTCACTTTAATCATGACTAAAGTATGTGGTAAGACAAGAATTCCAACCACTATCATCACCATTATCATGAATGCAACCTCCTTAAAGAACAAAAGAAAAGCAGACATTCCAAAAGAACCAGTATCAAATACTTAACCTTTACAGTGCCATCAGAGGATGCACTGATTATATAATGTCCATCTTGTGTAAATGTTGCTTCATTAACAAAGGAGGAATGACCACGAAATTCCTTCAAGGTTTTTCCAGATTTTAAACCATGAATTCTATCACAAAAGGAAAAGAAAAACAGTATTTTACCTATTGTGGTTGGAGCTAAGTGCTGAATGAATATTCAATGAATTATAGAATTCTGTGCTATAATATTAAGGAAGCAGATAATGCAATTGTGACATAATCTCCATTGTTAAACTGAAACAACACTAAATTGTTCATAAAGAGTCTAGAAGAATATGTTAATATTACCACAGGTGGTTAATCTCAAGGACTGGACTCTAAAATCCTAGTAATTAAAGATTCTAAATCATCGAGCCTCAGATGGATCCCAGGAATCTATGGGTAGCAGGCTCTCTACGGTGATTATGATGCAAATGATTCACAGCCCACACTCAAACACATGAAACACGGCAACATTCCCTTTAGGACTCAAGTAGACAAAAGGATAGTACTGTGGGGAAATAAAGGCCTACTATACCATGTCTCTTCCTATCACCCCATCCTGATGAAGAAAAAATAAAGAATCACTTCGGTGCTGGGAGTTTGGCCTAGTGGTAGAGTGCTTGCCTAGCATGCATGAAGACCCAGGTACTGATTCCTTGGTAGCACATATATAGAAAAAGCCAGAAGTGGTACTGTGGCTAAACTGGTAGAGTGCTAGGTAGCCTTGAGAAAGCCCAAGGACAATGCTCAGGCCCTGAGTTCAAGCCCCAGGACTGGCAAAAAAAAAAAAAAAAAAAAAATCACTAGTACTTTCTATTTCTAAGGCCTCATTTTATCAAACCTAAGTGAGGAGAATTCTGGACTTATTACTTACCTGATTGTCTGATCAAAAGAGGCACTAAGGATCTGACTGCTATCTTTGGAGAAGCTTAGACAGGTGACGCCTTTACTATGTGCCCTTTCAAACCTCCTTAAACACTGTCCACTCTGAATCTTCCACACCTTTATTAAAAATAAAACAAAACTTAGAATATTCCAGTACAGTCCACAGAGCAATTAAGATGCAATGCTAATTCATTAATGTACCAAAACAGTATTAAAAATGTATGTTAACAGCTGAATATGATATGTCTGGATCACACAGAACAATGTCAGCTGATCCCATTGAAACTTAAAACTTTCTTACAAATTATTAAAACAAAAATTCAGGATTAGGGAACAAACTCAGTGATAATAAGGTTTACAGAAGGTCCTGAGCTCAACAGGGTGCCCAGCTACACTTTTAAGTCTGAAATGATCACTTATCAGAAACCATTGCTATTTCCTGGTTTTTTTTTTTGTTTTTTTTTTTTTTTGGGGGGGGGGGGAGGTCAGTTGTGGGGCTTGAACCTGAGTGCTCTTCAGCTCAAGTGCTCTACCACTATAAACCACAGGGCCACTTGCAGTTTTCTGGGGGTTAATCGGAGATGAGTCTCACAATCTTTGTGCCTGGGCTGGCTTTGAAGCATGATCCTCAGATCTCAGCCTCCTGAGTAGCTAGGGTTACAAGTGTGAGCCACTGGCTCCGGCTCCATTGTTATAGCTAATCTAACCTATGGAATAGTATAAGGAACTAAGTATAACTATAGCTAAGTAGTTATAAACAATTTCCTTTAAACAAACAATTAAAAGCCAGGCACCAGTGGCTCATGCCTGTAATCCTAGCTACTCAGGAGGATGTTAGAGGATTTAGTATAAAGCCAGCTCAGGCAGGAAAGTCCTTGACATTCTTTAATAAAGAACTCCCTCCAAAAAAGCTAGAAGTGGCACTCTGGGTCAACTGGTAGAGCACTAGCCTTATGTTGGTGGCTTCTATCTATAATCCTAGCTACTCAGGAGTCTGAGATCTGAAGAACATGGTTCATCGCCAGACCAGGCAGAAAAGCCCCTAAGACTCATCTCTAATTACCAAAATCCAGGGCACTGAAGCTGTGGTTAAAGTGGAAGAAGCACTAGCCTTGAGCAGAAAAACTCAGGGACAGCCCCCAGGATCTAAGTTCAAGCCCCAGGATTGGCATACCACACCAAAATTTAAAGCCCCAGTATTGACACAAAAATAAGGGAGAGAAAATATTTATAAGGTGTATTTGGGATATGGATCAAGTAGAACACTTGACTGGCAAATCCAAGCTCTAGTACTATAACTATAAAAAAAAAACCCCAAAACAAAAAACCAGTAATCAGAATAAAGTTGAAAGTTGAACATCATTAAATAATTATTACTATACTGAAGATCATACATATATATAAGAGCTCATGTCAATAATGCATACCTTGATTTTTCCATCTTGGGCCCCAGTTGCTAACATTTCTGTATCTCTGCTAAAACACATACACAGGACAGCATCATCCATCATCATGAAGTTATCCTGTGCCTGGTACTTCAGATCCTAAAAGAAACGATGGTTAGCAGTTACCAATATAACACAAAAACCAAGGCCCCAAGTGAGCACAGGACTGACTCTAAAGAAACTCATTAAAAGCAGGACAATGGAACATATCTACTACAACTCCAAAGTAAGGAGTTCATAATAAACTGGGAATAATTTTACATACTTAAAGCTAGTATTTCAATAACTATCAAGATAATCCAAGCATGTTCAAGAGGAACTAGTAAACTCAAGGGTCAGCTTCAGAAACACTTAAATCCTAAAAGAAAAAAAAGTTAACATAATACTCTAGATCTTTTCTAGATAAAATTTCTCTAGTTTCTATTTTACATATTTTATTTTTTGTGTGCTGATACCAAGGCTTGAACTCAGGGTGTCATGCTCTCATTCAGCTTTTGTTTTGTTCATATCTGTTATTCTACCACTTGAAATCACACTTTCACTTTTTGCTGGTTATTTGGAGATAAGAGTGTCTGATTCTCAGATCTCAGCCTCTTAAGTAGCTAGGATGGCGGGAAACAACACTGCCCAGCAAGTATTTTTTTTATTTTTTTGTGGGTCATGGGGCTTGAACTCTGGCCCAGGCACTGTCCCTAAGCTCTACAGCTCAAGGCTACCGCCCTACTCCTGGGCCTGGGCACTGACCTTGAGCACTACAGCTCAAGGCTTCCACCCTACCCCTGAGGCTCTACCCCTGAACCACAACCCCACATCCCCATTTTCTAGTGATTAACTGGAGACGAGTCTCTGGGTCTTTTGTGCCAGCTTTGACTGCTATCTTAGAACTCAGCCTCCTGAGCAGCGAGGATTAAAGGCATCACCCACCACACCACTTTTTTTTTTTTTCTTTTGCCAGTCTTGGGGCTTGAACTCAGCCTGAGCACTGTCCTTGGGTTTTTTTCAAGGTTAAAGCTCTATGACTTGAGCCACAGCACCACTTCTGGCTTTTTCTATGTATGTGGTACCAAGGAATCAAATGCAGATCTTTGTGCATGTCAGGTAAGCCCTCTACCACTAGGCTAAACTCAATTTTAAATTAAGCAAATAAAAGTAAAATAAATAAGTGGGTAGGCTCAGACAAAAACAATCTAAGTTGGAAGCCAGCACAGCAGAAAAATCCACTAGATTCCATCTCCGAACGAAAAGTAAGATTAGAATAAGCAATTATTAACTTTTAAGGTGTTAGCATCTGTTTCCAGGAACATGGCCGTCTGTTTACATGTCATAACTTCTGTTTAATTTTATGGTATTTCTAAATTGATTTGTTTAAATAAATTCAACAAATGTAAAAAGAAAAAATTAGAGTCATGGCTCAAGTGGTAGAACAAGCAAGCCAAGCAAGTGCAAGGTCCTGAGTTTAAACAGCACCACCAAAATAAAAAGATCAAGAAGGATTCTGGAGCACAATGGCCAAACAGAAGCTTCTCAATTTTTTTTTTCTTTTTGTCAGTTCTGGGGCTTGAACTCATGACCTGGGTGCTTTCCCTGGCTTCTTTTTGCTCAAGGCTAGTGCTCTACCAATTGAGTCAAAGCTCCACAGGCTTTCCTACCCAAACTGGCTTTGAATCATAATCCTCACATCTCAGCCCCAGGCTCCCACCATTTACTTTTTTATATTTTGTTTCTCCAGAATCATCATATCCCAATATCTATCTTTCTTCCAAATCATAGTCATTCCCCTCCCATACCCCTTCCCACTTATAACATTCTTCTGTCTTCAAGCAAAACCCTTCTCTTACTTACACTCCTGCCATCCCATACCCAATTCTATCTCATTACACTCTATACTCATAGCTGGTAACTAGATCACCCAAACATTATTAGGCTTGTTGTTGGCTTATGATTATCATTTCTTCTTCTTCCCTTTATCTTTTCTCCTTCGTCACTGGCACCTTCTGAGTTTTAAATTTTGTGTGTGTATACATACCTACTCAACTCTCCTCGCTTTACCTTTCCTACCCAATATAATATTACATTTTTCTCTACTTATCTCAACTCCACCTTCTCATTTAACCTTTTCAATAAAGATAAACTCTTACCCCTCCACCCTGTATAATCTTAATAGTTTTATTCCAATAATATCTTTATTCCAATAGTTTTATTCTATCTCCTATCCTTCCAAACTTAACTTCCCTGGTTAAGAGAGGTCTTCTTGGGGCCAGGAGTTTGGCCTAGTAGTAGAGTGCTTGCCTAGCATGCACAAAGATCCAGGTTCGATTCCTTAGTATCACATATATAGAAAAAGCCAGAAGTGGGGCTGTGGCTCAAGTGGTAGAGCATCACTAGCCTTGAGAAAGCCCAAGGACAGTGCTCAGGCCCTGAGTTCAGGCTCTAGGACTGGAAGTGGAGGTATAGATCAAACTGTAGAGCATCCATCTTGAGCACAAGTCAAACGAGGTCACAGGGCCCCCATACTGGGATAAATGAAAACTAAACATATAAAAGTACTAGGGCGAGTAGTAAAGTACTTGCCTTGCATGCATGAAGAACTGGGTTTGATTCCTCAGTACCACATATACAGAAAAAGCTGGAAGTGGCACTGTGGTTCAAGTGCTAGCCTTGAGCATAGAAAGGACAGATTCTGGGCTCTGAGTTCAAGTCTCAGGACAAGTAAAAAAAAAAGATAAAAGATAAAAGTACTAGAAGAAAGTATGAAAGAAAAGTTGAATAAATTTGATACAAAAAAATTAAGTCAGTAAAATAAAATAAGCAAAATCATAAGATAAATATGCAATGCATATTTTGATTTCCTCAAAACAGAATGCCTTCAAATCAGTTTTTAAAAAATTGAATAGGGGGGGCCGGGAGTTTGGCCTAGTGGCAGAGTACTTGCCTAGCATGCACGAAGACCCAGGTTCAATTCCTCGGCACCACATACATAGAAAAAAGCCGGAAGTGGTGCTGAGGCTCAAGTGGTAGAGCTCTAGCCTTGAGAAAGTCCAACAACAGTGCTCAGGCTCTGAGCTCAAGCCCAGGACTGGCAAAAAAAAAAAAAAAAAAAAAATGAATAGGGGGCCGGGAGTCTGGCCATGCACCAAGACCCAGGTTCCATTCCTCGGTACCACATACATAGAAAAAAGGCATAAATGGTGCTAAGGCTCAAGTGGCAGAGCTCTATCCTTGAGAAAAAGACCAAGGACAGTGCTCAGCCCTGAGTTCAACCCCTCAAGGCTGGCAAAAAAATAAATAATAATAATAATAAAAATTGAATAGGAAGCCGGGCACTGTGGCTCATGCCTCTAATCCTAGCTACTCTGGAGGCTGAGATCTTAGGATGAAGGTTCAAAGCCAGCCCTGGCACAAAAGGTCCTGAGACTCTAATCCCCAATTAACCTCTGAAAAATGAGAAGTGGGGCTTTGGCTCAGGGTTAGGTGGTAGCCTTGGGCTGAAGAGCTCAGGCCAAGTTCAAGCCCATGATCCACCAAAAACAAAACAAAACAAAAAAAAGAATGGGAAAATGACAAAGGATACTAACAGACTTCACAAAATAGAAAATACTGATGGCTTTTCACATAACTAACTTCATAAGAAATAGAATTTGTGGCCTGGGAGCAAGGTCTAGTGGTAGTGTTGGCTTAACATGCACAAAGACCTTGGTTCGATTCCTCAATACTACATACTGAAAAAGCCAGAATGGGTGCTGTGGCTCAGTGGTAGAGTGCTAGCCTTGAGAAAGCCCAAGGACAGTGCTCAAGCCCTGAGATCAAGCCCCAGGACTAGGGAGGAAAAAAATAAGAAATATAACTTAGGCTAAGATTAAAAACCATCTTAAAGTAACTGGATACATAGATTATGGCTCAACTCATACAAAAGATTGCTTTATTTCCAAAAAGAAACACTATAAAAATAAGTAGAATAGCAGGTATAATATACTGTCATCCATATAAAATCTCTGATCAGAATATATAATAAGTAATTGTTGACACATATCTAGGGAAGAGAACCGACTGCTAAAGGACATAAATGAGAGTCAAACTCTACTTGAATGTCATACCACTTTTTAAAAGTCAAATGTACATTTTACCCATTTAAAATATGAATTTTATAAGATATTCTATTTTTATAGCTAATAAAGATCTTCCCTTACTTAACAATAAATTCAGAATTTAAAATAGCTTAAGTTAATTTTCAAAAGAGTCTAGTGTCACCCTTTGTCCCACCATTTCTGTGGTTCTCCTTACCCTGCCCAAATTAGATAAATTTACATACAAGACATACAGAAATAAAAAAAGCAACAAAAAGGGAAAAACAGAAAGAAATGCGTGCATGTCGCACTCACGCACATGCACACACACACACACAAAGGTAAAATAAAGGGGGAGGGGGAGTTGGGATGAAAAAAACTGCAAGAAAATAAGGGAAGAGGTGATACTGTACAAATAGAAATGTACTCAATACCTGGCTGTAACTATTATCCCTCTTTACATTATCTTTACAATAAATAATCATTTTAAAATAAAATTGCTCTAGTTTTTAAATTATAAAATACATGCTCACTACATAAAGACTCTTAAATAATCTACCTGAGCATTATGACACAGATAATTCAAAGTCAGTAATTTCTCTATTAGAAAAGCTGTAACATTTAGAATACTTTACCTTCCTGATTTTTCCAGTAGTAAAGTTCCATACTTCAATAAATCCATCAACAGACCCAGTGACCAGATACTGACCATCTGGAGAAAATCTAGCACATTCCACATGTGATTTCTGACCAAACTGTTTTAAAAGAAAAGGTGAAATGTGAATTATTATTATTATTTTTTAATGTGTGTCATGGGCTTAAACCCAGGCCTGGGTGCTGTCCCTGAGCTCTTCAGCTCAAGGTTACCACCCTGTCCTGGAGCCAAGCCCCACTTCCCATTTTCTAGAGATTAACTGGAAATAAGACTCTCAGGACCTTTTGTGCCAGTGCTGACTTTGAACTTTGATCCTCAGATCTCAGCCTCCTGAGTAGCTAAGATTACAGGCGTGAAGCCATCGCACCCAGATGAAACATGAATTTTTATCTAATGGCCTTAAATCAATTCCTGTTTTAGCCTTTTAAGAATCCTTGCCTTGTACAAAAGTCACGGCTGGCCCACAGAATGAGGTATTTCTACACCTTGACATCAGGAGCTGGTCTATTTTTTTTCTGACAAATTTTATGTCTAGATGTTCAAAGTAAGATAGATTTTTGACAATAAGATTATTTCCAAACAAAGGGGGAAACTTAGCTCATGAGATCTGATAGTCAGCTACTATTAGTGTGATTTTTCACACTCAACATAGCCAATATGTAATGCAAATGTGTTTTCCCACACTACTTTGTAAATAAGCTGTCATTGTTTTCTGACCTTTATTTAATCATATGATTCTCAAATTCTAAGTTAAAGTTCATAGTTTACTCAAGAAAATGCATGCTAAGCATTTGATGGTGACAGTAACGTAAGAAAACTACACAACCTAAGACGAAAGGGGAAAACAAAGTTCTGATGTGTATTTCTTTTTCAATACCAAAAATAGAAAATGTTTATATCAAAAAAATATTAGTCTTAGCAATATAATAATGGATTTCTACTTTACTTGTGGGTGTGCTCCCACCAGGACAAAGGTATTGCCCAAAATAGCATTACATTCAAATTAGAACATATTATCGAGGAATGACAAATTCAAAAACGTTAAACCAAAGTCAAAGATCAGAAGAATACAGCATACTTTTTTTTTTTTTTTTGCCAGTCCTGGGCTTGAGCTCAGGGCCTGAGCACTATCCTTGGACTTTCTCAAGGCTAGAGCTCTACCACTTGAGACTCAGCACCACTTCTGGCTTTTTTTTCTATGTATATGGTACCAAGGAATCAAACCCGGGTCTTCATGCATGCTAGGAAAGCACTTTAACCACTAGGCTAAACTCCCAGCCCCTACAGCATACTTTTAAATCCATAAATTATAGTACAAATCCAGGAAGAAGCTCCAAAAATTTTGTGAATTGTAACAATTACTTGATCTGTACTTTGTCCCAGAAAAACCTCAGACTAAAATAAAAATACAAAGGGGGCTGGGGTTGTGGCTCAGTGGTGGAGTGCTAGCATGCCTAGCATGCACAGGCCCTGGGTTTGGTTCCTCAGTACCACATAAGCAGAAAAAGCTGGAAGTGATGATGTGGCTCAAGTGGTAGAGCTCTAGCTGCAAGCACAGAGAGGCTCAGTTATAGAGCCCTGAGTATAAATCAAAAAAATAAAAGAATCACCAAAATAAAAACACAAGGGTTCAATTGTATAGCACTAACCAAGTAGGTATAAGGCCTTAAACTTGATCCCCAACACCACAAAAAAATTTTTAAAAAAGTTTCAAGTTATCTGTAAAATTCACAGCCAGTCCCTAGGCTTAACCAGAGTTAACTATTCTTGGAGGACTATGATGGGGCTTGAACAAAGGGCCTGGGCACTGTCTGAGCTCTTTTGCTCAAAGATAATGCTCTACCACTTTGAGCCACAGCTCTACTTACAGCTTTTGAGTGGTTAATAGGAGGTAAGAGATCTAGCCTTAGAAAAGTCTAAGGACAGTGCTCAGGCCCTGAGTTCAAGCCCCACAACTGGCAAAAAAAAAAAAAGTCTCATAGGCAGTTCTCTGCCCATGTTGGCTTTGAACCATGATCTTTAGACCTCAGTGAGAGTAGCCGGGATTACAAGCGTTAAGCCACCAGCATCCAGCCCAAATATCACATTTAAGGTGTGCCACTACCAGGCCACAGCAGTACTCTCAATGGACATTAACAGCAACCTTGAGTGTTATCAGACTTAGAGAAGGAGCTCTTCACCCAAGCCTTGACAGGCTGTGTCTGAACCCATTTGAGTACACAAATGATTATCTGAGGATACTACCTTAATATGTCTGCTCAGCTGTGTAGGAAACTTTTCTTCTTCCACATCTTTGACAGCTGCTTTACCTCTGAACAAATCTATGGTCATACCAGGAGGAAGCAAGCCCTGGTGCTGTTGCCACTTCAATGCCTACAAAGAAAAAAAGATTAGCAATCTACTAAAGTACTTTTAAGACCTAGTCGTAATTACTCAGATAAAACCAAGCCTGAAAGAATGAGGCCCCCTCCCTCCCCCGACTCCTCTTTCCTTTCTCTCTACCTCCCTCGCTTCTTTAATTGTTCTCTCCCCTCCCCCTCCCCCCGCCCCCTACCAGTCTTGGGGCTTGAACTCAGGGCTATGCACTTTCTCTGAACTTCTTTTGCTCAAGGATAGCGTCTACCACCTAAGCCACAGCATCACTTCTGGATTTCTGTGTATGTGGTACTGAGGATTCGAATCTGGGGCTTCATGCATGCTACATAAGCACTCTACCACAAAGCCACACATTCCCTGCTTCTTCCTTTCCATCCTTCCCTTGCTTTCCTGGCCAGTCCTGGGGCTTGAACTCAGGGCCTAAGCACTGCCTTTGGGCTTTCTCAAGGCTAGAGATCTGGCACTTGAGCCACAGCACCATTTCCAGCTTTTTCCATGTATGTGGTAGTGAGGAACCGAACCCAGGTCTTCATGCATGCTAAGTAAGCAAGCACTCTACCACTAGACCAACCGCGCCCCCGCCCCCACCCAGCCCCTTTCTGTCCTTCTTTTTGGTAGTATGGAGTTTAAATTCATGACCTTGTAATTACAAGGCCACAGCCCCAGCTCATAACTTGCTTTTTAGTTGGCACATAAAAATATTGCATTTGTATACATAAAATTTTATATTGGTATAAAACACTCTGCATGAAGTTATCATGTGATATTTGGATACATGTATACACAGTGTACATATCTATTCAACATTCCTTCTCTCATATCTTTCTGGTAAAAACATTCAAAATCTTTTTGCTCCTGTAAAATATACAGTACATTCTGCCACCACTCTGTTATTCAGTAGATCTTAGAGCTTATTTTTCCTGTTTTTGTTTTTTTTTGTAAGTGGCTTTTATTTATTTATTTATTTTTCTTTTTTGGTTGTCCTGGGGCTTGAACTCTGGGCTTGGGTGCTGTCCCTGAGCTCTTCAGCTCAAGGCTAGTCCTCTACCACTTCAGCCACAGCACCACTTCTGGCTTTCTGGTCGTTGGTGGTAAGAGTCTCATGGACTTTCATGTCAGGCTGGCTTTGAACCACAATCCTCAGATCTCAGCCTCCTAAAGTAGTGTGAGCCACTGGCACCTGGATGCCTTTGGTTTTAATCGAAGTAACAGATGTATATATTCTAACCAATACTTCAGGGCTTATGCCGGCTTATAAATGGGCTTATATTGCCCATGTACTTTTTGTTACTCTTATTTCTACAACCACTCTTACCTTTCCTGGCATTGGCCTCTAAAGCTGAATATTATTTATATTGTTATTGCTTTTTTTTCCTTTTCCTTTTTTTTTTTTTGTGGGTTTTTTTTTGGCCAGTCCTAGGCCTTAAACTCAGGGCCTGAGCACTATACTTGGGCTTTCTCAAGGCTAGAGTACTACCACTTGAGCCACAGCACCACTTCTAGCTTTTTTTCTATATATATGGTATCAAGGAATTGAACCTGTGTCTTTGTGCACACTAGGCAAGCACTCTACCACTAGGCCAAACTCCTGGCTCTACTGTTTTGTTTTGTTTTTTTTTCCTGCAAACATCAGTTGCTAACTTTTTTTTTTGCCAGTCCTGAGGCTTGAACTCAGGGCCTAAGCATTGTACTTGGGCCTTCTCAAGACTAGATAGAGCTCTACCACTTGAGCCATAGCACCACTTCTGGCCTTTTCTGTGTATGTGGTCCTGAGGAATCAAACCCAGGGCTCCGTGCTTGCTAGGCAAACACTCTACCATTAGGCGATGCTCCTGATGCCGGTTGCTAACATTCCTCATTGGGTGATGATTCATCTCATACCCGTATTCAATAATACCACCTTCTCCCAGATTTTTAGTGTAATTATATCACAAACTTTAGTTAAACCAGTATTCACTGTTTACTATCTTAACATGACTATTGTAGTTAAAACAATTATAGTTCTAGGGTGAGGAGTTTGGCTTAGTGGTAGAGTGCTTACCTAGCATGCACAAAGACCTGGGTTGATTCCTTGGTTTCCACATACATAAAAAAAGCTGGAAGTAGTGCTGTGGCTCAGGTGATAGAGCTCTAGCCTTGAGAAAGCCCAAGGGCAGTGCTCAGGCCTAGAGGTCAAGCCAGGACTGGCAAAAAAAAGTAATAATTATAGTTCTAGTATAATTTTGCTAATGAATTGCAATATTGTTTCCTTTTTTACTTCGTTTGTATTGGGACTTGAACTCTGGGCCTGGGCATTGTCCCTAAGCTCTTCAGCTCAAGGCTACCGCACTGACCCTTGAGCCACAACACACTTCCAGTTCTCTGGTGATCAATTGGAGATAAGAATCTCTGGACTTTTTAGTGCCTGGGCTAGCTTTGAACCACAATCCTCAGATCTCAGTCCCCTGAGTACCTAGGAATATAGGCATGAGCCACTACGCCTGGCTATTTTTTTCTTGTTTTTCTACTAATATCTAATAAAGCATCAGGAATTAGAATTATAAAAGGTCCTGTTTTCCTTTTTGGTCAGTTGTAGGGCTTGAACTCTGGGCTTAAGACACTGTCCCTGAGCTCTTCAGCTCAAGGCTAGTGCTCTACCACTTGAGCCACAGCACCACTTCTTCCTAACTGCAGATTTAACACAAAGAATCTATTTACATTCCTGTTAAATCATTGTGCTCTTTGCTACTTATAAAACATCTATTACTACAGGTAGCTTTATGCCAATGCCAATGCTAAAAATACTACCAAAATGAAAATCAGCAGCAGCTTTTACTATTTACAAACTACTAGGTAATATATGAAGATATAAAGTACTTTATGAATATTATCCATTTAATCTTTACTGCAACACCAGGAGTAAATGTAATCAAAAAGTTAAATCAAAGTCAAGTCACTTGCCAAGACTCTTTTACATGCTGGTAAGGAGTCTAGATTCTACCTACCGTGAATTTCTGCCAGTATCCCTGAAACAGTTCCATTTTTACCTGGTATCTTAACATTGTGATTAGTAGTCCTCTCATAGTATCCCACACAAGATAAATTCTATCACTACCCTAATTCTAACTGATGCTAGAGCTTATGTTCTTAGCCACTGACCTACAGTACCTTTCCCTAGAAAGAAGAAAAGTAGCATGGCAAACTGCTGCTATAAGCAATTTCACAGAGAGGCTCCAATTCAGAGGATATCTGATTTCTTTATCTCAGACATATAGCTTATATACAGGAAACAGTACCACAAGTTCAGAGTTATTTCAGTTTCTCTCTCCCTCCCCCATCTACCTACCTACCTATCTTCCTACCTACCTTTCTTTTTTGCTAGTCCTGGGGCTTGAATACAGGGGACCTGGGCACTGTCCTTGACCTTTTTGCTCAAGGCATTCTACCACTTGAGCCACAGCACCACTTACAGCTTTTTCTGAGTATGTGATAACCGAGGAATCGTGCATGCTAGGCAAGCACTTAGGCCCTGGTAATTTCAGTTTCTATAGCCATTTAATTACCTGTCCCAGCAATGCCATGAGACGGGACGGAGGTACCACACTAACTTCCCCAGCTAAGGCTTGGGCAATAGCTGCTCTTCTTTTCTCTTTGCTACTTCCATCTGGATATGCCTGAAAGAGAGAACGTAGCGTCATTCCCCCAAAATAAGATAGGATTAAACAATTAAAGAAAAAAAGATGAAACTACCCAGCTAAATGGCATTAATTAAATCAATTTAGTTTTCAAAAATAGTTAACTGAATCTACCAATTTCATTTTAAAAGCATGAGCTGAGCCAGGCACAGTGGCTCACACCTGTAATCCTAGCTACTCAGGAGGTTGAGATCTAATGACTGAGGTTCAAAGCCAGCCTGGCATGAAAGCCCAAGAGACTCTTATCTCCAATTAAGCACTAGAAAATGGGAAGTGGAGCTGCCTTGAGCTGGAGAGCTCAGGGACAATACCCAGGCCCAGGGGTAAGGAACAGCCTTGAGATGAAGAGCTCAGAAACAGCTCAGACCCAGAGTTCAAGACCCACAGTGAGGTGGGGGGGGGGGGGAGGGAGAGATCTGAAAGAGAACAAATGCCAGTCATTCCACTTTGTTATTTTTTTTGGTTCTAACTTTTCATTTCTCCATTAACTAACACATAATCTTCAGAAATGGGAGGATAGCTGGGAAAAACTCTCAAATACTCAGAAAAGATTATTTCCTTCAACAGAAAAGTATTCGCAAAAAATAAGCAACAAAGTCTAATAAACGATTTTTAAAATTTTATTTATTTTTTATTTTTTGGCCAGTACTGGGCCTTGAACTCAGGACCTGGGTGCTGTCCCAGCCATAATGAAACCATTTTTCAAAAAGACTAATCCAGGGCTGGGAGTTTGGCCTAGTGGTGGAGGGCTTGCCTAGCATGCACAAAAACCTGAATTCGAGTCCTCGGTACCACATACATAGAAAAAGCAGTAAATGGTGCTGTGGCTCAAGTGGTAGAGCTTTAGCCTTGAGAAAACCCAACAACAGCGTTCAGGCTCTGAGTTCAAGCCTCAGGACTGGCAAAAAAAAAAAAAAAAAGACTATAGTGCTCACATCTGTAATCCTAGCTATTCAAGAGGTTGAGATCTGAGGATTACAGTTCCAATCCAGTCTAGACAGCAAAGTCCATGAGAATCTTCCATTTAACCACGAAAAAGCTGGAAGTAGAGGTGGCCTCAAATACTAGAGCACTAGCCTGGAGCATAAAAGCTCTGAATCCTGATAGCATACAGGTCATGAGTTCAAGCTCCAGGACTAGAACACCTCCCACCCCCCCAAAAAAAGAAAAGACCAGTATTCAAATGGCTCACAATTGTAAACCCTAGCTACTCAGGAAGTAGAGATCTAGAGGAACATGGCTCAAGGCCATTTGGGCAAAAAGTTTACAAGATCCCATCTCAATCAGTAGCTGGGTATAATGGCACAGAACTGTTATACCTGTTTCACAATAGCCTAACACAGAGACAATCACCAGCCCAAGCAAAAAACATTCAGAACACTCCCTCAACAGAAGCTATGACTGAAGGACCAAGGTCCAGACTGACCCAGGCCTATGAGAGCCTATCTCAAAAATAACTAGAGCAAAAAGGGCTGGAAACATGGTTCAAGTGATAAGACAACCTGCTTTATAAGCAGGTCCTAAGTTCAAATCTCAGTACCACCCCAAAAAGAGCACACTGTCATACATTTTCATAGCTAATAAAAGTTTTTCCAAGATTATAGTCATACCTCACGAGGATCAAAATAAGATCTGGCCAAGAGGTTCTCCAGATGAATATACCGCTCTGGCTGTGTTTGCTTTAACATAATCATGGGGTCTGTCTGTCTCAAAAGTGACCTGGCGGCACCCAATTCACGAAGTTCTATCAATTCCAGAACAACCTGGACAATGGAAAGAAGATATATAATTCAACATAACCCTTTGTCACTTTCTTTTCACTAGCAAAATCAGGTGAACAATATGCAACTCTAGTTACTCAATCTCTTCCTTCGTTCCTTCCCTTCCACCTTCTCCTCCCAAATTCTGGATTTTTACCTTGAATCATACCTAAATTTGTGCTAAAGAGGTGGCTTAGAATAGAACTTGATTACCAGAAAGACCCAACTATGTAAATTAGGTTAAAACTTGCAGTCAGTCCAACCTCTGGGAGTATTTGGGGGAAGATGAAGATTGGAACTGGAGACTGCATTATCAATCATGCCTACATAATAAAAGCCTCATGCCCAATAAAAAAGCCTCAATGGAACTTCCTGGTTGGTGAACACATTGACATGGCTGGTGGTAGCACAGCCTAATTATATAAACAGCACATAAGAGCTATATTCAGAACCATCTCAGAACTTCCCCTAAATATTTGTTTAGTCTTGATCTGCATCCTTGATAATAAAATCAATGTTAAGTATTAAACTTAGTTCTGAGTTCTATGAGTCATTACAAAGAATTATTAGACTTGAATAGCTGGGATCACACAAATTTGTAGTTAGCCAAAAGTGTAAGAAGTCTGGTGACCTAAAAAATACAGCTGTTATCTACAGTAAGAGCAATATTGTAGCAGACTGAGCATTTAATCTATATGGTCTTTGTTAATTCTGCATAGTGCTAAAACTAGATCACAGTATCTAGTTTGGTATCACTAAATTCATTTAATGATCACTTGAGACATAGTTTCAGTTTTCCTGTGACTTCTAAAACTACTTCCTGTTTTCTAGAGGTTAATTGGAGATAAGAGTCTTTTGTGTGCCCGGGTTGGCTTAGAACCTTGATCCTCAGATCTCAGCCTCCTCAGTAGCTAAGGATTACAGGTGTAAGCCACCGCACCAGGCGACAAAGTAAGTTTTAGAGGCAGTTATACCCCAAGTGTGCTTGAAGAAATGCTGATTCTTTCCAGTAAGGGGACTGTGCCATAGCCAACCAGTCTACAGGCATCAACATCACCCCTCTTACCTGTTCATAGAGGTCAATCAGGGTTTTGTCTGGCAATTTCAGAGACTGTATAGCTTGTAAAACAGTATCCCAATGGCCACTATTAATGTCAGCCACAAAACTCTCAATGCTGTCCACCGTATTCAGAGAGACGGTAGTCTCCTCTTGTAAGGTAGCCAAGGCCCGATGTAAACTGTTTTCCTTCAAGTATTGCATGATAAGACGGATCACACTGAAAATAACAAAGAGTCGTTTAGCTTTCTCCAGAAAGTTTTACTTCTCTATTTCTGGCCTCATTCACCACAGGGCAAAAAGTAAGCCCACTCCAACTTGATTCTCCCCACTCCTCTTCCTTCTACTGTATACCTTCTATTTTATTATGAGAGTAAACTCCCCCTGCCAAATCACAGATTCTAAGTTTCATCCTGGAGATAGGAGAATTGGGGTTCAGAGAAATCAGCTGCCCAGTGTCTCAGAGTCAGAAAGCAAGTTGCTACCAATGTGACTCTTTTGTTCTTAGGCCAGAAAGGATTTTTTTTTTCTGTTTCTTTGTTTTTGTTTTTATTCTGGGGGGTGGGGTGGGGTTGATTCTGGGGCTTGAACTCAGGACTTGGGCACTATCCCTGAGCGTTTTTGCTCAAGGTTAGATCTCTACCACTTGAGATATATCGCCACTTCCTAGATTTTTGGAGCCAGTCTTAAGGACTTTCCTGCCTGAGCCAGCTTCACAACAACCTCAAATCTCAGCCTACTGTGTAGCTAGGATTTTAGGCATGAGCCCCCTGGCATCCAGCCCAATTTCTTATTCTTATCAAAAGGCTGTCACTGAGCTGGCACCCGTAGCTGGCGCCTGAAATCCTAACTAAGACCTGAAGATCGAGGTTCAAAGCCAGCCCAGGATGAAAGTTCATGAGACTCCAACAAACCACCAGAAGATCAGAAGTGGTGATATGGCTCAACATGGTAGAACTCTAGCCTTGAGCTGAAGAACTCAGGAATAGCACCCAGGCCCAGACTTCAAGCCTCACATCTGACAAAACCGCAACAAAACAAAACAGTCATTTAAAACACTGTTGGGGGCCCGGGAGTTTGGCCTAGCGGTTAAAGTGCTTGACTAGCATGCACAAAGACCCGGGTTCGATTCCTCGGTATCCCACATACACAACCAAGCCGGAAGTGGCAGAGACGAGACACAACCAAACCGGAAAAGTGGCAGAGACAAGACGGCGACGGCGACAGAGAGCGAAAGAAGCGAGCTGAGCTGAAGTGAACAGAGCCCAACCGAGTGGTGGTGGCCGGAGCGAGCGGGGCCGGAGCGAGCAGGGCCGGAGCGAGCAGGACCGGAGCATGCGGGAGCCAGCCGAGCCAGAGCCAGCGAGGCCGGAGCGAGCGGGGCCAGAGCGAGCAGAGCCAGGAGCAAGCGAGAGCTGGCCGGGTCGGAGCGAGCGGGGCCAGAGCAAGCCAGGGCCGGAGCGAGCGGGGCCAGGAGCGTGCGGGAGCGACCCGGGCCGGAGCGAGCGGGGCCAGAGCAAGCCAGGAGCAGGGCCGGGCCGGAGCGAGCGGGGCCAGAGCGAGCAGAGCCAGGAGCAAGCGAGAGCTGGCCGGGCCGGAGCGAGCGGGGCCAGGGCCGGAGCGAGCGGGGCCAGGAGCGTGCGGGAGCGACCCGGGCCGGAGCAAGCGGGGCCAGAGCAAGCCAGGAGCAGGGCCGGGCCGGAGCGAGCGGGGCCAGAGCGAGAAGGGGCCAGAGCGAGAAGGGGCCAGAGCGAGCAGAGCCAGGAGCAAGCGAGAGCAGGCCGGGCCGGATCGAGCGGGGCCAGGGCCGGAGCGAGCGGGGCCAAGAGCAAGCTGGAGCAAGCCGGGCGGAAGCAAGCTGGGCCAGAGCGAGCAGGGCCGGAGTGAGCGGGGCCGGAGCTAGAAAGGGGGCCGAGCTAGAAAGGGGGCCTAGCCGGGCCGGAGCGAGCGGGGCCAGAAAGAGAAAGGGGCCAAAAAAAAAAAAAAAAGAAAGAAAGAAAAAAAAATAAAATAAAATAAAACACTGTTGGATGACTTGATCTATTTTTCAGTCCTGGGACTTGAACTCAGGGTCTGAGCACTGTCCTTGGGATTTCTCAAGGCTAGAGCTCTACCACTCAAGCCACATCACCATTTCTGGCTTTTTCTGGTACCAAGGAATCAAACCCTGGTCTTTGTGCATGCTTGACAAGCACTCTGCCACTAGGCCAAACTCCCAGCCCAACTTGAACTATTTTTAAATTGACAACCAAAAACTATAAATTGAAGATTTTTTTTCTTTTTTTGGGGGGGTGGTGTTGGCAGGACTTGAACTCTGGGCCTGGGCACCTTTCCTGAGCTCTTCAGCCCAAGGCTACTGCCCTACCCCTTGAGCCACAGGGCCACTTCCTGTTTTCTGGTGATTAATTGGAGTTAAGAGTCTCTCGGACTTTTCAGTGCCCTAGATCACTTTGAGCTGCTATCCTCAGATCTCAGCCTCCTGACTAGCCAGGATTATAGCTGGGAACCACCACGCCGGCGAGGTTTTTCTTAATGAGGATTTGAAAACAAGTAGAACTGTACAGTTATGCCTTCTCATCTGCAAAAATAATGCCCTCTATTTTTTTAAGCTAAGTTTTATGCCTCCAAATTTTTTTTTTTTTTTTTTTTTTTTGCCAGTCCTGGGCTTGAGCTCAGGGCCTGAGCACTGTCCTTGGACTTTCTCAAGGCTAGAGCTCTACCACTTGAGCCTCAGCACCACTTCGGGCTTTTTTCTATGTATGTGGTACCGAGGAATCGAACCCAGGTCTTCATGCATGCTAGGCAAACACTTTAACCACTAGGCCAAACTCCCGGCCCCATATGCCTCCAAATTTTATACTTCCTCATTTGGGGGGGAAAAATCCCTCACTTTTACTATCAAATATCAAGGACAAGAGAAATAAAAACATTGTAGATCAGAAGTGGTGTTGTGGCTCAAGTGGTAGCCTTGAGCTGAAAAGCTCAGGGACAGCATCCAAGCCTAGAGTTCAAGCCCCATGACACAGACATACCCACATCCACACACCCCACTGTAATCAAGTCCAAAGAAAAAGAGAAATTAGAATGCTTCCACATATTGGAAAATAGGCAACCAGTGTCAACATGCAGTAAAAACTTACTTATATTTTTAAATATAGAACTACTTGTAGTTAAAACTCCTTGACCCTGAACTTATCAATGAGGAGTCTAGTAAAGAACTCATTTATTAAGACAGACTGCATAAATGCACTTGGTGTTTCTTTCACTCTTTAAAGTACACATGTGGCTCACATTGTATTTTTCTGACAACACTACTATCCAGGGCCAGAATGTTCTGATTATGTAAGGGGCTTCAGATTCAAATTTAAGAAACTCCTTTCTCCAAAAACAATATATATATATATATATATATATATATAACAATAACCAGTATTCCATATTTACTATATAACAAGCATTCTTCTGAACATTTTAGATACATTGATCCATTTATTCCTCAAAACAAAATTAATATGTATTACTATTCCAATTTACAAATAAGTAGTTGGCCAAATAGCACAGACAATAAATGGAAAAATGAGAACTCAAACTGGCAATATGGATCTTAAAAACTACACTGGGAAGTGAGTCCTGCTACTTGTGGTTGTCCTTTTTCCCTACCCACTTCCTCACAGGCCTTTCGCAAGATAACCAGATTTAGCCCTCCAATATTCTGGAATGGTATCATCTTCCTTAGCACAATGCTACTGATTCCATTGACTTTCACTCTGCATACCCCAAATAAAATACCAGCCCAAAACACCCTTCTGCCATTGCCCAAATTAAATTCACTACTTTAACATGGTGTCATAAAGAGCTAAAAGCTCTTTACATTGTGAGATAGGCTGCAATTTGAATCAGGGTTCTATCACTTATTAAATGTAATCCTGGGCATGTCAATTCTCTATTTCATCATCTGTTAAGAAAAATGTCAATCAAACCCACAGATCAAGATTCTTTTTACCAGCTCAGTTCCTATGTCTGTCTTTCTGCCTACTTCAGGAGGCAGCCTTGTGATACTGTAGAGATATCTACTGTGGAGATGCCCCAGACTCACTCTACCTACATGATGTTGCTTAGAAGGATCGTATAAGTATGTGTTAAATTTTGTTCTGCACATGAATGCTGCTGGGGAGGAAAGATGTTGTTTTTGATTTTTATAAGAGTAACCTCTGCTGTGTGACTGCTCTGCCTCAAGTATTTTATTTATTTTTGTCAGTCATGGGACTGGCCCTGTCCCTGAGCTCTTCAGCTCAAGACTAACACCCTATCCCTGGATCTGGGCATTGTCCTTCAGCTCTTCAGTTCAAGGATACCACCCTACCCCTTGAGCTACAGTCCCACTCTTCCCGTTTTCCCCACAGTCTTTAGTGCCTAGGCTGGCTTTGAACCTCAGTGTTCAAATCTCAACCCCCTGATTGGTTAGGATTACAAGAGTGAGCCACTGCACCCAGCTCAAGTATTTTATTACTCTATAAAAAGTGTATGGAATGTTATCCTCATACAACCTGGAAGTGGAGCTGTGGCTCAAGTGGTACAGTGCCAGCCTTGAGTGAAAAAGCCACACAAGAGCACAACCTGAGTTCAAACCCCAGTACAAGCACAAAAGTAAAGAAAAAACAGCTGATCACTGGTGGCTCATGCCTGTGATCCTGGCTACTTATGGAGACTAATACTGATAGGATTACAGGTCCAGGCTACCCTGAACAGAAAATTCATCAAGACTCTATGTCAGCAACTACAAGAACCTAAAGACATGGACCAACGCAGGAAGCAAGACCCTACCTTAAAAATAACTGACTAAAAACAAGACTAGAGGCCTGGCTCAGCAGTAGAGTACCTACTTAGGAAGCACAAGCCCTGAGTTCAAACTCCAGTACTATCAAGTAAATATGTATTATTTGCCCCTGTCTAGCCTCCATCTCTAATCACTTTTATGTCATCCATAGCACAGATCACAATATTGTATAAAAGCAAATCATACTTGCCAGTCCTGGGGCTTAAACTCTGCCTCAGCACTGTCCCTGAGCTTCTTTTGCTAGCATTCTACCATTCTTAAAAAACAGCACCAATTCTGGCTTTTTTCTCAGCCATATTCCCAGCCCCGTACAATGTTATATCATGCGTATATTCTTCATCTCTCACATACAGAACATTGTATTTTATAGGTTACCAGTTATCCTCTAGGGTAGTTGCTATAGCATGTAAATCCAAATTTACTTCCCATGGAAGTGGCTTGTATGATCTTATTCTTTTTCTTTCCCCCACATTTTAGTACTAAGGAATGAATCCAATATCTCAATGTTATGTGTACCTTCTCCCACTGAGTTATTCCTCCTGTTTGGTTTTTATATTTTGATAACAGCTTACCATATTCAAGAAGGACATTTAAAATATATAATTGAGTTTTCTCAGCATAAGAAGGTACAAAAAACTGCAAGGTATATACATCTTAAACACTTCATGCAATCCATTTCACTTCTTAGTTGAAGTGGAAGTGTGGCTCCAGTGGCAGAGTGCCAGCCTTGACCCTTGACCAAGAGGTTGAGGCCCTGATTTCCAGCCCCAGTACTGGCATACTAAAATTTCAAAAAAAAAGAAACAAAAACAACAGCAATAAAATGTATCATCTCATCTGACACATTTTGTCAAGTAATGAGCAATCTAGTTCTTCAGGGACCTAGATTTGTACATATATTCATTTACTAAAAATTCACTCTCTTGGGAAAAAGAAAAATTTTCTATTCTGGAGGGTTGAAAAAGCAGTTGATTATACAATTTATAGAATGCTTCATATAGGAAGTAGTCAATAAGGGCCAGGAATGTGGATAGTGGTAGTGCTTGCCTAGCATGCATGAAACCCCAGGTTTGATTCTTCGGTACCACAGACACAGGAAGAAGCCAGAAGTGGCTTCTTCATTTCTTTTGAATGAAATGGTAGAGCACTAGCTTTGAGAAAGCCTAAGGACAGTGCCCAGGCCTTGAATTCAAGCCCCAGGACTGATTCCCCCCACCAAAAAAAAGTAGTCAATAAATAAGATCTATTATTGCCAATAAGAACGTGTCACCGCAGCCATTGCTGTCACAGTACGGTGCTCAAGTCTGGTTAAATCTATACGAGGACTTCACACCATGCAGTCCTTTCCAGCTCCTTCCCCTTAGTTATATTAATCTGTGGCAGCCCTTATCATCTTGCTAATTTATTGTTTTCTACAATATCTACCAGCATCTGTTAGCTTTATTTTGCTTTTTTCCTGTGTATATTTACCTTCTTCCCCGACCAAAACAAACAACTGCGGCGTTGCCTCTTCTATTTCCAGCATCTTACACAGCAACTGAATTGGCTTTCCGTGTGAAAGAATAAAACCCCCTTTCTGCTTATAGCAGATTTTCAGGACAAATCCTCTACCGCCCTTAAGACTTAGAAACGCGAAAGTTCTGTCTGTAAACGGAACCGTTAAGAGTAGTCGGTGCGGCTAGAGGAGGATGGAGTCTGGAGAGGTCCATTGATTTTCTACAGCACCACCCCCAACCTCATCCTTCGGGCCCAGTCTCCCGATTCCGTCCGTCCGTCCGTCCGTCTCTTCTTGGCGCTTGCGGACGCTCCCAGGCTCCAAGTTCCAAACAGACTGCAAGTCCCGCGCTAGATTCCTAACTGAGCCTGTGGCGTGTACGGAAGGAACCGGAACAATGAGGGAGCCCAAGTCCGTACGCGGAGGAGGGGGAACCCCGCCAAGGCCGAGGGGCGAGTGCGAGCCAGAGGAGCGCGAAGGGCAGGCAGGGCGCCCTCCCCGGCCTGGGCCGCCGCGCCGCCTCCGCGGGCCCCGGGCCGCGAGTCCGAGGGCGGATCCCCGCGGGGCCCCCTCCAGGGTCCTCGGATAATACAAGAGCATCTCCGAGGACCAGGAAGTGGCCTTCCAACCCCTCCCCATGCTCGCCGACGCACTCCCCGAAGGACCCTCCACACCACACGCTGACTTCCGGGCCCGCCGCCATGCAGGGAACACGGCCAGCGCAGAACTCACTCGGAAGACTCGATCTCGATCGACATCGCGGCAGCGCTCCGGAGCAGGCCCCACTCTCCACTCAGGTACGGCCGCGCAACTCACCAACGACACCTCCGGCGGTCGTCTTACGTCACTTCCGCTCGGCGCCAGCCTCTGGCCCAGGAGGAGGAGATATCCGGACGGGTGGGCGTGGCGAACGGGGGGCGTGGCGAACGGGGGCGGGGCCTCGATGAGGCTGGTTTGGAAATAAGGCCTCTGCTTGACATTGGATGCCATGAGATGAATTCAATTTAGAGATAGGGAATTCGTAGGGGCCTAATGATAGAGGATGGGGAGATAAGACTGAATGTATAATACTTTGTCCGGAGATGAATACATTTGAAACAAGTGGAATGCTAGGCAATTTCTAAGAAGAGTTCTTTTTAAATTTTTTTAAACAATGTTATTAGAAAGGTGATGAACAGAGGAGTTAAGGTTACTTAAGTAAGGTAAAGAGTACATTCTTTGTTGACAGCTTCACCCCTTCTCTATCTCTTTCCCAGGAGCTGAATTTTAAAAACAATTTCTTTTTCAAACTAAAACAGCTGAAATATCATGCGCCAATGACTCCCACCTGTAATCCTAGCTAGTCAGGTGGCTGAGATCTGAGGATCTCGGTTCCAAACCAGCG